>NC_140579.1:165325341-165965841 GCF_964204655.1 Triturus cristatus
AGGACATGTGCTGACTATGAACATCTTACATGTGCTGACTAGGACCATCTTACAAAACTGCGTGATCAGCGGCAAGCTCGAGGACATGTGCTGACTATGCTCATCTTACTAAACTGCTTGAATAGCGGCACGCTCAAGTACATGTTCTGTCTATGCCCATCGTACAAAACTGCTTGACTAGCGACACGCTCGAGGACATGTACTGACTAAGACCATCTTACATTTGCTGACTATGACCATCTTACAAAACTGGTTGAATAGTGGCACGATCAAGGACATGTGCTGACTATAACCATCTTATAAAACTGCTTGAATAGTGGCACAGTCAAGGACATGTGCTGACAATGACCATCTTACATGTGCTGACTATGACCATCTTACAATTGCTGACTATGACCATCTTACACAACTGCTTGAATAGCGGCATGCTCAAGGACATATGGTGACTATGACCATCTTACAAAACTGCTTTTATAGAGGCACACTCGACGACAGGTGCTGACTATGACCATCTTACAAAACTGCTTGAATAGAGGCACGCTCGAGGACATGTGCTGACTACGACCATCTTACATTTGCTGACTATGACCATCTTACAAAACTGGTTGACTAGCGCACGCTCGAGGACATGTGCTGACTATAACCATCTTATAAAACTGCTTGAATAGTGGCACACTCGAGGACATGTGCTGACTATGAACATCTTACAAAACTGCTTGAATAGCGGCACACTCAAGGACATGTGCTGACTATGACCATCTTACATGTGCTGACTATAACCATCTTACAATTGCTGACTATGACCATCTTAAACAACTGCTTGAATAGCGGCATGCTCGAGGACATATGGTGACTATGACCATCTTACAAAACGGCTTTTATAGAGCCACGCTCGATGACAGGTGCTGACTATGACCATCTTACAAAACTGCTTGAATAAAGGCACGCTCGAGGACATGTGCTTACTATGACCATCTCACGAAACTGCTTCAATAGCAGCACACCCAAGGACATGTGCTGACTATCACCATCTTACATGTGCTGACTATGACCATCTTACAAAACTGCGTGAATAGCGGCAAGCTCGAGGACATGTGCTGACTATGCTCAACTTACTAAACTGCTTGAATAGCGGCACGCTCAAGTACATGCTCTGACTATGCCCATCGTACAAAACTGCTTGACTAGCGGCACGCTCGAGGACATGTTCTGACTATGCCCATCTTACAAACATGCCTGAATAGAGGCACGATCGAGGACATGTGCTGACTATGCCCATCTTACAAAACTGCTTGAATAGAGGCACACTTGAGGACACGTGCTGACTATGCCCATCTTACAAAACTGCTTGAATAGAGGCACGCTCGAGGACATGTGCTGACTATACCCATCTTACAAGACTGCTTGAATGGCGGCACGCTCGAGGACATGTGCTGACTATGCCCATCTTACATCTTACAAAACTGCTTGAAAAGCAGCACGCTAGAGGACATGTGCTGACTATGACCATCTTACAAAGCTGCTTGAATAGAGGCATGCTCGAGGACATGTGCTGACTATGACCATCTTACAAAACTGATTGAATAGCGGCACACTCAAGGACATATGGTGACTATGACCATCTTACATATGCTGACTATGACCATATTAAAAAACTGCTTGAAAAGCAGCACACTCAAGGACATCTGCTGACTATGACCATCTTACAAAACTGCTTGAATAACGGCACGCTCAAGGACATGTGCTGACTATGACCTTCTTCCAAACTGCTTTTATAGAGGCACACTCGATGACATGTGCTGACTATGACCATCTTACAAAACTGCTTGAATAGCGGCACGCTCGAGGACATGTGCTGACTATGACCATTTTATTTGTGCTGACTATGACCATCTTACAAAACTGCTTGAATAGTGGCACGCTCGAGGACATGTGCTGACAATGACCATCTTGAAAAACTGCTTCAACAGCGGCATGCTCGAGGACATGTGCTGAATATGACCATCTTTCAAAACTGCTTGAATAGCGGCACGCTCGAGGACATGTGCTCACTATAACCATCTTATAAAACTGCTTGAATAGAGGTACGCTCGAGGACATGTTCTGACTATGCCCATCTTAAACAACTGGTGGAATAGCGGCATGCTCGAGGACATGGGCTTACTATGCCTATCTTACAAAACTGCGTGAATAGCGGCACGCTCGAGCACATGTGCTGACTATCCCCATCTTACAAAACTGCTTGAATAGAGGCAGGCTTGAGGACATGTGCTGACTATGCCCATCTTACAAAACTGCTTGAATAGCGGCACGCTCGAGGACATGTTCTGACTATGCCCATCTAACAAACCTGCCTGAATAGAGGCACGCTCGAGGATTTGTGCTGACTATGCCCATCTTACAAAACTGCTTGAATAGAGGCACGCTTGAGGACATGTGCTGACTATGCCCATCATACAAAACTGCTTGAATAGAGGCAGGCTTGAGGACATGTGCTGACTATACCCATCTTACAAAACTGCTTGAATAGCGGCACGCTCGAGGACATGTGCTGATTATGCCCATCTTACATCTTACAAAACTGCTTGAAAAGCGGCACGCTCGAAGACATGTGCTGACTATGACCATCTTACAAAACTGCTTGATTAGAGGCATGCTCGAGGACATGTGCTGACTATGACCATCTTACAAAACTGATTGAATAGCAGCACACTCAAGGACATATGGTGACTATGACCATCTTACATATGCTGACTATGACCATCTTAAAAAACTGCTTGAAAAGCAGCACGCTCAAGGACATCTGCTGACTATGACCATCTTACAAAACTGCTTGAATAACGGCACGCTCGAGGACATGTGCTGACTATGACCATCTTACAAAACTGCTTGAATAGCGGCACTCTCGAGGACATGTGCTGACTATGACCATCTTTCAAAACTGCTTGAATAGCGGCACGCTCGAGGACATGTGCTGACTATGAACATCTAACAAAACAGCTTGAATAGCGGCACGCTCAAGGACATGTGCTGACTATGACCATCTTACAAAACTGCTTGAATAGCGACACACTCAAGGACATGTGCTAAATATGAACATCTTACATGAGCTGACTACGACCATCTTACAAAACTGCTTGAATAGCGGCATGCTCGAGGACATGCGGTGACTATGCCCATCTTACAAAACTGCGTGAATAGCGGCAAGCTCGAGGACATGTGCTGACTATGCTCATCTTACTAAGCTGCTTCAATAGCGGCATGCTCAATTACATGCTCTGACTATGCCCATCGCACAAAACTGCTTGACTAGCGGCACGCTTGAGGACATGTTCTGACTATGCCCATCTTACAAAACTGCTTGAATAGAGGCACGCTTGAGGACATGTGCTGACTATGGCCATCTTACAAAACTGCTTGAATAGAGGCACGCTCGAGGACATGTGCTGACTATACCCATCTTACAAAACTGCTTGAATAGCGGTACGCTCGAGGACATGTGCTGACTATGCCCATCTTACAAAACTGCTTGAATAGAGGCACGCTTGAGGACATGTGCTGACTATGACCATCTTACAAAACTGCTTGAATAGAGGCATGCTCGAGGACATGTGCTGACTATGCCCATCTTACAAAACTGATTGAATAGCGGCCCACTCAAGGACATATGGTGAATATGACCATCTTACATGTGCTGACTATGACCATCTTACAAAACTGATTGAAAAGCGGCATGCTCAAGGTCATCTGCTGACTATGACCATGTTACAAAACTGCTTGAATAACGGCACGCTCGAGGACATGTGCTGATTATGACCATATTACAAATCTGCTTTTATACACGCACACTCGATGACATGTGCTGACTATGACCATGCTACAAAACTGCTTGAATAGCGGCACGTTCGGGGACATGTGCTGACTATGCCCATCTTACAAAACTGCTTGAAAAGCGGCATGCTCGAGGACATGTGCTCACTATGACCATCTTACAAAACTGCTTGAATAGCAGCACGCTCAAGGACATGTGCTGACTATGCTCATCTTACAAAACTGCTTGTATAGAGGCTCACTCGAGGACATGCGCTGCCTATGCCCATCTTACAAAACTGCTTATAAATCGGCACGCTGAAGGACATGTGCTGACTATGACCATCTTACAAAAGTGCTTGAATAGCGGCACACTCGAGGACATGTGCTGACTATGACCATCTTACAAGTGCTGACTATGACCATCTTACACAACTGCTTGAACAGCGGCACGCTCGAGGACATGTGCTGACTATGACCATCTTACAAAACTGCGTGAATAGCGGCACACTCGAGGAGACGTGCTGACTATGACCATCTTACATGTGCTGACTAAGACCATCTTACAAAACTGCTTGAATAGAGGCACGCACGCTCAAGGACATGCGCTGACTATGCCCATCTTCCAAACTGCTTGAACAGCGCACTCTCGAGGACATGCGCCAACTATGCCCATCTTACAAAACTGCTTAATAGTGGCACACTCGAGGACATGCGCTGACTTTGCCCATCTTAAAAAACTGCGTGACTAGCGGCATGCTCGAGGACATGTTCTGACTATGACCATCTTACAAAACAGCTTGATAGGCGGCACGCTCGAGGACATGTGCTGACTATGACCATCTTACAAAACTGCTTTTATAGAGGCACACTCGATGACATTTGCTGACTATGACCATCTTACAAAACTGCTTGAATAGCAGCACACTCGAGGACATGTACTGACTACGACCATCTTACATTTGCTGACTATGACCATCTTACAAAACTGGTTGAATAGCGGCACGATCGAGGACATGTGCTGACTATAACCATCTTATAAAACTGCTTGAATAGTGGAACGCACGAGGACATGTGCTGACTATGAACATCTTACAAAACTGCTTGAATAGCGGCACACTCAAGGACATGTGCTGACAATGACCCTCTTACATGTGCTGACTATGACCATCTTACAATTGCCGACTATGACCATCTTACACAACTGCTTGAATAGCGGCACGCTCGAGGACATATGGTGACTATGACCATCTTACAAAACTGCTTTTATAGAGGCACGCTCGACGACAGGTGCTGACAATGACCATCTTACAAAACTGCTTGAATAGCGGCATGCTCGAGGACATGTGCTGACTATGACCATCTTACGAAACTGCTTGAATAGCGGCACTCTCGAGGACATGTGCTGACTATGAACATCTTACAAAACAGCTTGAATAGTGGCACGCTCAAGGACATGTGCTGACTATGACCATCTTACATGTGCTGACTAGGACCATCTTACAAAACTGCTTGAATAGCGGCATGCTCGAGGACATGTGCTGACTATGACCATCTTACAAAACTGCTTTTATAGAGGCACACTCGATGACATTTGCTGACTATGACCATCTTACAAAACTGCTTGAATAGCAGCACACTCGAGGACATGTACTGACTACGACCATCTTACATTTGCTGACTATGACCATCTTACAAAACTGGTTGAATAGCGGCACGATCGAGGACATGTGCTGACTATAACCATCTTATAAAACTGCTTGAATAGTGGAACGCACGAGGACATGTGCTGACTATGAACATCTTACAAAACTGCTTGAATAGCGGCACACTCAAGGACATGTGCTGACAATGACCCTCTTACATGTGCTGACTATGACCATCTTACAATTGCCGACTATGACCATCTTACACAACTGCTTGAATAGCGGCACGCTCGAGGACATATGGTGACTATGACCATCTTACAAAACTGCTTTTATAGAGGCACGCTCGACGACAGGTGCTGACAATGACCATCTTACAAAACTGCTTGAATAGCGGCATGCTCGAGGACATGTGCTGACTATGACCATCTTACGAAACTGCTTGAATAGCGGCACTCTCGAGGACATGTGCTGACTATGAACATCTTACAAAACAGCTTGAATAGTGGCACGCTCAAGGACATGTGCTGACTATGACCATCTTACATGTGCTGACAAGGACCATCTTACAAAACTGCTTGAATAGCGGCATGCTCGAGGACATGCAGTGACTATGCCCATGTTACAAAACTGCGTGAATAGCGGCAAGCTCGAGGACGTGTGCTGACTATGCTCATCTTACTAAGCTGCTTGAATAGCGGCATGCTCAAGTACATGCTCTGACTATGCCTATCATGCAAAACTGCTTGACGAGTGGCACGCTCGAGGACACGTTCTGACTATGCCCATCTTACAAAACTGCTTGAATAGCGGCACGCTCGAGGACATGTGCTGACTATGACCATCTTACAAAACTGCTTGAATAGCGGCACGCTCGAGGACATGTGCTAACTATGACCATCTTACAAAACTGCTTGAATAGCGGCACGCTCGAGGACATGCGCTGACTATGCCCATCTTACAAAACTTTCTTACATAGAGGCATGCTCGAGGACATGTGCTGACTATGCCCAGCTTCCAAAACTGCTTGAATAGCGCACACTCAAGGACATGTGATGACTATGCCCATCTTACAAAACTGCTTGAATAGAGGCACGCTCGAGGGCATGTGCTGACTATACCCATCTTACAAAACTGCTTGAATAGCGGCACGCTCGAGGACATGTGCTGACTATGCCCATCTTACATCTTACAAAACTGCTTGAAAAGCGGCACGCTCGAGGACATGTGCTGACTATGACCATCTTACAAAACTGCTTGAATAGAGGCATGCTCGAGGACATGTGCTGACTATGCCCATCTTACAAAACTGATTGAATAGCGGCACACTCAAGGACATATGGTAACTATGACCATCTTACATGTGCTGACTATGACCATCTTAAAAAACTGCTTGAAAAGCAGCATGCTCAAGGACATCTGTTGACTATGATGATCTTACAAAACTGCTTGAATAACGGCACGCTCGAGGACATGTGCTGCCTATGACCTTCCTCCAAACTGCTTTTATAGAGGCACACTCGATGAGTGTGCTGACTATGACCATCTTACAAAACTGCTTGAATAGTGGCACGCTCGAGGACATGTGCTGACTATGACCATTTTACTTGTGCTGACTATGACCATCTTACAAAACTGCTTGAATAGCGGCACGCTCGAGGACATGCGCTGACTATGCCCGTCTTATAAAAGTGCTTGAATAGAGGCACGCCCGAGGACATGCGCTGACTATGCCCATCTTCCAAACTGCTAGAACAGCGCACTCTCAAGGACATGCGCCAACTATGCCCATCTTACTAAACTGCTTGAATAGTGGAACGCACGAGGACATGTGCTGACTATGAACATCTTACAAAACTGCTTGAATAGCGGCACACTCAAGGACATGTGCTGACAATGACCCTCTTACATGTGCTGACTATGACCATCTTACAATTGCCGACTATGACCATCTTACACAACTGCTTGAATAGCGGCACGCTCGAGGACATATGGTGACTATGACCATCTTACAAAACTGCTTTTATAGAGGCACGCTCGACGACAGGTGCTGACAATGACCATCTTACAAAACTGCTTGAATAGCGGCATGCTCGAGGACATGTGCTGACTATGACCATCTTACGAAACTGCTTGAATAGCGGCACTCTCGAGGACATGTGCTGACTATGAACATCTTACAAAACAGCTTGAATAGTGGCACGCTCAAGGACATGTGCTGACTATGACCATCTTACATGTGCTGACTAGGACCATCTTACAAAACTGCTTGAATAGCGGCATGCTCGAGGACATGTGCTGACTATGACCATCTTACAAAACTGCTTTTATAGAGGCACACTCGATGACATTTCCTGACTATGACCATCTTACAAAACTGCTTGAATAGCAGCACACTCGAGGACATGTACTGACTACGACCATCTTACATTTGCTGACTATGACCATCTTACAAAACTGGTTGAATAGCGGCACGATCGAGGACATGTGCTGACTATAACCATCTTATAAAACTGCTTGAATAGTGGAACGCACGAGGACATGTGCTGACTATGAACATCTTACAAAACTGCTTGAATAGCGGCACACTCAAGGACATGTGCTGACAATGACCCTCTTACATGTGCTGACTATGACCATCTTACAATATCCGACTATGACCATCTTACACAACTGCTTGAATAGCGGCACGCTCGAGGACATATGGTGACTATGACCATCTTACAAAACTGCTTTTATAGAGGCACGCTCGACGACAGGTGCTGACAATGACCATCTTACAAAACTGCTTGAATAGCGGCATGCTCGAGGACATGTGCTGACTATGACCATCTTACGAAACTGCTTGAATAGCGGCACTCTCGAGGACATGTGCTGACTATGAACATCTTACAAAACAGCTTGAATAGTGGCACGCTCAAGGACATGTGCTGACTATGACCATCTTACATGTGCTGACTCGGACCATCTTACAAAACTGCTTGAATAGCGGCATGCTCGAGGACATGCAGTGACTATGCCCATGTTACAAAACTGCGTGAATAGCGGCAAGCTCGAGGACGTGTGCTGACTATGCTCATCTTACTAAGCTGCTTGAATAGCGGCATGCTCAAGTACATGCTCTGACTATGCCTATCATGCAAAACTGCTTGACGAGTGGCACGCTCGAGGACACGTTCTGACTATGCCCATCTTACAAAACTGCTTGAATAGCGGCACGCTCGAGGACATGTGCTGACTATGACCATCTTACAAAACTGCTTGAATAGCGGCACGCTCGAGGACATGTGCTAACTATGACCATCTTACGAAACTGCTTGAATAGCGGCACGCTCGAGGACATGCGCTGACTATGCCCATCTTACAAAACTTTCTTACATAGAGGCATGCTCGAGGACATGTGCTGACTATGCCCAGCTTCCAAAACTGCTTGAATAGCGCACACTCAAGGACATGTGATGACTATGCCCATCTTACAAAACTGCTTGAATAGAGGCACGCTCGAGGGCATGTGCTGACTATACCCATTTTACAAAACTGCTTGAATAGCGGCACGCTCGAGGACATGTGCTGACTATGCCCATCTTACATCTTACAAAACTGCTTGAAAAGCGGCACGCTCGAGGACATGTGCTGACTATGACCATCTTACAAAACTGCTTGAATAGAGGCATGCTCGAGGACATGTGCTGACTATGCCCATCTTACAAAACTGATTGAATAGCGGCACACTCAAGGACATATGGTAACTATGACCATCTTACATGTGCTGACTATGACCATCTTAAAAAACTGCTTGAAAAGCAGCATGCTCAAGGACATCTGTTGACTATGACGATCTTACAAAACTGCTTGAATAACGGCACGCTCGAGGACATGTGCTGCCTATGACCTTCCTCCAAACTGCTTTTATAGAGGCACACTCGATGACATGTGCTGACTATGACCATCTTACAAAACTGCTTGAATAGTGGCACGCTCGAGGACATGTGCTGACTATGACCATTTTACTTGTGCTGACTATGACCATCTTACAAAACTGCTTGAATAGCGGCACGCTCGAGGACATGCGCTGACTATGCCCGTCTTATAAAAGTGCTTGAATAGAGGCACGCCCGAGGACATGCGCTGACTATGCCCATCTTCCAAACTGCTAGAACAGCGCACTCTCAAGGACATGCGCCAACTATGCCCATCTTACTAAACTGCTTAAATAGTGGCACACTCGAGGACATGCGCTGACTTTGCCCATCTTAAAAAACTGCTTGACTAGCGGCATGCTCGAGGTCATGTTCTGACTATGACCATCTTACAAAACTGCTTGAGTAGCGGCACGTTCGTGGACATGTGCTGACTATGACCATCGTACAAAACTGCTTGAATAGCAGCACACTCGAGCACATGTACTGACTAAGACCATCTTACATTTGCTGACTATGACCATCTTACAAAATTGGTTGAATAGCGGCACGATCGAGGACATGTGCTGACTATAACCATCTTATAAAACTGCTTGAATAGTGGCACGCACGAGGACATGTGCTGACTATGAACACCTTACAAAACGGCTTGAATAGCGGCACACTCAAGCACATGTGCTGACAATGACCATCTTACATGTGCTGACTATGACCATCTTACAATTGCTGACTATGACCATCTTACACAACTGCTTGAATAGCGGCATGCTCGAGGACATATGGTGACTATGACCATCTTACAAAACTGCTTTTATAGAGGCACACTCGACGACAGGTGCTGACTATGACCATCTCACAAAACTGCTTGAATAGAGGAACGCTCAAGGACATGTGCTGACTACGACCATCTTACATTTGCTGACTATGACCATCTTACAAAACTGGTTGAATAGCGCACGCTCGAGGACATGTGCTGACTATAACCATCTTATAAAACTGCTTGAATAGTGGCACCCTCGAGGACATGTGCTGACTATGAACATCTTACAAAACTGCTTGAATAGCGGCACACTCAAGGACATGTGCTGACTATGACCATCTTACATGTGCTGACTATAACCATCTTACAATTGCTGACTATGACCATCTTAAACAACTGCTTGAATAGCGGCATGCTCGAGGACATATGGTGACTATGACCATCTTACAAAACGGCTTTTATAGAGCCACGCTCGACGACAGGTGCTGACTATGACCATCTTACAAAACGGCTTTTATAGAGCCACGCTCGACGACAGGTGCTGACTATGACCATCTTACAAAACTGCTTGAATAGAGGCACGCTCGAGGACATGTGCTTACTATGACCATCTTACGAAACTGCTTGAATAGAGGCACACCCAAGGACATGTGCTGACTATGACCATCTTACATGTGCTGACTATGACCATCTTACAAAACTGCTTGAATAGCGGCACGCTCGAGGACATGTGCTGACTATGCCCATCTTCCAAACTGCTTCAACAGCGCACTCTCGAGGACATGCGCTGACTTTGCCCATCTTAAAAAACTGCGTGACTAGCGGCATGCTCGAGGACATGTTCTGACTATGACCATCTTACAAAACAGCTTGATAGGCGGCACGCTCGAGGACATGTGCTGACTATGACCATCTTACAAAACTGCTTTTATAGAGGCACACTCGATGACATTTGCTGACTATGACCATCTTACAAAACTGCTTGAATAGCAGCACACTCGAGGACATGTACTGACTACGACCATCTTACATTTGCTGACTATGACCATCTTACAAAACTGGTTGAATAGCAGCACGATCGAGGACATGTGCTGACTATAACCATCTTATAAAACTGCTTGAATAGGGGCATGCATGAGGACATGTGCTGACTATGAACATCTTACAAAACTGCTTGAATAGTGGCACACTCAAGGACATGTGCTGACAATGACCCTCTTACATGTGCTGACTATGACCATCTTACAATTGCCGACTATGACCATCTTACACAACTGCTTGAATAGCGGCACGCTTGAGGACATATGGTGACTATGACCATCTTACAAAACTGCTTTTATAGAGGCACGCTCGACGACAGGTACTGACAATGACCATCTTACAAAACTGCTTGAATAGCGGCATGCTCGAGGACATGTGCTGACTATGACCATCTTACGAAACTGCTTGAATAGCGGCACTCTCGAGGACATGTGCTGACTATGAACATCTTACAAAATAGCTTGAATAGCGGCACGCTCAAGGACATGTGCTGACTATAACCATCTTACATGTGCTGACTAGGACCATCTTACAAAACTGCTTGAATAGCGGCATGCTCGAGGACATGTGCTGACAATGAACATCAACCAAAAACAGCTTGAATAGCGGCACGCTCAAGGACATGTGCTGACTATAACCATTTTACTTGTGCTGACTATGACCATCTTACAAAACTGCTTGAATAGTGGCAAGCTCGAGGTCATGTGCTGACAATGACCATCTTGAAAAACTGCTTCAACAGCGGCATGCTCGAGGACATGTGCTGAATATGACCATCTTTCAAAACTGCTTGAATAGCGGCACGCTCGAGGACATGTGCTCACTATGACCATCTTACAAAATTGGTTGAATAGCGGCACGATCGAGGACATGTGCTGACTATAACCATCTTTTAAAACTGCTTGAATAGTGGCACGCACGAGGACATGTGCTGACTATGAACACCTTACAAAACGGCTTGAATAGCGGCACACTCAAGGACATGTGCTGACAATGACCATCTTACATGTGCTGACTTTGACCATCTTACAATTGCTGACTATGACCATCTTACACAACTGCTTGAATAGCGGCATGCTCGAGGACATATGGTGACTATGACCATCTTACAAAACTGCTTGAATAGAGGCACGCTCGATGACATGTGCTGACTACGACCATCTTACATTTGCTGACTATGACCATCTTACAAAACTGGTTGAATAGCGCACGCTCGAGGACATGTGCTGACTATAACCATCTTATAAAACTGCTTGAATAGTGGCACACTCGAGGACATGTGCTGACTATGAACATCTCACAAAACTGCTTGAATAGCGGCACACTCAAGGACATGTGCTGACTATGACCATCTTACATGTGCTGACTATAACCATCTTACAATTGCTGACTATGACCATCTTAAACAACTGCTTGAATAGCGGCATGCTCGAGGTTATATGGTGACTATGACCATCTTACAAAACGGCTTTTATAGAGCCACGCTCGACGACAGGTGCTGACTATGACCATCTTACAAAACGGCTTTTATAGAGCCACGCTCGACGACAGGTGCTGACTATGACCATCTTACAAAACTGCTTGAATAGAGGCACGCTCGAGGACATGTGCTTACTATGACCATCTTACGAAACTGCTTGAATAGAGGCACACCCAAGGACATGTGCTGACTATGACCATCTTACATGTGCTGACTATGACCATCTTACAAAACTGCTTGAACAGCGGCACGCTCGAGGACATGTGCTGACTGTGAACATCTTACAAAACAGCTTAAATAGAGGCACGCTCAAGGACATGTGCTGACTATGAACATCTTACATGTGCTGACTAGGACCATCTTACAAAACTGCTTGAATAGCGGCATGCTCGAGGACATGCGGTGACTATGCCTTGTTACAAAACTGCGTGAATAGCGGCAAGCTCGAGGAAATGTGCTGACTATGCTCATCTTACTAAGCTGCTTGAATAGCGGCATGCTCAAGTACATGCTCTGACTATGCCCATCGTACAAAACTGCTTGACGAGTGGCACGCTCGAGGACCTGTTCTGACTATGCCCATCTTACAAAACTGCTTGAATAGAGGCATGCTTGAGGACATGTGCTGACTATGACCATCTTACAAAACTGCTTGAATAGCGGCACGCTCGAGGGCATGTGCTGACTCTGACCATCTTACAAAACTGCTTGAATAGCGGCACGCTCGAGGACATGTGCTGACTATGACCATCTTACGAAACTGCTTGAATAGCAGCACGCTCGAGGACATGCGCTGACTATGCCCATCTTACAAAACTGCGTGAATAGAGGCACGCTCGAGGACCTGCGCCGACTATGCCCATCTTACAAAACTGTTGAATAGCGGCACACTCAAGGACATGTGCTGACTATGAATATCTTACATGTGCTGACTATGACCATCTTACCTGTGCTGACTATGACCATCTTACACTTGCTGACTATTACCATCTTACACAACTGCTTGAATAGCGGCATGCTCGAGGACATATGGTGACTATGACCATCTTACAAAACTGCTTTTATAGAGGAACGCTCGATGACAGGTGCTGACTATGACCATGTTACAAAACTGCTTGAATAGCGGCACGCTCGAGGACATCTGCTGACTATGAACATCTTACAAAACAGCTTGAATAGCGGCACGCTCAAGGACATGTGCTGACTATGACCATCTTACAAAACTGCTTGAATAGTTACACACTCAAGGACATGTGCTGACTATGAACATCTTACATGTGCTGACTAGGACCATCTTACAAAACTGCGTGATCAGCGGCAAGCTCGAGGACATGTGCTGACTATGCTCATCTTACTAAACTGCTTGAATAGCGGCACGCTCAAGTACATGCTCTGACTATGCCCATCGTACAAAACTGCTTGACTAGCGGCACGCTCGAGGACATGTACTGACTAAGACCATCTTACATTTGCTGACTATGACCATCTTACAAAACTGGTTGAATAGTGGCACGATCGAGGACATGTGCTGACTATAACCATCTTATAAAACTGCTTGAATAGTGGCACGCACGAGGACATGTGCTGACTATGAACACCTTACAAAACGGCTTGAATAGCGGCACAGTCAAGGACATGTGCTGACAATGACCATCTTACATGTGCTGACTATGACCATCTTACAATTGCTGACTATGACCATCTTACACAACTGCTTGAATAGCGGCATGCTCAAGGACATATGGTGACTATGACCATCTTACAAAACTGCTTTTATAGAGGCACACTCGACGACAGGTGCTGACTATGACCATCTTACAAAACTGCTTGAATAGAGGCACGCTCGAGGACATGTGCTGACTACGACCATCTTACATTTGCTGACTATGACCATCTTACAAAACTGGTTGACTAGCGCACGCTCGATGACATGTGCTGACTATAACCATCTTATAAAACTGCTTGAATAGCGGCACACTCAAGGACATGTGCTGACTATGACCATCTTACATGTGCTGACTATAACCATCTTACAATTGCTGACTATGGCCATCTTAAACAACTGCTTGAATAGCGGCATGCTCGAGGACAAATGGTGACTATGACCATCTTACAAAACGGCTTTTATAGAGCCACGCTCGATGACAGGTGCTGACTATGACCATCTTACAAAACTGCTTGAATAGAGGCACGCTCGAGGACATGTGCTTACTATGACCATCTTACGAAACTGCTTCAATAGCAGCACACCCAAGGACATGTGCTGACTATGACCATCTTACATGTGCTGACTATGACCATCTTACAAAACTGCGTGAATAGCGGCAAGCTCGAGGACATGTGCTGACTATGCTCATCTTACTAAACTGCTTGAATAGCGGCACGCTCAAGTACATGCTCTGACTATGCCCATCGTACAAAACTGCTTGACTAGCGGCACGCTCGAGGACATGTTCTGACTATGCCCATCTTACAAACATGCCTGAATAGAGGCACGCTCGAGGACATGTGCTGACAATGCCCATCTTACAAAACTGCTTGAATAGAGGCACACTTGAGGACATGTGCTGACTATGCCCATCTTACAAAACTGCTTGAATAGAGGCACGCTCGAGGACATGTGCTGACTATACCCATCTTACAAGACTGCTTGAATAGCGGCACGCTCGAGGACATGTGCTGACTATGCCCATCTTACATCTTACAAAACTGCTTGAAAAGCAGCACGCTAGAGGACATGTGCTGACTATGACCATCTTACAAAGCTGCTTGAATAGAGGCATGCTCGAGGACATGTGCTGACTATGACCATCTTACAAAACTGATTGAATAGCGGCACACTCAAGGACATATGGTGACTATGACCATCTTACATATGCTGACTATGACCATATTAAAAAACTGCTTGAAAAGCAGCACACTCAAGGACATCTGCTGACTATGACCATCTTACAAAACTGCTTGAATAGCGGCACGCTCGAGGACATGTGCTGACTATGACCATTTTACTTGTGCTGACTATGACCATCTTACAAAACTGCTTGAATAGTGGCACGCTCGAGGACATGTGCTGACAATGACCATCTTGAAAAACAAAGTTCAAAGTTCAAAGTTCAAAGTCAAAGCTTTATTTCGATAAAAAGTCATTATCATAAAAGCAGCTCAGTGTATAAAAAGTTACAGTTAAGAACAACAGTAATAAATTTAAAAAGATTTTATATCTCTGTTCCAACATTTAGGAAGGGCAATAGTTTCAAAAAATGTTTGTTCAGTTAAACTAGCCAACTAGTTGGTTAAATTTTAGAGGTTAAACAATTATGGCAGCATTTTCAGTTTAAGAAATTTTTCTAACAAAGAATTAAACAGATTGTTTTAGCTTTTTGGCTCGGATAGCCCAAGCCCAGGATAGAAACTTGGCTAGGGCGCAAGCATAGGGTACGCTACTGTCCGAAATAAGTATCCTGATTGCCACATCATGACTCCTAGTCCCCAGCTGACGGCATAGGTTTTTGAGCCAGACCCTCCTTGGAGTAGCATATTCGCCGCACACAAACATAAAATGTGCTAATGTTTCCGGTTTAACAAGACACGATGGGCATAGCTCAGACATTTCCATACAGGATTTCCATCTTTTAGTAAAGGTATTAAGTGGTAAGGTTCCCATTCTAAATCTAAAATACAAGGCCCTATCAAAGGGTTTTCCAATTGCATCCAGGTACAGTTCCCGCCTGGGGCAGTCTTTGAACCTCAGAAAGTCCTCTGTTAGCCTGCCCAGGGAGGTGCTAGAGTTTCTTTGAGAACAAATCCAGTCCCAATAAAGCTTTTTAAGTGTTTGCTTTGGGGGTGAAGTTCTACTTAGCCATGATTCAAGTTGACCCAACTTAATTAATAAGTTTTTCATGTCTTTTAGCCATTTGATTTTATACCAGCTTGGTGATGACATAATTTCCTTGAGGCCTCTGGCATATCCGCTTAGTTCTTCTACCCGCCAAATACGGGCCCATAATAATAAAGGGCGAAATTTCGTGATTTCGCCAATCTGGGTACAGCCAAGGTCCATGAATAAAGGAAGTGTCGGGGTGCCTTGTGGAAGGGACATTATTTCTCTGCAGAATTTGTTCTCGGATCTCTGCAGAGCGTCAGTGGACGAAAAGCCCCAGAGTTCCGCCCCATAAAGGGCAGAGCTAACTCCTTTAGCTGTGTAAATCTCAAGGACTGTTCCTATAGGCCTTGTTGTACTGGAACGTTGCTCTCTTAATAGGGCACCTGTAATCCTTTTGTGGCTCAACAGCATTTTATCTAGGTGTGGCGTCCAGTCCATTTTATCCGAAAGGCATATCCCAAGGTAATCAAAGACCTTTACCCTTTCCAAAAGCTCAGCGTTTAGGTTGGGGGAACGCACATGTTGTTTCGGTGGATTGAGGACAAGGTACTTCGTTTTGTTAGTATTTATTACCAGACCTCGTTTGGTACAAAATGATTGGAAATTGTCCAAAAGTCTCTGGAGTCCCATTGGGGTTTTGGAGATTAAAAGCGTATCATCCGCGAAGAGGAGGGTCGGTATGCGTTCGCCAGCCAGGGATGGCTCGTCAGATGGATGTTTGAGGAGATGCTCAACCACCCCATTGATGTAGAGAGAGAAAAGGGTGGGAGCCAGAACACATCCCTGGCGGACTCCTCTCTCGACCGGAATACTGCCCGTTTTCTCCCCTCCAGGGCCCCACCTGACCTGGGCAAAGCTGTCCTGGTGTAGTCTGACTAATAGGGATAGTAGATAATGTGGCAGCCCCATGTCAGCAAGTACTTTCCATAATAGGTCCCTAGGTACAAGGTCAAAGGCAGTCTTTAAATCGATAAACGCGAGATAAAGACTGCCCTTGCCTATAACCACAACCTTCCAATATACCATCATGAGCCTGAATGCCTGCTCAATCGTTCCAGTACCCACTCTAAAACCTGCCTGGAAGTCGGAAAGGATTTTATTTTCTTCTACCCAATTTAGAATTCTAAGTAACAGGACTTTGCAGACAACTTTTTGGCTGGTATCTAACAAGCTGATTGGCCTATAGTTAGATGGGTCATCCCTCGAACCTTTCTTATGGATGGGGACCACCTCCGCCCCTTTCCACGATGAGGGAATAGGGGCACCCCTACAGATGGCAACAAGAAGGGAGTGGATCAATTTGCCCCATTTGGTGCTATCGGATTTTAGCAGGTCCCCGGGAATCCCATCAGGTCCGGCCGCTTTTTGTGGAATGATAGAGCTTATTGCGTATTCCACTTCCTTTAGCGTAAAATCAAAGTCAGTGGGGCAGAGTGCATAGTTTGTGGTAGGCAGGGATATAGCAGACCCTCTCCCGTTGGAGCCGTCCTGGCAGGAGTAGAGTTTGGAGAAGTGGTCCTCCCACACCTGGCTTGAGATGTTACAGGTTAGCAGATCACTGTCTGGTCTGTTACGTGCCCTTATAGTGTCCCAAAAATATTTAGAGTCTTTTTTTAGGCTGGCTTCTTTAAGGGTTAACCAGTAGGCATCTTCCCACTCCCTTTTGGCCAACCACAAGACCTTTTTATATTCCCTTCTAGCTATTTGAATTGATAAGGGGGACTTCCCTTTAACTGCCTCAATTAGACATGTCTTGGCCTTTCTGCATGATGCAGAATACCAGTCGTGTCTGCCTTTGGGTTTGGTTAGAGGTTTGGTTTTCCCTATAATCCCTTTTACCCAGAAAAGGTCCCCTATAGTTTTTATGGCTACTTCGTAGATAGTTGTTACCTTATCTGCTGCCATAAATAAATCTATGGAGCTGATTACATCTTGTGTGCCATTAATCACCTCTTCAATAGTGGACAATTTATTAGTATTACACAAGATCTTATTCCACTTAAGGCGTCTTCCACAAGAGGAGACAGTAATCTCCTGTGGACAGCTCGGTGGTGCTAGCGGCGCTCTGGTAGACCAAGAATTCATTAGGGTTAGGGAAAGTGAGTTATGATCACTCTCTATGGTAGGAATAACAACCATATCGATGACCGAACTCCAGAGCCCCCGGTCCAGCAGAATATAGTCTATCCTTGTGGAGTGACCAACTCTGTTGAACGTTGGGGCACCCATCTGATCAGAACGTGTGCGGCCATTGGCTGCTCTTAATCCAAACTCTAATGTAAGTGCATTAAGCTGTATTGCACTGCGAGTCCAGCGCTTAATGGGTGGGATAGAGAGGATGGGAATACCCCACCTACTGTCCTCTTCTCCTAAATCGGGTATTCCTTCTAGGGGGAGTGGCTCATATGTGCAGTTGAAATCTCCTGCTATTATGATATGGCCAGGTTCGTTATGGTCCCCTAATTGGGCCTCAAGTTCCGCTACTGTTGGTGAGATGCACCCATTTTTGGAGCCTCTAACGTAGACATCGTAGAGATCTACAAGTAGTCCCCCACGTTGGCCCGATAGAGAGATACCAAGGATGTCTGGGTTTCCTGCCTTTTTTATGGTTATCCGACAGTTGAGCGAAATGCTTACCCAGATGATAAGCCCCCCTGATGGCCGCCCCTTCCCTGCCTTAGGTTTTACAGCTGGTGTATAAAATGTGACAAACCCGACACGGTGCAGTGGCTCAGTGATCCAGGTCTCTTGGAATACACAAATCTTGTGGGCGTCAATCAGGACGTTCCACTCCGGGAGGCCTAATTTCCTAGAGATCCCCGCAAGGTTTCAACTAAGAATTTTTATCTCGCCATGTGTTGGATCACCGTCGGGGATGGTAATAATTTTAGAATTTGGTGGGTCTACACTGTCCCTAGTAAATATGTGGGCAAGTGGTATTAGGGGTGCCTCTGTTGGGGATTCGGAACATATAGGGAGAGATGTGGCTGGCGGAACATCCTCCATATCGTTATCGGTGATAGTGAGATTTATATCTGGACCTTCCATGAAGTTAAGTCAGTCTACCTCATCTAGCACACAGTATCTATTTGGATGAGCGAATTGTGAATACGAGGGGTCGAAAGATGAAGGCAAGTCCTGCCATGGCTGTTGCCAATGATGGTTAGCGAATTGTGGAGGCTGAAGGGGTTGCTGCCACTGCTGAGCAGCCTGATATAGGGGTGGTAGATGTTGAAAAGGTTGTTGCCACTGAAGACTAGCATGATGTGGGAATAAAGATGAGAATTGTGGTGGTTGTTGCCAGTGTTTAGTGGTATGTTGCGGGGGATACACAGACCCTCTGTTAGTTGGAAAAGTAGGCCGATGGGGATTTAGTCTTGGCGGGATGGGAAGGAAATAAGACAAAGGGAGTGGATTGATTTGGGTAGCAGGACCACTATTGGGTGTATTGCATATGTAGCTGGCTGCCCCTATATCCCTAAAGTTAACTGTAATTACATCCCCTGCTATTGTTTTCTTACTCCTGCCCACCCAGTCCCCTCTACGCACTGTAAGAATTTCACCACTCATATTGCTAGGTAAAGGTTTGTGTAGTTGAAGCCACTGAGCACATTTGTTTTTTAGCTCTACAAAGGTTTCTTTTACTCCCTCCTTCAGTGGGGGAACGGCTGTCAGCACAACCACAAAAGGAGAGACTTCCGGTGGCAGGCTAATTGACTTAAAGCGCGCCTGCTTTGGCTTAGAGCCTTCGGGCTTGTTTGTAGAATGAGGAGCTACAGGGTTAGTAGACTTTCCTGTGAGATCTTTTGCTTGTAAGTTGGTAGTTTTATTTCCACCAGCAGATTGTTGCAAAGCCGAAGTAGGACCCACCGCCTTCGGAGTAGATAGGGGTGGGGATTGAGCAGAAGTATTCCCTGTTTGGGACAGGTGTAATACAGCTGAATCCTTGGTAGCTGATGGTGTTTTTGCCTTGTTAGATGCATCTTTAGGGGGCTTGACGCAAGGTGAAGGTTTGGGAAGCGTTTCTTTAATCCCTTGTGGCTGAATAGACCCAGGCCCATTCATCTTATTAGGCCATTTCGAAGTTATTAGCGACGTGAGTCTGTCAAGTTTGGAGATTAAAGGCTTTATTTGCGCTGCTATTGTGGCCTCAAGGTCCAGTTTAAGATCTGTTACCATGTTTTCAACCCAGCAGGGTATGCCTGACGCCAGGTGCGGGGTAGGCGATATCAAGTTGTGATTCCTTGCTTCAGCTTTAGGTTTTTCCTTAGACTTGGTCTTGGACGCCACCTTTGTAGGAATAGTAACCCTGCCCCCAGTGTCGATAGGTACAGAAAGTGTTCCTTTGTCCATTTGCCCATCTAGGCTTGGCTTCGTCTTTTCAGATGTCTGGCAGACTTCTAGATCTGGGGTAGCCTCAAGATCAACATAAGACGGATCCGAGTCAGATTGGGTGACTGACAAATCGACAACGTTCGGAACTGTGAATTCGCCAGCGGTGGTCAAGGGTAGGGGTAAGGAACAATTAATCAAAGCTTGCTGGGAGGGTGAATTTGCGTTTGCAAGAGAGCCCAAGGAAGAGCGCTTAGCGTTCATGAGGTCCAAGGAAACTCTTTTTTCCAGCAATATAATACTTTTATCGATGGTCTCATTCACCCGTGAAATAAAAAGATCTATAGGTCCAGTCACTTGTGCTACCGCCATGGCTTTTTTAGTACAGCTTCTAGTTCTATTGCGCATAGTTGACATCTGTGGTGCTGGGTCAGATGCAAGAAGGGGCCTCTCAAAAGCGGTAGATGATAGGGCTAGGAGGCGGGCACTATGTGTTTATAAAAGAGATGGAAATCACAGTTCCGCCTACCTTGCCAACGGATGAAGGGCGAGGATACAGGGGTTCAGGGCCAGGGCCGTCCTCTGCCTTCCTTGAACGGCCTTAAACGCCCCGGCCTTTGCCCCGCGCGCGTCCCGCATGCGCGTTGCTGCCACAGCTTATCTAAGGAGAGGTCAAGTGGAGAGGGCGGGAAGAGGACCAGCTGTGACCGATCCGCGCCGCTAGGCACGCTGGTCCTCGCAGTCCCGCCTCTGACCTTGGTGACCAGCTGTTGGTTTCCAGGAAGCGCGTTGGTGTTCATGCACGTCGAGGGACAGGAGGCTAAGTCCACAGTAACCAAAATCTTTGCCTACGAGCGGCTCCCGCGAAGCGGGGGCCGCGAGGCGTGGCGAAGTGGCCGGAGAGCAACAGGAATCAGGAGCAGCGCTCCAAACAGTAAGGGACCCTGGATGGCCAGCTGGAGGTGTCTGGGGATGATGCGGGTCTTCTTGTTGTCACGGGCAGCGTTGCCGGCCAGCTCCAGGATCTCAGCGGTCAGCGTAAATACCTATCCAACTCGCTGTTCGGGCGTCTGCTAGGTGCAACCTTCAACGCTGTAAACTGAGCAGCTCAGTTTTCTGTTTCTACCGAGCCAATTGCTGCTAATCCCTATTGCCATCTTGAAAAACTGCTTCAACAGCGGCATGCTCGAGGACATGTGCTGAATATGACCATCTTTCAAAACTGCTTGAATAGCGGCACGCTCGAGGACATGTGCTCACTATGACCATCTTATAAAACTGCTTGAATAGAGGTACGCTCGAGGACATGTTCTGACTATGCCCATCTTAAACAACTGGTGGAATAGCGGCATGCTCGAGGACATGGGCTTACTATGCCTATCTTACAAAACTGCGTGAATAGCGGCACGCTCGAGCACATGTGCTGACTATGCCCATCTTACAAAACTGCTTGAATAGAGGCACGCTCGAGGACATGTGCTGACTATGCCCATCTTACAAAACTGCTTGAATAGAGGCAGGCTTGAGGACATGTGCTGACTATGCCCATCTTACAAAACTGCTTGAATAGCGGCACGCTCGAGGACATGTTCTGACTATGCCCATCTAACAAACCTGCCTGAATAGAGGCACGCTCGAGGATTTGTGCTGACTATGCCCATCTTACAAAACTGCTTGAATAGAGGCACGCTTGAGGACATGTGCTGACTATGCCCATCTTACAAAACTGCTTGAATAGAGGCAGGCTTGAGGACATGTGCTGACTATACCCATCTTACAAAACTGCTTGAATAGCGGCACGCTCGAGGACATGTGCTGATTATGCCCATCTTACATCTTACAAAACTGCTTGAAAAGCGGCACGCTCGAAGACATGTGCTGACTATGACCATCTTACAAAACTGCTTCATTAGAGGCATGCTCGAGGACATGTGCTGACTATGACCATCTTACAAAACTGATTGAATAGCAGCACACTCAAGGACATATGGTGACTATGACCATCTTACATATGCTGACTATGACCATCTTAAAAAACTGCTTGAAAAGCAGCACGCTCAAGGACATCTGCTGACTATGACCATCTTACAAAACTGCTTGAATAACGGCACGCTCGAGGACATGTGCTGACTATGACCATCTTACAAAACTGCTTGAATAGCGGCACGCTCGAGGACATGTGCTGACTATGACCATCTTTCAAAACTGCTTGAATAGCGGCACGCTCGAGGACATGTGCTGACTATGAACATCTAACAAAACAGCTTGAATAGCGGCACGCTCAAGGACATGTGCTGACTATGACCATCTTACAAAACTGCTTGAATAGCGACACACTCAAGGACATGTGCTAAATATGAACATCTTACATGAGCTGACTACGACCATCTTACAAAACTGCTTGAATAGCGGCATGCTCGAGGACATGCGGTGACTATGCCCATCTTACAAAACTGCGTGAATAGCGGCAAGCTCGAGGACATGTGCTGACTATGCTCATCTTACTAAGCTGCTTCAATAGCGGCATGCTCAAGTACATGCTCTGACTATGCCCATCGCACATAACTGCTTGACTAGCGGCACGCTTGAGGACATGTTCTGACTATGCCCATCTTACAAAACTGCTT
Organism: Triturus cristatus; assembly: GCF_964204655.1. NCBI lineage: Eukaryota > Metazoa > Chordata > Amphibia > Caudata > Salamandridae > Triturus > Triturus cristatus. The sequence continues at coordinate 165,348,841 of NC_140579.1, forward strand.
GAATAGAGGCACGCTTGAGGACATGTGCTGACTATGGCCATCTTACAAAACTGCTTGAATAGAGGCACGCTCGAGGACATGTGCTGACTATACCCATCTTACAAAACTGCTTGAATAGCGGCACGCTCGAGGACATGTGCTGACTATGCCCATCTTACAAAACTGCTTGAATAGAGGCACGCTTGAGGACATGTGCTGACTATGACCATCTTACAAAACTGCTTGAATAGAGGCATGCTCGAGGACATGTGCTGACTATGCCCATCTTACAAAACTGATTGAATAGCGGCCCACTCAAGGACATATGGTGAATATGACCATCTTACATGTGCTGACTATGACCATCTTACAAAACTGATTGAAAAGCGGCACGCTCAAGGTCATCTGCTGACTATGACCATGTTACAAAACTGCTTGAATAACGGCACGCTCGAGGACATGTGCTGATTATGACCATATTACAAATCTGCTTTTATACAGGCACACTCGATGACATGTGCTGACTATGACCATGCTACAAAACTGCTTGAATAGCGGCACGTTCGGGGACATGTGCTGACTATGCCCATCTTACAAAACTGCTTGAAAAGCGGCACGCTCGAGGACATGTGCTCACTATGACCATCTTACAAAACTGCTTGAATAGCAGCACGCTCAAGGACATGTGCTGACTATGCTCATCTTACAAAACTGCTTGTATAGAGGCTCACTCGAGGACATGCGCTGCCTATGCCCATCTTACAAAACTGCTTATAAATCGGCACGCTGAAGGACATGTGCTGACTATGACCATCTTACAAAAGTGCTTGAATAGCAGCACACTCGAGGACATGTGCTGACTATGACCATCTTACATGTGCTGACTATGACCATCTTACACAACTGCTTGAACAGCGGCACGCTCGAGGACATGTGCTGACTATGACCATCTTACAAAACTGCGTGAATAGCGGCACACTCGAGGAGACGTGCTGACTATGACCATCTTACATGTGCTGACTAAGACCATCTTACAAAACTGCTTGAATAGAGGCACGCTCAAGGACATGTGCTGACTATGCCCATCTTCCAAACTGCTTGAACAGCGCACTCTCGAAAACATGCGCCAACTATGCCCATCTTACAAAACTGCTTAATAGTGGCACACTCGAGGACATGCGCTGACTTTGCCCATCTTAAAAAACTGCGTGACTAGTGGCATGCTCGAGGACATGTTCTGACTATGACCATCTTACAAAACAGCTTGATAGGCGGCACGCTCGAGGACATGTGCTGCCTATGACCATCTTACAAAACTGCTTTTATAGAGGCACACTCGATGACATTTGCTGACTATGACCATCTTACAAAACTGCTTGAATAGCAGCACACTCGAGGACATGTACTGACTACGACCATCTTACATTTGCTGACTATGACCATCTTACAAAACTGGTTGAATAGCGGCACGATCGAGGACATGTGCTGACTATAACCATCTTATAAAACTGCTTGAATAGTGGAACGCACGAGGACATGTGCTGACTATGAACATCTTACAAAACTGCGTGAATAGCGGCACACTCAAGGACATGTGCTGACAATGACCCTCTTACATGTGCTGACTATGACCATCTTACAATTGCCGACTATGACCATCTTACACAACTGCTTGAATAGCGGCACGCTCGAGGACATATGGTGACTATGGCCATCTTACAAAACTGCTTTTATAGAGGCACGCTCGACGACAGGTGCTGACAATGACCATCTTACAAAACTGCTTGAATAGCGGCATGCTCGAGGACATGTGCTGACTATGACCATCTTACGAAACTGCTTGAATAGCGGCACTCTCGAGGACATGTGCTGACTATGAACATCTTACAAAACAGCTTGAATAGTGGCATGCTCAAGGACATGTGCTGACTATGACCATCTTACATGTGCTGACTAGGACCATCTTACAAAACTGCTTGAATAGCGGCATGCTCGAGGACATGCAGTGACTATGCCCATGTTACAAAACTGCGTGAATAGCGGCAAGCTCGAGGACGTGTGCTGACTATGCTCATCTTACTAAGCTGCTTGAATAGCGGCATGCTCAAGTACATGCTCTGACTATGCCCATCATACAAAACTGCTTGACGAGTGGCACGCTCGAGGACACGTTCTGACTATGCCCATCTTACAAAACTGCTTGAATAGCGGCACGCTCGAGGACATGTGCTGACTATGACCATCTTACAAAACTGCGTGAATAGCGGCACACTCAAGGACATGTGCTGACAATGACCCTCTTACATGTGCTGACTATGACCATCTTACAATTGCCGACTATGACCATCTTACACAACTGCTTGAATAGCGGCACGCTCGAGGACATATGGTGACTATGACCATCTTACAAAACTGCTTTTATAGAGGCACGCTCGACGACAGGTGCTGACAATGACCATCTTACAAAACTGCTTGAATAGCGGCATGCTCGAGGACATGTGCTGACTATGACCATCTTACGAAACTGCTTGAATAGCGGCACTCTCGAGGACATGTGCTGACTATGAACATCTTACAAAACAGCTTGAATAGTGGCACGCTCAAGGACATGTGCTGACTATGACCATCTTACATGTGCTGACTAGGACCATCTTACAAAACTGCTTGAATAGCGGCATGCTCGAGGACATGCAGTGACTATGCCCATGTTACAAAACTGCGTGAATAGCGGCAAGCTCGAGGACGTGTGCTGACTATGCTCATCTTACTAAGCTGCTTGAATAGCGGCATGCTCAAGTACATGCTCTGACTATGCCCATCATACAAAACTGCTTGACGAGTGGCACGCTCGAGGACACGTTCTGACTATGCCCATCTTACAAAACTGCTTGAATAGCGGCACGCTCGAGGACATGTGCTGACTATGACCATCTTACAAAACTGCTTGAATAGCGGCACGCTCGAGGACATGTGCTAACTATGACCATCTTACGAAACTGCTTGAATAGCGGCACGCTCGAGGACATGCGCTGACTATGCCCATCTTACAAAACTTTCTTACATAGAGGCATGCTCGAGGACATGTGCTGACTATGCCCAGCTTCCAAAACTGCTTGAATAGCGCACCCTCGAGGACATGCGCCGACTATGCCCATCTTACAAAACTGTTGAATAGCGGCACACTCAAGGACATGTGATGACTATGCCCATCTTACAAAACTGCTTGAATAGAGGCACGCTCGAGGACATGTGCTGACTATACCCATCTTACAAAACTGCTTGAATAGCGGCACGCTCGAGGACATGTGCTGACTATGCCCATCTTACATCTTACAAAACTGCTTGAAAAGCGGCACGCTCGAGGACATGTCTGACTATGACCATCTTACAAAACTGCTTGAATAGAGGCATGCTCGAGGACATGTGCTGACTATGCCCATCTTACAAAACTGATTGAATAGCGGCACACTCAAGGACATATGGTAACTATGACCATCTTACATGTGCTGACTATGACCATCTTAAAAAACTGCTTGAAAAGCAGCATGCTCAAGGACATCTGCTGACTATGACGATCTTACAAAACTGCTTGAATAACGGCACGCTCGAGGACATGTGCTGCCTATGACCTTCCTCCAAACTGCATTTATAGAGGCACACTCGATGACATGTGCTGACTATGACCATCTTACAAAACTGCTTGAATAGTGGCACGCTCGAGGACATGTGCTGACTATGACCATTTTACTTGTGCTGACTATGACCATCTTACAAAACTGCTTGAATAGCGGCACGCTCGAAGACATGCGCTGACTATGCCCGTCTTATAAAAGTGCTTGAATAGAGGCACGCCCGAGGACATGCGCTGACTATGCCCATCTTACAAACTGCTTGAACAGCGCACTCTCAAGGACATGCGCCAACTATGCCCATCTTACTAAACTGCTTAAATAGCGGCACACTCGAGGACATGCGCTGACTTTGCCCATCTTAAAAAACTGCTTGACTAGCGGCATGCTCGAGGTCATGTTCTGACTATGACCATCTTACAAAACTGCTTGAGTAGCGGCACGTTCGTGGACATGTGCTGACTATGACCATCGTACAAAACTGCTTGAATAGCAGCACACTCGAGGACATGTACTGACTAAGACCATCTTACATTTGCTGACTATGACCATCTTACAAAATTGGTTGAATAGCGGCACGATCGAGGACATGTGCTGACTATAACCATCTTATAAAACTGCTTGAATAGTGGCACGCACAAGGACATGTGCTGACTATGAACACCTTACAAAACGGCTTGAATAGCGGCACACTCAAGGACATGTGCTGACAATGACCATCTTACATGTGCTGACTATGACCATCTTACACAACTGCTTGAATAGCGGCATGCTCGAGGACATATGGTGACTATGACCATCTTACAAAACTGCTTTTATAGAGGCACACTCGACGACAGGTGCTGACTATGACCATCTTACAAAACTGCTTGAATAGAGGAACGCTCAAGGACATGTGCTGACTACGACCATCTTACATTTGCTGACTATGACCATCTTACAAAACTGGTTGAATAGCGCACGCTCGAGGACATGTGCTGACTATAACCATCTTATAAAACTGCTTGAATAGTGGCACCCTCGAGGACATGTGCTGACTATGAACATCTTACAAAACTGCTTGAATAGCGGCACACTCAAGGACATGTGCTGACTATGACCATCTTACATGTGCTGACTATAACCATCTTACAATTGCTGACTATGACCATCTTAAACAACTGCTTGAATAGCGGCATGCTCGAGGACATATGGTGACTATGACCATCTTACAAAACGGCTTTTATAGAGCCACGCTCGACGACAGGTGCTGACTATGACCATCTTACAAAACGGCTTTTATAGAGCCACGCTCGACGACAGGTGCTGACTATGACCATCTTACAAAACTGCTTGAATAGAGGCACGCTCGAGGACATGTGCTTACTATGACCATCTTACGAAACTGCTTGAATAGAGGCACACCCAAGGACATGTGCTGACTATGACCATCTTACATGTGCTGACTATGACCATCTTACAAAACTGCTTGAATAGCGGCACGCTCGAGGACATGTGCTGACTATGCCCATCTTCCAAACTGCTTGAACAGCGCACTCTTGAGGACATGCGCCAACTATGCCCATCTTACAAAACTGCTTAAATAGTGGCACACTCGAGGACATGCGCTGAGTTTGCCCATCTTAAAAAACTGCGTGACTAGCGGCATGCTCGAGGACATGTTCTGACTATGACCATCTTACAAAACAGCTTGATAGGCGGCACGCTCGAGGACATGTGCTGACTATGACCATCTTACAAAACTGCTTTTATAGAGGCACACTCGATGACATTTGCTGACTATGACCATCTTACAAAACTGCTTGAATAGCAGCACACTCGAGGACATGTACTGACTACGACCATCTTACATTTGCTGACTATGACCATCTTACAAAACTGGTTGAATAGCAGCACGATCGAGGACATGTGCTGACTATAACCATCTTATAAAACTGCTTGAATAGGGGCATGCACGAGGACATGTGCTGACTATGAACATCTTACAAAACTGCTTGAATAGTGGCACACTCAAGGACATGTGCTGACAATGACCCTCTTACATGTGCTGACTATGACCATCTTACAATTGCCGACTATGACCATCTTACACAACTGCTTGAATAGCGGCACGCTTGAGGACATATGGTGACTATGACCATCTTACAAAACTGCTTTTATAGAGGCACGCTCGACGACAGGTGCTGACAATGACCATCTTACAAAACTGCTTGAATAGCGGCATGCTCGAGGACATGTGCTGACTATGACCATCTTACGAAACTGCTTCAATAGCGGCACTCTCGAGGAAATGTGCTGACTATGAACATCTTACAAAATAGCTTGAATAGCGGCACGCTCAAGGACATGTGCTGACTATAACCATCTTACATGTGCTGACTAGGACCATCTTACAAAACTGCTTGAATAGCGGCATGCTCGAGGACATGTGCTGACAATGAACATCAATCAAAACAGCTTGAATAGCGGCACGCTCAAGGACATGTGCTGACTATGAACATCTTACATGTGCTGACAAGGACCATCTTAAAAAACGGCTTGAATAGCGGCATGCTCGAAGACATGCAGTGACTATGCCCATGTTACAAAACTGCTTGAATAGAGGCATGCTCGAGGACATGTGCTGACTATGCCCATCTTACAAAACTGATTGAATAGCGGCACACTCAAGGACATATGGTAACTATGACCATCTTACATGTGCTGACTATGACCATCTTAAAAAACTGCTTGAAAAGCAGCATGCTCAAGGACATCTGCTGACTATGACGATCTTACAAAACTGCTTGAATAACGGCACGCTCGAGGACATGTGCTGCCTATGACCTTCCTCCAAACTGCTTTTATAGAGGCACACTCGATGATATGTGCTGACTATGACCATCTTACAAAACTGCTTGAATAGTGGCACGCTCGAGGACATGTGCTGACTATGACCATTTTACTTGTGCTGACTATGACCATCTTACAAAACTGCTTGAATAGCGGCACGCTCGAGGACATGCGCTGACTATGCCCGTCTTATAAAAGTGCTTGAATAGAGGCACGCCCGAGGACATGCGCTGACTATGCCCATCTTCCAAACTGCTTGAACAGCGCACTCTCAAGGACATGCGCCAACTATGCCCATCTTACTAAACTGCTTAAATAGCGGCACACTCGAGGACATGCGCTGACTTTGCCCATCTTAAAAAACTGCTTGACTAGCGGCATGCTCGAGGTCATGTTCTGACTATGACCATCTTACAAAACTGCTTGAGTAGCGGCACGTTCGTGGACATGTGCTGACTATGACCATCGTACAAAACTGCTTGAATAGCAGCACACTCGAGGACATGTACTGACTAAGACCATCTTACATTTGCTGACTATGGCCATCTTACAAAATTGGTTGAATAGCGGCACGATCGAGGACATGTGCTGACTATAACCATCTTATAAAACTGCTTGAATAGTGGCACGCACGAGGACATGTGCTGACTATGAACACCTTACAAAACGGCTTGAATAGCGGCACACTCAAGGACATGTGCTGACAATGACCATCTTACATGTGCTGACTATGACCATCTTACAATTGCTGACTATGACCATCTTACACAACTGCTTGAATAGCGGCATGCTCGAGGACATATGGTGACTATGACCATCTTACAAAACTGCTTTTATAGAGGCACACTCGACGACAGGTGCTGACTATGACCATCTTACAAAACTGCTTGAATAGAGGAACGCTCAAGGACATGTGCTGACTACGACCATCTTACATTTGCTGACTATGACCATCTTACAAAACTGGTTGAATAGCGCACGCTCGAGGACATGTGCTGACTATAACCATCTTATAAAACTGCTTGAATAGTGGCACACTCGAGGACATGTGCTGACTATGAACATCTTACAAAACTGCTTGAATAGTGGCACACTCAAGGACATGTGCTGACTATGACCATCTTGCATGTGCTGACTATAACCATCTTACAATTGCTGACTATGACCATCTTAAACAACTGCTTGAATAGCGGCATGCTCGAGGACATATGGTGACTATGACCATCTTACAAAACGGCTTTTATAGAGCCACGCTCGACGACAGGTGCTGACTAGGACCATCTTACAAAACGGCTTTTATAGAGCCACGCTCGACGACAGGTGCTGACTATGACCATCTTACAAAACTGCTTGAATAGAGGCACGCTCGAGGACATGTGCTTACTATGACCATCTTACGAAACTGCTTGAATAGAGGCACACCCAAGGACATGTGCTGACTATGACCATCTTACATGTGCTGACTATGACCATCTTACAAAACTGCTTGAATAGCGGCACGCTCGAGGACATGTGCTGACTATGCCCATCTTCCAAAACTGCTTAAATAGTGGCACACTCGAGGACATGCGCTGACTTTGCCCATCTTAAAAAACTGCGTGACTAGCGGCATGCTCGAGGACATGTTCTGACTATGACCATCTTACAAAACAGCTTGATAGGCGGCACGCTCGAGGACATGTGCTGACTATGACCATCTTACAAAACTGCTTTTATAGAGGCACACTCGATGACATTTGCTGACTATGACCATCTTACAAAACTGCTTGAATAGCAGCACACTCGAGGACATGTACTGACTACGACCATCTTACATTTGCTGACTATGACCATCTTACAAAACTGGTTGAATAGCAGCACGATCGAGGACATGTGCTGACTATAACCATCTTATAAAACTGCTTGAATAGGGGCACGCACGAGGACATGTGCTGACTATGAACATCTTACAAAACTGCTTGAATAGTGGCACACTCAAGGACATGTGCTGACAATGACCCTCTTACATGTTCTGACTATGACCATCTTACAATTGCCGACTATGACCATCTTACACAACTGCTTGAATAGCGGCATGCTCGAGGACATATGGTGACTATGACCATCTTACAAAACTGCTTTTATAGAGGCACGCTCGACGACAGGTGCTGACAATGACCATCTTACAAAACTGCTTGAATAGCGGCATGCTCGAGGACATGTGCTGACTATGACCATCTTATGAAACTGCTTGAATAGCGGCACTCTCGAGGACATGTGCTGACTATGAACATCTTACAAAACAGCTTGAATAGCGGCACGCTCAAGGACATGTGCTGACTATGACCATCTTACATGTGCTGACTAGGACCATCTTACAAAACTGCTTGAATAGCGGCACGCTCGAGGACATGTGCTGACAATGAACATCAATCAAAACAGCTTGAATAGCGGCACGCTCAAGGACATGTGCTGACTATGAACATCTTACATGTGCTGACAAGGACCATCTTAAAAAACGGCTTGAATAGCGGCATGCTCGAGGACATGCAGTGACTATGCCCATGTTACAAAACTGCGTGAATAGCGGCAAGCTCGAGGACGTGTGCTGACTATGCTCATCTTATTAAGCTGCTTGAATAGAGGCATGCTCAAGTACATGCTCTGACTATGCCCATCATACAAAACTGCTTGACGAGTGGCACGCTCGAGGACACGTTCTGACTATGCCCATCTTACAAAACTGCTTGAATAGCGGCACGCTCGAGGACATGTGCTGACTATGACCATCTTACAAAACTGCTTGAATAGCGGCACGCTCGAGGACATGTGCTAACTATGACCATCTTACGAAACTGCTTGAATAGCGGCACGCTCGAGGACATGCGCTGACTATGCCCATCTTACAAAACTTTCTTGAATAGAGGCATGTTCGCGGACATGTGCTGACTATGCCCAGCTTCCAAAACTGCTTGAATAGCGCACCCTCGAGGACATGCGCCGACTATGTCCATCTTACAAAACTGTTGAATAGCGGCACACTCAAGGACATGTGATGACTATGCCCATCTTACAAAACTGCTTGAATAGAGGCAGGCTCGAGGACATGTGCTGACTATACCCATCTTACAAAACTGCTTGAATAGCGGCACGCTCGAGGACATGTGCTGACTATGCCCATCTTACATCTTACAAAACTGCTTGAAAACCGGCACGCTCGAGGACATGTGCTGACTATGACCATCTTACAAAACTGCTTGAATAGAGGCATGCTCGAGGACATGTGCTGACTATGCCCATCTTACAAAACTGATTGATTAGCGGCACACTCAAGGACATATGGTGACTATGACCATCTTACATGTGCTGACTATGACCATCTTAAAAAACTGCTTGAAAAGCAGCATGCTCAAGGACATCTGCTGACTATGACGATCTTACAAAACTGCGTGAATAACGGCACGCTCGAGGACATGTGCTGACTATGACCTTCCTCCAAACTGCTTTTATAGAGGCACACTCGATGACATGTGCTGACTATGACCATCTTACAAAACTGCTTGAATAGTGGCACGCTCGAGGACATGTGCTGACTATGACCATTTTACTTGTGCTGACTATGACCATCTTACAAAACTGCTTGAATAGCGGCACGCTCGAGGACATGCGCTGACTATGCCCGTCTTATAAAAGTGCTTGAATAGAGGCACGCCCGAGGACATGCGGTGACTATGCCCATCTTCCAAACTGCTTGAACAGCGCACTCTCAAGGACATGCGCCAACTATGCCCATCAAACTAAACTGCTTAAATAGCGGCACACTCGAGGACATGCGCTGACTTTGCCCATCTTAAAAAACTGCTTCACTAGCGGCATGCTCGAGGACATGTTCTGACTATGACCATCTTACAAAACTGCTTGAGTAGCGGCACGTTCGTGGACATGTGCTGACTATGACCATCGTACAAAACTGCTTTTATAGAGGCACGCTCGCCGACATTTGCTGACTATGACCATCTTACAAAACTGCTTGAATAGCAGCACACTCGAGGACATGTACTGACTAAGACCATCTTACATTTGCTGACTATGACCATCTTACAAAATTGGTTGAATAGCGGCACAATCGAGGACATGTGCTGACTATAACCATCTTATAAAACTGCTTGAATAGTGGCACGCACAAGGACATGTGCTGACAATGACCATCTTACATGTGCTGACTATGACCATCTTACAATTGCTGACTATGACCATCTTACACAACTGCTTGAATAGCGGCATGCTCGAGGACATATGGTGACTATGACCATCTTACAAAACTGCTTTTATAGAGGCACGCTCGACGACAGGTGCTGACTATGACCATCTTACAAAACTGCTTGAATAGAGGCACGCTCGAGGACATGTGCTGACTACGACCATCTTACATTTGCTGACTATGACCATCTTACAAAACTGGTTGAATAGCGCACGCTCGAGGACATGTGCTGACTATAACCATCTTATAAAACTGCTTGAATAGTGGCACACTCGAGGACATGTGCTGACTATGAACATCTCACAAAACTGCTTGAATAGCGGCACACTCAAGGACATGTGCTGACTATGACCATCTTACATGTGCTGACTATAACCATCTTACAATTGCTGACTATGACCATCTTAAACAACTGCTTGAATAGCGGCATGCTCGAGGACATATGGTGACTATGACCATCTTACAAAACGGCTTTTATAGAGCCACGCTCGACGACAGGTGCTGACTATGACCATCTTACAAAACGGCTTTTATAGAGCCACGCTCGACGACAGGTGCTGACTATGACCATCTTACAAAACTGCTTGAATAGGGCACGCTCGAGGACATGTGCTTACTATGACCATCTTACGAAACTGCTTGAATAGAGGCACACCCAAGGACATGTGCTGACTGTGACCATCTTACATGTGCTGACTATGACCATCTTACAAAACTGCTTGAATAGCGGCACGCTCGAGGACATGTGCTGACTATGAACATCTTACAAAACAGCTTGAATAGAGGCACGCTCAAGGACATGTGCTGACTATGAACATCTTACATGTGCTGACTAGGACCATCTTACAAAACTGCTTGAATAGCGGCATGCTCGAGGACATGCGGTGACTATGCCTTGTTACAAAACTGCGTGAATAGCGGCAAGCTCGAGGACATGCGCTGACTATGCTCATCTTACTAAGCTGCTTGAATAGCGGCATGCTCAAGTACATGCTCTGACTATGCCCATCGTACAAAACTGCTTGACGAGTGGCACGCTCGAGGACCTGTTCTGACTATGCCCATCTTACAAAACTGCTTGAATAGCGGCACGCTCGAGGGCATGTGCTGACTATGACCATCTTACAAAACTGCTTGATAGGCGGCACGCTCGAGGACATGTGCTGACTATGACCATCTTACAAAACTGCTTTTATAGAGGCACACTCGATGACATTTGCTGACTATGACCATCTTACAAAACTGCTTGAATAGCAGCACACTCGAGGACATGTACTGACTACGACCATCTTACATTTGCTGACTATGACCATCTTACAAAACTGGTTGAATAGCGGCACGATCGAGGACATGTGCTGACTATAACCATCTTATAAAACTGCTTGAATAGTGGAACGCACGAGGACATGTGCTGACTATGAACATCTTACAAAACTGCGTGAATAGCGGCACACTCAAGGACATGTGCTGACAATGACCCTCTTACATGTGCTGATTATGACCATCTTACAATTGCCGACTATGACCATCTTACACAACTGCTTGAATAGCGGCACGCTCGAGGACATATGGTGACTATGACCATCTTACAAAACTGCTTTTATAGAGGCACGCTCGACGACAGGTGCTGACAATGACCATCTTACAAAACTGCTTGAATAGCGGCATGCTTGAGGACATGTGCTGACTATGACCATCTTACGAAACTGCTTGAATAGCGGCACTCTCGAGGACATGTGCTGACTATGAACATCTTACAAAACAGCTTGAATAGTGGCACGCTCAAGGACATGTGCTGACTATGACCATCTTACATGTGCTGACTAGGACCATCTTACAAAACTGCTTGAATAGCGGCATGCTCGAGGACATGCAGTGACTATGCCCATGTTACAAAACTGCGTGAATAGCGGCAAGCTCGAGGACGTGTGCTGACTATGCTCATCTTACTAAGCTGCTTGAATAGCGGCATGCTCAAGTACATGCTCTGACTATGCCCATCATACAAAACTGCTTGACGAGTGGCACGCTCGAGGACACGTTCTGACTATGCCCATCTTACAAAACTGCTTGAATAGCGGCACGCTCGAGGACATGTGCTGACTATGACCATCTTACAAAACTGCGTGAATAGCGGCACACTCAAGGACATGTGCTGACAATGACCCTCTTACATGTGCTGACTATGACCATCTTACAATTGCCGACTATGACCATCTTACACAACTGCTTGAATAGCGGCACGCTCGAGGACATATGGTGACTATGACCATCTTACAAAACTGCTTTTATAGAGGCACGCTCGACGACAGGTGCTGACAATGACCATCTTACAAAACTGCTTGAATAGCGGCATGCTCGAGGACATGTGCTGACTATGACCATCTTACGAAACTGCTTGAATAGCGGCACTCTCGAGGACATGTGCTGACTATGAACATCTTACAAAACAGCTTGAATAGTGGCACGCTCAAGGACATGTGCTGACTATGACCATCTTACATGTGCTGACTAGGACCATCTTACAAAACTGCTTGAATAGCGGCATGCTCGAGGACATGCAGTGACTATGCCCATGTTACAAAACTGCGTGAATAGCGGCAAGCTCGAGGACGTGTGCTGACTATGCTCATCTTACTAAGCTGCTTGAATAGCGGCATGCTCAAGTACATGCTCTGACTATGCCCATCATACAAAACTGCTTGACGAGTGGCACGCTCGAGGACACGTTCTGACTATGCCCATCTTACAAAACTGCTTGAATAGCGGCACGCTCGAGGACATGTGCTGACTATGACCATCTTACAAAACTGCTTGAATAGCGGCACGCTCGAGGACATGTGCTAACTATGACCATCTTACGAAACTGCTTGAATAGCGGCACGCTCGAGGACATGCGCTGACTATGCCCATCTTACAAAACTTTCTTACATAGAGGCATGCTCGAGGACATGTGCTGACTATGCCCAGCTTCCAAAACTGCTTGAATAGCGCACCCTCGAGGACATGCGCCGACTATGCCCATCTTACAAAACTGTTGAATAGCGGCACACTCAAGGACATGTGCTGACTATACCCATCTTACAAAACTGCTTGAATAGCGGAACGCTCGAGGACATGTGCTGACTATGCCCATCTTACATCTTACAAAACTGCTTGAAAAGCGGCACGCTCGAGGACATGTGCTGACTATGACCATCTTACAAAACTGCTTGAATAGAGGCATGCTCGAGGACATGTGCTGACTATGCCCATCTTACAAAACTGATTGAATAGCGGCACACTCAAGGACATATGGTAACTATGACCATCTTACATGTGCTGACTATGACCATCTTAAAAAACTGCTTGAAAAGCAGCATGCTCAAGGACATCTGCTGACTATGACGATCTTACAAAACTGCTTGAATAACGGCACGCTCGAGGACATGTGCTGCCTATGACCTTCCTCCAAACTGCTTTTATAGAGGCACACTCGATGACATGTGCTGACTATGACCATCTTACAAAACTGCTTGAATAGTGGCACGCTCGAGGACATGTGCTGACTATGACCATTTTACTTGTGCTGACTATGACCATCTTACAAAACTGCTTGAATAGCGGCACGCTCGAGGACATGCGCTGACTATGCCCGTCTTATAAAAGTGCTTGAATAGAGGCACGCCCGAGGACATGCGCTGACTATGCCCATCTTCCAAACTGCTTGAACAGCGCACTCTCAAGGACATGCGCCAACTATGCCCATCTTACTAAACTGCTTAAATAGCGGCACACTCGAGGACATGCGCTGACTTTGCCCATCTTAAAAAACTGCTTGACTAGCGGCATGCTCGAGGTCATGTTCTGACTATGACCATCTTACAAAACTGCTTGAGTAGCGGCACGTTCGTGGACATGTGCTGACTATGACCATCGTACAAAACTGCTTGAATAGCAGCACACTCGAGGACATGTACTGACTAAGACCATCTTACATTTGCTGACTATGACCATCTTACAAAATTGGTTGAATAGCGGCACGATCGAGGACATGTGCTGACTATAACCATCTTATAAAACTGCTTGAATAGTGGCACGCACAAGGACATGTGCTGACTATGAACACCTTACAAAACGGCTTGAATAGCGGCACACTCAAGGACATGTGCTGACAATGACCATCTTACATGTGCTGACTATGACCATCTTACAATTGCTGACTATGACCATCTTACACAACTGCTTGAATAGCGGCATGCTCGAGGACATATGGTGACTATGACCATCTTACAAAACTGCTTTTATAGAGGCACACTCGACGACAGGTGCTGACTATGACCATCTTACAAAACTGCTTGAATAGAGGAACGCTCAAGGACATGTGCTGACTACGACCATCTTACATTTGCTGACTATGACCATCTTACAAAACTGGTTGAATAGCGCACGCTCGAGGACATGTGCTGACTATAACCATCTTATAAAACTGCTTGAATAGTGGCACCCTCGAGGACATGTGCTGACTATGAACATCTTACAAAACTGCTTGAATAGCGGCACACTCAAGGACATGTGCTGACTATGACCATCTTACATGTGCTGACTATAAC
The DNA here is from genome assembly GCF_964204655.1 of Triturus cristatus. Classification (NCBI taxonomy): domain Eukaryota; kingdom Metazoa; phylum Chordata; class Amphibia; order Caudata; family Salamandridae; genus Triturus; species Triturus cristatus. Next base: position 165,364,113 of record NC_140579.1, read on the forward strand.
CATCTTACAATTGCTGACTATGACCATCTTAAACAACTGCTTGAATGGCGGCATGCTCGAGGACATATGGTGACTATGACCATCTTACAAAACGGCTTTTATAGAGCCACGCTCGACGACAGGTGCTGACTATGACCATCTTACAAAACGGCTTTTATAGAGCCACGCTCGACGACAGGTGCTGACTATGACCATCTTACGAAACTGCTTGAATAGAGGCACACCCAAGGACATGTGCTGACTATGACCATCTTACATGTGCTGACTATGACCATCTTACAAAACTGCTTGAATAGCGGCACGCTCGAGGACATGTGCTGACTATGCCCATCTTCCAAACTGCTTGAACAGCGCACTCTTGAGGACATGCGCCAACTATGCCCATCTTACAAAACTGCTTAAATAGTGGCACACTCGAGGACATGCGCTGACTTTGCCCATCTTAAAAAACTGTGTGACTAGCGGCATGCTCGAGGACATGTTCTGACTATGACCATCTTACAAAACAGCTTGATAGGCGGCACGCTCGAGGACATGTGCTGACTATGACCATCTTACAAAACTGCTTTTATAGAGGCACACTCGATGACATTTGCTGACTATGACCATCTTACAAAACTGCTTGAATAGCAGCACACTCGAGGACATGTACTGACTACGACCATCTTACATTTGCTGACTATGACCATCTTACAAAACTGGTTGAATAGCAGCACGATCGAGGACATGTGCTGACTATAACCATCTTATAAAACTGCTTGAATAGGGGCATGCACGAGGACATGTGCTGACTATGAACATCTTACAAAACTGCTTGAATAGTGGCACACTCAAGGACATGTGCTGACAATGACCCTCTTACATGTGTTGACTATGACCATCTTACAATTGCCGACTATGACCATCTTACACAACTGCTTGAATAGCGGCACGCTTGAGGACATATGGTGACTATGACCATCTTACAAAACTGCTTTTATAGAGGCACGCTCGACGACAGGTGCTGACAATGACCATCTTACAAAACTGCTTGAATAGCGGCATGCTCGAGGACATGTGCTGACTATGACCATCTTACGAAACTGCTTGAATAGCGGCACTCTCGAGGAAATGTGCTGACTATGAACATCTCACAAAATAGCTTGAATAGCGGCACGCTCAAGGACATGTGCTGACTATAACCATCTTACATGTGCTGACTAGGACCATCTTACAAAACTGCTTGAATAGCGGCATGCTCGAGGACATGTGCTGACAATGAACATCAATCAAAACAGCTTGAATAGCGGCACGCTCAAGGACATGTGCTGACTATGAACATCTTACATGTGCTGACAAGGACCATCTTAAAAAACGGCTTGAATAGCGGCATGCTCGAGGACATGCAGTGACTATGCCCATGTTACAAAACTGCTTGAATAGAGGCATGCTCGAGGACATGTGCTGACTATGCCCATCTTACAAAACTGATTGAATAGCGGCACACTCAAGGACATATGGTAACTATGACCATCTTACATGTGCTGACTATGACCATCTTAAAAAACTGCTTGAAAAGCAGCATGCTCAAGGACATCTGCTGACTATGACGATCTTACAAAACTGCTTGAATAACGGCACGCTCGAGGACATGTGCTGCCTATGACCTTCCTCCAAACTGCTTTTATAGAGGCACACTCGATGATATGTGCTGACTATGACCATCTTACAAAACTGCTTGAATAGTGGCACGCTCGAGGACATGTGCTGACTATGACCATTTTACTTGTGCTGACTATGACCATCTTACAAAACTGCTTGAATAGCGGCACGCTCGAGGACATGCGCTGACTATGCCCGTCTTATAAAAGTGCTTGAATAGAGGCACGCCCGAGGACATGCGCAGACTATGCCCATCTTCCAAACTGCTTGAACAGCGCACTCTCAAGGACATGCGCCAACTATGCCCATCTTACTAAACTGCTTAAATAGCGGCACACTCGAGGACATGCGCTGACTTTGCCCATCTTAAAAAACTGCTTGACTAGCGGCATGCTCGAGGTCATGTTCTGACTATGACCATCTTACAAAACTGCTTGAGTAGCGGCACGTTCGTGGACATGTGCTGACTATGACCATCGTACAAAACTGCTTGAATAGCAGCACACTCGAGGACATGTACTGACTAAGACCATCTTACATTTGCTGACTATGGCCATCTTACAAAATTGGTTGAATAGCGGCACGATCGAGGACATGTGCTGACTATAACCATCTTATAAAACTGCTTGAATAGTGGCACGCACGAGGACATGTGCTGACTATGAACACCTTACAAAACGGCTTGAATAGCGGCACACTCAAGGACATGTGCTGACAATGACCATCTTACATGTGCTGACTATGACCATCTTACAATTGCTGACTATGACCATCTTACACAACTGCTTGAATAGCGGCATGCTCGAGGACATATGGTGACTATGACCATCTTACAAAACTGCTTTTATAGAGGCACACTCGACGACAGGTGCTGACTATGACCATCTTACAAAACTGCTTGAATAGAGGAACGCTCAAGGACATGTGCTGACTACGACCATCTTACATTTGCTGACTATGACCATCTTACAAAACTGGTTGAATAGTGCACGCTCGAGGACATGTGCTGACTATAACCATCTTATAAAACTGCTTGAATAGTGGCACACTCGAGGACATGTGCTGACTATGAACATCTTACAAAACTGCTTGAATAGCGGCACACTCAAGGACATGTGCTGACTATGACCATCTTACATGTGCTGACTATAACCATCTTACAATTGCTGACTATGACCATCTTAAACAACTGCTTGAATAGCGGCATGCTCGAGGACATATGGTGACTATGACCATCTTACAAAACGGCTTTTATAGAGCCACGCTCGACGACAGGTGCTGACTATGACCATCTTACAAAACGGCTTTTATAGAGCCACGCTCGACGACAGGTGCTGACTATGACCATCTTACAAAACTGCTTGAATAGAGGCACGCTCGAGGACATGTGCTTACTATGACCATCTTACGAAACTGCTTGAATAGAGGCACACCCAAGGACATGTGCTGACTATGACCATCTTACATGTGCTGACTATGACCATCTTACAAAACTGCTTGAATAGCGGCACGCTCGAGGACATGTGCTGACTATGCCCATCTTCCAAACTGCTTGAACAGCGCACTCTCGAGGACATGCGCCAACTATGCCCATCTTACAAAACTGCTTAAATAGTGGCACACTCGAGGACATGCGCTGACTTTGCCCATCTTAAAAAACTGCGTGACTAGCGGCATGCTCGAGGACATGTTCTGACTATGACCATCTTACAAAACAGCTTGATAGGCGGCACGCTCGAGGACATGTGCTGACTATGACCATCTTACAAAACTGCTTTTATAGAGGCACACTCGATGACATTTGCTGACTATGACCATCTTACAAAATTGCTTGAATAGCAGCACACTCGAGGACATGTACTGACTACGACCATCTTACATTTGCTGACTATGACCATCTTACAAATCTGGTTGAATAGCAGCACGATCGAGGACATGTGCTGACTATAACCATCTTATAAAACTGCTTGAATAGGGGCACGCACGAGGACATGTGCTGACTATGAACATCTTACAAAACTGCTTGAATAGTGGCACACTCAAGGACATGTGCTGACAATGACCCTCTTACATGTGCTGACTATGACCATCTTACAATTGCCGACTATGACCATCTTACACAACTGCTTGAATAGCGGCATGCTCGAGGACATATGGTGACTATGACCATCTTACAAAACTGCTTTTATAGAGGCACGCTCGACGACAGGTGCTGACAATGACCATCTTACAAAACTGCTTGAATAGCGGCATGCTCGAGGACATGTGCTGACTATGACCATCTTACGAAACTGCTTGAATAGCGGCACTCTCGAGGACATGTGCTGACTATGAACATCTTACAAAACAGCTTGAATAGCGGCACGCTCAAGGACATGTGCTGACTATGACCATCTTACATGTGCTGACTAGGACCATCTTACAAAACTGCTTGAATAGCGGCACGCTCGAGGACATGTGCTGACAATGAACATCAATCAAAACAGCTTGAATAGCGGCACGCTCAAGGACATGTGCTGACTATGAACATCTTACATGTGCTGACAAGGACCATCTTAAAAAACGGCTTGAATAGCGGCATGCTCGAGGACATGCAGTGACTATGCCCATGTTACAAAACTGCATGAATAGCGGCAAGCTCGAGGACGTGTGCTGACTATGCTCATCTTACTAAGCTGCTTGAATAGAGGCATGCTCAAGTACATGCTCTGACTATGCTCATCATACAAAACTGCTTGACGAGTGGCACGCTCGAGGACACGTTCTGACTATGCCCATCTTACAAAACTGCTTGAATAGCGGCACGCTCGAGGACATGTGCTGACTATGACCATCTTACAAAACTGCTTGAATAGAGGCACGCTCGAGGACATGTGCTAACTATGACCATCTTACGAAACTGCTTGAATAGCGGCACGCTCGAGGACATGCGCTGACTATGCCCATCTTACAAAACTTTCTTGAATAGAGGCATGTTCGCGGACATGTGCTGACTATGCCCAGCTTCCAAAACTGCTTGAATAGCGCACCCTCGAGGACATGCGCCGACTATGCCCATCTTACAAAACTGTTGAATAGCGGCACACTCAAGGACATGTGATGACTATGCCCATCTTACAAAACTGCTTGAATAGAGGCAGGCTCGAGGACATGTGCTGACTATATCCATCTTACAAAACTGCTTGAATAGCGGCACGCTCGAGGACATGTGCTGACTATGCCCATCTTACATCTTACAAAACTGCTTGAAAACCGGCACGCTCGAGGACATGTGCTGACTATGACCATCTTACAAAACTGCTTGAATAGAGGCATGCTCGAGGACATGTGCTGACTATGCCCATCTTACAAAACTGATTGATTAGCGGCACACTCAAGGACATATGGTGACTATGACCATCTTACATGTGCTGACTATGACCATCTTAAAAAACTGCTTGAAAAGCAGCATGCTCAAGGACGTCTGCTGACTATGACGATCTTACAAAACTGCGTGAATAACGGCACGCTCGAGGACATGTGCTGACTATGACCTTCCTCCAAACTGCTTTTATAGAGGCACACTCGATGACATGTGCTGACTATGACCATCTTACAAAACTGCTTGAATAGTGGCACGCTCGAGGACATGTGCTGACTATGACCATTTTACTTGTGCTGACTATGACCATCTTACAAAACTGCTTGAATAGCGGCACGCTCGAGGACATGCGCTGACTATGCCCGTCTTATAAAAGTGCTTGAATAGAGGCACGCCCGAGGACATGCGGTGACTATGCCCATCTTCCAAACTGCTTGAACAGCGCACTCTCAAGGACATGCGCCAACTATGCCCATCTTACTAAACTGCTTAAATAGCGGCACACTCGAGGACATGCGCTGACTTTGCCCATCTTAAAAAACTGCTTCACTAGCGACATGCTCGAGGACATGTTCTGACTATGACCATCTTACAAAACTGCTTGAGTAGCGGCACGTTCGTGGACATGTGCTGACTATGACCATCGTACAAAACTGCTTTTATAGAGGCACGCTCGCCGACATTTGCTGACTATGACCATCTTACAAAACTGCTTGAATAGCAGCACACTCGAGGACATGTACTGACTAAGACCATCTTACATTTGCTGACTATGACCATCTTACAAAATTGGTTGAATAGCGGCACAATCGAGGACATGTGCTGACTATAAACATCTTATAAAACTGCTTGAATAGTGGCACGCACAAGGACATGTGCTGACAATGACCATCTTACATGTGCTGACTATGACCATCTTACAATTGCTGACTATGACCATCTTACACAACTGCTTGAATAGCGGCATGCTCGAGGACATATGGTGACTATGACCATCTTACAAAACTGCTTTTATAGAGGCACGCTCGACGACAGGTGCTGACTATGACCATCTTACAAAACTGCTTGAATAGAGGCACGCTCGAGGACATGTGCTGACTACGACCATCTTACATTTGCTGACTATGACCATCTTACAAAACTGGTTGAATAGCGCAGGCTCGAGGACATGTGCTGACTATAACCATCTTATAAAACTGCTTGAATAGTGGCACACTCGAGGACATGTGCTGACTATGAACATCTCACAAAACTGCTTGAATAGCGGCACACTCAAGGACATGTGCTGACTATGACCATCTTACATGTGCTGACTTTAACCATCTTACAATTGCTGACTATGACCATCTTAAACAACTGCTTGAATAGCGGCATGCTCGAGGACATATGGTGACTATGACCATCTTACAAAACGGCTTTTATAGAGCCACGCTCGATGACAGGTGCTGACTATGACCATCTTACAAATCGGCTTTTATAGAGCCACGCTCGACGACAGGTGCTGACTATGACCATCTTACAAAACTGCTTGAATAGGGCACGCTCGAGGACATGTGCTTACTATGACCATCTTACGAAACTGCTTGAACTCCAAAACTTTGGAACCTCTTGCCACTAGCCATCAAAACTGCCCCGAATCTGATGAGCTTCCGCAGGCTCTTGAAAACATGGCTGTTTAATCAGTAAGAGGATGACTTGATGATAGATTCCAGTTGCTCTACAGCGCCGAGACACCTTCGGGTATTTGTCGCGCTATAAAAGTTGCGTAAATAAATAAAAATAAATAAATAAATAAATAGAGGCACACCCAAGGACATGTGCTGACTGTGACCATCTTACATGTGCTGACTATGACCATCTTACAAAACTGCTTGAATAGCGGCACGCTCGAGGACATGTGCTGACTATGAACATCTTACAAAACAGCTTGAATAGAGGCACGCTCAAGGACATGTGCTGACTATGAACATCTTACATGTGCTGACTAGGACCATCTTACAAAACTGCTTGAATAGCGGCATGCTCGAGGACATGCGGTGACTATGCCTTGTTACAAAACTGCGTGAATAGCGGCAAGCTCGAGGACATGCGCTGACTATGCTCATCTTACTAAGCTGCTTGAATAGCGGCATGCTCAAGTACATGCTCTGACTATGCCCATCGTACAAAACTGCTTGACGAGTGGCACGCTCGAGGACCTGTTCTGACTATGCCCATCTTACAAAACTGCTTGAATAGAGGCATGCTTGAGGACATGTGCTGACTATGACCATCTTACAAAACTGCTTGAATAGCGGCACGCTCGAGGGCATGTGCTGACTATGACCATCTTACAAACCTGCTTGAATAGCGGCACGCTCGAGGACATGTGCTGACTAGGACCATCTTACGAAACTGCTTGAATAGCGGCACGCTCGAGGACATGCGCTGACTATGCCCATCTTACAAAACTGCTTGAATAGAGGCACGCTCGAGGACCTGCGCCGACTATGCCCATCTTACAAAACTGTTGAATAGCGGCACACTCAAGGACATGTGCTGACTATGAATATCTTACATGTGCTGACTATGACCATCTTACCTGTGCTGACTATGACCATCTTACACTTGCTGACTATGACCATCTTACACAACTGCCTGAATAGCAGCATGCTCGAGGACATATGGTGACTATGACCATCTTACAAAACTGCTTTTATAGAGGAACGCTCGATGACAGGTGCTGACTATGACCATCTTTCAAAACTGCTTGAATAGCGACACACTCAAGGACATGTGCTGACTATGAACATCTTACATGTGCTGACTAGGACCATCTTACAAAACTGCGTGAATAGCGGCAAGCTCGAGGACATGTGCTGACTATGCTCATCTTACTAAACTGCTTGAATAGCGGCATGCTCAAGTACATGCTCTGACTATGCCCATCGTACAAAACTGCTTGACTAGCGGCACGCTCGAGGACATGTACTGACTAAGACCATCTTACATTTGCTGACTATGACCATCTTACAAAACTGCTTGAATAGCGGCACAGTCAAGGACATGTGCTGACAATGACCATCTTACATGTGCTGACTATGACCATCTTACAATTGCTGACTATGACCATCTTACACAACTGCTTGAATAGAGGCACGCTCGAGGACATGTGCTGACTACGACCATCTTACATTTGCTGACTATGACCATCTTACAAAACTGGTTGACTAGCGCACGCTCGAGGACATGTGCTGACTATAACCATCATATAAAACTGCTTGAATAGTGGCACACTCGAGGACATGTGCTGACTATGAACATCTTACAAAACTGCTTGAATAGCGGCACACTCAAGGACATGTGCTGACTATGACCATCTTACATGTGCTGACTATAACCATCTTACAATTGCTGACTATGACCATCTTAAACAACTGCTTAAATAGCGGCATGCTCGAGGACATATGGTGACTATGACCATCTTACAAAACGGCTTTTATAGAGCCACGCTCGACGACAGGTGCTGACTATGACCATCTTACAAAACTGCTTGAATAGAGGCACGCTCGACGGCATGTGCTTACTATGACCATCTTACGAAACTGCTTGAATAGCAGCACACCCAAGGACATGTGCTGACTATGACCATCTTACATGTGCTGACTATGACCATCTTACAAAACTGCTTGAATAGCGGCATGCTCGAGGACATGTGCTGACTATGAACATCTTACAAAACAGCTTGAATAGAGGCACGCTCAAGGACATGTGCTGACTATGAACATCGTACAAAACTGCTTGACGAGTGGCACGCTCGAGGACCTGTTCTGACTATGCCCATCTTACAAAACTGCTTGAATAGAGGCATGCTTGAGAACATGTGCTGACTATGACCATCTTACAAAACTGCTTGAATAGCGGCACGCTCGAGGGCATGTGCTGACTATGACCATCTTACAAAACTGCTTGAATAGCGGCACGCTCGAGGACATGTGCTGACTAGGACCATCTTACGAAACTGCTTGAATAGCGGCACGCTCGAGGACATGCGCTGACTATGCCCATCTTACAAAACTGCTTGAATAGAGGCACGCTCGAGGACCTGCGCCGACTATGCCCATCTTACAAAACTGTTGAATAGCGGCACACTCAAGGACATGTGCTGACTATGAATATCTTACATGTGCTGACTATGACCATCTTACCTGTGCTGACTATGACCATCTTACACTTGCTGACTATGACCATCTTACACAACTGCCTGAATAGCGGCATGCTCGAGGACATATGGTGACTATGACCATCTTACAAAACTGCTTTTATAGAGGAACGCTCGATGACAGGTGCTGACTATGACCATCTTTCAAAACTGCTTGAATAGCGACACACTCAAGGACATGTGCTGACTATGAACATCTTACATGTGCTGACTAGGACCATCTTACAAAACTGCGTGAATAGCGGCAAGCTCGAGGACATGTGCTGACTATGCTCATCTTACTAAACTGCTTGAATAGCGGCATGCTCAAGTACATGCTCTGACTATGCCCATCGTACAAAACTGCTTGACTAGCGGCACGCTCGAGGACATGTACTGACTAAGACCATCTTACATTTGCTGACTATGACCATCTTACAAAACTGCTTGAATAGCGGCACAGTCAAGGACATGTGCTGACAATGACCATCTTACATGTGCTGACTATGACCATCTTACAATTGCTGACTATGACCATCTTACACAACTGCTTGAATAGAGGCACGCTCGAGGACATGTGCTGACTACGACCATCTTACATTTGCTGACTATGACCATCTTACAAAACTGGTTGACTAGCGCACGCTCGAGGACATGTGCTGACTATAACCATCTTATAAAACTGCTTGAATAGTGGCACACTCGAGGACATGTGCTGACTATGAACATCTTACAAAACTGCTTGAATAGCGGCACACTCAAGGACATGTGCTGACTATGACCATCTTACATGTGCTGACTATAACCATCTTACAATTGCTGACTATGACCATCTTAAACAACTGCTTAAATAGCGGCATGCTCGAGGACATATGGTGACTATGACCATCTTACAAAATGGCTTTTATAGAGCCACGCTCGACGACATGTGCTGACTATGACCATCTTACAAAACTGCTTGAATAGAGGCACGCTCGAGGACATGTGCTTACTATGACCATCTTACGAAACTGCTTGAATAGCAGCACACCCAAGGACATGTGCTGACTATGACCATCTTACATGTGCTGACTATGACCATCTTACAAAACTGCTTGAATAGCGGCATGCTCGAGGACATGTGCTGACTATGAACATCTTACAAAACAGCTTGAATAGAGGCACGCTCAAGGACATGTGCTGACTATGAACATTTTACATGTGCTGACTAGGACCATCTTACAAAACTGCTTGAATAGCGGCATGCTCGAGGACATGCGGTGACTATGCCCATGTTACCAAACTGCGTGAATAGCGTCAAGCTCGAGGACATGTGCTGACTATGCTCATCTTACTAAGCTGCTTGAATAGCGGCATGCTCAAGTACATGCTCTGACTATGCCCATCGTACAAAACTGCTTGACGAGTGGCACGCTCGAGGACCTGTTCTTACTATGCCCATCTTACAAAACTGCTTGAATAGAGGCATGCTTGAGGACATGTGCTGACTATGACCATCTTACAAAACTGCTTGAATAGCAGCACGCTCGAGGGCATGTGCTGACTATGACCATCTTACAAAACTGCTTGAATAGCGGCACGCTCGAGGACATGTGCTGACTATGACCATCTTACGAAACTGCTTGAATAGCGGCACGCTCGAGGACATGCGCTGACTATGCCCATCTTACAAAACTGCTTGAATAGAGGCACGCTCGAGGACATGTGGTGACTATGCCCAGCTTCCAAAACTGCTTGAATAGCGCACCCTCGAGGACCTGCGCCGACTATGCCCATCTTACAAAACTGTTGAATAGCGGCACACTCAAAGACATGTGCTGACTATGAATATCTTACATGTGCTGACTATGACCACCTTACCTGTGCTGACTATGACCATCTTACACTTGCTGACTATGACCATCTTACACAACTGCTTGAATAGCGGCATGCTCGAGGACATATGGTGACTATGACCATCTTACAAAACTGCTTTTATAGAGGAACGCTCGATGACAGGTGCTGACTATGACCATCTTACAAAACTGCTTGAATAGCGGCACGCTCGAGGACATCTGCTGACAATGAACATCTTACAAAACAGCTTGAATAGCGGCACGCTCAAGGACATGTGCTGACTATGACCAAGATACAAAACTGCTTGAATAGCGACACACTCAAGGACATGTGCTGACTATGAACATCTTACATGTGCTGACTAGGACCATCTTACAAAACTGCGTGAATAGCGGCAAGCTCGAGGACATGTGCTGACTATGCTCATCTTACTAAACTGCTTGAATAGCGGCACGCTCAAGTACATGCTCTGACTATGCCCATCGTACAAAACTGCTTGACTAGCGGCACGCTCGAGGACATGTTCTGACTATGCCCATCTTACAAACCTGCCTGAATAGAGGCACGCTCGAGGACATGTGCTGACTATGCCCATCTTACAAAACTGCTTGAATAGAAGCACACTTGAGGACATGTGCTGACTATGTCCATCTTACAAAACTGCTTGAATAGAGGCACGCTCGAGGACATGTGCTGACTATACCCATCTTACAAAACTGCTTGAATAGCGGCACACTCGAGGACATGTGCTGACTATGCCCATCTTACATCTTACAAAACTGCTTGAAAAGCAGCACGCTAGAGGACATGTGCTGACTATGACCATCTTACAAAGCTGCTTGAATAGAGGCATGCTCGAGGACATGTGCTGACTATGACCATCTTACAAAACTGATTGAATAGCGGCACACTCAAGGACATATGGTGACTATGACCATCTTACATATGCTGACTATGACCATCTTAAAAAACTGCTTCAAAAGCAGCACACTCAAGGACATCTGCTGACTATGACCATCTTACAAAACTGCTTGAATAACGGCATGCTCGAGGACATGTGCTGACTATGACCTTCTTCCAAACTGCTTTTATAGAGGCACACTCGATGACATGTGCTGACTATGACCATCTTACAAAACTGCTTGAATAGCGGCACGCTCGAGGACATGTTGTCGTAAAGTCAGTGGTTACAGAACACAAGTTTGCCACTAACCTCGGAAAGCAGCCTTCGGGAGCGATGGAGCGTGGTTTGTCCCCCCTCGACCCTGAGGCACAGACCCTCACAGAGCAATAACTACACTGCTGCGCGGGAATGCCCCCCGGGGAAAAGGGAAGTGGATAAAATAAGAAAGGTTGCTGCGATATCTTCTGATCCTGTGTCTGGGAGGAATTCTGTCTCTCAGCAAGGGACCTCCCGGGAAGGAACTATAGAGGAACGAGAAACAACAGAGAGGTAAGTACGCACTGCCCACCCCCGTCGATTTCACAGCTCTAAGGTATGTTGTGCTCCTGAAACGCGCGACTTACTAAGGCTTGCAGCAGCAACAGCTATAAAGAAATCAAGTTCAACAGGAATGTACTGCAGACCTAGAGTGGATTGCGCACTAAATTCTCAGGACAGTACTGTAGTATAGTTCTTTCCCCCCACACTGTTACGTCACAGTAGGTAAGGGATAGCAATACAGCTTCCAAGATCAATGTTCGGTGCAACTCTAAAAGGCAGCAGACTTCTGGGCACAAAGAAAAGACCACGAGCAGGTCTCTGGCGGGTCACGGAAACAGAAGGAAGCAGGCCAGAATCCTGGTTCCCACTCTACTCAGTCATCTACGGCTGTCATCCAAGAGGCGCCACAAACACCCCTAGGCGTCGAGCGGGCTTTCGGGATACGGGAAGGAAATGACTTTGGAAACGCGACGTGGAATCTCCGCTGGGCAAGGTTTTATCGGTCCACAGGGGCGGAGCTTCGTCGTTGAGCAAAATCCAGCGGGGAATACCATCCGCTACGAGTCCGTTGAAATTTATTGACAAGCACTGAACCCTGGGAAAGGGAAGTGCTTTATCGGTTTCCGACTATCCCGCCGGGTACTACTTCCGGTTCGTGTCTGAGGGCTTGCTGGGAGTTGTAGTTTACGGTGCCGTTGCGTGCCGCTACTACCCCTTACGCGCCCTGCATAGCCAAACGCGCTCTGGACTCTGGACGCGCTGAGGGACGAATTCTTGATGCGCGCCGCGCCCTGGCCTTTCCCTGCAGCAATCGCGACAGAGCCCCCTCTCGAGGACTGCCGTCTCGGCGGTCGGCCTGGCTTTCCTGGATTTTGAGCATGAAATCTTGTCACTAACAGGGGGCAATGTAGATTACTAGCAGGTTCCCAGGTTCGATCCTCCACCCCGTAACCTTCCCAGTCGATTAGGTACTGCACCCGCCCTCTAACTAAGCGAGAGTCCAGTATGGCTCTCACTTCGTATTCCTCTTGACCATCTATTTCAATAGGGGCTGGATGAGAGGGAATTCTCATAGTGCTAGGACATGGTTTCAGTAAGGAGACGTGAAATACTGGGTGTAAATGCCAGGCACGGGGAAGTGCCAATCGCAGAGCAACTGGGTTAATGACTTCCTCAACTTCATACGGCCCTATGTATTTGGGTGACAGTTTACCCCCTCCCTTCAGATGTAGGTTCTTAGTAGACAGCCAAACCTTGTCTCCTGTTTGATACGGTGGCTCAGGGCTTCTGTTTTTGTCTGCGAAGCGCTTGTGGGCGTCTTGAGCTTTCTGTAATTGGTTCTTTGCTTCTGTCAGCACTGTTCGAAGATGAGCATGATGTTCTTGAATGGTAGGATGTTTGGAGACCACAGGCCAATCGAAGGGAAGCATGTTTGGATGAAACCCTGACAGACAGAAGAAGGGTGAACAACCCAGGGTGGTGTGTTCAGCGTTGTTATATGCAAACTCTGCTGTCCAAATCAGGGGGTACCAGTCTGATGTGTTTTGTAAGGTAAAACACCGCAGATATTGCTCCAAAGATTGATTTAATCGTTCTGTTTTGCCGTCAGTTTGTGGGTGGTAACTGGTGGACAACCGCGCATCTATCTTCATGGTGGAGCAAAGTGCCTTCCAAAAACGCGAAGTAAACTGAGTACCCCGGTCAGTGATGAGAACTCTGGGAAGTCCATGGGCACGGACTACATGTTGTAAGAAGGTGACCGCCAGTTCAGAAGACGTTGGAAGTTTCTTCAGCGGAATGAAGTGACCCATCTTAGTCAGGTGGTCTATGAGTACAAGAATGACGGTGTACCCTTTGCAGGGAGGCAGTTCTACAATAAAGTCCATAGAGACTGTGTGCCACGGAAGAGGAGGACTAGGAATGGGTCGCAAAAGGCCTGCGGGTTTCGAGTGACACGCTTTGCTTTGAGCGCAAACTGAACAGGTACGTATGTATTCTTGCGTGTCTTTATGCAGTGAGGGCCACCAAAAGGACCTTTTCAAGGTCGCTATCGTCTTCTGTTCTCCCAAATGCCCTCCGAGGGTGGAATCATGAACCCAAGCCAATGCCTGGTTTTGAAGGGTGACCAAGGGAACATACAAGGCATGCTTGTGATATGCCAGATGTTCGTGGATTAGCCGATTCTCGGGGTCTTCGTCCACCCATTGTTGAAGATTCACGTTGGCCAGGGCTGTTTGGATCTCTTCAAGAAAGGACTGCGACAGGAAAGTGGCACCGAGCATCTCAGAAAAGGCCTGTTGGGGTAAGATGGTAGGAGGTTCCGTTACTTCCGTTGACCCCTCTGCTGTTTCGTCTTGCCGAGATAAAGCATCCGCCTTACCGTTCTGAAGACCGGGCTTGAATTTGATGACAAAGTCATAATCAGAAAAGAAAAGAGACCATCGAAGTTGTCAGGGTGTTAAGGCTTTGGCTGTTTTGAGGAATAACAAGTTTCTGTGATCCGTATACATTTCCACCGTGTGGTGAGCCCCCAGAAGATAATGCCTCCACTCTTCGCAGGCCCTCTTGATAGCTAGGAGTTCCTTGTCCGTGATTGAGTAGTTTACCTCACTAGGGGTGAGTTTTTTCGAATAGAAGGCTACCGGGTGAAGTTGTCCTGTTGTCGGATGACGCTGTGACAATATCCCACCCAAGGCATGTTGTGAGGCATCCGTTTCGAGAATGAAGGGCAGTCGGGAATCCGGATGACGCAGGATGGGTGCCTGAGTGAATCTTTGTTTCAAATCCTCAAAAGCGTGGTCTGCTTCTTCGTTCCACACGAAGGGAGTATTCTTCCGCAAAAGACGGGTTATGGGGTGGATTACTTTGGAGAAGTCTTTAATGAACCGTCTGTAGTAATTCGCAAACCCAAGGAAGCTCTGCACGGATTTCACATTGATAGGTGCCTTCCATTGGGTTATTGCGGAGACCTTTGCCATATCCATCTGGAAGCCCCGGGCGTTGATGATATACCCTAAAAAAGCTACTTCGGGCGCATGAAAAACACATTTCTCCAACTTGGCGTAGAGAGAGTGTTGTTGAAGGCGTTCCAGCACAGTTCTCACATGTACGATATGTTCCGAGAGGTTTGAGGAATAGATGAGAATATCATCAAGATAGACAATGCATATAGAATCCAGTAAGCCACGCAATACCTCGTCCATAAAAAACTGGAATGCTGCTGGGGCGTTGCACAGTCCGAAGGGCATCACTTGGTACTCAAACAACCCATACTTGGTCCGAAAAGCGGTTTTCCATTCATCTCCGGTTCTGACTCGTACCAAGTGATATGCCCCTCGAAGATCCAGTTTGGTATAGACATGAGCCCCCTTCAGTTGATCGAGTAACACTGGTATCAATGGTAACGGATACCTGTTTTTTACGGTGATTTTGTTGAGGGCTCTATAGTCGATGCAGGTTCTCAACTCGTCACAATCCTTTTTTGTTATAAAAAAGAGAGGGGATGAGGCAGGGGAGGAGGAGTGTCGTATGAATCCTGACGCTAGGTTATCATCCAGGTATTTTTTGAGATACATATTTTCGGGTTCGGTAAGGGCGTAAACTCGACTACAAGGAATGTCAGCTCCAGGCAATAAATCTATGCGGCAATCGTACGGCCGATGAGGTGGTAGTCGGGTGGCCTTTTGTTTGTCAAAGACTGTCTGAAACGCCTGGTACTCCTCGGGAAGAGGGGCTGAGTAACACGGGGCCACAGTTTCTACCCCTGATGCTAGGTACTCAGCTTGAGTATGTAGAATAGACTCACCAGACGAGGTAGGTTTCGTACAATGAGTTCTGCAGAATTCAGAGGACAAGGAAATAGTACGATGAGCCCATCGTATAACAGGATCGTGCAGCGTTAACCATGGCATGCCCAAGATCAATCAAAAATGAGGGGCGTCGATGAGATCGAAGCATATGATTTCGTAATGTTCTTCGGTGATTTTCATCTCCAAGGGAATGGTCTGATAACGGACAGGCCCCGAAGTCAACGCCTTCCCATCCACTGCTCTTACCAAGGTAGGAGTCTTTTTCTGGACATAGGAGACTCCTATATTTCTTGCATATTGCTGATCCATGAAATTTCCAGTCGCTCCTGAATCAAGCAGAGCAGGTACTCGTATGGGCGACTCCGTTGTAACCCACAGCGTGACATCCACGTTCATGTGGGCAACAGAGGGCTGGATGGTGTTGGCTAAAACAAAAGGGATCGTACTCTTTTCAGAACCCAAGACGGAGATCCCGTCCTGACTTGGGTTTAGAAGTTTTCCGCTTCTTGTTGGATGGAGGCTTGTGACTTGAATGCAGGCCCTCTCTCCGGACCCTTGGTTCGGGCCCTACACTCTCTTATAAAGTGTCCTCCTTTTCCACAATACAGGCATAATTTTTGTAGTCTTCGTTTTTCTCTTTCTTCTGGGGTCAATGGACCCCGGAGTCCTCCAATTTGCATGGGTTCTGACCCGTCGGAGCCTTTGGGACGTTCTTCTGCTGACGGCCGAAGTCGAGGTAAAATCACCCGAGATTCTCCTCTACCCTTATCCCCTTTTCTCTCTAGTAGCCTATGGTCCAGTTGTACTGTTAGTTCGATTAACTCTTCACACGCTGGGGGCAGCTGGACTACTTGAGACAGGACGTCCTTTAATTCTCCCCGAAGCCCCTGATAGAACAACGAGGTACGCTTTTCTTGGGGCCATGTCGTTTCCACCACGAGCCGGTTAAAGGTAGTTATATAAGTGAGGAGATCCTGAGACCCCTGTCGTAGTGTCATGAGTTTGTGATCTAAGGAAAGCATATGAGTTTTTCGATCAAACAATTTTCTCAATTCACCACAGAAATCCTGGAAATTGTGAAGCACCGGATCGTCCCGTTCCATTAAGGGAATTGTCCAGTTTGAGGCGTTCCCTCCCATATAGGACATCATAAACGACGTTTTGGAAGTGTCTTCTTGAAACACCATTGGTTTACACAAGAAATGGAGTCGGCATTGATGTATGAATGTTTCGAATTTCTTAGGATCCCCATAGAAACGTTCTGGTGCGGCTAGGGGGATTCCAGAATTTTGAATTACATGGACTGTTGGGATGGGGCTAACACTGGCTGGCGAAGCTGCGGGTGAAGTAAACGGGCCTGTACCCTTGGGCCCCTCCCCTCGGGAGGAAATGGGCGGGGGTAAAGTCCAATCTTTAATATAGGACCCTCTCCCTGTAGTTGCGGGGGTGCTAGTTCTGGAGAGCCCCGCCACTTCTCTACGTAGTGTTCCCATTTCACTCCTAAGCTCTTGAGTCTCCCTACGGGATGTCTGTACTTCTTGCTGAAGAGCGTTGAGGCTCTCCAGCAGTGAGGACATGACTGCAGCCGTGTCCATCGCTCAGGCAGGCTTATTCCTTGGGCTTGTCAATCTGTCGTAAAGTCAGTGGTTACAGAACACAAGTTTGCCACTAACCTCGGAAAGCAGCCTTCGGGAGCGATGGAGCGTGGTTTGTCCCCCCTCGACCCTGAGGCACAGACCCTCACAGAGCAATAACTACACTGCTGCGCGGGAATGCCCCCGGGGGAAAAGGGAAGTGGATAAAATAAGAAAGGTTGCTGCGATATCTTCTGATCCTGTGTCTGGGAGGAATTCTGTCTCTCAGCAAGGGACCTCCCGGGAAGGAACTATAGAGGAACGAGAAACAACAGAGAGGTAAGTACGCGCTGCCCACCCCCGTCGATTTCACAGCTCTAAGGTATGTTGTGCTCCTGAAACGCGCGACTTACTAAGGCTTGCAGCAGCAACAGCTATAAAGAAATCAAGTTCAACAGGAATGTACTGCAGACCTAGAGTGGATTGCGCACTAAATTCTCAGGACAGTACTGTAGTATAGTTCTTTCCCCCCACACTGTTACGTCACAGTAGGTAAGGGATAGCAATACAGCTTCCAAGATCAATGTTCGGTGCAACTCTAAAAGGCAGCAGACTTCTGGGCACAAAGAAAAGACCACGAGCAGGTCTCTGGCGGGTCACGGAAACAGAAGGAAGCAGGCCAGAATCCTGGTTCCCACTCTACTCACAGTACGGCTGTCATCCAAGAGGCACCACAAACACCCCTAGGCGTCGAGCGGGCTTTCAGGATACGGGAAGGAAATGACTTTGGAAACGCGACGTGGAATCTCCGCTGGGCAAGGTTTTATCGGTCCACAGGGGCGGAGCTTCGTCGTTGAGCAAAATCCAGCGGGGAATACCATCCGCTACGAGTCCGTTGAAATTCATTGACAAGCACTGAACCCTGGGAAAGGGAAGTGCTTTATCGGTTTCCGACTATCCCGCCGGGTACTACTTCCGGTTCGTGTCTGAGGGCTTGCTGGGAGTTGTAGTTTACGGTGCCGTTGCGTGCCGCTACTACCCCTTACGCGCCCTGCATAGCCAAACGCGCTCTGGATTCTGAAAGCGCTGAGGGACGAATTCTTGATGCGCGCCGCGCCCTGGCCTTTCCCTGCAGCAATCGCGACACATGTGCTGACTATGACCATTTTACTTGTGCTGACTATGACCATCTTACAAAACTGCTTGAATAGTGGCACGCTCGAGGACATGTGCTGACAATGACCATCTTGAAAAACTGCTTCAACAGCGGCATGCTCGAGGACATGTGCTGAATATGACCATCTTTCAAAACTGCTTGAATAGCGGCACGCTGGAGGACATGTGCTCACTATGACCATCTTATAAAAATGCTTGAATAGAGGTACGCTCGAGGACATGTTCTGACTATGCCCATCTTAAACAACTGGTGGAATAGCGGCATGCTCGAGGACATGGGCTTACTATGCCTATCTTACAAAACTGCGTGAATAGCGGCACGCTCGAGCACATGTGCTGACTATGCCCATCTTACAAAACTGCTTGAATAGAGGCATGCTCGAGGACATGTGCTGACTATGCCCATCTTACAAAAATGCTTGAATAGAGGCAGGCTTGAGGACATGTGCTGACTATGCCCATCTTACAAAACTGCTTGAATAGCGGCACGCTCGAGGACATGTTCTGACTATGCCCATCTTACAAACCTGCCTGAATAGAGGCACGCTCGAGAACATGTGCTGACTATGCCCATCTTACAAAACTGCTTGAATAGAGGCACGCTTGAGGACATGTGCTGACTATGCCCATCTTACAAAACTGCTTGAATAGAGGCACGCTCGAGGACATGTGCTGACTATACCCATCTTACAAAACTGCTTGAATAGCGGCACGCTCGAGGACATGTCCTGACTATGCCCATCTTACATCTACAAAACTGCTTGAATAGCGGCACGCTCGAGGACATGTGCTGACTATGACCATCTTACAAAACTGCTTGAATAGAGGCATGCTCGAGGACATGTGCTGACTATGACCATCTTACAAAACTGATTGAATAGCGGCACACTCAAGGACATATGGTGACTATGACCATCTTACATATGCTGACTATGACCATCTTAAAAAACTGCTTGAAAAGCAGCACGCTCAAGGACATCTGCTGACTATGACCATCTTACAAAACTGCTTGAATAAGGGCACGCTCGAGGACATGTGCTGACTATGACCTTCTTCCAAACTGCTTTTATAGAGGCACACTCGATGACATGTGCTGACTATGACCATCTTACAAAACTGCTTGAATAGCGGCACGCTCGAGGACATGTGCTGACTATGACCATTTTACTTGTGCTGACTATGACCATCTTACAAAACTGCTTGAATAGTGGCACGCTCGAGGACATGTGCTGACAATGACCATCTTCAAAAACTGCTTCAATAGCGGCATGCTCGAGGACATGTGCTGAATATGACCATCTTTCAAAACTGCTTGAATAGCGGCACGCTCGAGGACATGGGCTTACTATGCCTACCTTACAAAACTGCGTGAATAGCGGCACGCTCGAGCACATGTGCTGACTATGCCCATCTTACAAAACTGCTTGAATGGAGGCACGCTCGAGGACATGTGCTGACTATGCCCATCTTACAAAACTGCTTGAATAGAGGCAGGCTTGAGGACATGTGCTGACTATGCCCATCTTACAAAACTGCTTGAATAGCGGCACGCTCGAGGACATGTGCTGACTATGCCCATCTTACAAAACTGCTTGAATAGAGAGGCACGCTCGAGGACATGTGCTGACTATGACCATCTTACAAAACTGCTTGAATAGAGGCATGCTCGAGGACATGTGCTGACTATGCCCATCTTAAACAACTGCTGGAATAGCGGCATGCTCGAGGACATGGGCTTACTATGCCTATCTTACAAAACTGCGTGAATAGTGGCACGCTCGAGCACATGTGCTGACTATGCCCATCTTACAAAACTGCTTGAATAGAGGCACGCTCGAGGACATGTGATGACTATGCCCATCTTACAAAACTGCTTGAATAGAGGCAGGCTTGAGGACATGTGCTGACTATGCCCATCTTACAAAACTGCTTGAATAGCGGCACGCTCGAGGACATGTGCTGAATATGCCCATCTTACAAAACTGCTTAAATAGAGAGTCACGCTCGAGGACATGTGCTGACTATGACCATCTTACAAAACTGCTTGAATAGAGGCATGTTCGAGGACATGTGCTGACTATGCCCATCTTACAAAACTGCTTGAATTGCGGCACTCTCGAGGACATGTGCTGACTATGCCCATCTTACAAAACTGCTTGAATAGAGGCACGCTCGAGGACATGTGCTGACTATGACCATCTTACAAAACTGCTTGAATAGAGGCATGCTCGAGGACACGTGCTGACTATGCCCATCTTACACAACTGATTGAATAGCGGCATACTCAAGGACATGTGGTGACTATGAACATCTTACATGTGCTGACTATGACCATCTTACAAAACTGCTTGAATAGAGGCACGCTCGAGGACATGTGCTGACTATGCCCATCTTACAAATCTGCTTGAATAGCGGCACGCTCGAGGACATGTGCTGACTATGCCTATCTTACACATCTGCTTGAATAGAGGTACGCTCGAGGACATGGGCTGACAAATGACCATCTCACAAAACTGCTTGAATAGAAGCATGCTCGAGGACATGTGCTGACTATGCCCATCTTACAAAACTGCTTGAAAAGCGGCACGCTCAAGGACATCTGCTGACTATGACCATCTTACAAAACTGCTTGAATAACGGCACGCTCGAGGACATGTGCTGACTATGACCATCTTACAAAACTGCTTTTATAGAGGCACACTCGATGACATGTGCTGACTATGACCATCTTACAAAACTGCTTGAAAAGCAGCACGCTCAAGGACATCTGCTGACTATGACGACCTTACAAAACTGCTTGAATGACGGCACGCTCGAGGACATGTGCTGACTATGACCATCTTACAAAACTGCTTTTATAGAGGCACGCTCGATGATATGTGCTGACTAGGACCATCTTACAAAACTGCTTGAATAGCAGCACGCTTAGGGACATGTGCTGACTATGACCATTTTACGTGTGCTGACTATGACCATCTTACAAAACTGCTTGAATAGTGGCACGCTCGAGGACATGTGCTGACGATGACCATCTTTCAAAACTGCTTTTATAGAGGCACGCTCGATGATATGTGCTGACTAGGACCATCTTACAAAACTGCTTGAATAGCGGTACGCACGAGGTCATGTGCTGACTATGACAATCTTACGTGTGCTGACTATGACCATCTTACAAAATTGCTTGAATAGTGGCACAATCGAGGACGTGTGCGGAATATGACCATCTTTCAAAACTGCTTGAATAGTGGCACGCTCAAGGACACGTGCTCACTATGACCATCTTACACAACTGCTTGAACAGCGGCACGCTCGAGGACATGTGCTGACTATGACCATCTTACAAAACTGCTTGAATAGCAGCACACTCGAGGAGACGTGCTGACTATGACCGTCTTACATGTGCTGACTAAGACCATCTTACAAAACTGCTTGAACAGTGGCACGCTCGAGGACATGCGCTGACTATGCCCATCTTACAAAACTTCTTGAATAGAGGCATGCTCAAGGACATGTGCTGACTATGCCCACCTTACACAACTGATTGAATAGCGGCATACTCAAGGACATGTGGTGACTATGAACATCTTACATGTGCTGACTATGACCATCTTACAAAACTGATTGAATAGAGGCACGCTCGAGGACATGGGCTGACAAATGACCATCTTACAAAACTGCTTGAATAGAGGCATGCTCGAGGACATGTGCTGACTATACCCATCTTACAAAACTGCTTGAAAAGCGGCACGCTCAAGGACATCTGCTGACTATGACCATCTTACAAAACTGCTTGAATAACGGCACGTTCGAGGACATGTGCTGACTATGACCATCTTAAAAACTGCTTTTATAGAGGCACACTCGATGACATGTGCTGACTAGGACCATCTTACAAAACTGCTTGGATAGAGGCACGCTTGAGGACATGTGCTGACTATGACCATTTTACGTGTGCTGACTATGACCATCTTACAAAACTGCTTGAATAGTGGCACACTCGAGGACGTGTACTGACTATGACCATCTTACAAAACTGCTTTTATAGAGGCACACTCAATGACGTGCTGACTAGGACCATCTTACAAAACTGCTTGAATAGCGGCACGCTCAAGGACACGTGCTCACTATGACCATCTTACACAACTGCTTAAACAGCGGCACGCTCGAGGACATGTGCTGACTATGACCATCTTACAAAACTGCTTGAATAGCGGCACACTCGAGGAGACGTGCTGACTATGACCATCTTACATGTGCTGACTAAGATCATCTTACAAAACTGCTTGAATAGTGGCACGCTCGAGGACATGCGCTGACTATGCCCATCTTACAAAAGTGCTTGAATAGAGGCACGCTTGAGGACATGCGCTGACTATGCCCATCTTTCAAACTGCTTGTATAGCGCACTCTCGAGGACATGCGCCAACTATGCCCATCTTACAAAACTGCTTGACTAGCAGCATGCTCGAGGACATGTTCTGAATATGACCATCTTACAAAACAGCTTGATAGTCGGCACGCTCGAGGACATGTGCTGACTATGACCATCTTACAAAACTGCTTGAATAGAGGCACGCTTGAGGACATGTGCTGCCTATGCCCATCTTACAAATCTGCTTGAATAGCGGCACGCTCGAGGACATGTGCTGACTATGCCCATGTTACAAAACTTTGAATAGAGGCACGCTCGAGGACATGTTCTGACTATGCCCATCTTACAAAACTGCTTGAATAGAGGCACGCTTGAGGACATGTGCTGACTATGCCCATCTTACAAAACTGCTTGAATAGAGGCACGCACGTGGACATGTGCTGACTATACCCATCTTACAAAACTGCTTGAATAGCGGCACGCTCGAGGACATGTGCTGACTATGCCCATGTTACAAAACTGCTTGAATAGAGGCACGCTCGAGGACATATGCTGACTATGACCATCTAATAAAACTGCTTGAATAGAGGCATGCTCGAGGACGTGTGCTGACTATACCCATCTTACAAAACTGATTGAATAGCGGCACACTCAAGGACATATGGTGACTATGACCATCTTTCATATGCTGACTATGACCATCTTACAAAACTGCTTGAAAAGCAGCACGCTCAAGGTCATCTGCTGACTATGACCATCTTACAAAACTGCTTGAATAACGGCACGTTCGAGGACATGTGCTGATTATGACCATCTTACAAAACTGCTTTTATAGAGGCACACTCGATGACATGTGCTGACTATGACCATCCTACAAAACAGCTTGAATAGCGGCACGTTCATGGACATGTGCTGACTATGCCCATCTTACAAAACTGCTTGAATAGCGGCACGCTCGAGGACATGTGCTGACTATGCCCATCTTACAAAACTGCTTGAATAGCGGCACGCTCGAGGACATGTGCTGAATATGCCCATCTTACAAAACTGCTTAAATAGAGAGTCACGCTCGAGGACATGTGCTGACTATGACCATCTTACAAAACTGCTTGAATAGAGGCATGTTCGAGGACATGTGCTGACTATGCCCATCTTACAAAACTGCTTGAATTGCGGCACTCTCGAGGACATGTGCTGACTATGCCCATCTTACAAAACTGCTTGAATAGAGGCACGCTCGAGGACATGTGCTGACTATGACCATCTTACAAAACTGCTTGAATAGAGGCATGCTCGAGGGCATGTGCTGACTATGCCCATCTTACACAACTGATTGAATAGCGGCATACTCAAGGACATGTGGTGACTATGAACATCTTACATGTGCTGACTATGACCATATTACAAAACTGCTTGAATAGAGGCACGCTCGAGGACATGTGCTGACTATGCCCATCTTACAAATCTGCTTGAATAGTGGCACGCTCGAGGACATGTGCTGACTATGCCTATCTTACACATCTGCTTGAATAGAGGTACGCTCGAGGACATGGGCTGACAAATGACCATCTCACAAAACTGCTTGAATAGAAGCATGCTCGAGGACATGTGCTGACTATGACCATCTTACAAAACTGCTTTTATAGAGGCACGCTCGATGATATGTGCTGACTAGGACCATCTTACAAAACTGCCTGAATAGCAGCACGCTTAGGGACATGTGCTGACTATGACCATTTTACGTGTGCTGACTATGACCATCTTACAAAACTGCTTGAATAGTGGCACGCTCGAGGACATGTGCTGACGATGACCATCTTTCAAAACTGCTTTTATAGAGGCACGCTCGATGATATGTGCTGACTAGGACCATCTTACAAAACTGCTTGAATAGCGGTACGCACGAGGTCATGTGCTGACTATGACAATCTTACGTGTGCTGACTATGACCATCTTACAAAATTGCTTGAATAGTGGCACAATCGAGGACGTGTGCGGAATATGACCATCTTTCAAAACTGCTTGAATAGTGGCACGCTCAAGGACACGTGCTCACTATGACCATCTTACACAACTGCTTGAACAGCGGCACGCTCGAGGACATGTGCTGACTATGACCATCTTACAAAACTGCTTGAATAGCAGCACACTCGAGGAGACGTGCTGACTATGACCGTCTTACATGTGCTGACTAAGACCATCTTACAAAACTGCTTGAACAGTGGCACGCTCGAGGACATGCGCTGACTATGCCCATCTTACAAAACTTCTTGAATAGAGGCATGCTCAAGGACATGTGCTGACTATGCCCACCTTACACAACTGATTGAATAGCGGCATACTCAAGGACATGTGGTGACTATGAACATCTTACATGTGCTGACTATGACCATCTTACAAAACTGATTGAATAGAGGCACGCTCGAGGACATGGGCTGACAAATGACCATCTTACAAAACTGCTTGAATAGAGGCATGCTCGAGGACATGTGCTGACTATACCCATCTTACAAAACTGCTTGAAAAGCGGCACGCTCAAGGACATCTGCTGACTATGACCATCTTACAAAACTGCTTGAATAACGGCACGTTCGAGGACATGTGCTGACTATGACCATCTTAAAAACTGCTTTTATAGAGGCACACTCGATGACATGTGCTGACTAGGACCATCTTACAAAACTGCTTGGATAGAGGCACGCTTGAGGACATGTGCTGACTATGACCATTTTACGTGTGCTGACTATGACCATCTTACAAAACTGCTTGAATAGTGGCACACTCGAGGACGTGTACTGACTATGACCATCTTACAAAACTGCTTTTATAGAGGCACACTCAATGACGTGCTGACTAGGACCATCTTACAAAACTGCTTGAATAGCGGCACGCTCAAGGACACGTGCTCACTATGACCATCTTACACAACTGCTTAAACAGCGGCACGCTCGAGGACATGTGCTGACTATGACCATCTTACAAAACTGCTTGAATAGCGGCACACTCGAGGAGACGTGCTGACTATGACCATCTTACATGTGCTGACTAAGATCATCTTACAAAACTGCTTGAATAGTGGCACGCTCGAGGACATGCGCTGACTATGCCCATCTTACAAAAGTACTTGAAGAGAGGCACGCTTGAGGACATGCGCTGACTATGCCCATCTTTCAAACTGCTTGTATAGCGCACTCTCGAGGACATGCGCCAACTATGCCCATCTTACAAAACTGCTTGACTAGCAGCATGCTCGAGGACATGTTCTGAATATGACCATCTTACAAAACAGCTTGATAGTCGGCACGCTCGAGGACATGTGCTGACTATGACCATCTTACAAAACTGCTTGAATAGAGGCACGCTTGAGGACATGTGCTGCCTATGCCCATCTTACAAATCTGCTTGAATAGCGGCACGCTCGAGGACATGTGCTGACTATGCCCATGTTACAAAACTTTGAATAGAGGCACGCTCGAGGACATGTTCTGACTATGCCCATCTTACAAAACTGCTTGAATAGAGGCACGCTTGAGGACATGTGCTGACTATGCCCATCTTACAAAACTGCTTGAATAGAGGCACGCACGTGGACATGTGCTGACTATACCCATCTTACAAAACTGCTTGAATAGCGGCACGCTCGAGGACATGTGCTGACTATGCCCATGTTACAAAACTGCTTGAATAGAGGCACGCTCGAGGACATATGCTGACTATGACCATCTTATAAAACTGCTTGAATAGAGGCATGCTCGAGGACGTGTGCTGACTATACCCATCTTACAAAACTGATTGAATAGCGGCACACTCAAGGACATATGGTGACTATGACCATCTTTCATATGCTGACTATGACCATCTTACAAAACTGCTTGAAAAGCAGCACGCTCAAGGTCATCTGCTGACTATGACCATCTTACAAAACTGCTTGAATAACGGCACGTTCGAGGACATGTGCTGATTATGACCATCTTACAAAACTGCTTTTATAGAGGCACACTCGATGACATGTGCTGACTATGACCATCCTACAAAACAGCTTGAATAGCGGCACGTTCATGGACATGTGCTGACTATGCCCATCTTACAAAACTGCTTGAATACCGGCATGCTCGAGGACATGTGCTCACTATGACCATCTTACAAAACAGCACAAAAAGAGGCACGCTCGAGGACATGCGCTCACTATGCCCAGCTTACAAAACTGCTTGAATAGCAGCACGCTCAAGGACATGTGCTGACTATGCCCATCTTACAAAACTGCTTGTATGGAGGCTCACTCGAGGACATGCGCTGCCTATGCCCATTCTACAAAACTGCTTGAATAGCTGCACGCTCGAGGAAATGCGCTGACTATGTTCATCTTACAAAACTGCTTGAATAGAGGCACGCTCGAGGATATGCGCTGACTATGCCCATCCTACAAAACTGCTTATAAATCGGCACGCTGAAGGACATGTGCTGACTATGACCATCTTACAAAAGTGCTTGAATAGCGGCACACTCGAGGACATGTGCTGACTATGACCATCTTACATGTGCTGACTATGACCATCTTACACAACTGCTTGAACAGCGGCACGCTCGAGGACATGTGCTGACTATGACCATCTTACAAAACTGCTTGAATAGCGGCACACTCGAGGACATGCGCTGACTATGCACATCTTACAAAAGTGCTTGAATAGAGGCACGCTCGAGGACATGGGCTGACTATGGCCATCTTCCAAACTGCTTGAATAGCGCACTCTCGAGGACATGCGCCAACTATGCCCATCTTACAAAACTGCTTAAATAGCGGCACACTCGAGGACATGCGCTTACTTTGCCCATCTTAAAAAACTGTTTGACTAGCAGCATGCTCGAGGACATGTGCTGACTATGACCATCTTACAAAACTGCTTGAATAGCAGGACACTCGAGGACATGTACTGACTACGACCATCTTACATTTGCTGACTACGACCATCTTACAAAACTGGTTGAATAGCGGCACACTCAAGGACATGTGCTGACTATGACCATCTTACATGTGCTCACTATGACCATCTTACAATTGCTGACTATGACCATCTTACACAACTGCTTGAATAGCGGCATGCTCGAGGACATATGGTGACTATGACCATCTTACAAAACTGCTTTTATAGAGGCACGCTGAACGACAGGTGCTGACTAGGACCATCTTACAAAACTGCTTGAATAGAGGCACACTCGTGGACATGTGCTGACTATGACCATCTTACGAAACTGCTTGAATAGCGGCACACCCAAGGACATGTGCTGACTATGACCATCTTACAAAACTGCTTGAATAACGGCACGCTCGAGGACATGTGCTCACTATGACCATCTTACAAAACTGCACGAAAAGAGGCACGCTCGAGGACATGCGCTCACTATGCCCAGCTTACAAAACTGCTTGAATAGAGGCACGCTCAAGGACATGTGCTGACTATGCCCATCTTACAAAACTGCTTGTATGGAGGCTCACTCGAGGACATGCGCTGCCTATGCCCATTCTACAAAACTGCTTGAATAGCTGCACGCTCGAGGAAATGCGCTGACTATGCCCATCTTACAAAACTGCTTCAATAGAGGCACGCTCGAGGACATGCGCTGACTATGCCCATCTTACAAAAGTGCTTCAATAGCGGCACACTCGAGGACATGTGCTGACTATGACCATCTTACATGTGCTGACTATGACCATCTTACACAACTGCTTGAACAGCGGCCCGCTTGAGGACATGTGCTGACTATGACCATCTTACAAAACTGCTTGAATAGCGGCACACTCGAGGACATGCGCTGACTATGCACATCTTACAAAAGTGCTTGAATAGAGGCACGCTGGAGGACATGGGCTGACTATGCCCCTCTTCCAAACTGCTTGAATAGCGCACTCTCGAGGACATGCGCCAACTATGCCCATCTTACAAAACTGCTTAAATAGCGGCACACTCGAGGACATGCGCTGACTTTGCCCATCTTAAAAAACTGTTTGACTAGCAGCATGCTCGAGGACATGTTCTGACTATGACCATCTTACAAAACAGCTTGATAGGCGGCACGCTCGAGGACATCTGCTGACTATGACCATCTTACAAAACTGCTTGAATAACGGCACGTTCGAGGACATTTGCTGATTATGACCATCTTACAAAACTGCTTTTATAGAGGCACACTCGATGACATGTGCTGACTATGACCATCCTACAAAACAGCTTGAATAGCGGCACGTTCGGGGACATGTGCTGACTATGCCCATCTTACAAAACTGCTTGAATAGCGGCACACTCGAGGACATGTGCTCACTATGACCATCTTACAAAACTGCACAAAAAGAGGCACGCTCGAGGACATGCGCTCACTATGCCCAGCTTACAAAACTGCTTGAATAGCAGCACGCTCAAGGACATGTGCTGACTATGCCCATCTTACAAAAATGCTTGCATGGAGGCTCACTCGAGGACATGCGCGGCCTATGCCCATTCTACAAAACTGCTTGAATAGCTGCACGCTCGAGGAAATGCGCTGACTATGCTCATCTTACAAAACTGCTTGAATAGAGGCACGCTCTAGGATATGCGCTGACTATGCCCATCTTACAAAACTGCTTATAAATCGGCACGCTGAAGGACATGTGCTGACTATGACCATCTTACAAAAGTGCTTGAATAGCGGCACACTCGAGGACATGTGCTGACTATGACCATCTTACATGTGCTGACTATGACCATCTTACACAACTGCTTGAACAGCGGCACGCTCGAGGACATGTGCTGACTATGACATCTTACAAAACTACTTGAATAGCGGCACACTCGAGGACATGCGCTGACTATGCACATCTTACAAAAGTGCTTGAATAGAGGCACGCTCGAGGACATGGGCTGACTATAGCCATCTTCCAAACTGCTTGAATAGCGCACTCTCGAGGACATGTGCCAACTATGCCCATCTTACAAAACTGCTTAAATAGCGGCATACTCGAGGACATGCGCTGACTTTGCCCATCTTAAAAAACTGTTTGACTAGCAGCATGCTCGAGCACATGTGCTGACTATGACCATCTTACAAAACTGCTTGAATAGCAGCACACTCGAGGACATGTACTGACTACGACCATCTTACATTTGCTGACTACGACCATCTTACAAAACTGGTTGAATAGCGGCACACTCAAGGACATGTGCTGACTATGACCATCTTACATGTGCTCACTATGACCATCTTACAATTGCTGACTATGACCATCTTACACAACTGCTTGAATAGCGGCATGCTCGAGGACATATGGTGACTATGACCATCTTACAAAACTGCTTTTATAGAGGCACGCTGAACGACAGGTGCTGACTAGGACCATCTTACAAAACTGCTTGAATAGAGGCACGCTCGTGGACATGTGCTGACTATGACCATCTTACGAAACTGCTTGAATAGCGGCACACCCAAGGACATGTGCTGACTATGACCATCTTACAAAACTGCTTGAATAACGGCACGCTCGAGGACATGTGCTCACTATGACCATCTTACAAAACTGCACGAAAAGAGGCACGCTCGAGGACATGCGCTCACTATGCCCAGCTTACAAAACTGCTTGAATAGCAGCACGCTCAAGGACATGTGCTGACTATGCCCATCTTACAAAACTGCTTGTATGGAGGCTCACTCGAGGACATGCGCTGCCTATGCCCATTCTACAAAACTGCTTGAATAGCTGCACGCTCGAGGAAATGCGCTGACTATGTCCATCTTACAAAACTGCTTGAATAGAGGCACGCTCGAGGACATGCGCTGACTATGCCCATCTTACAAAACTGCTTATAAATCGGCACGCTGAAGGACATGTGCTGACTATGACCATCTTACAAAAGTGCTTGAATAGCGGCACACTCGAGGACATGTGCTGACTATGACCATCTTACATGTGCTGACTATGACCATCTTACACAACTGCTTGAACAGCGGCCCGCTTGACGACATGTGCTGACTATGACCATCTTACAAAACTGCTTGAATAGCGGCACACTCGAGGACATGCGCTGACTATGCACATCTTACAAAAGTGCTTGAATAGAGGCACGCTGGAGGACATGGGCTGACTATGCCCCTCTTCCAAACTGCTTCAATAGCGCACTCTCGAGGACATGCGCCAACTATGCCCATCTTACAAAACTGCTTAAATAGCGGCACACTCGAGGACATGCGCTGACTTTGCCCATCTTAAAAAACTGTTTGACTAGCAGCATGCTCGAGGACATGTTCTGACTATGACCATCTTACAAAACAGCTTGATAGGCGGCACGCTCGAGGACATGTGCTGACTATGACCATCTTACAAAACTGCTTGAATAGCAGCACACTCGAGGACATGTACTGACTACGACCATCTTACATTTGCTGACTACAACCATCTTACAAAACTGGTTGAATAGCGGCACACTCAAGGACATGTGCTGACTATGACCATCTTACATGTGCTGACTATGACCATCTTACAATTGCTGACTATGACCATCTTACACAACTGCTTGAATAGCGGCATGCTCGAGGACATATGGTGACTATGACCATCATACAAAACTGCTTTTATAGAGGCATGCTGGACGACAGGTGCTGACTAGGACCATCTTACAAAACTGCTTGAATAGAGGCACGCTCGTGGACATGTGCTGACTATGACCATCTTACGAAACTGCTTGAATAGCGGCACACCCAAGGACATGTGCTGACTATGACCATCTTACAAAACTGCTTGAATAACGGCACGCTCGAGGACATGTGCTCACTATGACCATCTTACAAAACTGCACGAAAAGAGGCACGCTCGAGGACATGCGCTCACTATGCCCAGCTTACAAAACTGCTTGAATAGCAGCACGCTCAAGGACATGTGCTGACTATGCCCATCTTACAAAACTGCTTGTATGGAGGCTCACTCGAGGACATGCGCTGGCTATGCCCATTCTACAAAACTGCTTGAATAGCTGCACGCTCGAGGAAATGCGCTGACTATGCCCATCTTACAAAACTGCTTGAATAGAGGCACGCTCGAGGACATGCGCTGACTATGCCCATCTTACAAAACTGCTTATAAATCGGCACGCTGAAGGACATGTGCTGACTATGACCATCTTACAAAAGTGCTTGAATAGCGGCACACTCGAGGACATGTGCTAACTATGACCATCTTACATGTGCTGACTATGACCATCTTACACAACTGCTTGAACAGCGGCCCGCTTGAGGACATGTGCTGACTATGACCATCTTACAAAACTGCTTGAATAGCGGCACACTTGAGGACATGCGCTGACTATGCACATCTTACAAAAGTGCTTGAATAGAGGCACGCTGGAGGACATGGGCTGACTATGCCCCTCTTCCAAACTGCTTGAATAGCGCACTCTCGAGGACATGCGCTAACTATGCCCATCTTACAAAACTGCTTAAATAGCGGCACACTCGAGGACATGCGCTGACTTTGCCCATCTTAAAAAACTGTTTGACTAGCAGCATGCTCGAGGACATGTTCTGACTATGACCATCTTACAAAACAGCTTGATAGGCAGCACGCTCGAGGACATGTGCTGACTATGACCATCTTACAAAACTGCTTGAATAGCAGAACACTCGAGGACATGTACTGACTACGACCATCTTACATTTGCTGACTACGACCATCTTACAAAACTGGTTGAATAGCGGCACACTCAAGGACATGTGCTGACTATGATCATCTTACATGTGCTCACTATGACCATCTTACAATTGCTGACTATGACCATCTTACACAACTGCTTGAATAGCGGCATGCTCGAGGACATATGGTGACTATGACCATCTTACAAAACTGCTTTTATAGAGGCACGCTGAACGACAGGTGCTGACTAGGACCATCTTACAAAACTGCTTGAATAGAGGCACGCTCGTGGACATGTGCTGACTATGACCATCTTACGAAACTGCTTGAATAGCGGCACACCCAAGGACATGTGCTGACTATGACCATCTTACAAAACTGCTTGAATAACGGCACGCTCGAGGACATGTGCTCACTATGACCATCTTACAAAACTGCACGAAAAGAGGCACGCTCGAGGACATGCGCTCACTATGCCCAGCTTACAAAACTGCTTGAATAGAGGCACGCTCAAGGACATGTGCTGACTATGCCCATCTTACAAAACTGCTTGTATGGAGGCTCACTCGAGGACATGCGCTGCCTATGCCCATTCTACAAAACTGCTTGAATAGCTGCACGCTCGAGGAAATGCGCTGACTATGCCCATCTTACAAAACTGCTTGAATAGAGGCACGCTCGAGGACATGCGCTGACTATGCCCATCTTACAAAAGTGCTTGAATAGCGGCACACTCGAGGACATGTGCTGACTATGACCATCTTACATGTGCTGACTATGACCATCTTACACAACTGCTTGAACAGCGGCCCGCTTGAGGACATGTGCTGACTATGACCATCTTACAATTGCTGACTATGACCATCTTACACAACTGCTTGAATAGCGGCATGCTCGAGGACATATGGTGACTATGACCATCTTACAAAACTGCTTTTATAGAGGCATGCTGGACGACAGGTGCTGACTAGGACCATCTTACAAAACTGCTTGAATAGAGGAACGCTCGTGGACATGTGCTGACTATGACCATCTTACGAAACTGCTTGAATAGCGGCACACCCAAGGACATGTGCTGACTATGACCATCTTACAAAACTGCTTGAATAACGGCACGCTCGAGGACATGTGCTCACTATGACCATCTTACAAAACTGCACGAAAAGAGGCACGCTCGAGGACATGCGCTCACTATGCCCAGCTTACAAAACTGCTTGAATAGCAGCACGCTCAAGGACATGTGCTGACTATGCCCATCTTACAAAACTGCTTGTATGGAGGCTCACTCGAGGACATGCGCTGGCTATGCCCATTCTACAAAACTGCTTGAATAGCTGCACGCTCGAGGAAATGCGCTGACTATGCCCATCTTACAAAACTGCTTGAATAGAGGCACGCTCGAGGACATGCGCTGACTATGCCCATCTTACAAAACTGCTTATAAATCGGCACGCTGAAGGACATGTGCTGACTATGACCATCTTACAAAAGTGCTTGAATAGCGGCACACTCGAAGACATGTGCTAACTATGACCATCTTACATGTGCTGACTATGACCATCTTACACAACTGCTTGAACAGCGGCCCGCTTGAGGACATGTGCTGACTATGACCATCTTACAAAACTGCTTGAATAGCGGCACACTTGAGGACATGCGCTGACTATGCACATCTTACAAAAGTGCTTGAATAGAGGCACGCTGGAGGACATGGGCTGACGATGCCCCTCTTCCAAACTGCTTGAATAGCGCACTCTCGAGGACATGCGCCAACTATGCCCATCTTACAAAACTGCTTAAATAGCGGCACACTCGAGGACATGCGCTGACTTTGCCCATCTTAAAAAACTGTTTGACTAGCAGCATGCTCGAGGACATGTTCTGACTATGACCATCTTACAAAACAGCTTGATAGGCAGCACGCTCGAGGACATGTGCTGACTATGACCATCTTACAAAACTGCTTGAATAGCAGAACACTCGAGGACATGTACTGACTACGACCATCTTACATTTGCTGACTACGACCATCTTACAAAACTGGTTGAATAGCGGCACACTCAAGGACATGTGCTGACTATGACCATCTTACATGTGCTCACTATGACCATCTTACAATTGCTGACTATGACCATCTTACACAACTGCTTGAATAGCGGCATGCTCGAGGACATATGGTGACTATGACCATCTTACAAAACTGCTTTTATAGAGGCACGCTGAACGACAGGTGCTGACTAGGACCATCTTACAAAACTGCTTGAATAGAGGCACGCTCGTGGACATGTGCTGACTATGACCATCTTACGAAACTGCTTGAATAGCGGCACACCCAAGGACATGTGCTGACTATGACCATCTTACAAAACTGCTTGAATAACGGCACGCTCGAGGACATGTGCTCACTATGACCATCTTACAAAACTGCACGAAAAGAGGCACGCTCGAGGACATGCGCTCATTATGCCCAGCTTACAAAACTGCTTGAATAGAGGCACGCTCAAGGACATGTGCTGACGATGCCCATCTTACAAAACTGCTTGTATGGAGGCTCACTCGAGGACATGCGCTGCCTATGCCCATTCTACAAAACTGCTTGAATAGCTGCACGCTCGAGGAAATGCGCTGACTATGCCCATCTTACAAAACTGCTTGAATAGAGGCACGCTCGAGGACATGCGCTGACTATGCCCATCTTACAAAAGTGCTTGAATAGCGGCACACTCGAGGACATGTGCTGACTATGACCATCTTACATGTGCTGACTATGACCATCTTACACAACTGCTTGAACAGCGGCCCGCTTGAGGACATGTGCTGACTATGACCATCTTACAAAACTGCTTGAATAGCGGCACACTCGAGGACATGCGCTGACTATGCACATCTTACAAAAGTGCTTGAATAGAGGCACGCTGGAGGACATGGGCTGACTATGCCCCTCTTCCAAACTGCTTGAATAGCGCACTCTCGAGGACATGCGCCAACTATGCCCATCTTACAAAACTGCTTAAATAGCGGCACACTCGAGGACATGCGCTGACTTTGCCCATCTTAAAAAACTGTTTGACTAGCAGCATGCTCGAGGACATGTTCTGACTATGACCATCTTACAAAACAGCTTGATAGGCGGCACGCTCGAGGACATCTGCTGACTATGACCATCTTACAAAACTGCTTGAATAACGGCACGTTCGAGGACATTTGCTGATTATGACCATCTTACAAAACTGCTTTTATAGAGGCACACTCGATGACATGTGCTGACTATGACCATCCTACAAAACAGCTTGAATAGCGGCACGTTCGGGGACATGTGCTGACTATGCCCATCTTACAAAACTGCTTGAATAGCGGCACGCTCGAGGACATGTGCTCACTATGACCATCTTACAAAACTGCACAAAAAGAGGCACGCTCGAGGACATGCGCTCACTATGCCCAGCTTACAAAACTGCTTGAATAGCAGCACGCTCAAGGACATGTGCTGACTATGCCCATCTTACAAAAATGCTTGCATGGAGGCTCACTCGAGGACATGCGCGGCCTATGCCCATTCTACAAAACTGCTTGAATAGCTGCACGCTCGAGGAAATGCGCTGACTATGCTCATCTTACAAAACTGCTTGAATAGAGGCACGCTCTAGGATATGCGCTGACTATGCCCATCTTACAAAACTGCTTATAAATCGGCACGCTGAAGGACATGTGCTGACTATGACCATCTTACAAAAGTGCTTGAATAGCGGCACACTCGAGGACATGTGCTGACTATGACCATCTTACATGTGCTGACTATGACCATCTTACACAACTGCTTGAACAGCGGCACGCTCGAGGACATGTGCTGACTATGACATCTTACAAAACTACTTGAATAGCGGCACACTCGAGGACATGCGCTGACTATGCACATCTTACAAAAGTGCTTGAATAGAGGCACGCTCGAGGACATGGGCTGACTATGGCCATCTTCCAAACTGCTTGAATAGCGCACTCTCGAGGACATGTGCCAACTATGCCCATCTTACAAAACTGCTTAAATAGCGGCACACTCGAGGACATGCGCTGACTTTGCCCATCTTAAAAAACTGTTTGACTAGCAGCATGCTCGAGCACATGTGCTGACTATGACCATCTTACAAAACTGCTTGAATAGCAGCACACTCGAGGACATGTACTGACTACGACCATCTTACATTTGCTGACTACGACCATCTTACAAAACTGGTTGAATAGCGGCACACTCAAGGACATGTGCTGACTATGACCATCTTACATGTGCTCACTATGACCATCTTACAATTGCTGACTATGACCATCTTACACAACTGCTTGAATAGCGGCATGCTCGAGGACATATGGTGACTATGACCATCTTACAAAACTGCTTTTATAGAGGCACGCTGAACGACAGGTGCTGACTAGGACCATCTTACAAAACTGCTTGAATAGAGGCACGCTCGTGGACATGTGCTGACTATGACCATCTTACGAAACTGCTTGAATAGCGGCACACCCAAGGACATGTGCTGACTATGACCATCTTACAAAACTGCTTGAATAACGGCACGCTCGAGGACATGTGCTCACTATGCCCAGCTTACAAAACTGCTTGAATAGCAGCACGCTCAAGGACATGTGCTGACTATGCCCATCTTACAAAACTGCTTGTATGGAGGCTCACTCGAGGACATGCACTGCCTATGCCCATTCTACAAAACTGCTTGAATAGCTGCACGCTCGAGGAAATGCGCTGACTATGCCCATCTTACAAAACTGCTTGAATAGAGGCACGCTCGAGGACATGCGCTGACTATGCCCATCTTACAAAACTGCTTATAAATCGGCACGCTGAAGGACATGTGCTGACTATGACCATCTTACAAAAGTGCTTGAATAGCGGCACACTCGAGGACATGTGCTGACTATGACCATCTTACATGTGCTGACTATGACCATCTTACACAACTGCTTGAACAGCGGCCCGCTTGAGGACATGTGCTGACTATGACAATCTTACAAAACTGCTTGAATAGCGGCACACTCGAGGACATGCGCTGACTATGCACATCTTACAAAAGTGCTTGAATAGAGGCACGCTGGAGGACATGGGCTGACTATGCCCCTCTTCCAAACTGCTTCAATAGCGCACTCTCGAGGACATGCGCCAACTATGCCCATCTTACAAAACTGCTTAAATAGCGGCACACTCGAGGACATGCGCTGACTTTGCCCATCTTAAAAAACTGTTTGACTAGCAGCATGCTCGAGGACATGTTCTGACTATGACCATCTTACAAAACAGCTTGATAGGCGGCACGCTCGAGGACATGTGCTGACTATGACCATCTTACAAAACTGCTTGAATAGCAGCACACTCGAGGACATGTACTGACTACGACCATCTTACATTTGCTGACTACAACCATCTTACAAAACTGGTTGAATAGCGGCACACTCAAGGACATGTGCTGACTATGACCATCTTACATGTGCTGACTATGACC
Organism: Triturus cristatus; assembly: GCF_964204655.1. NCBI lineage: Eukaryota > Metazoa > Chordata > Amphibia > Caudata > Salamandridae > Triturus > Triturus cristatus. The sequence goes on from NC_140579.1 coordinate 165,402,671, forward strand.
ATCTTACAATTGCTGACTATGACCATCTTACACAACTGCTTGAATAGCGGCATGCTCGAGGACATATGGTGACTATGACCATCTTACAAAACTGCTTTTATAGAGGCATGCTGCACGACAGGTGCTGACTAGGACCATCTTACAAAACTGCTTGAATAGAGGCACGCTCGTGGACATGTGCTGACTATGACCATCTTACGAAACTGCTTGAATAGCGGCACACCCAAGGACATGTGCTGACTATGACCATCTTACAAAACTGCTTGAATAACGGCACGCTCGAGGACATGTGCTCACTATGACCATCTTACAAAACTGCACGAAAAGAGGCACGCTCGAGGACATGCGCTCACTATGCCCAGCTTACAAAACTGCTTGAATAGCAGCACGCTCGAGGAAATGCGCTGACTATGCCCATCTTACAAAACTGCTTGAATAGAGGCACGCTCGAGGACATGCGCTGACTATGCCCATCTTACAAAACTGCTTATAAATCGGCACGCTGAAGGACATGTGCTGACTATGACCATCTTACAAAAGTGCTTGAATAGCGGCACACTCGAGGACATGTGCTAACTATGACCATCTTACATGTGCTGACTATGACCATCTTACACAACTGCTTGAACAGCGGCCCGCTTGAGGACATGTGCTGACTATGACCATCTTACAAAACTGCTTGAATAGCGGCACACTCGAGGACATGCGCTGACTATGCACATCTTACAAAAGTGCTTGAATAGAGGCACGCTGGAGGACATGGGCTGACTATGCCCCTCTTCCAAACTGCTTGAATAGCGCACTCTCGAGGACATGCGCCAACTATGCCCATCTTACAAAACTGCTTAAATAGCGGCACACTCGAGGACATGCGCTGACTTTGCCCATCTTAAAAAACTGTTTGACTAGCAGCATGCTCGAGGACATGTTCTGACTATGACCATCTTACAAAACAGCTTGATAGGCAGCACGCTCGAGGACATGTGCTGACTATGACCATCTTACAAAACTGCTTGAATAGCAGAACACTCGAGGACATGTACTGACTACGACCATCTTACATTTGCTGACTACGACCATCTTACAAAACTGGTTGAATAGCGGCACACTCAAGGACATGTGCTGACTATGACCATCTTCCATGTGCTGACTATGACCATCTTACAATTGCTGACTATGACCATCTTACACAACTGCTTGAATAGCGGCATGCTCGAGGACATATGGTGACTATGACCATCTTACAAAACTGCTTTTATAGAGGCACGCTGGACGACAGGAGCTGACTAGGACCATCTTACAAAACTGCTTGAATAGAGGCACGCTCGTGGACATGTGCTGACTATGACCATCTTACGAAACTGCTTGAATAGCGGCACACCCAAGGACATGTGCTGACTATGACCATCTTACAAAACTGCTTGAAAAGCGCAACACTCAAGGACATGTGCTGACTATGACCACCTTACCTATGCTCACTAAGACCATCCTACAAAACTGCTTGAATAGTGGCACGGTCCGGGACATGTGCTGACTAGGACCATCTTACAAAACTGCGTGAATAGCGGCAAGCTCGAGGAAATGTGCTGACTATGCTCATCTCAATAAACTGCTTGAATAGCGGCATGCTCAAGTACATGCTCTGACTATGCCCATCGTACAAAACTGCTTGACGAGCGGCACGCTCGAGGACATGTTCTGACTATGCCCATCTTACAAAACTGCTTGAATAGAGGCACACTTGAGGACATGTGCTGACTATGCCCATCTTACAAAACTGCTTGAATAGCAGCACGCTCGAGGACATGCGCTGCCTATGCCCATTCTACAAAACTGCTTGAATAGCTGCACGCTCGAGGAAATGCGCTGACTATGCCCATCTTACAAAACTGCTTGAATAGAGGCACGCTGGAGGACATGGGCTGACTATGCCCCTCTTCCAAACTGCTTGAATAGCGCACTCTCGAGGACATGCGCCAACTATGCCCATCTTACAAAACTGCTTAAATAGCGGCACACTCGAGGACATGCGCTGACTTTGCCCATCTTAAAAAACTGTTTGACTAGCAGCATGCTCGAGGACATGTTCTGACTATGACCATCTTACAAAACAGCTTGATAGGCGGCACGCTCGAGGACATGTGCTGACTATGACCATCTTACAAAACTGCTTGAATAGCAGCACACTCGAGGACATGTACTGACTACGACCATCTTACATTTGCTGACTACGACCATCTTACAAAACTGGTTGAATAGCGGCACACTCAAGGACATGTGCTGACTATGACCATCTTACATGTGCTGACTATGACCATCTTACAATTGCTGACTATGATCATCTTACACAACTGCTTGAATAGCGGCATGCTCGAGGACATATGGTGACTATGACCATCTTACAAAACTGCTTTTATAGAGGCACGCTGGACGACAGGTGCTGACTAGGACCATCTTACAAAACTGCTTGAATAGAGGCACGCTCGTGGACATGTGCTGACTATGACCATCTTACGAAACTGCTTGAATAGCGGCACACCCAAGGACATGTGCTGACTATGACCATCTTACAAAACTGCTTGAATAGCTGCACGCTCGAGGACATGTGCTGACTATGAACATCTTACAAAACAGCTTGAATAGCGGCACGCTCAAGGACATGTGCTGACTATGACCATCTTACAAAACTGCTTGAAAAGCGACACACTCAAGGACATGTGCTGACTATGACCACCTTACCTATGCTCACTAAGACCATCCTACAAAACTGCTTGAATAGTGGCACGGTCGGGGACATGTGCTGACTAGGACCATCTGACAAAACTGCGTGAATAGCGGCAAGCTCGAGGAAATGTGCTGACTATGCTCATCTTAATAAACTGCTTGAATAGCGGCATGCTCAAGTACATGCTCTGACTATGCCCATCGTACAAAACTGCTTGACGAGCGGCACGCTCAAGGACATGTTCTGACTATGCCCATCTGACAAAACTGCTTGAATAGAGGCACACTTGAGGACATGTGCTGACTATGCCCATCTTACAAAACTGCTTGAATAGCAGCACGCTCGAGGACATGTGCTGACTATGCCCATCTTACAAAACTGCTTGAATAGAAGCACGCTCGAGGAGATGTGCTGACTATGACCATCTTACAAAACTGCTTTAATAGAGGCATGCTCGAGGACATGTGCTGACTAAGCCCCTCTTACAAAACTGATTGAATAGCGGCACACTCAAGGACATATGGTGACTATGACCATCTTACATGTGCTGACTATGACCATCTTATAAAACTGCTTGAAAAGCGGCACGCTCAAGGACATCTGCTTACTATGACCATCTTACAAAACTGCTTGAATAACGGCACGCTCGAGGACATGTGCTGATTATGACCATCTTACAAAACTTCTTTTATAGAGGCACACTCGATGACATGTGCTGACTATGACCATCTTACAAAACTGCTTGAATAGCGGCACGCTCGAGGACATGTGCTGACTATGACCATTTTACGTGTGCTGACTATGACCATCTTAAAAAACTGCTTGAAAAGCGGCACGCTCAAGGACATCTGCTTACTATGACCATCTTACAAAACTGCTTGAATAACGGCACGCTCAACGACATGTGCTGATTATGACCATCTTATAAAACTGCTTTTATAGAGGCACACTCGACGACAGGTGCTGACTAAGACCATCTTACAAAACTGCTGGAATAGAGGCACGCTCGTGGACATGTGCTGACTATGACCATCTTACGAAACTGCTTGAATAGCGGCACACCCAAGGACATGTGCTGACTATGACCATCTTACATGTGCTGACAATGACCATCCTACAAAACTGCTTGAATAGCGGCACGCTCGAGGACATGTGCTGACTATGAACATCTTACAAAACAGCTTGAATAGCGGCACGCTCAAGGACATATGCTGAGTATTACCATCTTACAAAACTGCTTGAAAAGCGACACACTCAAGGACATGTGCTGACTATAAACATCTTACATGTGCTGACTAGGACCATCTTACAAAACTGCGTGAATAACGGCAAGCTCGAGGACATGTGCTGACTATGCTCATCTTAATAAGCTGCTTGAATAGCGGCATGCTCAAGTACATGCTCTGACTATGCCCATCGTACAAAACTGCTTGACGAGCGGCACACTCGAGGACATGTTCTGACTATGTCCATCTTACAAAACTGCTTGAATAGAGGCACGCTTGAGGACATGTGCTGACTATGCCCATCTTTCAAAACTGTTTGAATAGAGGCACGCTCGAGGACATGTGCTGACTAAACCCATCTTACAAAACTGCTTGAATAGCGGCACGCTCGAGGACATGTGCTGACTATGCCCATCTTACAAAACTGCTTGAACAGAGGCACGCTCGAGGAGATGTGCTGACTATGACCATCTTACAAAACTGCTTTAATAGAGGCATGCTCGAGGACATGTGCTGACTAAGCCCATCTTACAAAACTGATTGAATAGCGGCACACTCAAGGACATATGGTGACTATGACCATCTTACATGTGCTGACTATGACCATCTTACAAAACTGCTTGAAAAGCCGCACGCTCAAGGACATCTCCTTACTATGACCATCTTATAAAACTGCTTGAATAACGGCACGCTCGAGGACATGTGCTGATTATGACCCTCTTACAAAACTGCTTTTATAGAGGCACACTCGATGACATGTGCTGACTATGACCATCTTACAAAACTGCTTGAAAAGCAGCACGCTCATGGTCATCTGCTGACTATGACCATCTTACAAAACTGCTTGAATAACGGCACGCTTGAGGACATGTGCTGATTATGACCATCTTACAAAACTGCTTTTATAGAGGCACACTCGATGACATGTGCTGACTATGCCCATTCTACAAAACTGCTTGAATAGCTGCACGCTCGAGGAAATGCGCTGACTATGGCCATCTTACAAAACTGCTTGAATAGAGGTACGCTCGAGGACATGCGCTGATTATGCCCATCTTACAAAACTGCTTATAAATCGGCACACTGAAGGACATGTGCTCACTATGACCATCTTACAAAAGTGCTTGAATAGCGGCACACTCGAGGACATGTGCTGACTATGACCATCTTACATGTGCTGACTATGACCATCTTACACAACTGCTTGAACAGCGGCACGCTCGAGGACATGTGCTGACTATGACCATCTTACAAAACTGCTTGAATAGCAGCACACTCGAGGACATGCGCTGACTATGCACATCTTAAAAAAGTGCTTGAATAGAGGCATGCTCGAGGACATGGGCTGACTATGCCCATCTTCCAAACTGCTTGAATAGCGCACTCTCGAGGACATGCGCCAACTATGCCCATCTTACAAAACTGCTTAAATAGCGGCACACTCGAGGACATGCGCTGACTTTGCCGATCTTAAAAACTGTTTGACTAGCAGCATGCCCGAGGACATGTTCTGACTATGACCATCTTACAAAACAGCTTGATAGGCGGCACGCTCGAGGACATTTGCTGACTATGACCATCTTGCAAAACTTCTTGAATAGCAGTACACTCGAGGACATGTACTGACTATGACCATCTTACATTTGCTGACTACGACCATCTTACAAGACTGGTTGAATCGTGGCACACTCAAGGACATGTGCTGACTATGACCATCTTACATGTGCTGACTATGACCATCTTACAATTGCTGACCATGACCATCTTACACAACTGCTTGAATAGCGGCACACTCGAGGACATGTGCTGACTATGACCATCTTACATGTGCTGACTATGACCATCTTACACAACTGCTTGAACAGCGGCACTCTCGAGGACATGTGCTGACTATGACCATCTTACAAAACTGCTTGAATAGCGGCACACTCGAGGACATGCGCTGACTATGCACATCTTACAAAAGTGCTTGAATAGAGGCACGCTGGAGGACATGGGCTGACTATGCCCCTCTTCCAAACTGCTTGAATAGCGCACTCTCGAGGACATGCGCCAACTATGCCCATCTTACAAAACTGCTTAAATAGCGGCACACTCGAGGACATGCGCTGACTTTGCCCATCTTAAAAAACTGTTTGACTAGCAGCATGCTCGAGGACATGTTCTGACTATGACCATCTTACAAAACAGCTTGATAGGCGGCACGCTCGAGGACATGTGCTGACTATGACCATCTTACAAAACTGCTTGAATAGCAGCACACTCGAGGACATGTACTGACTACGACCATCTTACATTTGCTGACTACGACCATCTTACAAAACTGGTTGAATAGCGGCACACTCAAGGACATGTGCTGACTATGACCATCTTACATGTGCTGACTATGACCATCTTACAATTGCTGACTATGACCATCTTACACAACTGCTTGAGTAGCGGCATGCTCGAGGACATATGGTGACTATGACCATCTTACAAAACTGCTTTTATAGAGGCACGCTGGACGACAGGTGCTGACTAGGACCATCTTACAAAACTGCTTGAATAGAGGCACGCTCGTGGACATGTGCTGACTATGACCATCTTACGAAACTGCTTGAATAGCGGCACACCCAAGGACATGTGCTGACTATGACCATCTTACAAAACTGCTTGAATAACGGCACGCTCGAGGACATGTGCTCACTATGACCATCTTACAAAACTGCACGAAAAGAGGCACGCTCGAGGACATGCGCTCACTATGCCCAGCTTACAAAACTGCTTGAATAGCAGCACGCTCAAGGACATGTGCTGACTATGCCCATCTTACAAAACTGCTTGTATGGAGGCTCACTCGAGGACATGCGCTGCCTATGCCCATTCTACAAAACTGCTTGAATAGCTGCACGCTCGAGGAAATGCGCTGACTATGCCCATCTTACAAAACTGCTTGAATAGAGGCACGCTCGAGGACATGCGCTGACTATGCCCATCTTACAAAACTGCTTATAAATCGGCACGCTGAAGGACATGTGCTGACTATGACCATCTTACAAAAGTGCTTGAATAGCGCACACTCGAGGACATGTGCTAACTATGACCATCTTACATGTGCTGACTATGACCATCTTACACAACTGCTTGAACAGCGGCCCGCTTGAGGACATGTGCTGACTATGACCATCTTACAAAACTGCTTGAATAGCGGCACACTCGAGGACATGCGCTGACTATGCACATCTTACAAAAGTGCTTGAATAGAGGCACGCTGGAGGACATGGGCTGACTATGCCCCTCTTCCAAACTGCTTGAATAGCGCACTCTCGAGGACATGCGCCAACTATGCCCATCTTACAAAACTGCTTAAATAGCGGCACACTCGAGGACATGCGCTGACTTTGCCCATCTTAAAAAACTGTTTGACTAGCAGCATGCTCGAGGACATGTTCTGACTATGACCATCTTACAAAACAGCTTGATAGGCGGCACGCTCGAGGACATGTGCTGACTATGACCATCTTACAAAACTGCTTGAATAGCAGCACACTCGAGGACATGTACTGACTACGACCATCTTACATTTGCTGACTACGACCATCTTACAAAACTGGTTGAATAGCGGCACACTCAAGGACATGTGCTGACTATGACCATCTTACATGTGCTGACTATGACCATCTTACAATTGCTGACTATGACCATCTTACACAACTGCTTGAATAGCGGCATGCTCGAGGACATATGGTGACTATGACCATCTTACAAAACTGCTTTTATAGAGGCACGCTGGACGACAGGTGCTGACTAGGACCATCTTACAAAACTGCTTGAATAGAGGCACGCTCGTGGACATGTGCTGACTATGACCATCTTACGAAACTGCTTGAATAGCGGCACACCGAAGGACATGTGCTGACTATGACCATCTTACAAAACTGCTTGAATAACGGCACGCTCGAGGACATGTGCTCACTATGACCATCTTACAAAACTGCACGAAAAGAGGCACGCTCAAGGACATGCGCTCACTATGCCCAGCTTACAAAACTGCTTGAATAGCAGCACGCTCAAGGACATGTGCTGACTATGCCCATCTTACAAAACTGCTTGTATGGAGGCTCACTCAAGGACATGCGCTGCCTATGCCCATTCTACAAAACTGCTTGAATAGCTGCACGCTCGAGGAAATGCGCTGACTATGCCCATCTTACAAAACTGCTTGAATAGAGGCACGCTCGAGGACATGCGCTGACTATGCCCATCTTACAAAACTGCTTATAAATCGGCACGCTGAAGGACATGTGCTGACTATGACCATCTTACAAAAGTGCTTGAATAGCGCACACTCGAGGACATGTGCTAACTATGACCATCTTACATGTGCTGACTATGACCATCTTACACAACTGCTTGAACAGCGGCCCGCTTGAGGACATGTGCTGACTATGACCATCTTACAAAACTGCTTGAATAGCGGCACACTCGAGGACATGCGCTGACTATGCACATCTTACAAAAGTGCTTGAATAGAGGCACGCTGGAGGACATGGGCTGACTATGCCCCTCTTCCAAACTGCTTGAATAGCGCACTCTCGAGGACATGCGCCAACTATGCCCATCTTACAAAACTGCTCAAATAGCGGCACACTCGAGGACATGCGCTGACTTTGCCCATCTTAAAAAACTGTTTGACTAGCAGCATGCTCGAGGACATGTTCTGACTATGACCATCTTACAAAACAGCTTGATAGGCGGCACGCTCGAGGACATGTGCTGACTATGACCATCTTACAAAACTGCTTGAATAGCAGAACACTCGAGGACATGTACTGACTACGACCATCTTACATTTGCTGACTACGACCATCTTACAAAACTGGTTGAATAGCGGCACACTCAAGGACATGTGCTGACTATGACCATCTTACATGTGCTGACTATGACCATCTTACAATTGCTGACTATGACCATCTTACACAACTGCTTGAATAGCGGCATGCTCGAGGACATATGGTGACTATGACCATCTTACAAAACTGCTTTTATAGAGGCACGCTGGACGACAGGTGCTGACTAGGACCATCTTACAAAACTGCTTGAATAGAGGCACGCTCGTGGACATGTGCTGTCTATGACCATCTTACGAAACTGCTTGAATAGCGGCACACCCAAGGACATGTGCTGACTATGACCATCTTACAAAACTGCTTGAAAAGCGACACACTCAAGGACATGTGCTGACTATGACCACCTTACCTATGCTCACTAAGACCATCCTACAAAACTGCTTGAATAGTGGCACGGTCGGGGACATGTGCTGACTAGGACCATCTTACAAAACTGCGTGAATAGCGGCAAGCTCGAGGAAATGTGCTGACTATGCTCATCTTAATAAACTGCTTGAATAGCGGCATGCTCAAGTACATGCTCTGACTATGCCCATCGTACAAAACTGCTTGACGAGCGGCACGCTCGAGGACATGTTCTGACTATGCCCATCTTACAAAACTGCTTGAATAGAGGCACACTTGAGGACATGTGCTGACTATGCCCATCTTACAAAACTGCTTGAATAGCAGCACGCTCGAGGACATGCGCTGCCTATGCCCATTCTACAAAACTGCTTGAATAGCTCCACGCTCGAGGAAATGCGCTGACTATGCCCATCTTACAAAACTGCTTGAATAGAGGCACGCTCGAGGACATGCGCTGACTATGCCCATCTTACAAAACTGCTTATAAATCGGCACGCTGAAGGACATGTGCTGACTATGACCATCTTACAAAAGTGCTTGAATAGCGGCACACTCGAGGACATGTGCTAACTATGACCATCTTACTTGTGCTGACTATGACCATCTTACACAACTGCTTGAACAGCGGCCCGCTTGAGGACATGTGCTGACTATGACCATCTTACAAAACTGCTTGAATAGCGGCACACTCGAGGACATGCGCTGACTATGCACATCTTACAAAAGTGCTTGAATAGAGGCACGCTGGAGGACATGGGCTGACTATGCCCCTCTTCCAAACTGCTTGAATAGCGCACTCTCGAGGACATGCGCCAACTATGCCCATCTTACAAAACTGCTCAAATAGCGGCACACTCGAGGACATGCGCTGACTTTGCCCATCTTAAAAAACTGTTTGACTAGCAGCATGCTCGAGGACATGTTCTGACTATGACCATCTTACAAAACAGCTTGATAGGCGGCACGCTCGAGGACATGTGCTGACTATGACCATCTTACAAAACTGCTTGAATAGCAGCACACTCGAGGACATGTACTGACTACGACCATCTTACATTTGCTGACTACGACCATCTTACAAAACTGCTTGAATAGCGGCACACTCGAGGACATGTGCTCACTATGACCATCTTACAAAACTGCTTGAATAGCGGCACGCTCGGGGACATGTGCTGACTATGGCCATCTTAAAAAACTGCTTGAATAGCGGCACGCTCGAGGGCATACGCTGACTATGCCCATCCTACAAAACTGTTTGAATAACGGCATTCTCGACGACATGCACTGACTATGCCCATCTTACAAAACTGCTTGAATAGCGTAAGCTCGAGGACATACACCGACTATGCTTATCTTACAAAACTGCTTGAATACCAGCACGCGCGAGGACATGTGCTGACTACGACCATCTTACAAAACTGCTTAGGGACGCTCGACGACATTTGCTGACTATGACCATCTTACAAAACTGCTTGAATAGCAGCACACTCGAGGACATATACTGACTACGACCATCTTACATTTGCTGACTATGACCATCTTACAAAACTGGTTGAATAGCGGCACGCCCGAAGACATGTGCTGACTATAACCATATTATAAAACTGCTTGAATAGTGGCACGCTCGAGGACATGTGCTGAATATGGACATCTTACAAAACTGCTTGAATAGTGGCACACTCAAGGACATGTGCTGACTATGACCATCTTACATGTACTGACTATGACCATCTTACAATTGCTGACTATGACCATCTTACACAACTGCTTGAATAGCGGCATGCTCGAGGACATATGGTGACTATGACCATCTTACAAAACTGCTTTTATAGAGGCACGCTCGACGACAGGTGCTGACTATGACCATCTTACAAAACTGCTTGAATAGAGGCCCGCTCCAGGACATGTGCTGACTATGACCATCTTACCAAACTGCTTGAATAGCGACACACTCAAGGACATTTGCTGACTATGAACATCTTACATGTGCTGACTAGGACCATCTTACAAAACTGCTTGAATAGCGGCATGCCCGAGGACATGCAGTGACTATGCCCATCTTACAAAACTGCTTGAATAGCGGCAAGCTCGAGGACTTGTGCTGACTATGCTCATCTTACTAAGCTGCTTGAATAGCTGCATGCTCAAGTACATGCTCTGACTATGCCCATCATACAAAACTGCTTGACTAGCGGCACGCTCGAGGACATGTTCTGACTATGCCCATCATACAAAACTGCTGGAATAGAGGCACGCTCGAGGACATGTGCTGACTATACCCATCTTACAAAACTGCTTGAATAGCAGAACGCTCGAGGACATGTGCTCAATATGCCCATCTTACAAAACTGCTTGAATAGAGGCACGCTCGAGGACATACACCGACTATGCTTATCTTACAAAACTGCTTGAATACCAGCACGCGCGAGGACATGTGCTGACTATGACCATCTTACAAAACTGCTTAGGGACGCTCGACGACATTTGCTGACTATGACCATCTTACAAAACTGCTTGAATAGCAGCACACTCGAGGACATGTACTGACTACGACCATCTTACAAAAGTGATTGAATAGCGGCACACTCAAGGACATACGGTGACTATGACCATCTTACATGTGCTGACTATGACCATCGTACAAAACTGCTTGAAAAGCGGCACGCTCAAGGACATCTGCTGACTATGACCATCTTACGAAACTGCTTGAATAACGGTATGCTCGATGACATGTGCTGACTAGGACCATCTTACAAAACTGCTTGAATAGTGGCACGCTCGAGGACATGTGCTGACTATGAACATCTTACAAAACTGCTTGAATAGCGGCACACTCAAGGACATGTGCTGACTATGACCATCTTACATGTGCTGACTATGACCATCTTTCAATTGCTGACTATGACCATCTTACACAACCGCTTGAATAGCGGCACACTCAAGGACATGTGCTGACTATGACCATCTTACATGTGCTGACTATGACCATCTTACAATTGCTGACTATGACCATCTTACACAACCGCTTGAATAGCGGCATGCTCGAGGACATATGGTAACTATGACCATCTTACAAAACTGCTTTTGTAGAGGCACGCTCGACGACAGGTGCTGACTATTACCATCTTACAAAACTGCTTGAATAGAGGCACGCTCGAGGACATGTGCTGACTATGACCATCTTACGAAACTGCTTGAATAGCGGCACACCCAAGGACATGTGCTGACTATGACCATCTCACATGTGCTGGCTATGACCATCTTACAAAACTGCTTGAATAGCGGCACGCTCAAGGACATGTGCTGACTATGAACATCCTACAAAACAGCTTGAATAGCGGCACGCTCAAGGACATGTGCTCACTATGACCATCTTACAAAACTGCTTTAATAGCGACACACTCAAGGACATGTGCTGACTATGAACATCTTACATGTGCTGACTAGGACCATCTTACAAAACTGCTTGAATAGCGGCATGCTGGAGGACATGCGGTGACAATGCCCATCTTACAAAACTGCGTGAATAGCGGCAAGCTCGAGGACATGTGCTGACTATGCTCATCTTACTAAGCTGCTTGAATAGCAGCATGCTCAAGTACATAGTCTGACTATGCCCATCGTACGAAACTGCTTGACTAGCGGCACGCTCGAGGACATGTGCTGACTATACCCATCTTACAAAACTGCTTGAATAGCAGAACGCTCGAGGACATGTGCTGAATATGCCCATCTTACAAAACTGCTTGAAGAGAGGCACGCTCGAGGACATACACCGACTATGCTTATCTTACAAAACTGCTTGAATACCAGCACGCGCGAGGACATGTGCTGACTATGACCATCTTACAAAACTGCTTAGGGACGCTCGACGACATTTGCTGACTATGACCATCTTACAAAACTGCTTGAATAGCAGCACACTCGAGGACATGTACTGACTACGACCATCTTACAAAAGTGATTGAATAGCGGCACACTCAAGGACATACGGTGACTATGACCATCTTACATGTGCTGACTATGACCATCGTACAAAACTGCTTGAAAAGCGGCACGCTCAAGGACATCTGCTGACTATGACCATCTTACGAAACTGCTTGAATAACGGTATGCTCGATGACATGTGCTGACTAGGACCATCTTACAAAACTGCTTGAATAGTGGCACGCTCGAGGACATGTGCTGACTATGAACATCTTACAAAACTGCTTGAATAGCGGCACACTCAAGGACATGTGCTGACTATGACCATCTTACATGTGCTGACTATGACCATCTTTCAATTGCTGACTATGACCATCTTACACAACCGCTTGAATAGCGGCACACTCAAGGACATGTGCTGACTATGACCATCTTACATGTGCTGACTATGACCATCTTACAATTGCTGACTATGACCATCTTACACAACCGCTTGAATAGCGGCATGCTCGAGGACATATGGTAACTATGACCATCTTACAAAACTGCTTTTGTAGAGGCACGCTCGACGACAGGTGCTGACTATTACCATCTTACAAAACTGCTTGAATAGAGGCACGCTCGAGGACATGTGCTGACTATGACCATCTTACGAAACTGCTTGAATAGCGGCACACCCAAGGACATGTGCTGACTATGACCATCTCACATGTGCTGGCTATGACCATCTTACAAAACTGCTTGAATAGCGGCACGCTCAAGGACATGTGCTGACTATGAACATCCTACAAAACAGCTTGAATAGCGGCACGCTCAAGGACATGTGCTCACTATGACCATCTTACAAAACTGCTTTAATAGCGACACACTCAAGGACATGTGCTGACTATGACCATCTTACATGTGCTGACTATGACCATCTTTCAATTGCTGACTATGACCATCTTACACAACCGCTTGAATAGCGGCACACTCAAGGACATGTGCTGACTATGACCATCTTACATGTGCTGACTATGACCATCTTACAATTGCTGACTATGACCATCTTACACAACCGCTTGAATAGCGGCATGCTCGAGGACATATGGTAACTATGACCATCTTACAAAACTGCTTTTGTAGAGGCACGCTCGACGACAGGTGCTGACTATTACCATCTTACAAAACTGCTTGAATAGAGGCACGCTCGAGGACATGTGCTGACTATGACCATCTTACGAAACTGCTTGAATAGCGGCACACCCAAGGACATGTGCTGACTATGACCATCTCACATGTGCTGGCTATGACCATCTTACAAAACTGCTTGAATAGCGGCACGCTCAAGGACATGTGCTGACTATGAACATCCTACAAAACAGCTTGAATAGCGGCACGCTCAAGGACATGTGCTCACTATGACCATCTTACAAAACTGCTTTAATAGCGACACACTCAAGGACATGTGCTGACTATGAACATCTTACATGTGCTGACTAGGACCATCTTACAAAACTGCTTGAATAGCGGCATGCTGGAGGACATGCGGTGACAATGCCCATCTTACAAAACTGCGTGAATAGCGGCAAGCTCGAGGACATGTGCTGACTATGCTCATCTTACTAAGCTGCTTGAATAGCAGCATGCTCAAGTACATAGTCTGACTATGCCCATCGTACGAAACTGCTTGACTAGCGGCACGCTCGAGGACATGTGCTGACTATACCCATCTTACAAAACTGCTTGAATAGCAGAACGCTCGAGGACATGTGCTGAATATGCCCATCTTACAAAACTGCTTGAAGAGAGGCACGCTCGAGGACATACACCGACTATGCTTATCTTACAAAACTGCTTGAATACCAGCACGCGCGAGGACATGTGCTGACTATGACCATCTTACAAAACTGCTTAGGGACGCTCGACGACATTTGCTGACTATGACCATCTTACAAAACTGCTTGAATAGCAGCACACTCGAGGACATGTACTGACTACGACCATCTTACAAAAGTGATTGAATAGCGGCACACTCAAGGACATACGGTGACTATGACCATCTTACATGTGCTGACTATGACCATCGTACAAAACTGCTTGAAAAGCGGCACGCTCAAGGACATCTGCTGACTATGACCATCTTACGAAACTGCTTGAATAACGGTATGCTCGATGACATGTGCTGACTAGGACCATCTTACAAAACTGCTTGAATAGTGGCACGCTCGAGGACATGTGCTGACTATGAACATCTTACAAAACTGCTTGAATAGCGGCACACTCAAGGACATGTGCTGACTATGACCATCTTACATGTGCTGACTATGACCATCTTACAATTGCTGACTATGACCATCTTACACAACCGCTTGAATAGCGGCACACTCAAGGACATGTGCTGACTATGACCATCTTACATGTGCTGACTATGACCATCTTACAATTGCTGACTATGACCATCTTACACAACCGCTTGAATAGCGGCATGCTCGAGGACATATGGTAACTATGACCATCTTCCAAAACTGCTTTTGTAGAGGCACGCTCGACGACAGGTGCTGACTATTACCATCTTACAAAACTGCTTGAATAGAGGCACGCTCGAGGACATGTGCTGAATATGACCATCTTACGAAACTGCTTGAATAGCGGCACGCTCAAGGACATGTGCTGACTATGACCATCTCACATGTGCTGGCTATGACCATCTTACAAAACTGCTTGAATAGCGGCACGCTCAAGGACATGTGCTGACTATGAACATCTTACAAAACAGCTTGAATAGCGGCACGCTCAAGGACATGTGCTCACTATGACCATCTTACAAAACTGCTTGAATAGCGACACACTCAAGGACATGTGCTGACTATGAACATCTTACATGTGCTGACTAGGACCATCTTACAAAACCGCTTGAATAGCGGCATGCTGGAGGACATGCGGTGACAATGCCCATCTTACAAAACTGCGTGAATAGCGGCAAGCTCGAGGACATGTGCTGACTATGCTCATCTTACTAAGCTGCTTGAATAGCGGCATGCTCAAGTACATAGTCTGACTATGCCCATCGTACGAAACTGCTTGACTAGCGGCACGCTCGAGGACATGTGCTGACTATACCCATCTTACAAAACTGCTTGAATAGCAGAACGCTCAAGGACATGTGCCGAATATGCCCATCTTACAAAACTGCTTGAATAGAGGCACGCTCGAGGACATGTGCTGACTATGACCATCTTACAAAACTGCTTGAATAGAGGCACGCTCGAGGACATGTGCTGACTATGCCCATCTTACAAAAGTGATTGAATAGCGGCACACTCAAGGACATACGGTGACTCTGACCATCTTACATGTGCTGACTATGACCATCGTACAAAACTGCTTGAAAAGCGGCACGCTCAAGGACATGTGCTGACTATGACCATCTTACGAAACTGCTTGAATAACGGCATGCTCGAGGACATGTGCTGACTATGACCATCTTACAAAACTGCTTGAATAGTGGCATGCTCGAGGACATGTGCTGACAATAACCATCTTGCAAAACTGCTTCAATAGCGCCACGCTAGAGGACATGTGCTGACTATGACAATCATACATGTGCTGACTATGACCATCTTACAAAACTGCTTGAATTGCGGCAATCTCGAGGACATGCGCTGACTATGACCATCTCACAAAATTGCTTGAATAGCGGCACGC
Source organism: Triturus cristatus (assembly GCF_964204655.1). Lineage (NCBI taxonomy): Eukaryota > Metazoa > Chordata > Amphibia > Caudata > Salamandridae > Triturus > Triturus cristatus. Next base: position 165,419,476 of record NC_140579.1, read on the forward strand.
TTAAGGACATGTGCTGACTATGACCATCTTACAAAACTGCTTTTATAGAGGCACGCTCGATGACATGTGCTGACGAGGACCATCTTACAAAACTGCTTGAATAGCGGCACGCTCAAGGACATATGCTGACTGTGACAATCTTACGTGTGCTGACTATGACCATCTTACAAAACCGCTTGAAAAGCGGCACGCTCAAGGACATCTGCTTACTATGACCATCTTATAAAACTGCTTGAATAACGGCACGCTCGAGGACATGTGCTGATTATGACCATCTTACAAAACTGCTTTTATAGAGGCACACTCGATGACATGTGCTGACTATGACCATCTTACAAAACTGCTTGAATAGCGGCACGCTCGAGGACATGTGCAGACTATGACCAGTTTACGTGTGCTGGCTATGACCATCTTACAAAACTGCTACAATAGCGGCAGGCTCGAGGACATGTGCTGACTATGACCATCTTACATGTGCTGACTATGACCATCTTTCAAAACTGCTTGAATTGTGGCAAGCTCGAGGACATGCGCTGACAATGACCATCTCACAAAATTGCTTGAATAGCGGCACGCTTAAGGATATGTGCTGACTATGACCATCTTACAAAACTGCTTTTATAGAGGCACGCTCAAAGACATGTGCTGACTAGGACCATCTTACAAAACTGCTTGAATAGCGGCACGCTCAAGGACATATGCTGACTATGACCATCTTACGTGTGCTGACTATGACCATCTTACAAAACTGCTTGAATAGTGGCACGCTCGAGGACTTGTGCTGACAATGACCATCTTACAAAACTGCTTGAATAGCGGCACACTCGAGGACGGGTGCTGAATAAGACCATCTTTCAAAACTGCTTGAATAGCGGCACGCTCGAGGACATGTGCTCACTATGACCATCTTACAAAACTGCTTGAATAGCGGCACGCTCGGGGACATGTGCTGACTATGACCATCTTAAAAAACTGCTTGAATAGCGGCACGCTCGAGGGCATACGCTGACTATGCCCATCCTACAAAACTGTTTGAATAACGGCATTCTCGACGACATGCACTGACTATGCCCATCTTACAAAACTGCTTGAATAGCGTAAGCTCGAGGACATACACCGACTATGCTTATCTTATAAAACTGCTTGAATACCAGCACGCGCGAGGACATGTGCTGACTATGACCATCTTACAAAACTGCTTAGGGACGCTTGACGACATTTGCTGACTATGACCATCTTACAAAACTGCTTGAATAGCAGCACACTCGAGGACATATACTGACTACGACCATCTTACATTTGCTGACTATGACCATCTTACAAAACTGGTTGAATAGCGGCACGCCCAAAGACATGTGCTGACTATAACCATATTATAAAACTGCTTGAATAGTGGCACGCTCGAGGACATGTGCTGAATATGGACATCTTACAAAACTGCTTGAATAGTGGCACACTCAAGGACATGTGCTGACTATGACCATCTTACATGTACTGACTATGACCATCTTACAATTGCTGACTATGACCATCTTACACAACTGCTTGAATAGCGGCATACTCGAGGACATATGGTGACTATGACCATCTTACAAAACTGCTTTTATAGAGGCACGCTCGACGACAGGTGCTGACTATGACCATCTTACAAAACTGCTTGAATAGAGGCCCGCTCCAGGACATGTGCTGACTATGACCATCTTACCAAACTGCTTGAATAGCGACACACTCAAGGACATTTGCTGACTATGAACATCTTACATGTGCTGACTAGGACCATCTTACAAAACTGCTTGAATAGCGGCATGCCCGAGGACATGCGGTGACTATGCCCATCTTACAAAACTGCTTGAATAGCGGCAAGCTCGAGGACATGTGCTGACTATGCTCATCTTACTAAGCTGCTTGAATAGCGGCATGCTCAAGTACATGCTCTGACTATGCCCATCGTACAAAACTGCTTGACTAGCGGCACGCTCGAGGACATGTTCTGACTATGCCCATCATACAAAACTGCTGGAATAGAGGCACGCTCGAGGACATGTGCTGACTATACCCATCTTACAAAACTGCTTGAATAGCAGAACGCTCGAGGACATGTGCTGAATATGCCCATCTTACAAAACTGCTTGAATAGAGGCACGCTCGAGGACATACACCGACTATGCTTATCTTACAAAACTGCTTGAATACCAGCACGCGCGAGGACATGTGCTGACTATGACCATCTTACAAAACTGCTTAGGGACGCTCGACGACATTTGCTGACTATGACCATCTTACAAAACTGCTTGAATAGCAGCACACTCGAGGACATGTACTGACTACGACCATCTTACATTTGCTGACTATGACCATCTTACAAAACTGGTTGAATAGCGGCACGCCTGAAGACATGTGCTGAATATAACCATATTATAAAACTGCTTGAATAGTGGCACGCTCGAGGACATGTGCTGAATATGAACATCTTACAAAACTGCTTGAATAGTTGCACACTCAAGGACATGTGCTGACTATGACCATCTTACATGTACTGACTATGACCATCTTACAATTGCTGACTATGACCATCTTACACAACTGCTTGAATAGCGGCATGCTCGAGGACATATGGTGACTATGACCATCTTACAAAACTGCTTTTATAGAGGCACGCTCGACGACAGGTGCTGACTATGACCATCTTACAAAACTGCTTGAATAGAGGCCCGCTCGAGGACTTGTGCTGACTATGACCATCTTACGAAACTGCTTGAATAGCGGCACACCCAAGGACATGTGCTGACTATGACCATCTCACATGTGCTGACTATGACCATCTTACAAAACTGCTTGAATAGCGGCACGCTCAAGGACATGTGCTGATTATGAACATCTTACAAAACAGCTTGAATAGCGGCACGCTCCAGGACATGTGCTGACTATGACCATCTTACCAAACTGCTTGAATAGCGACACACTCAAGGACATTTGCTGACTATGAACATCTTACATGTGCTGACTAGGACCATCTTACAAAACTGCTTGAATAGCGGCATGCTCGAGGACATGCGGTGACTATGCCCATCTTACAAAACTGCTTGAATAGCGGCAAGCTCGAGGACATGTGCTGACTATGCTTATCTTACTAAGCTGCTTGAATAGCGGCATGCTCAAGTACATGCTCTGACTATGCCCATCGTACAAAACTGCTTGACTAGCGGCACGCTCGAGGACATGTTCTGACTATGCCCATCATACAAAACTGCTGGAATAGAGGCACGCTCGACGACATGTGCTGACTATACCCATCTTACAAAACTGCTTGAATAGCAGAACGCTCGAGGACATGTGCTGAATATGCCCATCTTACAAAACTGCTTGAATAGAGGCACGCTCGAGGACATGTGCTGACTATGACCATCTTACAAAACTGCTTGAATAGAGGCATGCTCGAGGACATGTGCTGACTATGCCCATCTTACAAAACTGATTGAATAGCGGCACACTCAAGGACATACGGTGACTATGACCATCTTACATGTGCTGACTATGACCATCTTACAAAACTGCTTGAAAAGCGGCACTCTCAAGGACATCTGCTGACTATGACCATCTTACAAAACTGCTTGAATAATGGCACGCTCGAGGACATGTGCTGACTATGACCATCTTACAAAACTGCTTTTACAGAGGCACACTCGATGACATGTGCTGACTATGACCATCCTACAAAACTGCTTGAATAGCGGCACGCTCGAGGACATGTGCTGACTATGACCATTTTACGTGTGCTGACTATGACCATCTTACAAAACTGCTTGAATAGTGGCAGGCTCGAGGACATGTTCTGACAATGACCATCTTGCAAAACTGCTTCAATAGCGGCACGCTCGAGGACATGTGCTGACTATGACCATCATACATGTGATGACTATGACCATCTTACAAAACTGCTTGAATTGCGGCAATCTCAAGGACATGCGCTGAGTATGACCATCTCACAAAATTGCTTGAATAGCGGCACGCTTAAGGACATGTGCTGACTATGCCCATCTTACAAAACTGCTGATATAGAGGCACGCTCGATGACATGTGCTGACTAGGACCATCTTACAAAACTGCCTGAATAGTGGCACGCTCGAGGACATGTGCTGAATATGAACATCTTACAAAACTGCTTGAATAGCGGCACACTCAAGGACATGTGCTGACTATGACCATCTTACATGTGCTGACTATGACCATCTTACAATTGCTGACTATGACCATCTTACACAACCGCTTGAATAGCGGCATGCTCGAGGACATATGGTAACTATGACCATCTTACAAAACTGCATTTATAGAGGCACGCTCGATGACAGGTGCTGACTATTACCATCTTACAAAACTGCTTGAATAGAGGCACGCTCGAGGACATGTGCTGACGAGGACCATCTTACGAAACTGCTTGAATAGCGGCACACCCAAGGACATACGGTGACTATGACCATCTTACATGTGCTGACTATGACCATCTTACAAAACTGCTTGAAAAGCGGCACGCTCAAGGACATCTGCTGACTATGACCATCTTACAAAACTGCTTGAATAATGGCACGCTTGAGGACATGTGCTGACTATGACCATCTTACAAAACTGCTTTTACAGAGGCACACTCGATGACATGTGCTGACTATGACCATCTTACAAAACTGCTTGAATAGCGGCACGCTCGAGGACATGTGCTGACTATGACCATTTTACGTGTGCTGACTATGACCATCTTACAAAACTGCTTGAATAGTGGCAGGCTCGAGGACATGTTCTGACAATGACCATCTTGCAAAACTGCTTCAATAGCGGCACGCTCGAGGACATGTGCTGACTATGACCATCATACATGTGATGACTATGACCATCTTACAAAACTGCTTGAATTGCGGCAATCTCAAGGACATGCGCTGAGTATGACCATCTCACAAAATTGCTTGAATAGCGGCACGCTTAAGGACATGTGCTGACTATGACCATCTTACAAAACTGCTGATATAGAGGCACGCTCGATGACATGTGCTGACTAGGACCATCTTACAAAACTGCCTGAATAGTGGCACGCTCGAGGACATGTGCTGACTATGAATATCTTACAAAACTGCTTGAATAGCGGCACACTCAAGGACATGTGCTGACTATGACCATCTTACATGTGCTGACTATGACCATCTTACAATTGCTGACTATGACCATCTTACACAACCGCTTGAATAGCGGCATGCTCTAGGACATATGGTAACTATGACCATCTTACAAAACTGCTTTTATAGAGGCACGCTCGACGACAGGTGCTGACTATTACCATCTTACAAAACTGCTTGAATAGAGGCACGCTCGAGGACATGTGCTGACTATGACCATCTTACGAAACTGCTTGAATAGCGGCACACCCAAGGACATGTGCTGACTATGACCATCTCACATGTGCTGGCTATGACCATCTTACAAAACTGCTTGAATAGCGGCACGCTCAAGGACATGTGCTGACTATGAACATCTTACAAAACAGCTTGAATAGCGGCACGCTCAAGGACATGTGCTCACCATGACCATCTTACAAAACTGCTTGAATAGCGACACACTCAAGGACATGTGCTGACTATGAACATCTTACATGTGCTGACTAGGACCATCTTACAAAACTGCTTGAATAGCGGCATGCTGGAGGACATGCGGTGACAATGCCCATCTTACAAAACTGCGTGAATAGCGGCAAGCTCGAGGACATGTGCTGACTATGATCATCTTACTAAGCTGCTTGAATAGCGGCATGCTCAAGTACATAGTCTGACTATGCCCATCGTACGAAACTGCTTGACTAGCGGCACGCTCGAGGACATGTGCTGACTATACCCATCTTACAAAACTGCTTGAATAGCAGAACGCTCGAGGACATGTGCTGAATATGCCCATCTTACAAAACTGCTTGAATAGAGGCACGCTCGAGGACATGTGCTGACTATGACCATCTTACAAAACTGCTTGAATAGAGGCACGCTCGAGGACATGTGCTGATTATGCCCATCTTACAAAAGTGATTGAATAGCGGCACACTCAAGGATATACGGTGACTATGACCATCTTACATGTGCTGACTATGACCATCGTACAAAACTGTTTGAAAAGCGGCACGCTCAAGGACATCTGCTGACTATGACCATCTTACGAAACTGCTTGAATAACGGCATGCTCGAGGACATGTGCTGACTATGACCATCTTACAAAACTGCTTGAATAGTGGCACGCTCGAGGACATGTGCTGACAATGACCATCTTGCAAAACTGCTTCAATAGCGCCACGCTAGAGGACATGTGCTGACTATGACAATCATACATGTGCTGACTATGACCATCTTACAAAACTGCTTGAATTGCGGCAATCTCGAGGACATGCGCTGACTATGACCATCTCACAAAATTGCTTGAATAGCAGCACGCTTAAGGACATGTGCTGACTATGACCATCTTACAAAACTGCTTTTATAGAGGCACGCTCGATGACATGTGCTGACGAGGACCATCTTACAAAACTGCTTGAATAGCGGCACGCTCAAGGACATATGCTGACTGTGACCATCTTACGTGTGCTGACTATGACCATCTTACAAAACTGCTTGAATAGTGGCACGCTCGAGGACTTGTGCTGACAATAACCATCTTACAAAACTGCTTGAATAGCGGCACACTCGAGGACGGGTGCTGAATATGACCATCTTTCAAAACTGCTTGAATAGCGGCAATCTCGAGGACATGTGCTCACTGTGACCATCCTACAAAACTGCTTGAATAGCGGCACGCTCGGGGACATGTGCTGACTATGATCGTCTTAAAAAACTGCTTGAATAGGGCAAGCTCGAGGACATACGCCGACTATGCTTATCTTACAAAACTGCTTGAATACCAGCACGCTCGAGGACATGCGCTGACTATGCCCATCTTACAAAACTGCTTGACTAGTGGCACGCTAGACGACATGCTCTGAGTATGCCCATCTTACAAAACTGCTTGAATAGAGGCATGATTGAGGACATGTGCTGAGTGTGCCCATCTTACAAAACTGCTTGGAAAGAGGCATGCGCGAGGACATGTGCTGACTATGACCATCTTACAAAACTGCTTGAATAGCGGCACGCTCAAGGACATGTGCTGAATATGCTCATCTTACAAAACTGCTTGAATAGCGGCACACTCAAGGATATGTGCTGACTATGCCCATCTTACAACGCTGCTTAAAAAGCAGCACACTCGAGGACATGTGCTGACTATAACTATATTACAAAACTGCTTGAATAGTGGCACGCTCGAGGACATATGCTGACTATGACCATCTTACAAAACAGCTTGAATAGCGGCACACTCAAGGACATGTGCTGACTATGACCATTTTACATGTGCTGACCATGACCATCTTACACAACTACTTGAATAGCGGCACGCTTGAGGACATGTGCTGACTATGACCATCATACAAAACTGCTTTTATAGAGGCACGCTCGACGACATGTGCTGACTATGACCATCTTACAAAACTGCTTGAATAGCAGCACACTCGAGGACATGTGCTGTGTATGACCATCTTACATTTGCTGACTATGACCATCTTACAAAACTGCTTGAATAGCGGCGCGCTCGAGGACATGTGGTGACTATGACCATCTTACAAAACTGCTTGAATAGCGGCACGCTCGAGGACATGTGCTGACTATGACCATCTCACGAAACCCCTTGAATAGCGGCACGCTCAAGGACATGCACTGACTAAGCCCATCTTACAAAACTGCTTGAATAAAGGCACGCTCGAGGACATGCGCTGACTATGCCCATCTTCCAAAACTGCTTGAATAGCGGCACACTCGAGGACATGCACTGACTATGCCCATCTTACAAAACTGCTTGAATAGCGGCATGCTCAAGGACATGTGCTGACTATGACCATCTTACAAAACTGCTTGAATAGCGGCATGCTCAAGGACATGTGCTGACTATGACCACCTTACCTATGCTCACTAAGACCATCCTACAAAACTGCTTGAATAGTGGCACGTTCGGGGACATGTGCTGACTAGGGCCATCTTACAAAACTGCGTGAATAGCGGCAAGCTCGAGGACATGTGCTGGCTATGCTCATCTCAATAAGCTGCTTGATTAGCGGCATGCTCAAGTACATGCTCTGACTATGCCCATCATACAAAACTGCTTGACGAGCGGCACGCTCGAGGACATGTTCTGACTATGCCCATCTTACAAAACTGCTTGAATAGAGGCACGCTTTAGGACATGTGCTGACTATGCCATCTTACAAAACTGTTTGAATAGAGGCACGCTCGAGGACATGTGCTGACTATACCCATCTTACAAAACTGCTGGAATAACGGCACGCTCGAGGACATGTGCTGACTATGCCCATCTTACAAAACTGCTTGAATAGAGGCACGCTCGAGGAGATGTGCTGACTATGACCATCTTAGAAAACTGCTTTAATAGAGGCATGCTCGAGGACATGTGCTGACTAAGCCCATCTTACAAAACTGATTGAATAGCGGCACACTCAAGGACATATGGTGACTATGACCATCTTACATGTGCTGACTATGACCATCGTACAAAACTGCTTGAAAAGTGGCACGCTCAAGGACATCTGCTTACTATAACCATCTTACAAAACTGCTTGAATAACGGCACGCTCGAGAACATGTGCTAATTATGACCATCTTACAAAACTGCTTTTATAGAGGCACACTCGATGACATGTGCTGACTATGAGCATCTTACAAAACTGCTTGAATAGCGGCACGCTCAAGGACATGTGCTGACTATGACCATTTTACGTGTGCTGACTATGACCATCTTACAAACCTTCTTGAAAAGCGGCACGCTCAAGGACATCTGCTTACTATGACCATCTTACAAAACTGCTTGAATAACGGCACGCTCGAGGACATGTGCTGATTATGACTATCTTACAAAACTGCTTTTATAGAGGCACAATCGACGACAGGTGCTGACTAGGACCATCTTACAAAACTGCTTGAATAGAGGCACGCTCGTGGACATGTGCTGACTATGACCATCTTACGAAACTGCTTGAATAGCGGCACACCCAAGGACATGTGCTGACTATGACCATCTTACATGTGCTGACTATGACCATCTTACAAAACTGCTTGAATAGCGGCACGCTCGAGGACATGTGCTGACTATGAACATCTTACAAAACAGCTTGAATAGCGGCACGCTCAAGGACATGTGCTGACTATGACCATCTTACAAAACTGCTTGAAAAGCGACACACTCAAGGACATGTGCTGACTATGAACATCTTACATGTGCTGACTAGGACCATCTTACAAAACTGCGTGAATAGCGGCAAGCTCGAGGACATGTGCTGACTATGCTCATCTTAATAAGCTGCTTGAATAGCGGCATGCTCAAGTACATGCTCTGACTATGCCCATCGTACAAAACTGCTTGACGAGCGGCACGCTCGAGGACATGTTCTGACTATGCCCATCTTACAAAACTGCTTGAATAGAGGCATGCTTGAGGACATGTGCTGACTATGCCCATCTTACAAAACTGTTTGAATAGAGGCACGCTCGAGGACATGTGCTGACTATACCCATCTTACAAAACTGCTTGAATAGCGGCACGCTCGAGGACATGTGCTGACTATGCCCATCTTACAAAACTGCTTGAATAGAGGCACGCTCGAGGAGATGTGCTGACAATGACCATCTTACAAAACTGCTTTAATAGAGGCATGCTCGAGGACATGTGCTGACTGAGCCCATCTTACAAAACTGATTGAATAGCGGCACACTCGATGACATGTGCTGACTATGACCATCTTACAAAACTGCTTGAATAGCGGCAGGCTCGAGGACATGTGCTGACTTTGACCATTTTACGTGTGCTGGCTATGACCATCTTACAAAACTGCTTCAATAGCGGCACGCTCGAGGACATGTGCTGACTATGACCATCTTACATGTGCTGACTATGACCATCTTTCAAAACTGCTTGAATTGCGGCAAGCTCGAGGACATGCGCTGACAATGACCATCTCATAAAATTGCTTGAATAGCGGCACTCTTAAGGATATGTGCTGACTATGACCATCTTACAAAACTGCTTTTATAGAGGCAAACTCGAAGACATGTGCTGACTAGGACCATCTTACAAAACTGCTTGAATAGCGGCACGCTCAAGGACATATGCTGACTATGACCATCTTACGTGTGCTGACTATGACCATCTTACAAAACTGCTTGAATAGTGGCACGCTCGAGGACTTGTGCTGACAATGACGATCTTACAAAACTGCTTGAATAGCGGCACACTCGAGGACGGGTGCTGAATAAGACCATCTTTCAAAACTGCTTGAATAACGGCACGCTCGAGGACATGTGCACACTATGACCATCTTACAAAACTGCTTGAATAGCGGCACGCTCGGGGACATGTGCTGACTATGACCATCTTAAAAAACTGCTTGAATAGCGGCACTCTCGAGGGCATGCGCTGACTATGCCCATCCTACAAAACTGTTTGAATAACGGCATTCTCTACGACATGCACTGACTATGCCCATCTTACAAAACTGCTTGAATAGCGTAAGCTCGAGGACATACACCGACTATGCTTATCTTACAAAACTGCTTGAATACCAGCATGCGCGAGGACATGTGCTGACTATGACCATCTTACAAAACTGCTTAGGTACTCTCGACGACATTTGCTGACTATGACCATCTTACAAAACTGCTTGAATAGCAGCACACTCGAGGACATGTACTGACTACGACCATCTTACATTTGCTGACTATGACCATCTTACAAAACTGGTTGAATAGCGGCACGATCGAAGACATGTGCTGACTATAACCATATTATAAAACTGCTTGAATAGTGGCACACTCGAGGACATGTGCTGAATATGAACATCTTACAAAACTGCTCGAATAGTGGCACACTCAAGGACATGTGCTGACTATGACCATCTTACATGTACTGACTATGACCATCTTACAATTGCTGACTATGAACATCTTACGAAACTGCTTGAATAGCGGCACACCCAAGGACATGTGCTGACTATGACCATCTCACATGTGCTGACTATGACCATCTTACAAAACTGCTTGAAAAGCGGCACGCTCAAGGACATGTGCTGACTATGACCATCTTACAAAACTGCTTGAATAGTGGCAGGCTCGAAGACATGTTCTGACAATGACCATCTTGCAAAACTGCTTCAATAGCGGCACGCTCGAGGACAAGTGCTGACTATGACCATCATACATGTGCTGACTATGACCATCTTACAAAACTGCTTGAATTGCGGCAATCTCAAGGACATGCGCTGAGTATGACCATCTCACAAAATTGCTTGAATAGCGGCACGCTTAAGGACATGTGCTGACTAAGACCATGTTACAAAACTGCTTATATAGAGGCACGCTCGATGACATGTGCTGACTAGGACCATCTTACAAAACTGCTTGAATAGCGGCACGCTCGAGGACATGTGCTGACTATGAACATCTTACAAAACTGCTTGAATAGCGGCACACTCAAGGACATGTGCTGACTATGACCATCTTACATGTGCTGACTATGACCATCTTACAATTGCTGACTATGACCATCTTACACAACCGCTTGAATAGAGGCATGCTCGAGGACATATGGTGACTATGACCATCTTACGAAACTGCTTGAATAGCGGCACACCCAAGGACATGTGCTGACTATGACCATCTCACATGTGCTGGCTATGACCATCTTACAAAACTGCTTTTATAGAGGCACGTTCGACGACATGTGCTGACTATGACCATCTTACGAAACTGCTTGAATAGCGGCACACCCAAGGACATGTGCTGACTATGACCATCTCACATGTGCTGGCTATGACCATCTTACAAAACTGCTTGAATAGCGGCAAGCTCAAGGACATGTGCTGACTATGAACATGTTACAAAACAGCTTGAATAGCGGCACGCTCAAGGACATGTGCTCACTATGACCATCTTACAAAACTGCTTGAATAGCGACACACTCAAGGACATGTGCTGACTATGAACATCTTACATGTGCTGACTAGGACCATCTTACAAAACTGCTTGAATAGCGGCATGCTGGAGGACATGCGGTGACAATGCCCATCTTACAAAACTGCGTGAATAGCGGCAAGCTCGAGGACATGTGCTGACTATGCTCATCTTACTAAGCTGCTTGAATAGCGGCATGCTCAAGTACATGCTCTGACTATGCCCATCGTACGAAACTGCTTGACTAGCGGCACGCTCGAGGACATGTGCTGACTATACCCATCTTACAAAACTGCTTGAATAGCAGAACGCTCGAGGACATGTGCTGAATATGCCCATCTTACAAAACTGCTTGAATAGAGGCACGCTCGAGGACATGTGCTGACTATGACCATCTTACAAAACTGCTTGAATAGAGGCACGCTCGAGGACATGTGCTGACTATGCCCATCTTACAAAAGTGATTGAATAGCGGCACACTCAAGGACATACGGTGACTATGACCATCTTACATGTGCTGACTATGACCATCTTACAAAACTGCTTGAAAAGCGGCACGCTCAAGGCAAGGACATCTGCTGACTATGACCATCTTACGAAACTGCTTGAATAACGGCATGCTCGAGGACATGTGCTGACAATGACCATCAAGCAAAACTGCTTCAATAGCGCCACGCTAGAGGACATGTGCTGACTATGACAATCATACATGTGCTGACTATGACCATCTTTTATTGCGGCAATCTCGAGGACATGCGCTGACTATGACCATCTCACAAAATTGCTTGAATAGCGGCACGCTTAAGGACATGTGCTGACTATGACCATCTTACAAAACTGCTTTTATAGAGGCACGCTCGATGACATGTGCTGACGAGGACCATCTTACAAAACTGCTTGAATAGCGGCACGCTCAAGGACATATGCTGACTGTGACCATCTTACAAAACTGCTTGAATAGCGGCACACTCGAGGACGGGTGCTGAATATGACCATCTTTCAAAACTGCTTGAATAGCGTCAATCTCGAGGACATGTGCTCACTGTGACCATCTTACAAAACTGCTTGAATAGCGGCACGCTCGGGGACATGTGCTGACTATGACCGTCTTAAAAAACTGCTTGAATAGCGGGACGCTAGAGGGCATGCGCTGACTATGCCCATCCTACAAAACTGTTTGAATAGCGGCATTCTAGACGACATGCACTGACTATGCCCATCTTACAAAACTGCTTGAATAGGGCAAGCTCGAGGACATACGCCGACTATGCTTATCTTACAAAACTGCTTGAATACCAGCACGCTCGAGGACATGCGCTGACTATGCCCATCTTACAAAACTGCTTGACTAGTGGCACGCTAGACGACATGTTCTGAGTATGCCCATCTTACAAAACAGCTTGAATATAGGCATGCTCGAGGACATGTGCTGACTATGGCCATCTTACAAAACTGCTTGAATAGAGGCATGCTCGAGGACATGTGCTGAATATGCCCATCTTACAAAACTGCTTAAATAGCAGCACACTCGAGGACATGTGCTGATTATGACCATCTTACATGTGCTGACTATGCTCATCTTACAAAACTGCTTGAATAGACGCATGCTCGAGGACACGTGCTGACTATGACCATCTTAGAAAACTGCTTGAATAGTGGCACGCTCGAGGACATGTGCTGACTACGACCATCTCACAAAACTGCTAGAATAGAGGCACGCTCGAAGACATGTACTGACCATGCCCATCTTACAAAACAGCTTGATTAGAGGCACGCTCGAGGGCATGTGCTGACTATTACCATCTTACAAAACTGCGTGAATAGCGGCACTCTCCAGGCATGTGCTGACTATGCTCATCTTACAAAACTGCTTGTATAGCGGCACGCTCGAGGACATGTGCTGACTATGCCCATGTTACAAAACTGCTTGAATAGCGGTAACACTCAAGGACTTGTGCTGACTATGACAATCTTACATGTGCTGACTATGACCATCTTACACAACTGCTTGAATAGCGGCAAGCTCGAGGACATTTGCTGACTAAGACCATTTTACAAAACTGCTTGAATAGCGGCACGCTCGAGGACATGCGCTGACTATGCCCATCTTACAAAACTGCTTGAATAGCGGCATTCTCGACGACATGCACTGACTATGCCCATCTTACAAAACTGCTTGAATAGGGCAAGCTCGAGGACATACGCCGAATATGCTTATCTTACAAAACTGCTTGAATACCAGCACGCTCGAGGACATGCGCTGACTATGCCCATCTTACAAAACTGCTTGACTAGTGGCACGCTAGACGACATGTTCTGAGTATGCCCATCTTACAAAACTGCTTGAAAAGAGGCATGCGCGAGGACATGTGCTCACTATGACCATCTTACAAAATTGCTTGAATAGCGGCACGCTCAAGGACATGTGCTGAATATGCTCATCTTACAAAACTGCTTGAATAGCGGCACACTCAAGGATATGTGCTGACTATGCCCATCTTACAACGCTGCTTAAAAATCAGCACACTCGAGGACATGTGCTGACTATAACTATATTACAAAACTGCTTGAATAGTGGCACGCTCGAGGACATATGCTGACTATGACCATCTTACAAAACAGCTTGAATAGCGGCACACTCAAGGACATGTGCTGACTCTGACCATTTTACATGTGCTGACCATGACCATCTTACACAACTACTTGAATAGCGGCACGCTTGAGGACATGTGCTGACTATGACCATCTTACAAAACTGCTTTTATAGAGGAACGCTCAATGACATGTGCTGACTATGCCCATCTTCCAAAACTGTTTGAATAGCGCACCCTCGAGGACATGCGCCGACTATGCCCATCTTACAAAACTGCTTAAATAGCAGCATGCTCGAGGACATGCGCTGACTTTGCCCATCTTACAAAACTGCTTCACTAGCGGCACGCTCGAGGACATGTTCTGACTATGCCCATCTTACAAAACTGCTTGAATAGAGGCACGCTCGAGCACATGTGCTGACTATGCCGATCTTACAAAACAGCTTGAATATAGGCATGCTTGAGGACATGTGCTGACTATGGCCATCTTACAAAACTGCTTGAATAGAGGCATGCTCGAGGACATGTGCTGAATATGCCCATCTTACAAAACTGCTTAAATAGCGGCACACTCGAGGACATGTGCTGATTATGACCATCTTACATGTGCTGACTATGGCTATGTTACAAAACTGCTTGAATAGAGGCATGCTCGAGGACACGTGCTGACTATGACCATCTTACAAAACTGCTTGAATAGTGGCACGCTCGAGGACATGTGCTGACTACGACCATCTTACAAAACTGCTAGAATAGAGGCACGCTCGAAGACATGTACTGACCATGCCCATCTTACACAACAGCTTGATTAGAGGCACGCTCGAGGGCATGTGCTGACTATTACCATCTTACAAAACTGCTTGAATAGCGGCACTCTCGAGGACATGTGCTGACTATGCTCATCTTACAAAACTGCTTGTATAGCGGCACGCTCGAGGACATGTGCTGACTATGCCCATGTTACAAAACTGCTTGAATAGCGGTAACACTCAAGGACATGTGCTGACTATGACAATCTTACATGTGCTGACTATGACCATCTTACACAACTGCTTGAATAGCGGCAAGCTCGAGAACATTTGCTGACTAAGACCATCTTACAAAACTGCTTGAATAGCGGCACGCTCGAGGACATGCGCTGACTATGCCCATCTTACAAAACTGCTTGAATAGAGGTATGCTCGAGGACATGTGCTGACTATGCCCATCTTCCAAAACTGCTTGAATAGCGCACCCTCGAGGACATGCGCCGACTATGCCCATCTTACAAAACTGCTTAAATAGCAGCACGCTCGAGGACATGCGCTGAGTATGACCATCTTACATTTGCTGACTATGACCATCTTACACAACTACTTGAATAGCGGCACACTTGAGGACATGTGCTGACTATGACCATCATACAAAACTGCTTGAATAGCGTCACACTCGAGGACATGTGCTGACTATGACCATCTTACAAGTGCTGACTAGGACCATCTTACATTTGCTGACTATAACCATCTTACAAAACTGCTTGAATAGCGGCACACTCGAGGAGATGTGCTGACTATGCACATCTTACAAAACTGGTTGAATAGTGGCACGCTCGAGGACATGTGCTGACTATGACCATCTTACAAAACTGCTTGACTAGAGGCACAATCAAGGACATGTGCTGACTATGACCATCTTACAAAACTGCTTGAATAGCAGCACGCTCGAGGACATGTGCTGAATATGCCCATCTTACAAAACTGTTTGAATAGCGGCATGCTCGAGAACATGTGCGAGCTATGACCATCTTACAAAACTGCTTTTATAGAGGCACGCTCGAGGACATGTGCTGACTATAACTATATTACAAAACTGCTTGAATAGTGGCACGCTCGAGGACATTTGCTGACTATGACCATCTTACAAAACAGCTTGAATAGCGGCACACTCAAGGACATGTGCTGACTATGACCATTTTAAATGTGCTGACCATGACCATCTTACACAACTACTTGAATAGCGGCACGCTTGAGGACATGTGCTGACTATGACCATCTTACAAAACTGCTTTTATAGAGGCACGCTCGATGACATGTGCTGACTATGACCATCTTACAAAACTGCTTGAATAGCAGCACACTCGAGGACATGTGCTGTGTATGACTATCTTACATTTGCTGACTATGACCATCTTACAAAACTGCTTGAATAGCGGCACGCTCGAGGACATGTGGTGACTATGACCATCTTACAAAACTGCTTGAATAGCGGCACGCTCGAGGACATGTGCTGACTATGACCATCGCACGAAACCGCTTGAATAGCGGCACGCTCAAGGACATGCGCTAACTATGCCCATCTTACAAAACTGCTTGAATAAAGGCACGCTCGAGGACATGCGCTGACTATGCCCATCATCCAAAACTGCTTGAATAGCGGCACACTCGAGGACATGCACTGACTATGCCCATCTTACAAAACTGCTTGAATAGCGGCATGCTCGAGGACATGTGCTGACTATGACCGTCTTACAAAACTGCTTGAATAGCGGCATGCTCAAGTACATGCCCTGACTATGCCCATCGTACAAAACTGCTTGACTAGCGGCACCCTCAAGGACATATCCTGACTATGCCCATCTTACAAAACTGCTTGAATAGTGGCACCCTCAAGGACATGTGCTG
The DNA here is from genome assembly GCF_964204655.1 of Triturus cristatus. NCBI lineage: Eukaryota > Metazoa > Chordata > Amphibia > Caudata > Salamandridae > Triturus > Triturus cristatus. Next base: position 165,436,804 of record NC_140579.1, read on the forward strand.
ACTATGCCCATCTTACAAAAGTCTTTGATTAGCGGCACGCTCGAGGACATGTGCTGCCTATTCCCATTCTACAAAACTGCTTGAATAGCGGCAGGCTCGAGGACATGCGCTGACTATGCCCATCTTACAAAACTGCTTGAATAGAAGCACGCTTGAGGACATGTGCTGAGTATGCCCATATTACAAAACTGCTTGAATAGAGGCATGCTCGATGACATGTGCTGACTATGACCATCTTACAAAACTGCTTAAATAGCGGCACGCTCGAGGACATGTGCTGAATATGCCCATCTTACAAGACTGGTTGAATAGCAGCATGCTCGAGGACATGTGCTAACTATGACCATCTTACAAAACTGTTTTTATAGAGACACGCTCGAGGACATGTGCTGACTATGACCATCTTACAAAAGTGCATGAATAGCGGCACACTCGAGGACATGTGCTGACTACGGCCTTCTTACAATTGCTGACTATGACCATCTTACAAAACTGCTTAAATAGCGGCACGCTCGAGGACATGTGCTGAATATGCCCATCTCACAAGACTGCTTGAATAGCGGCATGCTCGAGGACATGTGCTAACTATGACCATCTTACAAAACTGTTTTTATAGAGACACGCTCGAGGACATGTGCTGACTATGACCATCTTACAAAAGTGCATGAATAGCGGCACACTCGAGGACATGTGCTGACTACGGCCTTCTTACAATTGCTGACTACGACCATCTTACAAAACTGCTTTTATAGAGGCAGGCTCGAGGACAAGTGCGGAGTATGACCATCTTACATGTGCTGACTATGACCATCTTACTAAACTGCTTTAATAGAGGCACGCTCGAGGATATGTGCTGACTATTACAATCTTACATGTGCTCACTATGACCATCTTACAAAACTGCTTTTATAGAGGCACGCTCGAGGACATGTGCTGACTATGACCATCTTACACAACTGCTTGAATAGCCAAAAGTTCGAGGACATGTGCTGACTATGACCATCTTACAAAACTGCTTAATAGCCGCACGCTAGTGGACATGTGCTGACTACGACCATCTTACAAAACTGCTTGAATAGTGGCACGCTCGAGGACATGTGCTGACTACGACCATCTTACAAAACTGCTAGAATAGAGGCACGCTCGAAGACATGTACTGACTATGCCCATCTTACAAAACAGCTTGATTAGAGGCACGCTCGAGGGCATGTGCTGACTATTACCATCTTACAAAACTGCTTGAATAGCGGCACTCTTGAGGACATGTGCTGACTATGCTCATCTTACAAAACTGCTTGTATAGCGGCAGGCTCGAGGACATGTGCTGACTATGCCCATGTTACAAAACTGCTTGAATAGCGGTAACACTCAAGGACATGTGCTGACTATGACAATCTTAGATGTGCTGACTATGACCATCTTACACAACTGCTTGAATAGCGGCAAGCTCGAGGACATTTGCTGACTAAGACCATCTTACAAAACTGCTTGAATAGCGGCACGCTCAAGGACATGCGCTGACTATGCCCATCTTACAAAACTGCTTGAATAGAGGTACGCTCGAGGACATGTGCTGACTATGCCCATCTTCCAAAACTGCTTGAATAGCGCACCCTCGAGGACATGCGCCGACTATGCTCATCTTACAAAACTGCTTAAATAGCAGCATGCTCGAGGACATGCGCTGACTTTGCCCATCTTACAAAACTGCTTCACTAGCGGCACGCTCGAGGACATGTTCTGACTATGCCCATCTTCCAAAACTGCTTGAATAGAGGCACGCTTGAGCTCATGTGCTGACTATGCCGATCTTACAAAACTGCTTGAATATAGGCATGCTCGAGGACATGTGCTGACTATGGCCATCTTACAAAACTGCTTGAATAGAGGCATGCTCAAGGACATGTGCTGAATATGCCCATCTTACAAAACTGCTTAAATAGCGGCACACTCGAGGACATGTGCTGATTATGACCATCTTACATGTGCTGACTATGGCCATCTTACAAAACTGCTTGAATAGAGGCATGCTCGAGGACACGTGCTGACTATGACCATCTTACACAACTGCTTGAATAGTGGCACGCTGGAGGACATGTGCTGACTACGACCATCTTACAAAACTGCTAGAATAGAGGCACGCTCGAAGACATGTACTGACCATGCCCATCTTACAAAACAGCTTGATTAGAGGCACGCTCGAGGGCATGTGCTGACTATTACCATCTTACAAAACTGCTTGAATAGCGGCACTCTCGAGGACATGTGCTGACTATGCTCATCTTACAAAACTGCTTGTATAGCGGCACGCTCGAGGACATGTGCTGACTATGCCCATGTTACAAAACTGCTTGAATAGCGGTAACACTCAAGGACATGTGCTGACTATACCCATCTTACAAAACTGCTTGAATAGAGGTACGCTCGAGGACATGTGCTGACTATGCCCATCTTCCAAAACTGCTTGAATAGAGGTACGCTCGAGGACATGTGCTGACTATGCCCATCTTCCAAAACTGCTTGAATAGCGCACCCTCGAGGACATGCGCCGACTATGCCCATCTTACAAAGCTGCTTAAATAGCAGCACGCTCGAGGACATGCGCTGAGTATGACCATCTTACATTTGCTGACTATGACCATCTTACAAAACTGCTTGACTAGCGGCACGCTCGGGGACATGTTCTGACTATGCCCATCTTACAAAACTGCTTGAATAGAGGCACGCTCGAGCACATGTGCTGACTATGCCAATCTTACAAAACAGCTTGAATAGAGGCATGCTCGAGGACATGTGCTGACTATGGCCATCTTACAAAACTGCTTGAATAGAGGCATGCTCGAGGACATGTGCTGACTATGGCCATCTTACAAAACTGCTTGAATAGAGGCATGCTCGAGGACACGTGCTGACTATGGCCATCTTACAAAACTGCTTGAATAGATGCATGCTCGAGGACATGTGTTGACTGTGACCACCTTACAAAACTGCTTGAATAGCGGCACGCTCGAGGACATGTGCTGACTATGACCATCTTACAAAACTGATTAAATAGCGGCACACTCGAGGACATGTGCTGATTATGACCATCTTACATGTGCTGACTATGGCCATCTTACAAAACTGCTTGAATAGCGGCATGCTCGAGGACATGTGCTGACTATGACCATCTTATAAAACTGCTTTAATAGAGGCACGCTCGAGGACATGTGCTGACTATGACCATCTTACAAAACTGCTTGAATAGCGTCACACTCGAGGACATGTGCTGACTATGACCATCTTACAAGTGCTGACTAGGACCATCTTACATTTGCTGACTATAACCATCTTACAAAACTGCTTGAATAGCGGCACACTCGAGGAGATGTGCTGACTATGCCCATCTTACAAAATTGGTTGAATAGTGGCACGCTCGAGGATATGTGCTGACTATGACCATCTTACAAAACTGCTTGACTAGAGGCACAATCAAGGACATGTGCTGACTATGACCATCTTACAAAACTGCTTGAATAGCAGCACGCTCGAGGACATGTGCTGAATATGCCCATCTTACAAAACTGTTTGAATAGCGGCATGCTCGAGAACATGTGCGAGCTATGACCATCTTACAAAACTGCTTTTATAGAGGCACGCTCAAGGACATGTGCTGACTACGACCATCTTACAAAAGTGCATGAATAGCGGCACACTGGAGGACATGTGCTGACTACGACCATCTTACAATTGCTGACTATGACCATCTTACAAAACTGCTTGAATAGCGTGACGCTCGAGGACATGTGCTGACTATGACCATCTTACAAAACTGCTTGAATAGAGCCACGCTCGTGGACATGTGCTGACTATGACCATCTTACAAAACTATTTGAATAGCGGCACGCTCGAGGATATATGCTGACAATGACAATCTTACAAAACTGCTTGAATAGCGGCACGCTCTAGAACATGTGCAAAGCATGCCCATCTTTCAAAACCGCTTGAATAGAGGCACGCTTGAGGGAATGTGTTGACTATGACCATCTTACAAAACTGCTTGAATAGAGGCACACTCGAGGACATGTGCTGACTACGACCATCTTACATGTGCTGACTACAACCATCTTACAAAACTGCTTGAAAAGCCGCATGCCCGAGGTCATGTGCTGACTATGCCCATCTTACAAAACTGTTTGATTAGCGGCACGCTAAAGGACATGCGCTGACTATGCCCATCTTACAAAACTGCTTGAATAGTGGCACACTCGAGGACATGCGCTGACCATGCCCATATTACAAAACTACTTGAATAGAGGCACGCTCGAGACATGCGCTGACCATGCCCATCTTACATAACTGCTTGAATAGCGGCACACTCGAGGACATGGGCTGACCATGCCCATCTTACAAAACTGCGTTAATAGCGGCACGCTCGAGGACATGTGCTGACTATGCCCATCTTACAAAACTGCTTTTATAGCAGCTTGCTCGAGAACATGCGCTAACTATGCCCATCTTACAAAACTGCTTGAATAGCGGCACGCTCAAGGACATGCACTGACTATGCCCATCTTTCAAAACTGCTTGACTAGAGGCACGCTCAAAGGGATGCGCTGACTATGCCCATCTTACCAAAATGCTTGACTAGAGGCACGCTCGAGGACATGCTCTGACTATGCCTATTTCACCATACTGCTTGAATAGAGGCACGCTCAAGGCCATGTGCTGACTATGACCATCTTACAAAACGTCTTGAATAGAGGCACGCTTGAGATTATGTGCTGACAATGCCCATCTTACAAAACTGCTTGAATAGCGGTACGCTCGAGGATATGTGCTGACAATGCCCATCTTTCAAAACTGCTTCAATAGCGGCACGCTCGAGGACATGCGCTGACTATGCCCATCTTACAAAACTGCTTGAATAGCGGTACGCTCGAGGACATTCGTTGACTATACCCCTCTTACAAATCTGATTGAATAGAGGCACGCTCGAGGACATGCACTGACAATGCCCATCTTACAAAACTGTTTGAATAGCGGCACACTTCAGGACATGCGCTGACTTTGCCTGTCTTAAAAAACTGCTTGAATAGCGGCTCGCTCGATGAAATGTGCTGACTCTGCCCATCTTACAAAACTGCTTAAATAGTGGCGCGCTCGAGAACATGTGCTCACGATGACCATCTTACAAAACTGCTTGAAAAGAGGCACGCTCGAAGACATGTTCTGACTATGGCCATCATACAAAACTGCTTGATTAGCGGGAGGTTCGAGGACATTTGCCTTCTATGCCCATCTTACAAAACTGCTTGAAAAGACTCACGCTCAAGGACCTGTGCTGACTATGCCCATCTTACAAAACTGCTTGAATAGCGGCACCCTCAAGGACATGTGCTGACTATGCCCATCTTACAAAAGTCTTTGATTAGCGGCACGCTCAAGGACATGTGCTGCCTATGCCCATTCTACAAAACTGCTTGAATAGCGGCAGGCTCGAGGACATGCGCTGACTATGCCCATCTTACAAAACTGCTTGAATAGAAGCACGCTCGAGGACATGTGCTGAGTATGCCCATATTACAAAACTGATTGAATAGAGGCATGCTCGATGACATGTGCTGACTATGACCATCTTACAAAACTGCTTAAATAGCGGCACGCTCGAGGACATGTGTTGAATATGCCCATCTTACAAAACTACTTGAATAGCGGCATGCTAGAGGACATGTGCTAACTATGACCATCTTACAAAACTGTTTTTATAGAGACACGCTCGAGGACATGTGCTGACTATGACTATCTTACAAAAGTGCATGAATAGCGGCACACTCGAGGACATGTGCTGACTACGACCTTCTTACAATTGCTGACTATGACCATCTTACAAAACTGCTTGAAAAGTGGCACGCTCGAGGACATGTGCTGACTATGACCATCTTACAAGACTGCTTGAATAGTGTGACACTCGAGGACATGTGCTGACTATGACCATCTTACAAAACTGCTTGAATAGCGTCACACTTGTGGACATGTTCTGACTATGACCATCTTACAAAACTATTTGAATAGCGGCACGCTCGAGAACATGTGCAAAGTAAGCCCATCTTACAAAACCGCTTCAAAAGAGGCACACTCGAGGGCATGTGTTGATTATGATCATCTTACAAAACTGCTTGAATAGAGGCACGCTCGAAGACATGTTCTGACTATGGCCATCTTACAAAACTGCTTGATTAACGGGAGGTTCGAGGACATTTGTCTTCTATGCCCATCTTACAAAACTGCTTGAATAGCCTCACGCTCAAGGACATGTGCTGTCTATGCCCATCTTACAAAACTGCTTGAATAGCGGCACCCTCAAGGACATATGCTGACTATGCCCATCTTACAAAAGTCTTTGATTAGCGGCACGCTCGAGGACATGTGCTGCCTATGCCCATTCTACAAAACTGCTTGAATAGCGGCAGGCTCGAGGACATGCGCTGACTATGCCCATCTTACAAAACTGCTTGAATAGAAGCACGCTTGAGGACATGTGCTGAGTATGCCCATATTACAAAACTGCTTGAATAGAGGCATGCTCGATGACATGTGCTGACCATGACCATCTTACAAAACTGCTTAAATAGAGGCACGCTTGAAGACATGTTCTGACTATGCCCATCTTACAAAACTGCTTGAATAGAAGCACGCTTGAGCACATGTGCTGAGTATGCCCATATTACAAAACTGCTTGAATAGAGGCATGCTCGATGACATGTGCTGATTATGACCATCTTACAAAACTGATTAAATAGCGGCACGCTCGAGGACATGTGCTGAATATGCCCATCTTACAAAACTGCTTGAATAGCGGCATGCTCGAGGACATGTGCTAACTATGACCATCTTACAAAACTGTTTTTATAGAGACACGCTCGAGGACATGTGCTGACTATGACCATCTTACAAAAGTGCATGAATAGCGGCACACTCGAGGACATGTGCTGACTACGGCCTTCTTACAATTGCTGACTATGACAATCTTACAAAACTGCTTGAAAAGTGGAACGCTCGAGGACATGTGCTGACTATGACCATCTTACAAAACTGCTTGAATAGCGCCACGCTTGTGGACATGTGCTGACTATGACAATCTTACAAAACGATTTGAATAGCGGCATGCTCGAGAACATGTGCAAAGTAAGTCCATCTTACAAAACCGCTTGAATAGAGGCACACTCAAGGGCATGTGTTGACTATGATCATCTTACAAAACTGCTTGAATAAAGGCACGCTTGAGGACATGTGCTGACTACGACCATCTTACATGTGCTGACTACAACCATCTTCCAAAACTGCTTGAAAAGCGGCACGCCCGAGGTCATGTGCTGACTATGCCCATCTTACAAAACTGCTTGATTAGCGGCACACCTCGAGGACATGCACTGACTATGCCCATCTTACAAAACTGCTTGAATAGCGGCACGCTCGAGGACATGCGCTGACCATGCCCATCTTACATAACTGCTTGAATAGCGGCACACTCGAGGACATGCGCTGACCATGCCCATATTACAAAACTACTTGAATAGAGACACGCTCGAGGACATGCGCTGACCATGCCCATCTTACAAAACTGCTTGAATAGCAGCACACTCGAGGACATGGGCTGGCCATGCCCATCTTACAAAACTGCATTAATAGCGGCACGCTGGAGGACATGTGCTGACTATGTCCATCTTACAAAACTGCTTGAATAGCGGCACACTCAAGGATATGTGCTGACTATGCCCATCTTACAACGCTGCTTAAAAAGCAGCAGACTCGAGGACATGTGCTGACTATAACTATATTACAAAACTGCTTGAATAGTGGCACGCTCGAGGACATATGCTGACTATGACCATCTTACAAAACATCCTGAATAGCGGCACACTCAAGGACATGTGCTGACTATGACCATTTTACATGTGCTGACCATGACCATCTTACACAACTACTTGAATAGCAGCACGCTTGAGGACATGTGCTGACTATGACCATCTTACAAAACTGCTTTTATAGAGGCACGCTCGACGACATGTGCTGACTATGACCATCTTACAAAACTGCTTGATTAGCAGCACACTCGAGGACATGTGCTGTGTATGACCATCTTACATTTGCTGACTATGACCATCTTACAAAACTGCTTGAATAGCGGCACGCTCGAGGACGTGTGGTGACTATGACCATCTTACAAAACTGCTTGAATAGCGGCACGCTCGAGGACATGTGCTGACTATGACCATCTCACGAAACCGCTTGAATAGCGGCATGCTCAAGTACATGCCCTGACTATGCCCATCGTACAAAATTGCTTGACTAGCGGCACCCTCAAGGACATGTGCTGACTATGCCCATCTTACAAAACTGCTTGAATAGTGGCACCCTCAAGGACATGTGCTGACTATGCCCATCTTACAAAAGTCTTTGATTAGCGCCACGCTCGAGGACATGTGCTGCCTATGCCCATTCTACAAAACTGCTTGAATAGCGGCAGGCTCGAGGACATGCGCTGACTATGCCCATCTTACAAAACTGCTTGAATAGAAGCACACTTGAGGACATGTGCTGAGTATGCCCAAATTACAAAACTGCTTGAATAGAGGCATGCTCGATGACATGCGCTGACTATGACCATCTTACAAAACTGCTTAAATAGCGGCACGCTCGAGGACATGTGCTGAATATGCCCATCTTACAAGACTGGTTGAATAGCGGCATGCTCGAGGACATGTGCTAACTATGACCATCTTACAAAACTGTTTTTATAGAGACACGCTCGAGGACATGTGATGACTATGACCATCTTACAAAAGTGCATGAATAGCGGCACACTCGAGGACATGTGCTGACTATGGCCTTCTTACAATTGCTGACTATGACCATCTTACAAAACTGCTTCAATAGCGGCACGCTCGAGGACATGTGCTGAATATGCCCATCTCACAAGACTGCTTGAAAAGCGGCATGCACGAGGACATGTGCTAACTATGACCATCTTACAAAACTGTTTTTATAGAGACACGCTCAAGGACATGTGCTGACTATGACCATCTTACAAAAGTGCATGAATAGCGGCACACTCGAGGACATGTGCTGACTACGGCCTTCTTACAATTGCTGACTACGACCATCTTACAAAACTGCTTTTATAGAGGCAGGCTCGAGGACAAGTGCGGAGTATGACCATCTTACATGTGCTGACTATGACCATCTTACAAAACTACTTTTATAGAGGCACGCTCGAGGATATGTGCTGACTATGACCATCTTGCATGTGCTCACTATGACCATCTTACAAAACTGCTTTTATAGAGGCACGCTCGAGGACATGTGCTGACTATGACCATCTTACACAACTGCTTGAATAGCCAAATGTTCGAGGACATGTGCTGACTATGACCATCTTACAAAACTGCTTAATAGCCGCACGCTAGTAGACATGGGCTGACTACGACCATCTTCCAAAACTGCTTGAATAGAGGCACGCTCGAAGACATGTACTGACTATGCCCATCTTACAAAACAGCTTGATTAGAGGCACGCTTGAGGGCATGTGCTGACTATTACCATCTTACAAAACTGCTTGAATAGCGGCACTCTCAAGGACATGTGCTGACTATGCTCATCTTACAAAACTGCTTGTATAGCGGCACGCTCGAGGACATGTGCTGACTATGCCCATGTTACAAAACTGCTTGAATAGCAGTAACACTCAAGGACATGTGCTGACTATGACAATCTTACATGTGCTGACTATGACCATCTTACACAACTGCTTGAATAGCGGCAAGCTCGAGGACATTTGCTGACTAAGACCATCTTACAAAACTGCTTGAATAGCGGCACTCTCGAGGACATGCGCTGACTATGCCCATCTTACAAAACTGATTGAATAGAGGTACGCTCGAGGACATGTGCTGACTATGCCCATCTTCCAAAACTGTTTGAATAGCGCACCCTCGAGGACATGCGCCGACTATGCCCATCTTAAAAAACTGCTTAAATAGCAGCATGCTCAAGGACATGCGCTGACTTTGCCCATCTTACAAAACTGCTTCACTAGCGGCACGCTCGAGGACATGTTCTGACTATGCCCATCTTACAAAACTGCTTGGATAGAGGCACGCTCAAGCACATGTGCTGACTATGCCGATCTTACAAAACAGCTTGAATAGAGGCATGCTCGAGGACATGTGCTGACTATGGCCATCTTACAAAACTGCTTGAATAGAGGCATGCTCGAGGACATGTGCTGAATATGCCCATCTTACAAAACTGCTTAAATAGCGGCACACTCGAGGACATGTGCTGATTATGACTATCTTACATGTTCTGACTATGGCCATCTTACAAAACTGCTTGAATAGAGGCATGCTCGAGGACACGTGCTGACTATGACCATCTTACAAAACTGCTTGAATAGTGGCACGCTCGAGGACATGTGCTGACTACGACCATCTTACAAAACTGCTAGAATAGAGGCACGCTCGAAGACATGTACTGACCATGCCCATCTTACAAAACAGCTTGATTAGAGGCACGCTCGAGGGCATGTGCTGACTATTACCATCTTACAAAACTGCTTGAATAGCGGCACTCTCGAGGACATGTGCTGACTATGCTCATCTTACAAAACTGCTTGTATAGCGGCACGCTCGAGGACATGTGCTGACTATGCCCATGTTACAAAACTGCTTGAATAGCGGTAACACTCAAGGACATGTGCTGACTATGACAATCTTACATGTGCTGACTATGACCATCTTACACAACTGCTTGAATAGCGGCAAGCTCGAGGACATTTGCTGACTAAGACCATCTTACAAAACTGCTTGAATAGCGGCACGCTCGAGGATATGCGCTGACTATGCCCATCTTACAAAACTGCTTGAATAGAGGTACGCCCGAGGACATGTGCTGACTATGCCCATCTTCCAAAACTGCTTGAATAGCGCACCCTCGAGGACATGCGCCGACTATGCCCATCTTACAAAACTGCTTAAATAGCAGCACGCTCGAGGACATGCGCTGACTTTGCCCATCTTACAAAACTGCTTGACTAGCGGCACGCTCGGGAACTTGTTCTGACTATGCCCATCTTACAAAACTGCTTGAATAGAGGCACGCTCGAGCACATGTGCTGACTATGCCGATCTTACAAAACAGCTTGAATAGAGGCATGCTCGAGGACATGTGCTGACTATGGCCATCTTACAAAACTGCTTGAATAGAGGCATGCTCGAGGACATGTGCTGACTATGGCCATCTTACAAAACTGCTTGAATAGAGGCATGCTCGAGGACACGTGCTGACTATGGCCATCTTACAAAACTGCTTGAATAGATGCATGCTCGAGGACATGTGTTGACTGTGACCACCTTACAAAACTGCTTGAATAGCGACACGCTCGAGGACATGTGCTGACTATGACCATCTTACAAAACTGATTAAATAGCGGCACACTCAAGGACATGTGCTGATTATGACCATCTTACATGTGCTGACTATGGCCATCTTACAAAACTGCTTGAATAGCGGCATGCTCGAGGACATGTGCTGACTAAGACCATCTTATAAAACTGCTTTGATAGAGGCACGCTCGAGGACATGTGCTGACTATGACCATCTTACAAAACTGCTTGAATAGCGTCACACTCGAGGACACGTGCTGACTATGACCATCTTACAAGTGCTGACTAGGACCATCTTACATTTGCTGACTATAACCATCTTACAAAACTGCTTGAATAGCGGCACGCTCGAGGAGATGTGCTGACTATGCCCATCTTACAAAACTGCTTGAATAGTGGCACGCTCGAGGACATGTGCTGACTATGACCATCTTACAAAACTGCTTGACTAGAGGCAAAATCAAGGATATGTGCTGACTATGACCATCTTACAAAACTGCTTGAATAGCAGCACGCTCGAGGACATGTGCTGAATATGCCCATCTTACAAAACTGTTTGAATAGCGGCATGCTCGAGAACATGTGCGAACTATGACCATCTTACAAAACTGCCTTTATAGAGGCACGCTCGAGGACATGTGCTGACTACGACCATCTTACAAAAGTGAATGAATAGCGGCACACTGGAGGACATGTGCTGATTACGACCATCTTACAATTGCTGACTATGACCATCTTACAAAACTGCTTGAATAGCGTGACGCTCGAGGACATGTGCTGACTATGACCATCTTACAAAACTGCTTGAACAGAGCCACGCTCGTGGACATGTGCTGACTATGACCATCTTACAAAACTATTTGAATAGCGGCACGCTCGAGGATATATGCTGACTATGACAATCTTACAAAACTGCTTGAATAGCGGCACGCTCTAGAACATGTGCAAAGCATGCCCATCTTTCAAAACCGCTAGAATAGAGGCACGCTTGAGGGCATGTGTTGACTATGACCGTCTTACAAACTGCTTGAACAGAGGCACACTCGAGGACATGTGCTGACTACGACCATCTTACATGTGCTGACTACAACCATCTTACAAAACTGCTTGAAAAGCCGCACGCCCAAGGTCATGTGCTGACTATGCCCATCTTACAAAACTGTTTGATTAGCGGCACGCTAAAGGACATGAGCTGACTATGCCCATCTTACAAAACTGCTTGAATAGTGGCACGCTCGAGGACATGCGTTGACCATGCCCATATTACAAAACTACTTGAATAGAGGCACGCTCGAGACATGCGCTGACCATGCCCATCTTACATAACTGCTTGAATAGCGGCACACTCGAGGACATGGGCTGACCATGCCCATCTTACAAAACTGCGTTAATAGCGGCACGCTCGAGGACATGTGCTGACTATGCCCATCTTACAAAACTGCTTGTATAGCAGCTTGCTCGAGGACATGCTCTGACTATGCCTATCTCACCATACTGCTTGAATAGAGGCACGCTCAAGGCCATGTGCTGACTATGACCATATTACAAAACGTCTTGAATAGAGGCACGCTTGAGATTATGTGCTGACAATGCCCATCTTACAAAACTGCTTGAATAGCGGTACGCTCTAGGACATGTGCTGACAATGCCCATCTTACAAAACTGCTTCAATAGCGGCACGCTCGAGGACATGCGCTGACTATGCCCATCTTACAAAACTGCTTGAATAGCGGTACGCTCGAGGACATTCGTTGACTATGCCCCTCTTACAAATCTGATTGAATAGAGGCACGCTCGAGGACATGCACTGACTATGCCCATCTTACAAAACTGTTTGAATAGCGGCACACTTGAGGACATGCGCTGACTTTGCCCGTCTTACAAAACTGTTTGAATAGCGTCACGCTCGAGGTCATGTGCTCACAATGAGCATCTTACATGTGCTGATTATGACCATCTTACAAAACTGCTTGAATAGCGGCATGCTTGAGGACATGTGCTGACTATGCCCATCTTACAAAACTGCTTGAATAACGGCTCGCTCGAGGACAGGTGCCAACTATCACCATCTTACAAAACTGCTTGAATAGCCGCACGCTCGAGGACATGTGCTGACTATGCCGATCTTACAAACTGCTTTTACAGCGGCACGCTCGAGGACATACAATGACTATGCCCATCTTACAAAACTGCTTGAACAGCGGCACACTCAAGGACCTGTGCTGAGTATGATCATCTTACATGTGCTGACTTTGACCATCTTACACAACTGCTTGAATAGCGGCAAGCTCGAGGACATGTGCTGAATATGACTATCTTACAAAACTGCTTGAATAGCGGCATGCTCAAGGACATGTGCTGACTATGACCATCTTATAAAACTGCTTTAATAGAGGCACGCTCGAGGACATGTGCTGACTATGACCATCTTACAAAACTGCTTGAATAGCGTCACACTCAAGGACATGTGCTGACTATGACCATCTTACAAGTGCTGACTAGGACCATCTTACATTTGCTGACTATAACCATCTTACAAAACTGCTTGAATAGTGGCACGCTCGAGGACATGTGCTGACTATGACCATTTTAAGAAACTGCTTGAATAGCGGCACGCTCGAGAACATGTGCTGACTATGACCATCTTACAAAACTGCTTGAATAGCGGCACGCTTGTGGACATGTGCTGAGTATGACCATCTTACAAAACTACTTGAATAGCGGCATGCTCGAGGATATGTGCTGAGTATGCCCATCTTACAAAACCGCTTGAATAGAGGCACGCTCTAGGACATATGTTGACTATGACCATCTTACAAAACTGCTTGAATAGCGGCATGCTAGAGGACATGCGCTGACTATGCCCATCTTACATATGCTGACTACGACCATCTTACAAAACTGCTTGAAAAGCAGCACGCTCAAGGACATGCGCTGACTATGCCCATCTTACAAAACTGCTTGAATAGCGGCACGCTCGAGTGCATGCGCTGACTATGCCCATCTTACAAAACTGCGTGAATAGCGGCACTCTTGAAGACATGCGCTGTCTATGTCCATCTTACAAAACTGCTTGACTAGAGGCACAATCAAGGACATGTGCTGACTATGACCATCTTACAAAACTGCTTGAATAGCCACACCCTCGAGGACATGTGCTGAATAGGCCCATCTCACAAAACTGTTTGAATAGCGGCATGCTCGAGAACATGTGCGAACTATGACCATCTTACAAAACTGCTTGTTAGACCTGTCAGCCCTAGGGTGGTCTCCCCCTCTATTTTTGATCGTGCCTCATTTTTTTCCACTCTCATTTTTATGTTGGACTTAGATCTCCGGGTGCCTTTTCATTGCCAATCAGTGTTAAGGTGCAGGTGCTCCCTTCTCCCAAGATGGCTGCCACAGGCCCCTGCTACTGCAGAGTGGTCTTCATTAGTAGCACCCTAGCTGCCAGGAGCTGGCTGGAACCCCACAACAATGTTGCGACACCAGCCCGCCTTTTTTGTCCCATAGGTAGAATGGGGAAGCTCCTGGAATGTGCTGGAACCTTCTAGAAGGGAGGTGTGGTTTTTACTTTTGCCGCCTTGGATAGTGGTCACCTGACCTAGGGCTACTTAAGTGAGGGAGGGAACTTTTTCTAGTTAGTTGGCCAGTTGGGGTAAAGCAGACCTGGAGAATCCACGCAGGAGTTTTAGGCGGTAGGGCCTAGCCAGGGACTTATGCCTCTGAAAGTGACAGGACTTAGGTACTGCCTTTTAAGTGAGTGAGGGATCCTGTACAGCCCACTGATCTAGCCCAGCGGTAGGAGGACCCAGGGGCCATCTGCCAAACCTGACTAGGAAGGACCTAGTCACCAACTCAATCCCTACCCCTAAGAAACAGAACCCCTAAGGGCGCCAGAGACATCTGCGCCAGTAAGAAGGCTGAAACTAAATGCTAGAACTGCATGCTGAAACTGAAGGCTGAAACTAAATGCTAGAACTTCATGCTGAAACTGAATGCTGAAACCCAACGCTGGAACTTCATGCTGAATCTGAATGCTGAAACCTAATGCTGAAGCTCCCTATTGAAACCTAAGCTGAAAGTGATTCCCCTCCGTGGGATTGCCCCCCTTGCTGCTAGACTGCCGCGTACAAGGGGACCAAGTGCTTAAGGCCTGATCATTACGAGTAGCGATGTATTCTCAAGTTCTGCTCTGAAGTGATTGATGCTTAATTATTACGAGTAGCGCTGTATTCTGAAGTTCTGCTCTGAAGTGCTTGATGCTTAATTATTACGAGTAGCGCTGTATTCTTAAGGTCTGCTCTGAAGTGCCTCATGCTTGTTTATTACGAGTAGCGCTAAGTTCTCACGTCCTACTCTGAAGTGCTTAGTGCCTGGTTATTACGAGTAGCGCTGAGTCCTCAAGTTCTGCGCGTAAGCGCTAGTAGTCTTCCATGTGTGGCACTACGTTTTCCAGCCCTATTTTAAAGTGCTGATAATCGCTAGATACCGCGCAAGGTACCCACGGCAGATTGAAACGCTAGTGGTGGGAGGGGCGCAGCGCGCTGGTTAACCGCTGTGTTCACCGTTCCCCCAGGTTCGCCAGGTATTGCCAATGGAACTATGATGAGTTGCTGATGAATCTGACGCTAATGTATTCAGGTACTGCATGGTGCATCATAATGAATTGCTGGTGAATCTGACACTAATGTATTCAGGTACTGCCAAGGGCACAATAATGAAATGCTGGTGAACCTACTGTAATGCCCATTGCCATCTCATGAACTGCGTTTGCATCTAACTGCTTAGATAAACTTGTTTGATTTTCATTGAACCTACTGTTTGGCGTCCATTATTGTGTGCGTTTCCTGCTTCAGGGGGATGAGTGTGCTGTATGGTCGCTTTACACTTAAGCCTTCGGGTGCCCAACCGCTCGAGTCACGTTGCCCCCTTAGGGCCCGGTGACCCCCGGTCTTACACTGCTTTTATAGACTGCTCGAGGACATGTGCTGACTATGACCATCTTACAGAAGTGCATGAATAGCGGCGCACTGGAGGACATGTGCTGACTACGACCATCTTACAATTGCTGACTATGACCATCTAACAAAACTGCTTGAATAGCGTGACGCTCGAGGACATGTGCTGACTATGACCATCTTACAAAACTGCTTGAATAGCGCCACGCTCGTGGACATGTGCTGACTATGACCATCTTACAAAACTATTTGAATAGCGGCACGCTCGAGGATATATGCTGACTATGACAATCTTACAAAACTGCTTGAATAGCGGCACGCTCGAGAACATGTGCAAAGCATGCCCATCTTACAAAACTGCGTTAATAGCGGCACGCTGGAGGACATGTGCTGACTATGCCCATCTTACAAAACTGCTTGAATAGCGGAACGCTCGAGGACATGCGCTGACTATGCCCATCTTACAAAACTGCGTGAATAGCGGCACGCTTGAAGACATGCGCTGACTATGTCCATCTTACAAAACTGCTTGACTAGAGGCACGCTCGAGGACATGCTCTGACTATGCCCATCTTACAAAACTGCTTGACTAGAGGCACAATCAAGGACATGTGCTGACTAGGACCATCTTACAAAACGTCTTGAATAGAGGCACGCTGGAGGACATGTGCTGACTATGACCATTGTGAGAAGTTGGCCTGATATATGCTGTCCACTAGTTATAGTGGGCACCTTGTACCAGTCCAACCAACCACTTATGGTGATAGGTTAAAGACAACCTTTATTGAAAGCTATCCTAGTGGTAGCTATGGAGAGCAGCCTTCAGGCTGAGTCTTGAAGGAATGTAAAGCAGCTTGTTTTACCAGTCTATAATCTCCTGAATGACTAAATGAAAGGACAACCACACCAGGTATATATATAAAATATATGTATTTAAGATAAAACACACCCCTCTAGTCTCTTTATGAGGCTGGAGTTCGAAGTACTTAAGTTACAAGTCAGTATTCAACAGTAAAAGCACAAATACACGTTTGGACCCTAGGGGCGTACCAAACCATATACCAATAAAGTGGTATAAGAACCACGACTGAACTAGACACAAGGCCTAAAGCCTGTAGAAGTGCTTGGACCACAAGGAACCACCCAAGGTTGCAATTCAGGGGACCCACGGGGGACGCGTGCAGTGTGAGAACACAGCTGCAAATCGCTGTTAACTTCTATGGGGAAAGTCGCAGTTGGAAATTAAGAGTTTAAGGACACTTAGAGGATGGCTACGAGTGAACCCTTTTGGACTTAGAGGTGTCTAGGGCCAACACCCATGGGAGCACCAGAGTACTCGAGTTACCTCACCCAGGGAAGCCGGGTGCATAGGTGTCTTTTGGTGTCGGGTCGCGTCGCTGTTTTCAATGGAAGCTGGCCAAGAAGTGCTACTGCGGTGAAGAGGAGAAGTGTCTGGAGAGATCCAAGCCTGGATCGACGATGGAAGGGACCTGAAAGCAGAGGGGACAGAGTCTGGGTCACTTACCAGTGACCAGGGGCACGATAGTCCAATGCCCACAGATGTCGGGTGCTTCAGGTGAGTTGACGGGTGTCTTGATTCTTCAGCCACGAAGTCCAGGAGGTGTCAACGATGACCAGGAGCTGGATTCGAGCTGTCCCACAAAGTCTGTCGAGTGCTGCGGTGTCGGCGATCAGATTGGACACAACAAGCCTTGGCAACAGCAGGTCACATGAAAATAGAAAAAGGACGTCGTTGCAGTCCAGCAAGGACTGGGGGACTCGCCCTGTGAGGGTAAGTCGGGGCACATCTGGAGAAACCAGGAAAGCCCAATCAGAAGAGGAGTTGCCTTTGTGGGGACCCACTAGCCAACGGGCTAGCGATCGCAAAGGAGCCTCAAGCGGTCGCACTTGAAACTGGCCCACGGGTCACTCGTGAAGTGGAGGCCAGAGATCTTCATGCAGGCGGTACCCAAGGCAGGGGCTACTCAAAGACCAAAGCACAACTTCAAAGAAGACCAGGAAGATGATGGATTGGCAAAAGATCACGGTGTACAGGGGTCACGGTTCCACGTCACCCACGATAGCCACGGGCCTCAGCTTTGCTGGGGACTCAGGGTAGCCTTGGGGAAGTCTGGAAATCCACCTCTGGTGATGCAAAGGCTTCGGCATCTGTCGGGAGCTTCAGAGTTGCAGACCGGACAGTTGCTTCTTTGGTGCCTGCCTAGCAGCGGAATCACTCCTTGACCCCAAGGGAGATTTCTTCAGTCTTCTAGCGGAAATAGAAAGTCGAAGGTCCAGGATATATGTTGCAGAGTTTCGTCAGGGTAATCCAAAGTCTCAAGGACTGTGTTACCATACTTATACTAAGTTTGGGGGTTGGACATACTCTAGGGACCCACCTATGGGAGGGTTTGGAAAGAGGGGTGGTTACACCCATTTCCTTTGTCCAGTTTCACACCAGAGCAGGGGCAGGTAGCCCCTGCAACCGGTTTGAGCTGGACTATGCACAGGGACACCAAGTGTGCCCCCAGTGCAGGACTTCAAAGCACCAGAGAGTGCTCCCGCCTATCCCCAATACACATCTGCCTGTCTGGGGAGGTGGTTACACCTCCCTCGTACAGGAAACCTATTGTCCAGGCCTCCCCTGCCGGAGTTTCTGTCAGCAGCAGGAGGCCAGACCCGTGTGTGTGGCAGTGGCATCCATTTTGTGATGCCAGGGCTGTAGAAAGTCCTAACGGGTTAGACAAGTGTGAACTTGTCTCTCCCTCTAGAAGGGTGGAATGCACCCTCTGCCGCCAGAACTGGTTAGGGGTAGTATTCCAAAGCGTTTGACACCAATCATGACAAGTTTCCATGCAGCCAATCCAAAGTTAGCATTTACCACAAGGTTATAATGCACTTAAGAGTATATGATCAGGCTGCACCACAGACAGCATCAGAGGAGGTACTCCGAATGCTGCAGAGGGGCTCTGCTCATGCAAGGGTACCCTCTCACATAAAAAACAAGCACTCTGCCTTCAGGATTGTTAAGGCCTGCCATAGGAGTGACTTATAGGTTTTATAAGTGTGTGCAATGGTAGTGATATAGGTAGCCTATACCACAGTAAGGGGTGCAGCAGACCTGTGGTGTCATTTTGGAGTGCTTCCCAGGGGTGGCATAATACATGCTTCAGCTCCTGGTAGGCCTCTGAGGTACCTATGCCCTAGGTACATAGTATACCATATACTAGGGGCTTATAAGGCACTCCAGAATCCAATTAGAGATGTACCTAATGTACATGGAATCCATTTTAGAGAGGAAGCAGCTAGGCTGGAGTCCTGATTAGCAGGGCCACAGCCAGACTAAGGTTGAAAAACAATGAAACACCAGAAATAAGTGTGGGTACCCATGTGAAGCAGATTCTACTCTCCTACAACCATCTTACAAAATGTCTTGAATAGAGGCACGCTCGTGGATATGTGCTGACTATGCCCATCTTACAAAACTGCTTCAATAGCGTCACGCTCGATGATATGTGCTGACTATGCCTATCTTACCAAACTGCTTGAATAGCGGGACACTCAAAGACATGTGCTGACTATGACCATCTTACATGTGCTGACTATGACCATCTTACAAAACTGCTTGAATAGCAGCACGCTTGAGGACATGTGCTGACTATGCCTATCTCACAAAACTGCTTGAATAGAGGCAGGCTGGAGGACATTCGCTGACTATGCCGGTCTTACAAAACTGTTTGAATAGCGGCACACTTGAAGACATGCGCTGACTTTGCCCGTCTTACAAAACTGCTTGAATAGCGGCTCGCTCGAGGACATGTTCTGACTCTGCCCGTCTTACAAAACTGCGTGAATAGCGTCACGCTCGAGGACATGTGCTCACAATGAGCATCTTACATGTGCTGATTATGACCATCATACAAAACTGCTTGAATAGCGGCACGCTTGAGGACAGGTGCTGACTATCACCATCTTACAAAACTGTTTGAATAGCCGCACGCTCGAGGACATGTGCTGACTATGCCCATCTTACAAACTGCCTGTACAGCGGCACGCTCGAGGACATGCGCTGACTATGCCCATCTTACAAAACTGCTTGAACAGCGGCACACTCAAGGACATGTGCTGACTATGACCATCTTACATGTGCTGACTATGACTATCTTACAAAAGTGCTTGAATAGTGGCATGCTCGAGGACATGTGCTGACTATGACCATCTTACAAAACTGCTTTAATAGAGGCATGCTCGAGGACATGTGCTGACTATGACCATCTTACAAAACTGCTTGAATAGCGGCACACTCGAGGACATGTGCTGACTATGACCATCTTACATGTGCTGACTATGACCATCTTACATTTGCTGACTATGACCAGCTTACAAAACTGCTTGAATAGTGGCACGCTCGAGGACATGTGCTGACTATGACCATCTTACAAAACTGCTTGAATAGCGTCACGCTCGAGAACATGTGCTGACTAGGACCATCTTACAAAACTGATTGAATAGCGGCCCGAATGTGGACATGTGCTGACTATGACCACCTTACAAAACTACATGAATAGCGGCACACTCGAGGATATGTGCTGACTATGACCATCTTGCAAAACTGCATGAATAGCGGCACGCTCGAGAACATGTGCTGATTATGCCCATCTTACAAAAGTGCTTGAATAGAGGCACGCTCTAGGACATGTGTTGACTATTACCATCTTACAAAACTGCTTGAATAGAGGCACACTCGAGGACATGTGCAGAGTATGCCCATCTTACAAAACTGCTTGAATAGAGGCACGCTTGTGGACATGTGCTGACTACGACCATTTTACATATGCTGACTATGACCATCTTACAAAACTGCTTGAAAAGCAGCACGTTTGAGGACATGCGTTGACTATGCCAATCTTACAAAAATGCTTGAATAGCGGCACGCTCGAGGACATGCGCTGACCATGCACTTCTTACAAAACTGCTTACATAGCGGCACGCTTGAGGACATGCGCTGAGCATGCCCATATTACAAAACTGCTTGAATAGAGGCACGCTCGAGGACATGCGCTGACCATGCCCATCTCACAAAACTGCTTGAATAGCGGCACGCTCGACCACATGCATTGACCATGCCCATCTTACAAAACTGCTTGAATAGCGGCACGCTGTTGGACATGCGCTGACTATGTCCATCTTAAAAACCTGCTTGAATAGCAGCACGCTCAAGGACATGCGCTGACTATGCCCATCTTACAAAACTGATTGAATAGCGGCACGGTCGAGGACATGCGCTGACTATGCCCATCTTACAAAACTGCTTGAATAGCGGCACGGTCGAGGACATGCGCTGACTATGCCCATCTTACAAAACTGCTTGAATAGCTGCACACTCGAGGACATGCACTGACTATGCCCATCTTGCGAAACTGCTTGACTAGAGGCACGCTCAAGGACATGCTCTGACTATGCCCATCTTACAAAACTGCTTGACTAGAGGCACGCTCGTGGACATGCTCTGACTATGCCTATTTTACAAAAGTGCTTGAATAGAGGCACACTCAAGGACATGTGCAGACTATGACCATCTTACAAGACTGCTTGAATAGCGGCACCCTCAAGAACATGTGCTGACTATGACCATCTTACAAAACTGCTTGAATAGCAGCTCGCTTGTGGACATGTGCTGACTATGACCATCTTACAAAACTACTTGAATAGCGGCACGCTCGAGGATATGTGCTGACTATGACCATCTTACAAAACTGCTTGAATAGCGGCACACTTGTGGACATGTACTGACTATGAACATCTTACAAAACTACTTCAATAGCGGCACGCTCGACGATATGTGCTGACTATAACCATCTTGCAAAACTGCTTGAATAGCGGCACGCTCGAGAACATGTGCTAAGTATGCCGATCTTACAAAACCGCTTGAATAGAGGCACGCTCGAGGACATGTGTTGACTATGACCATCTTACAAAACTGCTTGAATAGAGGCACACTCAAGGACATATGCTGAGTATGCCCATCTACAAAACTGCTTGAATAGAGGCACGCTTGAGGACATGTGCTGACTACGACCATCGTACATATGCTGACTACGACCATCTTACAAAACTGCCTGAAAAGCGGCACGCTCGAGGACATGCACTGACTATGCCCATCTTACAAAACTGCTTGCATAGCGGCACGCTCGAGGACATGCGCTGAGCATGCCCATATTACAAAACTGCTTGAATATAGGCACGCTCGAGGACATGCGCTGACCATGCCCATCTTACAAAACTGCTTGAGTAGCGACACTCTCGAGGACATGCGTTGACCATGCCCATCTTACAAAACTGCTTGAATAGCGGCACGCTCGAGGACATGCGCTGACTATGCCCAACTTGCAAAACTGCTTGAATAGCAGCACGCTTGAGGACATGCACTGACTATGCCCATCTTACAAAACTGCTTGAATTGGGGCACGTTTGAAGACATGCGCTGACTAGACTCATCTTACAAAACTGCTTGAATAGCTGCACGCTCGAGGACATGCGCTGACTATGCCCATCTTACGAAACTGCTTGACTAGAGGCACGCTCAAGGACATGCTCTGACTACGCCTATCTTACAAAACTGCTTGCATAGAGGCACGCTCAAGGACATGTGCTGACTATGACCATCTTACATGTGCTGACTTCGACCATCTTACATTTGCTGACTATGACCATCTTACAAAACTGCTTGAATAGCGTTACGCTCGAGAACATGTGCTGACTATGACCATCTTACAAAACTGCTTGAATAGCGGCACGCTGATGGACATGTGCTGACTATGACCACCTTACAAAACTACATGAATAGCGGCACGCTCGAGGATATGTGCTGACTATGACCATCTTGCAAAACTGCTTGAATAGCGGCACGCTCGAGAACATGTGCTGAGTATGCCCATCTTACAAAAGTGCTTGAATAGAGGCACGCTCGAGGACATGTGTTGACTATGACCATCTTACAAAACTGCTTGAATAGAGGCACACTCGAGGACATGTGCTGAGTATGCCCATCTTACAAAACTGCTTGGATAGAGGCACGCTTGAGGACATGTGCTGACTACGACCATCTAACATATGCTGACTATGACCATCTTACAAAACTGCTTGAAAAGCGGCGCGCTCGAGACATGCGCTGTCTATGCCAATCTTACAAAACTGCTTGAATAGCGGCACGCTCGAGGACATGCGCTGACCATGCACTTCTTACAAAACTGCTTACATAGCGGCACGCTCGAGGACATGCGCTGAGCATGCCCATATTACAAAACTGCTTGAATAGAGGTACGCTCGAGGACATGCGCTGACCATACCCATCTTACAAAACTGCTTGAATAGCGGCACGCTCGAGGACATGTGTTGACCATGCCCATCTTACAAAACTGCTTGAATAGCGGCACGCTGTTGGACATGCGCTGACTATGTCCATCTTAAAAACCTGCTTGAATAGCGGCACTCTCAAGGACATGCGCTGACTATGCCCATCTTACAAAACGTCTTGAATAGAGGCACGCTTGAGGACATGTGCTGACTATGCCCATTTTACAAAACTGCTTCAATAGCGGCACGCTCGAGGATATGCACTGACTATGCCCATCTTACCAAACTGCTTTAATAGAGGCACACTCAAAGACATGTGCTGACTATGACCATCTTACATGTGCTGACTATGACCATCTTACAAAACTGCTTGAATAGCAGCACGGTTGAGGACATGTGCTGACTATGCCTATCTCACAAAACTGCTTGAATAGGGGCACACTCAAGGACATGTGCTGACTTTGCCCATCTTACTAAACTGCTTGAATAGAGGCACGCTCAAGGACATGTGCTGACTATGCCCATCTTACAAAACTGCTTCAATAGTGGCATGCTCGAGGACATGCGCTGACTATGCCCATCTTACAAAACTGTTTGAATAGCGGTACGCTAGAGGACATTCGCTGACTATGCCCATCTTACAAAACTGATTGAATAGAGGCACGCTCGATGACATGCGCTGACTCTGCCCGTCTTACAAAACTGCTTGAATAGCGGCTCGCTGGAGGACATGTGCTGACTCTACCCGTCTTACAAAACTGCTTGAATAGCGGCACGCTCGAGGACATGTGCTCACAATGAGCATCTTACATGTGCTAACTATGACCATCTTACAAAACTGCTTGAATAGCGGCACGCTTGAGAACATGTGCTGACCATCCCCATCTTACAAAACTGCTTGTATAGTGGCACGCTCGAGGACATGCACTGACTGTGCCCATCTTACAAAACTGCTTGAACAGCGGCACACTCAAGGACATGTGCTGACTATGACCATCGTACATGTGCTGACTACGACAATCTTACACAACTGCTTGAATAGTGGCACGCTCGAGGACATGTGCTGACTATGACCATCTTTCAAAACTGCTTTTATAGAGGCACGCTCGAGGACATTGTGCTGGCTATGACCTTCTTACAAAACTGCTTGAATAACGGCACACTCGAGGACATGTGCTGACTTTGACCATCTTACATATGCTGACTAAGACCATCTTACAAAACTGCTTGAATAGCTGCACTCTCGAGGACATGCGCTGACTATGCCCGTCTTACAAAATTGGTTGAATAGAGGCACGCTCGAAGACATGTGCTGACTATGCCCATCTTCCAAAACTGCTTGAATAGCGCACCCTTGAGGACATGCACCGACTATGCCCATCTTACAAAACTGCTTGAATAGCTGCACACTCGAGGACATGCGCTGACTATGCCCATCTTACAAAACTGTTTGACTAGCGGCCCGCTCGAGGACATGTGCTGACTATGACCATCTTACAAGACTGCTTGAATAGCGGCACGCTCAAGAACATGTGCTGACTATGACCATCTTACAAAACTGCTTGAATAGCAGCTCGCTTGTGGACATGTGCTGACTATGACCATCTTACAAAACTACTTGAATAGCAGCACGCTCGAGGATATGTGCTGACTATGACCATCTTACAAAACTGCTTGAATACCGACACACTTGTGGACATGTACTGACTATGAACATCTTACAAAACTACTTCAATAGCGGCACGCTCGAGGATATGTGCTGACTATGACCATCTTGCAAAACTGCTTGAATAGCGGCACGCTCGAGAACATGTGCTAAGTATGCCGATCTTACAAAACCGCTTGAATAGAGGCACGCTCGAGGACATGTGTTGACTATGACCATCTTACAAAACTGCTTGAATAGAGGCACACTCAAGGACATGTGCTGAGTATGCCCATCTTACAAAACTGCTTGAATACAGGCACGCTTGCGGACATGTGCTGACTACGACCATCTTACATATGCTGACTACGACCATCTTACAAAACTGCCTGAAAAGCGGCACGCTCGAGGACATGCACTGACTATGCCCATCTTACAAAACTGCTTGAATAGCGGCACACTCGAGGACATGCGCTGACCATGCACATCTTACAAAACCGCTTGAAAAGAGGCACGCTCGAGGACATGCGCATCTTACAAAACTGCTTGAGTAGCGACACTCTCGAGGACATGCGTTGACCATGCCCATCTTACAAAACTGCTTGAATAGCGGCACGCTGGAGGACATGCGCTGACTATGCCCATCTGAAAAAACTGCTTGAATAGCGGCACGCTCGAGGACATGCGCTGACTATGCCCATCTTGCAAAACTGCTTGAATAGCAGCACGCTTGAGGACATGCACTGACTATGCCCATCTTACAATACTGCTTGAATTGGGGCACGTTTGAAGACATGCGCTGACTATGTCCATCTTAAAAACCTGCTTGAATAGCGGCACTCTCAAGGACATGCGCTGACTATGCCCATCTTACAAAACGTCTTGAATAGAGGCACGCTTGAGGACATGTGCTGACTATGCCCATTTTACAAAACTGCTTCAATAGCGGCACGCTCGAGGATATGCACTGACTATGCCCATCTTACCAAACTGCTTTAATAGAGGCACACTCAAAGACATGTGCTGACTATGACCATCTTACATGTGCTGACTATGACCATCTTACAAAACTACTTAAATAGCAGCACGGTTGAGGACATGTGCTGACTATGCCTATCTCACAAAACTGCTTGAATAGGGGCACACTCAAGGACATGTGCTGACTTTGCCCATCTTACTAAACTGCTTGAATAGAGGCACGCTCAAGGACATGTGCTGACTATGCCCATCTTACAAAACTGCTTCAATAGTGGCATGCTCGAGGACATGCGCTGACTATGCCCATCTTACAAAACTGTTTGAATAGCGGTACGCTAGAGGACATTCACTGACTATGCCCATCTTACAAAACTGATTGAATAGAGGCACGCTCGATGACATGCGCTGACTCTGCCCGTCTTACAAAACTGCTTGAATAGCGGCTCGCTGGAGGACATGTGCTGACTCTACCCGTCTTACAAAACTGCATGAATAGCGGCACGCTCGAGGACATGTGCTCACAATGAGCATCTTACATGTGCTAACTATGACCATCTTACAAAACTGCTTGAATAGCGGCACGCTTGAGAACATGTGCTGACCATCCCCATTTTACAAAACTGCTTGTATAGTGGCACGCTCGAGGACATGCACTGACTGTGCCCATCTTACAAAACTGCTTGAACAGCGGCACACTCAAGGACATGTGCTGACTATGACCATCGTACATGTGCTGACTACGACAATCTTACACAACTGCTTGAATAGTGGCACGCTCGAGGACATGTGCTGACTATGACCATCTTTCAAAACTGCTTTTATAGAGGCACGCTCGAGGACATTGTGCTGGCTATGACCTTCTTACAAAACTGCTTGAATAACGGCACACTCGAGGACATGTGCTGACTTTGACCATCTTACATATGCTGACTAAGACCATCTTACAAAACTGCTTGAATAGCTGCACTCTCGAGGACATGAGCTGACTATGCCCGTCTTACAAAATTGGTTGAATAGAGGCACGCTCGAAGACATGTGCTGACTATGCCCATCTTCCAAAACTGCTTGAATAGCGCACCCTTGAGGACATGCACCGACTATGCCCATCTTACAAAACTGCTTGAATAGTTGCACACTCGAGGACATGCGCTGACTATGCCCATCTTACAAAACTGTTTGACTAGCGGCCCGCTCGAGGACATGTGCTGACTATGACCATCTTACAAGACTGCTTGAATAGCGGCACGCTCAAGAACATGTGCTGACTATGACCATCTTACAAAACTGCTTGAATAGCAGCTCGCTTGTGGACATGTGCTGACTATGACCATCTTACAAAACTACTTGAATAGCAGCACGCTCGAGGATATGTGCTGACTATGACCATCTTACAAAACTGCTTGAATACCGACACACTTGTGGACATGTACTGACTATGAACATCTTACAAAACTACTTCAATAGCGGCACGCTCGAGGATATGTGCTGACTATGACCATCTTGCAAAACTGCTTGAATAGCGGCACGCTCGAGAACATGTGCTAAGTATGCCGATCTTACAAAACCGCTTGAATAGAGGCACGCTCGAGGACATGTGTTGACTATGACCATCTTACAAAACTGCTTGAATAAAGGCACACTCAAGGACATGTGCTGAGTATGCCCATCTTACAAAACTGCTTGAATAGAGGCACGCTTGCGGACATGTGCTGACTACGACCATCTTACATATGCTGACTACGACCATCTTACAAAACTGCCTGAAAAGCGGCACGCTCGAGGACATGCACTGACTATGCCCATCTTACAAAACTGCTTGAATAGCGGCACACTCGAGGACATGCGCTGACCATGCACATCTTACAAAACTGCTTGCATAGCGGCACGCTCGAGGACATGCGCTGAGCATGCCCATATTTCAAAACCGCTTGAAAAGAGGCACGCTCGAGGACATGCGCATCTTACAAAACTGCTTGAGTAGCGACACTCTCGAGGACATGCGTTGACCATGCCCATCTTACAAAACTGCTTGAATAGCGGCACGCTGGAGGACATGCGCTGACTATGCCCATCTGAAAAAACTGCTTGAATAGCGGCACGCTCGAGGACATGCGCTGACTATGCCCATCTTGCAAAACTGCTTGAATAGCAGCACGCTTGAGGACATGCACTGACTATGCCCATCTTACAATACTGCTTGAATTGGGGCACGTTTGAAGACATGCGCTGACTATGTCCATCTTAAAAACCTGCTTGAATAGCGGCACTCTCAAGGACATGCGCTGACTATGCCCATCTTACAAAACGTCTTGAATAGAGGCACGCTTGAGGACATGTGCTGACTATGCCCATTTTACAAAACTGCTTCAATAGCGGCACGCTCGAGGATATGCACTGACTATGCCCATCTTACCAAACTGCTTTAATAGAGGCACACTCAAAGACATGTGCTGACTATGACCATCTTACATGTGCTGACTATGACCATCTTACAAAACTGCTTAAATAGCAGCACGGTTGAGGACATGTGCTGACTATGCCTATCTCACAAAACTGCTTGAATAGGGGCACACTCAAGGACATGTGCTGACTTTGCCCATCTTACTAAACTGCTTGAATAGAGGCACGCTCAAGGACGTGTGCTGACTATGCCCATCTTACAAAACTGCTTCAATAGTGGCATGCTCGAGGACATGCGCTGACTATGCCCATCTTACAAAACTGTTTGAATAGCGGTACGCTAGAGGACATTCACTGACTATGCCCATCTTACAAAACTGATTGAATAGAGGCACGCTCGATGACATGCGCTGACTCTGCCCGTCTTACAAAACTGCTTGAATAGCGGCTCGCTGGAGGACATGTGCTGACTCTACCCGTCTTACAAAACTGCTTGAATAGCGGCACGCTCGAGGACATGTGCTCACAATGAGCATCTTACATGTGCTAACTATGACCATCTTACAAAACTGCTTGAATAGCGGCACGCTTGAGAACATGTGCTGACCATCCCCATTTTACAAAACTGCTTGTATAGTGGCACGCTCGAGGACATGCACTGACTGTGCCCATCTTACAAAACTGCTTGAACAGCGGCACACTCAAGGACATGTGCTGACTATGACCATCGTACATGTGCTGACTACGACAATCTTACACAACTGCTTGAATAGTGGCACGCTCGAGGACATGTGCTGACTATGACCATCTTTCAAAACTGCTTTTATAGAGGCACGCTCGAGGACATTGTGCTGGCTATGACCTTCTTACAAAACTGCTTGAATAACGGCACACTCGAGGACATGTGCTGACTTTGACCATCTTACATATGCTGACTAAGACCATCTTACAAAACTGCTTGAATAGCTGCACTCTCGAGGACATGAGCTGACTATGCCCGTCTTACAAAATTGGTTGAATAGAGGCACGCTCGAAGACATGTGCTGACTATGCCCATCTTCAAAAACTGCTTGAATAGCGCACCCTTGAGGACATGCACCGACTATGCCCATCTTACAAAACTGCTTGAATAGTTGCACACTCGAGGACATGCGCTGACTATGCCCATCTTACAAAACTGTTTGACTAGCGGCCCGCTCGAGGACATGTGCTGACTATGACCATCTTACAAGACTGCTTGAATAGCGGCACGCTCAAGAATATGTGCTGACTATGACCATCTTACAAAACTGCTTGAATAGCAGCTCGCTTGTGGACATGTGCTGACTATGACCATCTTACAAAACTACTTGAATAGCAGCACGCTCGAGGATATGTGCTGACTATGACCATCTTACAAAACTGCTTGAATACCGACACACTTGTGGACATGTACTGACTATGAACATCTTACAAAACTACTTCAATAGCGGCACGCTCGAGGATATGTGCTGACTATGACCATCTTGCAAAACTGCTTGAATAGCGGCACGCTCGAGAACATGTGCTAAGTATGCCGATCTTACAAAACCGCTTGAATAGAGGCACGCTCGAGGACATGTGTTGACTATGACCATCTTACAAAACTGCTTGAATAGAGGCACACTCAAGGACATGTGCTGAGTATGCCCATCTTACAAAACTGCTTGAATAGAGGCACGCTTGCGGACATGTGCTGACTACGACCATCTTACATATGCTGACTACGACCATCTTACAAAACTGCCTGAAAAGCGGCACGCTCGAGGACATGCACTGACTATGCCCATCTTACAAAACTGCTTGAATAGCGGCACACTCGAGGACATGCGCTGACCATGCACATCTTACAAAACTGCTTGCATAGCGGCACGCTCGAGGACATGCGCTGAGCATGCCCATATTACAAAACCGCTTGAAAAGAGGCACGCTCGAGGACATGCACATCTTACAAAACTGCTTGAGTAGCGACACTCTCGAGGACATGCGTTGACCATGCCCATCTTACAAAACTGCTTGAATAGCGGCACGCTGGAGGACATGCGCTGACTATGCCCATCTGAAAAAACTGCTTGAATAGCGGCACGCTCGAGGACATGCGCTGACTATGCCCATCTTGCAAAACTGCTTGAATAGCAGCACGCTTGAGGACATGCACTGACTATGCCCATCTTACAATACTGCTTGAATTGGGGCACGTTTGAAGACATGCGCTGACTAGATTCATCTTACAAAACTGCTTGAATAGCTGCACGCTGGAGGACATGCGCTGACTATGCCCATCTTACGAAACTGCTTGACTAGAGGCACGCTCAAGGACATGCTCTGACTACGCCTATCTTACAAAACTGCTTGAATAGAGGCACGCTCAAGGGCATGTGCTGACTATGACCATCTTACATGTGCTGACTATGACCATCTTACATTTGCTGACTATGACCGTCCTACAAAACTGATGAATAGCGGCACGCTCAAGGACATGTGCTGACTATGACCATCTTACAAAACTGCTTGAATAGCGTTATGCTCGAGAACATGTGCTGACTATGACCATCTTACAAAACTGCTTGAATAGCGGCACGCTTGTGGACATGTGCTGACTATGACCACCTTACAAAACTACAGAATAGCGGCACGCTCGAGGATATTTGCTGACTATGACCATCTTGCAAAACTGCTTGAATAGCGGCACGCTCGAGAACATGTGCTGAGTATGCCCATCTTACAAAAGTGCTTGAATAGAGGCACGCTCGAGGACATGTGTTGACTATGACCATCTTACAAAACTGCTTGAATAGAGGCACACTCGAGGACATGTGCTGAGTATGCCCATCTTACAAAACTGCTTGAATAGAGGCACGCTTGAGGACATGTGCTGACTACGACCATCTTACATATGCTGACAATGACCATCTTACAAAACTGCTTGAAAAGCGGCGCGCTCGAGGACATGCGCTGTCTATGCCAATCTTACAAAACTGCTTGAATAGCGGCACGCTCGAGGACATGCGCTGACCATGCACTTCTTAGAAAACTGCTTACATAGCGGCACGCTCGAGGACATGCGCTGAGCATGCCCATATTACAAAACGGCTTGAATAGAGGTACGCTAGAGGCCATGCACTGACCATGCCCATCTTACAAAAATGCTTGAATAGCGGCACGCTCGAGGACATGTGTTGACCATGCCCATCTTACAAAACTGCTTGATTAGCGCACCCTTGAGGACATGCACCGACTATGCCCATCTTACAAAACTGCTTGAATAGTTGCACACTCGAGGACATGCGCTGACTATGCCCATCTTACAAAACTGTTTGACTAGTGGCCCGTTCGAGGACATGTTCTGACTTTGCCCATCTTACAAAACTGCTTGAATAGAGGCACGCTCGAGGACATGTGCTGACTATGCCCATCTTAAAAAACTGCGTGACTAGCGGCCCGCTCGACAACATGTTCTGACTTTGCCCGTCTTGCAAAACTGCTTGAATAGCGGCACACTTGAGGAGTTGCGCTGACTATGCCCATCTTACAAAACTGCTTGAATAGCAGCACGCTCTAGGACATGTGCCGAGTATGCCCATCTTACAAAAATGGTTGAATAGCGGCACGCTCGAGAACATGCGCTGACTATGCCCATCTTATAAAACTGCTTGACTAGAGGCACGCTCGAGGACATGTGCTGAGCATGCCCATATTACAAAACTGCTTGAATAAAGGTACGCTCGAGGACATGCGCTGACCATGCCCATCTTACAAAAGTGCTTGAGTAGCGGCACTCTCGAGGACATGTGTTGACCATGCCCATCTTACAAAACTGCTTGAATAGCGGCACGCTGGAGGACATGCGCTGACTATGCCCAGCTGAAACAACTGCTTGAATAGAGGCACGCTCGAGGACATGCGCTGACTATGCCCATCTTGCAAAACTGCTTGAATAGCAGCACGCTTGAGGACATGCACTGACTATGTCCATCTTACAAAACTGCTTGAATTGGGGCACGTTTGAAGACATGGGCTGACTAGACTCATCTTACAAAACTGCTTGCATAGCTGCACGCTCGAGGACATGCTCTGACTATGCTCATCTTACAAAACTGCTTGACTAGAGGCACGCTCAAGGACATGCTCTGACTATGCCCATCTTACAAAACTGCTTGACTAGAGGCACGCTCAAGGACATGCTCTGACTACGCCTATCTTACAAAACTGCTTGAATAGAGGCACGCTCAAGGACATGTGCTGACTATGACCATCTTACAAAACGTCTTGAATAGAGGCGCGCTGGAGGACATGTGCTGACTATGACCATTGTGAGAAGTTGGCCTGATATATGCTGTCCACTAGTTATAGTGGGCACCTTGTATCAGTCCGAAAAACCCCTTATGGTTAAAGACAACCTTTATTGAAAGCTATCCTAGTGGTAGCTATGAAGAGCAGCCTTCAGGTCCAGGATATATGTTGCAGAGTTTCATCCAGGGTAATCCAAAGTCTCAAGCACTTGGTTCCCATACTTATACTAAGTTTGGGGGTTGGACATACTCTAGGGACCCACCTATGGGAGGTTTTGGAAAGAGGGGAGGTTACACCCATTTCCTTTGTCCAGTTTAACACCAGAGCAGGGGCAGGTAGCCCCTGCAACCGGTTTGAGCTGGACTATGTACAGGGACACCAAGTGTGCCCCCAGTGCAGGAATTCAAAGCACCAGAGAGTGTTCCCGCCCAGCCCCAATACACATCTGCCTGTCTGGGGAGTTGGTTACACCTCCCTGGGACAGGAAACCTTTTGTCCAGGCCTCCCCTGCCGGAGTTTCTGTCAGAAGCAGGAGGCCAGACCCGTGTGTGTCGCAGCGACATCCATTTTGTGATGCCAGGGCTGTAGAAAGTCCTACCGGGTTAGACCAGTGTGAACATGTCTCTTCCTCTAGAAGGGTGGAATGCTACCTCCACCGCCAGAACTGGTAGGGGGTAGTATTCCAAAGCGTTTGACACCAAACACGACATGTTGCCATGCAGCCAATCGAAAGTTAGCATTTACCACGAGGTTATAATGCACTTAAGAGTATATGATCAGGCTGCAACTTCAAACAGCATCAGAGGAGGTACTCCGAACGCTGCAGAGGGGCTCTGCTCATGCAAGGGTACCCTCTCACATAAAAACCAAGCACTCTGCCTTCAGGATTGTTAAGGCCTGCCATAGGAGTGACTTATAGCTTTTATATGTGTGTGCAATGGTAGTGATATAGGTAGCCTATACCACAGTAAGGGGTGCAGACACCACCTTACCCAGGCTGAAGTAGCAGACCTGTGGTGTCATATTGGAGTGTTTCCCAGGGGTGGCATAGTACATGCTCCAGCCCCTGGTGGGCCTCTGAGGTACCTATGCCCTAGGTACATAGTATACCATATACTAGGGGCTTAAAAGGCACTCCAGAATCCAATTACAGATGTACCTAATACACATGGAATCCATTTTAGAGAGGAAGCAGCTAGGCTGGGTTCCTGATTGGCAGGGCTACAGCCAGACTAAAGTCGAAAAACAATGAAACACCAGCAAAAAGTGGGGGTACGAATGTGAAGCAGAACCTACTCTCCTACAACCATCTTACAAAACGTCTTGAATAGAGGCACGCTGGAGGACATGTGCTGACTATGCCCATCTTACTAAACTACTTCAATAGCGGCACGTTCGAGGATATGCACTGACTATGCCCATCTTACCAAACTGCTTGAATAGCGGCACACTGAAAGACATGTGCTGACTATGACCATCTTACATGTGCTGACTATGACCATCTTACAAAACTGCTTCAATAGCGGCACGCTCGAGGACATGCGCTGACTATGCCCATCTTACAAAACTGTTTGAATAGCGGTCCGCTAGAGGACATTCGCTGACTATACCCATCTTACAAAACTGACTGAATAGAGGCACGCTCGATGACATGCACTGACTCTGCCCGTCTTACAAAACTGCTTGAATAGCGGCTCTCTCGAGGACATGCACTGACTATGCCCATCTTACAAAACTGCTTGAATTGGGGCACGTTTGAAGACATGCGCTGACTAGACTCATCTTACAAAACTGCTTGAATAGCTGCACGCTCGAGGACATGCGCTGACTATGCTCATCTTACTAAACTGCTTGACTAGAGGCACGCTCAAGGACATGCTCTGACTATGCCCATCTTACAAAACTGCTTGACTAGAGGCACGCTCAAGGACATGTGCTGACTATGACCATCTTATATGTGCTGACTATGACCATCTTACATTTGCTGACTATGACCATCTTACAAAACTGTTGAATAGCGGCACGCTCGAGGAGATGTGCTGACTATGTCCATCTTACAAAACTGCTTGAATAGCGTTACGCTCGAGAACATGTGCTGACTATGACCATCTTACAAAACTGCTTGAATAGCGGCACGCTTGTGGACATGTGCTGACTATGACCACCTTACAAAACTACATGAATAGTGGCACGCTCGAGGATATGTGCTGACTATGACCATCTTGCAAAACTGCTTGAATAGCGGCACGCTCGAGAACATGTGCCGAGTATGCCCATCTTACAAAAGTGCTTGAATAGAGGCACACTCGAGGACATGTGTTGACTATGACCATCTTACAAAACTGCTTGAATAGAGGCACACTCGAGGACATGTGCTGAGTATGCCCATATTACAAAACTGCTTGAATAGAGGCACGCTTGAGGACATGTGCTGACTACGACCATCTTACATAGGCTGACTATGACCATCTTACAAAACTGCTTGACTAGAGGCACGCTCGAGGACATGTGCTGAGCATGCCCATATTACAAAACTGCTTGAATAGAGGTACGCTCGAGGACATGCGCTGACCATGCCCATCTTACAAAAGTGCTTGAGTAGCGGCACTCTCGAGGACATGCGTTGACCATGCCCATCTTACAAAACTGCTTGAATAGCGGCACGCTGGAGGACATGCGCTGACTATGCCCAGCTGAAACAACTGCTTGAATAGAGGCACGCTCGAGGACATGCGCTGACTATGCCCATCTTGCAAAACTGCTTGAATAGCAGCACGCTTGAGGACATGCACTGACTATGTCCATCTTACAAAACTGCTTGAATTGGGGCACGTTTGAAGACATGCGCTGACTAGACTCATCTTACAAAACTGCTTGCATAGCTGCACGCTCGAGGACATGCGCTGACTATGCTCATCTTACAAAACTGCTTGACTAGAGGCACGCTCAAGGACATGCTCTGACTACGCCTATCTTACAAAACTGCTTGAATAGAGGCACGCTCAAGGACATGTGCTGACTATGACCATCTTACAAAACGTCTTGAATAGAGGCGCGCTGGAGGACATGTGCTGACTATGACCATTGTGAGAAGTTGGCCTGATATATGCTGGCCACTAGTTATAGTGGGCACCTTGTATCAGTCCGAAAAACCCCTTATGGTTAAAGACAACCTTTATTGAAAGCTATCCTAGTGGTAGCTATGGAGAGCAGCCTTCAGGTCCAGGATATATGTTGCAGAGTTTCATCCAGGGTAATCCAAAGTCTCAAGGACTGGGTTCCCATACTTATACTAAGTTTGGTGGTTGGACATACTCTAGGGACCCACCTATGGGAGGTTTTGGAAAGAGGGGCGGTTACACCCATTTCCTTTGTCCATTTTAACACCAGAGCAGGGGCAGGTAGCCCCTGCAACCGGTTTGAGCTGGACTATGTACAGGGACACCAAGTGTGCCCCCAGTGCAGCAATTCAAAGCACCAGAGAGTGTTCCCGCCCAGCCCCAATACACATCTGCCTGTCTGGGGAGTTGGTTACACCTCCCTGGGACAGGAAACCTTTTGTCCAGGCCTCCCCTGACGGAGTTTCTGTCAGAAGCAGGAGGCCAGACCCGTGTGTGTCGCAGCGACATCCATTATGTGATGCCAGGGCTGTAGAAAGTCCCACAGGGTTAGACCAGTGTGAACATGTCTCTTCCTCTAGAAGGGTGGAATGCTACCTCCACCGCCAGAACTGGTAGGGGGTAGTATTCCAAAGC
The DNA here is from genome assembly GCF_964204655.1 of Triturus cristatus. Lineage (NCBI taxonomy): Eukaryota > Metazoa > Chordata > Amphibia > Caudata > Salamandridae > Triturus > Triturus cristatus. Next base: position 165,473,636 of record NC_140579.1, read on the forward strand.
GTTTGACACCAAACACGACATGTTGCCATGCAGCCAATCGAAAGTTAGCATTTACCACGAGGTTATAATGCACTTAAGAGTATATGATCAGGCTGCAACTTCAAACAGCATCAGAGAAGGTACTCCGAACGCTGCAGAGGGGCTCTGCTCATGCAAGGGTACCCTCTCACATAAAAACCAAGCACTCTGCCTTCAGGATTGTTAAGGCCTGCCATAGGAGTGACTTATAGCTTTTATATGTGTGTGCAATGGTAGTGATATAGGTAGCCTATACCACAGTAAGGGGTGCAGGCACCACCTTACCCAGGCTGAAGTAGCAGACCTGTGGTGTCATTTTGGAGTGCTTCCCAGGGGTGGCATAATACATGCTCCAGCCCCTGGTGGGCCTCTGAGGTACCTATGCCCTAGGTACATAGTATACCATATACTAGGGGCTTAAAAAGCACTCCAGAATCCAATTACAGATGTACCTAATACACATGGAATCCATTTTAGAGAGGAAGCAGCTAGGCTGGGTTCCTGATTGGCAGGGCTACAGCCAGACTAAAGTCGAAAAACAATGAAACACCAGCAAAAAGTGGGGGTACCCATGTGAAGCAGAACCTACTCTCCTACAACCATCTTACAAAACGTCTTGAATAGAGGCACGCTGGAGGACATGTGCTGACTATGCCCATCTTACAAAACTACTTCAATAGCGGCACGCTCGAGGATATGCACTGACTATGCCCATCTTACCAAACTGCTTGAATAGCGGCACACTGAAAGACATGTGCTGACTATGACCATCTTACATGTGCTGACTATGACCATCTTACAAAACTGCTTCAATAGCGGCACGCTCGAGGACATGCGCTGACTATGCCCATCTTACAAAACTGTTTGAATAGCGGTACGCTAGAGGACATTCGCTGACTATACCCATCTTACAAAACTGACTGAATAGAGGCACGCTCGATGACATGCGCTGACTCTGCCCGTCTTACAAAACTGCTTGAATAGCGGCTCTCTCGAGGACATGTGCTGACTCTGCCCGTCTTACAAAACTGCTTGAATAGCGGCACGCTCGAGGACATGTGCTCACAATGAGCATCTTACATGTGCTGACTATGACCCTCGTACAAAACGGCTTGAATAGCGGCACGCTTGAGAACATGTGCTGACTATGCCCATCTTACAAAACTGCTTGTATAGCGGCACGCTCGAAGACATGCGCTGACTGTGCCCATCTTACAAAACTGCTTGAACAGCGACACACTCAAGGACATGTCCTGACTATGACCATCTTACTTGTGCTGACTACGACGATCTTACACAACTGCTTGAATAGTGGCACGCTGGAGGACATGTGCTGACTATGCCCATCTTACAAAACTACTTCAATAGCGGCACGCTCGAGGATATGCACTGACTATGCCCATCTTACCAAACTGCTTGAATAGCGGCACACTGAAAGACATGTCCTGACTATGACCATCTTACTTGTGCTGACTACGACGATCTTACACAACTGCTTGAATAGTGGCACGCTCGAGGACATGTGCTGACTATGACCATCTTACAAAACTGCTTGAAAAGCGGCATGCTCGAGGAAATGTGCTGACTATTACCATCTTACAAAACTACTTGAATAATGGCACACTCGAGGACATGTGCTGACTATTATCATCTTACATATGCTGACTAAGACCATCTTACAAAACTGCTTGAATAGCTGCACCCTCGAGGACATGCGCTGACTATGCCCATCTTACAAAATTGGTTGAATAGAGGCACGCTCGAAGACATGCACCGACTATGCCCATCTTACAAAACTGCTTGAATAGCTGCACACTCGAGGACATGCGCTGACTATGCCCATCTTCCAAAACTGTTTGACTAGCGGCCCGCTCAAGGACATGTTCTGACTATGCCCATCTTACAAAACTGCTTGAATAGAGGCATGCTCGAGGACATGTGCTGAGTGTGCCCATCTTGCAAAACTGCTTGAATAGCGGCTCGCTTGAGGACATGCACTGACTATGCCCATCTTACAAAACTGCGTGAATAGCAGCACGCTCGAGGACATGTGCTGAGTATGCCCATCTTACAAAACTGGTTGAATAGCGGCACGCTCGAGGACATGCGCTGACTATGCCCATCTTATAAAACTGCTTGACTAGAGGCACGCTCGAGGAGATGCGCTGACTATGCCCATCTTACAAAACTGCTTGAATAGCAGCACGCTTGAGGACATGTGCTGACTATGCCTATCTCACAAAACTGCTTGAATAGGGGCACACTCAAGGACATGTGCTTACTATGCCCATCTTACTAAACTGCTTGAATAGAGGCACGCTCAAGGACATGTGCTGACTATGACCATCTTACAAAATGTCTTGAATAGAGGCACGCTCGAGGACATGTGCTGACTATGCCCATCGTACAAAACTGCTTGTATAGCGGCACGCTCGAAGACATGCGCTGACTGTGCCCATCTTACAAAACTGCTTGAACAGCGGCACACTCAAGGACATGTCCTGACAATGACCATCTTACATGTGCTGACTACGACCATCTTACACAACTGCTTGAATAGTGGCACGCTCGAGGACATGTGCTGACTATGACCATCTTACAAAACTGCTTGAAAAGCGGCATGCTCGAGGACATGTGCTGACTATTACCATCTTACAAAACTGCTTAAATAATGGCACACTCGAGGACATGTACTGACTATTATCATCTTACATATGCTGACTAAGACCATCTTACAAAACTGCTTGAATAGCTGCACCCTCGAGGACATGCGCTGACTATGCCCATCTTACAAAATTGGTTGAATCGAGGCACGCTCGAAGACATGTGCTGACTATGCCCATCTTCCAAAACTGCTTGAATAGCGCACCCTTGAGGACATGCACCGACTATGCCCATCTTACAAAACTGCTTGAATAGCAGCACGCTTGAGGACATGTGCTGACTATGCCTATCTCACAAAACTGCTTGAATAGGGGCACACTCAAGGACATGTGCTTACTATGCCCATCTTACTAAACTGCTTGAATAGAGGCACGCTCAAGGACATGTGCTGACTATGACCATCTTACAAAATGTCTTGAATAGAGGCACGCTCGAGGACATGTGCTGACTATGCCCATCGTACAAAACTGCTTGTATAGCGGCACGCTCGAAGACATGCGCTGACTGTGCCCATCTTACAAAACTGCTTGAACAGCGGCACACTCAAGGACATGTCCTGACTATGACCATCTTACATGTGCTGACTACGACCATCTTACACAACTGCTTGAATAGTGGCACGCTCGAGGACATGTGCTGACTATGACCATCTTACAAAACTGCTTGAAAAGCGGCATGCTCGAGGACATGTGCTGACTATTACCATCTTACAAAACTGCTTAAATAATGGCACACTCGAGGACATGTGCTGACTATTATCATCTTACATATGCTCAGCGAGCGAGTGAGCAGTGAGAGGCGGCGGAGAAAGCACCTACCTGGGACCTGCTGGCAGCGTTTCTCTTCACCCACGCTGTCAGCCTTGCTGCTGCCGGCTGAAATCTACGGCATTGCGGGACCCTGGGACTACACTTCCCAGCCTCCTAAACGCTAACGGGGCACTTCCGCCCGCCGTCGCGCCAGGAGGCGTTGAAAAGCGCGACCCTTCCTCCGCGTCGCGGGACGCGCGCGGGCGGCGCCGGGCTGAGCCCGGGCAGAGGGCGGGCCGTCTGTGGCCGTCAGGGGACGGAAGAGGCCGGGCTGGGCCACCCCCTTTGCATCAACAGATAATTACTGGAAACATGGGGAAACGTACAACGAAGTCTACATTCGTAGACACTGCTGCCCCTATTGAGCCATCTACGTCGATAGATTCATTGTTGGCCAACGCTCTCACTATGGTCAGCAATGAGATTGCTGATACCGAACGTAGACTGTCTTTTGGATTCCCTACCACCACAACTTTGCCATGTTCACAATCTCCCAAGGCTTTATCTAATCTGGGCCTCCCCCTCTCCCCTACAGTAACGGTTATTAAACCAACTATTCATGTTGACACTCTAACTTCTACTACTGCTGTAACCGACTGTTTAGCGGAGCCTGAACTAGATAAAATGCCATGCTCCAACAAACTTATAAGGGAGAAACGCCAGAGAGGCCCAGTGAAATGTTTAATAAATAAAAGGAAACAATTAGGTCGTTGTAAAAATCAACCTACGCCACAGAGCATGTGGAACAAAGACAAAGATTGTGAAATAGTTATATCAAGTGCCATTGAGGACTTACCACTTTCCCCATTACCATCGGTTGAAGGATCTGAGAGACCTATCACCCTCACACGAGGATTAGAGTCTCCAGCCACGGACAAAAGCATTTGTGGGGTTTCTATGCCATTTAAGGAGAGCAGTGATAATACAGTCAGCACTCAGACTGAGTCCATCGATCAAAATACTTTATCTAAATTTAATGGCAATTTGATAGAAACTATTGTTGATACTATTTTTAAACAAGTTGAAATTCAAATAGTTAAACAATTTAATACTGTTTTTAAGAGATTGGATAAAATCGAAAACCTTGTCAAAAAAGAGGAAATCAAAAGGAAAGGCACTATTAACCTAGATGTTGTCCGAGGCGAGAAAATTATGAGTAAATTGGAATCCTTATGTAATGGTCTGAGGGAGGGGGGCTCGACTGCCGTTGCTGATTCTGGCCGTGGAAATATGCAAGGCCCAACTGTCGCCAAAACTGTCCTATTTAGCGGCACCCCAGCCAATAGTCAATCTGTATTGCCTATGGGCCCAGATCACGATCCCTCTGGTGCAGTAGGAACAGTAAGGACTGGTACTTCAATTTCGGATGCCAAGGTTACCACCACCCCGCTAGCCTCCTCAACAGACAGGACAGGCATTACTTTGGATGGCGTAAGCACTAGCGGAGGTACATCAGTAAGAAACAGACCCACCAATAATCTAGGGCCATCACTCCACTTACCCCCAGAAGCTTGCCCATATGTTTTAGTGCTAGCAGGCGTGACTGCTCTTAAAGAAGGCCAAAGCGAGTCATGGGTACAATTACACAATAAATGTATCAACTGGCTGACAAAACATAAAGGGGCAAGATGGGACATCTCAAATGAGATTATATTAACTCGTAGGGTAAGTTGGGTGGGCCCACAACAGAAAAATATCAGTGGGGACTGTATAGTGATTAACTTTAGACATCCGAATTTTGTAAGATTTTTCATGGACACACATAACACCCATGTTAGCCCATTTACTGCAATAAGCCTTCACCCACTGGGTTATTTTTATAGGCCCCCCCACAGACTATTTCAAACGGTTTCTAATACCATCCCTACATCTAACAGATTCTCTGCCTTATCGGACTTAGGAAGTCTAGACTGACAACCATTAACACTCCCTACTATATTGGATACGGTCATCAGTATAGTGCCCCTGGATACGGCAAATCCCATATGTATTCACAAATCCTGCCCAGATAGATTAGCTCCCCCACATGTAGTTTGTTCAGACCCTCCTACTGCCCCTATTTTTTCCACCACTATTCCATTTATCGACACTCTAAGTGTTATCAGTTGGAATATTGCTGGGCTCCCAGGTAAGATGAAAATCCAAGAATGGGTTACCTGGATAAGTAACTTTGATGTGGTAATGTTACAAGAAATATGGTGCACATGCACTCAATTATTGGAGGGTTTCTTTTGCCACAATCTCATTGTACCATCTCCTGCTTTGGGGCGTCCAAGTGGTGGTCTATCTATCTGGGCAAAAATATCTAAGGACGTGAAAATTGAACCTTTACACGTGGTTAGTAAAACTTTGATAGCCGTGAAATATGCTGCAAGGTTAAAGATTTGTTTTATAAATTTTTATAATAATGATTTTGTTAACCATCCTAACCCCACCTTTTTAGAATTGTTTAAGTTCATCGACGAAGTTGCGAATGGTGAAAAATATGGTCTATTTGATGGTATCTGTGTTGGCGGGGACTTTAATGCTCATATTCATTCTACATCTCCGCCCTGTAGACGAGGCTCTGAACTATTGGATCTTTTACATAGCAGAGACCTAGACGATGTTATGGGTTATTGTGGAACCGCTGAGGGAAAGGTACCGGTCCCCACGTACATTGGCCGTGGTTGCTTAACCACGATTGACTATATGTTTACCTCTTCCCTCCTTAGCGAAGTGCTACTTAAGTCTGAGGTTGTCAGCAGCCCATATAGCGACCATCTGCCATTAGTAATCCATCTCAAATCTATTAAAAAACCTGTAGGCCCATATGAGGTTGGAGCTCAAAATATTACTGTATCTACAGATAGGCTTAGGATTGCCTGGAGAGGGATTGACAACCGAGAGATCCTAACTAATGTGATGAAGAATAATCCCCTGTTGATCTCCAATTGCCTAACACTTGGTGGCCCCGATATTATTAAATCCTTCTGTGATCTATGTATAGTTATAAAAAGGGCAATCTCCAGACCAGTAACAGAACATAACATAAATAATCAAAGATGGTTCGATACCAATTGTTCGAGGGCCAATAGAGAATTTAGGAAAGCTTTGGAAGCTAAACCCCGAGATGTATCCCTCGTCAGTTCATTACGTTTTAAATACAAACAGGTTTTAAAAGTTAGAACTGAAGAGCTCCTAATAAGCCATTGGGATAATCTCACTAAAGCAATTGCCCTAAAAGATTCGACTGGTTTCTGGAGAGAAGTAAAAAGCTTGAGAGCCCTGGGAAGCAATATCACCCCGATAAACTGTAACATCACAGGAGACTCATGGGTCATCCATTTTTCAAAGCTTTATGCTGCAGCTGGAGATCAAACTGAGGATAATTTCCCAGATAATACCATAGTCATAACATTAGAGGAGGTGGAGGAAGCCATCGCAAATAGTGCTGGCAATAAGGCCCCCGGTCCGGATGGTTTGTCCAACGACCAGATAAAATCAAACACATGCTTTTGGGCCCCCTTACTCTGTAATCTTTTTAATAACCTGAGTAAGGAATCCATCCCTCCGACATGGTCTTGTAGTACTATTGTACCCATCTTTAAAAAGGGAAATAGGTTGGACCCGGGGTGTTACCGACCAATATCCTTGATCGATAACACCCTGAAGGTCCTTGGCAGGGTCCTATTTGATAAAATAAGTACCTGGGCAGACGAAAATTCTATTATCCACCGTTGTCAGCTTGGCTTCAGGAGCAAGCTTGGCACGGTGGAACAATGTTTAAACCTTAACCTCATAATGGCCAAATACACGAGAGCTAAACAATCCCCTTTGTATTTTGGCTTTATGGACCTAAGCTCAGCATTTGATTTCGTTAACCGCTCTCGCTTATGGTCCATTCTTCTAAATTATGGTTTAGATGAACCCTTAGTCCATTTTTTGGCCAACCTCCATCGCAACCTGAAAGCCCGAGTTCGATTAAACAACGACGGTGAGGTTTCAAATGAGATTTTAATTGGCAAGGGGGTGAGACAGGGCTGTGTCTTGGCCCCCTTGCTTTTTATTTTATACATCAATGAATTAACTCATTCCCTATGCAATTTGACTAAGGACGTTCCTATCATCAACAAGAAACCTATCCCGGCGTTACTCTACGCGGATGATGCGGTCCTTATGGGCCGCACTCCGAATGCTCTGCGTATTTTAATATCGGGATTTGTTAATTATATGTCCGATTTAGGGCTGTGCACTAACTTCAACAAATCTTTTATAATGACTTGCGGCCCTAAAAACTATAAAATCTCAAAGATTGTGATAGGTCCAAATATTCTAAAAAGCACTTGCACTTTTCCTTACCTGGGTCTGTTATTCTCTAATAGTGGCTCGTGGCAACCACATGTTGCGATGGGGAGAAATAAACTTTCGAAATCGATCAACTCCATTACCTCCCTACGCCAACCACGCCAGGCCAATGTGGTTCTTAGCTTACTACAAATCTACCGAACTCAATGTCTCCCAACTGGAACATATGGTGCTGAAGTTTGGGGGTTTTCAAACTGTACAGAACTACAGAGAGAAGAGAACAGATTTTGCTGAAAGATCCTGGGGGGAATTATTAGTGCACCGACCCTTGTATGTCACAATGAATTAAAACTGCAATATGTTGAGGATTTTATAAGAGCGAGACCTGCATTATTTTGGATAAGGATCTGGCAAAACCCGGCAGCTTCCCTGACCCGTGAGATCATTTTAGATTGTTTGAAAAGTGACAATGTCGGTCTAATCCCATGGATCAATGCGGTAGAAAGGAGCCTTGTGAGCGTCAATTACGGTCATCTTTTCACATACCCTGACAGGATTGACAGCTCCCATAAAAACTTGGTGAGAAGGGCACTCTATCAGCATTTTTACAATGAAAGGGAAAGAGCAGACTCCGTGAAACAATCTACAATTGATTATTTACTAATCCGGGAACCACACACTGAATCTCTGACGTCTCCCCAGTTCTATTTATGTAAAAAACTGGGCAGATGGACCAGATTTTTATTATTTAGATTCAGGGACAGGAGCATCATAAACCTTATCTGCTTTGCACTGGGTTACATCAAAAATTCGGAAAAACTACACTGTCCCTGTGACCATGGTGGAACCCAGAGTATGCTCCATTTTATTTTCGGCTGTGGTTTTTACATGAAATTTACAAGACATTATCTAATTCCATACTGTAGGAAACATGACTTGATCGACCACAACCTTGCCTATAGACATTTTTTAATGCTGGGATCAGATGAATTAATTTTTAGAGTTAGTAGCTTTCTCAAAGCCATTGTACGTTCGCGCAGGTCGCTGAAAATTGATTAATTTTGTTTAGACATTCACTTTGCACTTTAAAGCATGTCTTGCTCAATTTAATACATTGTACCTGTTTTGCCTTCATAAAATTAATAGCTATTTTCTATGCATAATTTTATACATCGTTGTATGATGGCCTTATGCACAGCCCAGTCAGAAGGATATTTGTGTTTTCATTGTTGTTTTTATAAATTATTTTCTTACTTGTAATAAGTTGTGGCCCAAAATTGTAGTATTTAATGTGTATTTTAAAAGTTTTGTTTTTGTGCTTTTATGGATGGATCTTCTGAAATCCGAATAAAGTCTATTTGAATTGAATTGAATCTTACATATGCTGACTAAGACCATCTTACAAAACTGCTTGAATAGCTGCACCCTCGAGGACATGTGCTGACTATGCCCATCTTACAAAATTGGTTGAATCGAGGCACGCTCGAAGACATGTGCTGACTATGCCCATCTTCCAAAACTGCTTGAATAGCGCACCCTTGAGGACATGCGCTGACTATGCCCATCTTACAAAACTGTTTGACTAGCGGCACGCTCAAGGACATTTGCTGACTATGCCCATCTTACAAAACTGCTTGAATAGAGGCACGTTCGAGGACATGTGCTGAGTGTGCCCATCTTGCAAAACTGCTTGAATAGCGGCTCGCTTGAGGACATGCGCTGACTATGCCCATCTTACAAAACTGCTTGAATAGCAGCACGCTCGAGGACATGTGCTGAGTATGCCCATCTTACAAAACTGGTTGAATAGCGGCACGCTCGAGGACATGCGCTGACTATGCCCATCTTATAAAACTGCTTGACTAGAGGCACGCTCGAGGAGATGCGCTGACTATGCCCATCTTACAAAGCTGCTTGAATAGCAGCACGCTTGAGGACATGTGCTGACTATGCCTATCTCACAAAACTGCTTGAATAGGGGCACACTCAAGGACATGTGCTGACTATGCCCATCTTACTAAACTGCTTGAATAGAGGCACGCTCAAGGACATGTGCTGACTATGACCATCTTACAAAATGTCTTGAATAGAGGCACGCTCGAGGACATGTGCTGACTATGCCCATCTTACAAAACTGCTTGAATAAAGGGAACGCTCGAGGACATGTGCTGACTATGCCCATCTTACAAAACTGCTTCAATAGCGGCACGCTCGAGGACATGCGCTGACTCTGCCCGTCTTACAAAACTGCTTGAATAGCGGCACGCTTGAGGACATGCACTGACTATGCCCATCTTACAAAACTGCTTGAATTGGGGCACGTTTGAAGACATGCGCTGACTAGACTCATCTTACAAAACTGCTTGAATAGCTGCACGCTCGAGGACATGCGCTGACTATGCTCATCTTACTAAACTGCTTGACTAGAGGCACGCTCAAGGATATGCTCTGACTATGCCCATCTTACAAAACTGCTTGACTAGAGGCACGCTCAAGGACATGTGCTGACTATGACCATCTTATATGTGATGACTATGACCATCTTACATTTGCTGACTATGACCATCTTACAAAACTGTTGAATAGCGGCACGCTCGAGGAGATGTGCTGACTATGTCCATCTTACAAAACTGCTTGAATAGCGTAACGCTCGAGAACATGTGCTGATTATGACCATCTTACAAAACTGCTTGAATAGCGGCACGCTTGTGGACATGTGCTGACTATGACCACCTTACAAAACTACATGAATAGCGGCACGCTCGAGGATATGTGCTGACTATGACCATCTTGCAAAACTGCTTGAATAGCGGCACGCTCGAGAACATGTGCCGAGTATGCCCATCTTACAAAAGTGCTTGAATAGAGGCACACTCGAGGACATGTGTTAACTATGACCATCTTACAAAACTGCTTGAATAGAGGCACACTCGAGGACATGTGCTGCGTATGCCCATCTTACAAAACTGCTTGAATAGAGGCACGCTTGAGGACATGTGCTGACTACGACCATCTTACATAGGCTGACTATGACCATCTTACAAAACTGCTTGAAAAGCGGCACGCTCGAGGACATGCGCTGACTATGCCAATCTTACAAAACTGCTTGAATAGCGGCACGCTCGAGGACATGCACTGACCATGCACTTCTTACAAAACTGCTTTCATAGCGGCACGCTCGAGGACATGCGCTGAGCATGCTCATATTACAAAACTGCTTGAATAGCGGCACGCTCGAGGACATGCACTGACCATGCACTTCTTACAAAACTGCTTGAATAGCAGCACGCTTGAGGACATGCACTGACTATGCCCATCTTACAAAACTGCTTGAATTGGGGCACGTTTGAAGACATGCGCTGACTAGACTCATCTTACAAAACTGCTTGAATAGCTGCACGCTCGAGGACATGCGCTGACTATGCTCATCTTACGAAACTGCTTGACTAGAGGCACGCTCAAGGACATGCTCTGACTATGCCCATCTTACAAAACTGCTTGACTAGAGGCACGCTCAAGGACATGTGCTGACTATGACCATCTTATATGTGCTGACAATGACCATCTTACATTTGCTGACTATGACCATCTTACAAAACTGTTGAATAGCGGCACGCTCGAGGAGATGTGCTGACTATGTCCATCTTACAAAACTGCTTGAATAGCGTTATGCTCGAGAACATGTGCTGACTATGACCATCTTACAAAACTGCTTGAGTAGCGGCACGCTTGTGGACATGTGCTGACTATGACCACCTTACAAAACTACATGAATAGCGGCACGCTCAAGTATATGTGCTGACTATGACCATCTTGCAAAACTGCTTGAATAGCGGCAAGCTCGAGAACATGTGCCGAGTATGCCCATCTTACAAAAGTGCTTGAATAGAGGCACGCTCGAGGACATGTGTTGACTATGACCATCTTACAAAACTGCTTGAATAGAGGCACATTCGAGGACATGTGCTCAGTATGCCCATCTTACAAAACTGCTTGAATAGAGGCACGCTTGAGGACATGTGCTGACTACGACCATCTTACATAGGCTGACTATGACCATCTTACAAAACTGCTTGAAAAGCGGCACGCTCGAGGACATGCGCTGACTATGCCAATTTTACAAAACTGCTTGAATAGCGGCACGCTCGAGGACATGCACTGACCATGCACTTCTTACAAAACTGCTTTCATAGCGGCACGCTCGAGGACATGCGCTGAGCATGCCCATATTACAAAACTGCTTGAATAGAGGTACGCTCGAGGACATGCGCTGACCATGCCCATCTTACAAAACTGCTTGAATAGCGGCACGCTCGAGGACATGTGTTGACCATGCCCATCTTACAAAACTGCTTGAATAGCGGCACGCTGTTCGACATGCGCTGACTATGTCCATCTTAAAAACCTGCTTGAATAGCGGCACGATCAAGGACATGCGCTGACCATGCCCATCTTACAAAACGTCTTGAATAGAGCCACGCTTGAGGACATGTGCTGACTATGCCCATTTTACAAAACTGCTTCAATAGCGGCACGCTCGAGGATATGCACTGACTATGCCCATCTTACCAAACTGCTTGAATAGCGGCACACTCAAAGACATGTGCTGACTATGACCATCTTACATGTGCTGACTATGACCATCTTACGAAACTGCTTGACTAGAGGCACGCTCAAGGACATGCTCTGAGTATGCCCATCTGAAAAAACTGCTTGAATAGCGGCGCGCTCGAGGACATGCGCTGACTATGCCCATCTGAAAAAACTGTTTGAATAGCGGCACGCTCGAGGACATGCGCTGACTATGCCCATCTTGCAAAACTGCTTGAATAGCAGCACGCTTGAGGACATGCACTGACTATGTCCATCTTACAAGACTGCTTGAATTGGGGCACGTTTGAAGACATGCGCTGACTAGACTCATCTTACAAAACTGCTTGAATAGCTGCACGCTCGAGGACATGTGCTGACTATGCTCATCTTACGAAACTGCTTGACTAGAGGCACGCTCAAGGACATGCTCTGAGTATGCCCATCTTACAAAACTGCTTGACTAGAGGCACGCTCAAGGACATGCTCTGACTACGCCTATCTTACAAAACTGCTTGAATAGAGGCACGCTCAAGGACATGTGCTGACTATGACCATCTTACAAAACGTCTTAAATAGAGGCGCGCTGGAGGATATGTGGTGACTATGACCATTGTGAGAAGTTGGCCTAATATATGCTGTCCACTAGTTATAGTGGGCACCTTGTATCAGTCCAAACAACCCCTATGGTTAAAGACAACCTTTATTGAAAGCTATCCTAGTGGTAGCTATGGAGAGCAGCCTTCAGGTCCAGGATATATGTTGCAGAGTTTCATCCAGGGTAATCCAAAGTCTCAAGGACTGGGTTCCTATACTTATACTAAGTTTGGGGGTTGGACATACTCTAGGGACCCACCTATGGGAGGTTTTGGAAAGAGGGGCAGTTACACCCATTTCCTTTGTCCAGTTTAACACCAGAGATGGGGCAGGTAGCCCCTGCAACCGGTTTGAGCTGGACTATGTACAGGGACACCAAGTGTGCCCCCAGTGCAGGAATTCAAAGCACCAGAGAGTGTTCCCGCCCAGCCCCAATACACATCTGCCTGTCTGGGGAGTTGGTTACACCTCCCTGGGACAGGAAACTTTTTGTCCAGGCCTCCCCTGCCGGACTTTCTGTTCAGAAGCAGGAGGCCAGACCCGTGTGTGTCACAGTGGCATCCATTTTGTGATGCCAGGGCTGTAGAAAGTCCTACCGGGTTAGACCAGTGTGAACATGTCTCTTCCTCTAGAAGGGTGGAATGCTACCTCCACCGCCAGAACTGGTAGGGGGTAGTATTCCAAAGCGTTTGACTCCAAACACGACATGTTGCCATGCAGCCAATCGAAAGTTAGCATTTACCGCGAGGTTATAATGCACTTAAGAGTATATGATCAGGCTGCAACACAAACAGCATCAGAGGAGGTACTCCGAACGCTGCAGAGGGGCTCTGCTCATGCAAGGGTACCCTCTCACATAAAAACCAAGCACTCTGCCTTCAGGATTGTTAAGGCCTGCCATAGGAGTGACTTATAGCTTTTATATGTGTGTGCAATGGTAGTGATATAGGTAGCCTATACCACGGTAAGGGGTGCAGGCACCACCTTACCCAGGCTGAAGTAGCAGACCTGTGGTGTCATTTTGCAGTGCTTCCCAGGGGTGGCATAATACATGCTCCAGCCCCTGGTGGGCCTCTGAGGAACCTATGCCCTAGGTGCATAGTATACCATATACTAGGGGCTTAAAAGGCACTCCAGAATCCAATTACAGATGTACCTAATGTACATGGAATCCATTTTAGAGAGGAAGCAGCTAGGCTGGGTTCCTGATTGGCAGGGCTACAGCCAGACTAAGGTCGAAAAACAATGAAACACCAGCAAAAAGTGGGGGTATCCATGTGAAGCAGATCCTACTCTCCTACAACCATCTTACAAAACGTCTTGAATAGAGGCACGCTGGAGGACATGTGCTGACTCTGCCCATCTTACAAAACTGCTTCAATAGCGGCACGCTCGAGGATATGCACTGACTATGCCCATCTTACCAAACTGCTTGAATAGCGGCACACTGAAAGACATGTGCTAAGTATGACCATCTTACATGTGCTGACTATGACCATCTTACAAAACTGCTTGAATAGCAGCACGCTTGAGGACATGTGCTGACTATGCCCATCGTACTAAACTGCTTGAATAGAGGCACGCTCAAGGACATGTGCTGACTATGACCATCTTACAAAATGTCTTGAATAGAGGCACGCTCGAGGACATGTGCTGACTATGCCCATCTTACAAAACTGCTTGAATAGCGGTACGCTCGAGGACATGTGCTGACTATGCCCATCTTACAAAACTGCTTCAATAGCGGCACGCCCGACGACATGCGCTGACTATGCCCATCTTACAAAACTGTTTGAATAGCGGTACGCTAGAGGACATTCGCTGACTATGCCCATCTTACAAAACTGATTGAATAGAGGCACGCTCGATGACATGCGCTGACTCTGCCCGTCTTACAAAACTGCTTGAATAGCGGCACGCTCGAGGACATGTGCTCACAATGAGCATCTTACATGTGCTGACTATGACCCTCGTACAAAACGGCTTGAATAGCGGCACGCTTGAGAACATGTGCTGACTATGCCCATCTTACAAAACTGCTTGTATAGCGGCACGCTCGAGGACATGCGCTGACTATGCCCATCTTACAAAACTGCTTGAACAGCGGCACACTCAAGGACATGTCCTGACTATGACCATCTTACATGTGCTGACCACGACCATCTTACACAACTGCTTGAATAGTGGCACGCTCGACGACATGTGCTGACTATGACCATCTTACAAAACTGCTTGAAAAGCGGCATGCTCGAGGACATGTGCTGACTATTACCATCTTACTAAACTGCTTTTATAGAGGCACGCTCGAGGACATTGTGCTGACTATGACCATCTTACAAAACTGCTTGAATAATGGCACACTCGAGGACATGTGCTGACTATGACCATCTTACATATGCTGACTAAGACCATCTTACAAAACTGCTTGAATAGCTGCACTCTCGAGGACATGCGCTGACTATGCCCATCTTACAAAATTGGATGAATAGAGGCACGCTCGAAGACATATGCTGACTATGCCCATCTTCCAAAACTGCTTGAATAGCGCACCCTTGAGGACATGCACCGACTATGCCCATCTTACAAAACTGCTTGAATAGCTGCACACTCGAGGAAATGCGCTGACTATGCCCATCTTACAAAACTGTTTGACTAGCGGCACGCTCAAGGACATTTGCTGACTATGCCCATCTTACAAAACTGCTTGAATAGAGGCACGCTCGAGGACATGTGCTGAGTGTGCCCATCTTGCAAAACTGCTTGAATAGCGGCTCGCTTGAGGACATGCGCTGACTATGCCCATCTTACAAAACTGCTTGAATAGCAGCACACTCGAGGACATGCGCTGACTATGCCCATCTTATAAAACTGCTTGACTAGAGGCACGCTCGAGGAGATGCGCTGACTATGCCCATCTTACAAAACTGCTTGAATAGCAGCACGCTTGAGGACATGTACTGACTATGCCTATCTCACAAAACTGCTTGAATAGGGGCACACTCAAGGACATGTGCTGACTATACCCATCTTACTAAACTGCTTGAATAGAGGCAGGCTCAAGGACATGTGCTGACTATGACCATCTTACAAAATGTCTTGAATAGAGGCACGCTCGAGGACATGTGCTGACTATGCCCATCTTACAAAACTGCTTGAATAAAGGGAACGCTCGAGGACATGTGCTGACTATACCCATCTTACAAAACTGCTTCAATAGCGGCACGCTCGAGGACATGCACTGACTCTGCCCGTCTTACAAAATGGCTTGAATAGCAGCACGCTCGAGGACATGTGCTCACAATGAGCATCTTACATGTGCTGACTAAGACCATCTTAAAAAACTGCTTGAATAGCGCCACGCTTGAGAACATGTGCTGACTATGCCCATCTTACAAAACTGCTTGTATAGCGGCACGCTCGAGGACATGCGCTGACTATGCCCATCTTACAAAACTACTTGAACAGCGGCACACTCAAGGACATGTGCTAACTATGACCATCTTACATGTGCTGACTATGACCATTTTACACAACTGCTTGAATAGTGGCACGCTCGAGGACATGTGCTGACTATGACTATCTTACAAAACTGCTTGAATAGCGGCATGCTCGAGGACATGTGCTGACTATTACCATCTTACAAAACTGCTTTTATAGAGGCACGCTCGAGGACATTGTGCTGACTATGACCATCTTACAAAACTGCTTGAATAATGGCACACTCGAGGACATGTGCTGACTATGACCATCTTACATATGCTGACTAAGACCATCTTACAAAACTGCTTGAATAGCTGCACTCTCGAGGACATGCGCTGACTATGCCCATCTTACAAAATTGGTTGAATAGAGGCACGCTCGAAGACATGTGCTGACTATGCCCATCTTCCAAAACTGCTTGAATAGCGCACCCTTGAGGACATGCACCGACTATGTCCATCTTACAAAACTGCTTGAATAGCTGCACACTCGAGGACATGCGCTGACTATGCCCATCTTACAAAACTGTTTGACTAGCGGCCCGCTCAAGGACATGTTCTGACTATGCCCATCTTACAAAACTGTTTGACTAGCGGCCCGCTCAAGGACATGTTCTGACTATGCCCATCTTACAAAACTGCTTGAATAGAGGCACGCTCGAGGACATGTGCTGAGTGTGCCCATCTTGCAAAACTGCTTGAATAGCGGCTCGCTTGAGGACATGCGCTGACTATGCCCATCTTACAAAACTGCTTGAATAGCAGCACGCTCGAGGACATGTGCTGAGTATGCCCATCTTACAAAACTGGTTGAATAGCGGCACGCTCGAGGACATGCGCTGACTATGCCCATCTTATAAAACTGTTTGACTAGAGGCACGCTCGAGGAGATGCGCTTACTATGCCCATCTTACAAAACTGCTTGAATAGCAGCACGCTTGAGAACATGTGCTGACTATGCCTATCTCACAAAACTGCTTGAATAGGGTCACACTCAAGGACATGTGCTGACTATGCCCATCTTACTAAACTGCTTGAATAGAGGCACGCTCAAGGACATGTGCTGACTATGACCATCTTACAAAATGTCTTGAATAGAGGCACGCTCGAGGACATGTGCTGATTATGCCCATCTTACAAAACTGCTTGAATAAAGGGAACGCTCGAGGACATGTGCTGACTATGCCCATCTTACAAAACTGCTTCAATAGCGGCACGCTCGAGGACATGCGCTGACTCTGCCCGTCTTACAAAACTGCTTGAATAGCGGCTCGCTCGAGGACATGTGCTGACTCTGCCCGTCTTACAAAACTGCTTGAATAGCCGTACGCTCGAGGACATGTTCTCACAATGAGCATCTTACATGTGCTGACTATGACCATCTTACAAAACTGCTTGAAAAGCGGCACGCTTGAGAACATGTGCTGACTATGCCCATCTTACAAAACTGCTTGTATAGCGGCACGCTCGAGGACATGCGCTGACTATGCCCATCTTACAAAACTGCTTGAACAGCGGCACACTCAAGGACATGTCCTAACTATGACCATCTTACATGTGCTGACTACGACCATTTTACACAACTGCTTGAATAGTGGCACGCTCGAGGACATGTGCTGACTATGACTATCTTACAATACTGCTTGAATAGCGGCATGCTCGAGGACATGTGCTGACTATTAACATTTTACAAAACTGCTTTTATAGCGGCACGCTCGAGGACATTGTGTTGACTATGACCATCTTACATATGCTGACTAAGACCATCTTACAAAACTGCTTGAATAGCTGCACTCTCGAGGACATGCGCTGACTATGCCCATCTTATAAAATTGGTTGAATAGAGGCACGCTCGAAGACATGTGCTGACTATGCCCATCTTACAAAACTGTTTGACTAGCGGCCCGCTCGAGGACATATTCTGACTATGCCCATCTTACAAAACTGCTTGAATAGCGACACGCTTGAGGACATGCGCTGACTATGCCCATCTTACAAAACTGCTTGAATAGCAGCACGCTGGAGGACATGTGCTGAGTATGCCCAACTTACAAAACTGGTTGAATAGCGGCACGTTTGAGGACATGCGCTGACTATGCCCATCTTATAAAACTGCTTGACTAGAGGCACGCTCGAAGACATGCACTGACTATGCCCATCTTACAAAACTGCTTGACTAGAGGCACGCTCAAGTACATGCTCTGACTATGCCTATCTTACAAAACTGCTTGCATAGAGGCACTCTCAAGGACATGTGCTGACTATGACAATCTTACAAAACGTCTAGAATAGAGGCACGCTGGAGGACATGTGCTGACTATGACCATTATGAGAAGTTGGCCTGATATATGCTGTCCACTATTTATAGTGGGCACCTTGTATCAGTCCAAATAACCCCTTATGGTTAAAGACAACCTTTTTTGAAAGCTATCCTAGTGGTAGCTATGGAGACCAGCCTTCAGGCTAAGTCTTGAAGGAATGTAAAGCAGCTTGTTTTTCCAGTCTATAATCTCTTGAATGACCAAATGAAAGGACAACCACACCAGGTATATATTTAAAATATATGTATTTAAGATAAAACACACCCCTCTAGTCTCTTTATGAGGCTGGAGTTCGAAGTACTTAAGTTACAAGTCAGTATTCAACAGTAAAAGCACAAATACACGTTTGGGCCCTAGGGGTGAACCAAACTGTTAGACCAGGCACCATTGGCGTGGGTCTCCCTTCCATTTTTGTTGTTGTCTCATGTGGTTTTGCTGGTGTTAGATGCTTTGGGCACTGTGCCACTGCTGTCCAGTGCCACAGTGCAAGTGCTCCCTACTGTAAATGAATGTATTGATTAGTGATTCCATGATTGACTGATTTTGTTTACTTGTCAGACCCTAGTATAGTGCACTAAGTGTGTCCAGGGCTTGTAAATCCAAATGCTGCTGGTGGGCTTGCAGCACTGGTTGTGCCACCCACAGAAGCAGCCTTGTTAAAATGTGTCTGCCATTGCAGAGCATGCGTGCAGTCTGGTACTGTCATGCTGACTGGGCAAGTGCACCCACTTGCCAGTCCCTAAACCTTCCCTTTTCTTCATATCAGACACCCCTATGGTAGGCCCAAGGGCAGAGTGCATTGTAAGTATAAGGCAGGACATGCCCTGATGTGTGTGGCATGTCCTAATAGTGAATTACAGCCATTTTCGTTTTTTCACTATTGCAACGCTACCTGTTCTCCATAGGCCAGAATGGGCTGTTAGATTATTAAATGTTTATAATCTTAACTGACTCAGAGAACATGGTAGGAATTCGAGTTTAGTACGCCTGAACTCAGAATGGTAAAATACATCTTTTAGTGAAGGTGGTTTTAACATTCTGTGTTTGAAAATACCACTTTTAGAAAGTAGGTATTTTCTTGCCTAACCTTTCAAGCCTGCCTCTGCTAGGTTGTGTATTCCTTTGTCTGGAACCTGAAGAAACTGAGGAGAGAATATCCCTAAGCTGAACTGCTGCTTGGGGGATTGGGCTGCAGTGGTTTGCCTGACTGCCAAAGGAAGGAGAAGAGACTTTCTGTGCTTATTTCAACTTGTAAGGATCTCCAAGGGCTTGGAACAGAGCTTGCATCCTGCTGAAGTCTCAGGGACAACAGACTTCAACCCCCAGCTCCCCAGAGTTCTTTTGAAGTGCCTGCTGCTGTTTTGGGCCTTCTGAGGGACTGCGCGTCGCAAGGAGCTGGAAGCGCGACTCAACGAAGCCGAAGCGTGTCGCTGTCGCTGCTTCTGCCGTCGCACTTCTGAACAAGGGTGTCGCCGCTGGAGTTGTCGCACTGCACCGCATCGAGGAAAGCGCCTCGCATCCCAAGAGAAGCGCGCTGCCGTCGGAGCTGCTGCCGTCGCATTTCTGAACAAGGATGTCGCCGCTGTAGTTGTCGCATTGTGCGGAAGCTTCACGCAAACTGGGAGAAGAGTGTCGCAGCTGAAGCTGTTGCCGTCGCACTTCTGAACAAGGGTGTCGCCGCTGCAGTCCACGCATCGAACCGAGAACTTCTCGCATCCCCGGAGAAGCGTGCCGCATCTGGAATATCTTCACGTGTTTATTTCTTTGCACCAGAACTTTGTCGCATTGCCATCGCTGCAACATTGCTTGTCGTGGAAGCGCAACGCATCGTAAGGTACATTGACGCAAATTATCGCATCTTAAGAACTGAAGTGAACTAAGCTAAAAACTACCATCTTAAAGTAATAGTATTGGGTTTTTTGTCGTTTATTGTCTTGTGGTAAATCTATATAAAGTATACTTATTTTTTATATAAAACCTGCGTGGTGTCCATTTGTAGTGTTGTCACTGGATTACTGTATGTGGTCACAAATGCTTTACACACTGCCTCTGAGATAAGCCTGTCTGCTCATGCCAAGCTACCAAGGGGGTGAGCAGGGGTTATTGTAGGAGTGTACCCCCTTACCCTGACTAGAGGCAAGGGTCCCTATTTGTCACAAGTACCTACCTGTGTGTTAGACCTGGCACCTTGGCGTGAGTCTCCCTTCCACTTTTTGTTGCTGTGCCTCATGTGTTTTGGTGGTGTTAGCTGCTCAAAGCACTGTGCCACTGCCAACCAGTGCCACAGTGCAAGTGCTCCCTGTATAAAATGTATATGTTGGTTGGATTCCATGATAGGCTTATTTGGTTTACTGCCAGACCCAAGTAAAGTGCACCAGGAGTGCCCAGGGCTTGTAAATCCAAATGCTGCTAGTGGGCTTGCATCACTCGTTGTGCCACCCACATAAGCAGCCTTGTAAAATAAGTCTAAGGTCTGCCATTGCAGAACCTGCGTGCGGTCTGGTACTGTCATGCTGACTGGGCAAGTGCACCCACTTGCCAGTCCCTAAAACCTTCCCTTTACTTCATGTGAGTCACCCCTATGGTAGGCCCAAGGGCAGGGTGCATTGTAAGCATACGGTAGGACAAGCCCTGATGTGTGTGGCATGTCCTAATAGTGAATTACAGCCATTTTCGTTTTTCACTATTGCAAGGCTACCTGTTCCCATAGGCCAGAATGGGCTGTTAGAATTGTTACATTCTATGATCCTAACAGACCCAGGGAACATGGTAGAAATTCGAGTTTAGTATGCCTGAACTCAGAATAATAAAATACATCTTTTAGTAAAGTTTATTTTAATATTCTGGTTTTGCAAATACCACTTTTGGAAAACTGGTATTTGCTTGCCTAACCATTTCAGCCCGCCTCTGCTATGATGTGTATCTGCTGTCTGGTTTCTGTGAGTTACAGGGCTGGGGGAATCCAGAGGGCGGGGCTAGGTAGCCTGGTGGTGAATAGAGAGATTTACATCCAGATGGGTGGGAGGAGTGCACCTGGACTCTGAATAGGGCTGTGCTCTGCCACCACAATGCAGGCTCCACCTCCTGTGGAGCGTCTGATGTCTCTGCCCTGCACCCTGAATGGAAAGTCAGAGACATGTCAACAAAGTGCTCAGGAACTGGTTCTGGCTGGGCAAAGGCCCCTCTACCCCAGAGGAACAAAGGAATTAGGGGTATAAGTATTGGGACCCTGCTCCCAAGAAATTAGATCCTGCTTGACAAGAAGAAACCTCTGCCTGAGGAGAAGGACCTGGGAAAGCTGTAAGGATGAGTACTGTCCCTGACCTGGGGGATTGGCCTGCAGTGGTTGCCTTGCTGCTGAAGGAGAGGAGAAAGGCTACAAAAAGACTTTGCTTTAACTTGTGCTTAAAAGATCTCCAAGGGCCTGAGTAGAGCTGGCCTTCTGTTAAGAAGTCCCAGGAACAAAAGGACTTCACCCTCAGCTTCCCCCTGAACTCTGCTGTGTGAGTTCTGCCCTTCCTACAGTGCTGGATCCAATTGTGGGGCCTCTGGAAGTTGTGCCTGCTGTTGGGAAGCTGACCAAGAAGAAAGAAGCCAAGGATCTCCACTTTTTTTCATGCACAGCCGGCTTAGCGAAAACATTTCCGTCGCACCGCTCGTTAGCATGCAGAATTTTATCGCTGCGAACATCGTCGCAGAGCCTGCTGCCACTGAGCCACATCATCGCTGGTGAAATCGTCGTCCCGCTCGTTAGAGGGCCGAATTTGATTGCTGCGGACATCGTCGCAGAGCCAGCCAAGATCCCCGCTCCGCTCGTTAGTGGGCAGAATTCTATCACTGCGAACATCATCGCAGAGCCTGCCGCTGCTGGGTGAAATCGTCGCAGAGCCAGCCAAGATCATGGCACCGCTCGTTAGCGTGCCGAATTTTATCGCTGCGAATTTTGTCGCAGAGCCAACTAAGATCAGCGCTGGTGAAATTGCCGCCCCGCCCGTTAGTGGGCCGAATTTTGTCGCATCGTGCCTTAGCGAGTAAATTTCTACCGGAAAAGCTACGCCTTGAAACCCATACAAGTATCGCCTCACTCTCCATACAGATCGGATTCGTCGCCCACCCCTGCTGCATGCCGCAGGGTTGTCGCATCGTCTCCCTGAAGAACCAGGCTGAATTAGGCCTGGCGGCACAGGATGCGCCTGAAATCTTCTGAGTTCGCCTGCTTAATTGTACAGAGACACGGAAACACTCTGTTGGCATAGGAACTTCAATGTATTAGCTGCAGCTAGGTACAGTTGTCCTAGAAGTACATCAGTGGTCGGTTCTCAGGAGACTGCCACTTCAATCCGTGGCTCACAGTCTTTTATAGTGCTTAAATCCCCTAAAGCAACAACGCCCTCAATGTGCAAAACATGTCAACCACTAGCAAACATTCCTTTTACAAGATACAGGATAACAGGTAATAGAAATTCCTTCCCTAGGGTTGTGTTCTCTACCTGACCCTATAGGCCAGGTGGCATGAGCATTCCTAAGTTTAATTAATTTACAACAGGACGTGTTTGCGTGATGCAGGTGGTGATTCGTAAAACAAAGGGAAGGCAGAGAAGGATCACCAAGGGTCAATAGATGGTTATCACGGAAATTAGTTGCTTCGAGCCGGGTCCCAGAATGCATTTTGCTCAGAGAGAAAGGAAAAAAGGTCATTGAACATGTTACAGTTCAGTGTATGGAGAAACGCTACGAAGGTCGTCGGCGCCTGAGTAAAGGGCAACATCACAATGGTGTCAATATGCAAGATGGAGCCATAATCAAATTTCCTCAGACCCTCCTTTTGCCATTACTCAGGCAAAAACACACAGGCTGTTGTTAATCAGAATCGACTTCAATAGCCATGAAATCTACAAGCTGTTGTTGCAGCATTATTTTCGTGTTCTCTGCTTTCTGGGATACAGGATTTGGAACACTCAGGGTGGCGCAAAGCCCGCATATAGCGGGACCACATTGTAGGCAAAGGCAACATGAGAAGAGAATAGCCAAAGTCGATCCGACAAAGGTAAGAATCTTCCATCCCCATGTAGACAGTAGTCCCCCAAACCATCCCATCAGAGACCAATTCCCTTCATCCTGGTGAACGGACTCAGCGATCTTATGTAGCTTAGAGATGGCTTGGTATACTGTAGGGGCGTTGTTTGGAATATAAATGCAACAGCTAGATCCGATCAATTTGCATACGCCCCCACGGTCAGCAAGAATAATATCTAATACCATCCTGTTCTGAAGCGCGACAAGGCGGTCAGCAACAAGTTCTGCAGTGAGATTACTCAAAGCTCCAGCTGTTTCATTGACAGTGGCTTCTACAACTCGAATTAGTTGTCTTATGTCTCTACTGTTGGCTATTGGGCCCCAGAATGGAAGGAGTCCTTTCAAGACATCTCCGACTTCTTGAACTGACGTATCCTGGTCAGACACCACCCTTCTTTTCTGTAAATGATGCATGGCATCCACTATATATGTAGGGGGCAACAACCAAGCGATATAACAAGTGCCTCTCCAATTACCAGGTAGAGAAGTGTAAGCCTTATTTCCACACACGAAGTATGTATTACGTGAGGGAACCATGCGGGGCCAATCTGTCCCATTCAAGGTCACAATATGCTGGCATTTGCTTGTACCTTTATATTCTAACCCTCCTTTCCTAATACAGAATGGTGCTTGTCCAGGTACCACTAGAAAAGTTTGTCCTTTTCGAGAGGTTTTATTAGAGGGCAGGAAATACAAATCCGTAGATCTGGTTTGGCGATCAGCATATTCTGACTTCTCACTATCCGTCCCATATATCCTTTTTCTGTCCCACCAACATAAATGGTATAGATGTACTCCTAAGCTTCTTACGTCTCGGGTATCACCATCTCCAGAAAATACCCAACTGGCACTCAATTCCCACCATGCACTACAAGAACTATTAAATGAAAAAGGAAGGGTAATGTATGTTATTCCAGTATTCACCGAACTTGGCAGAAGACCACAAACCCAACAGTTCGTCGCATTAGTAGCCAATTGATGTTGGTGTAGCATAGAAACAAATGTGTTGTTACGGAATTCACTCCTTCTCGACTCAACATGAGGGGGTAGAGTGACATGTGTATGCATTTCAACGGTAACTTTGGGAATGGGCTGCGTAAAAATTACATGTAGTCCCGATCCTATGCTAGACAATATAATACACATTAAAATCAATATTATTAAAGCCACCACAAAACGATTATGCAATAATTTACAATGCTTCGTGCTTGTTGTTTGTATTTTGTCCATTCCCTTTCGAACAGTCATTTCCATCTCTAAATGTTGCCCGTGACGGGAGGTTGCTTCACTCAGCTGTGATTGTCTGTAGTTCTTTTTATTTTCCTACAAGTCCCACAGGCCTAGAGCCACACCTTTGGTCACAATTCTGAGACTACGATCACGGCCCTGCAACATGTGGAAATCGGGATAAAGACAAAGTCAATGAGGTACTACTGAGGTATTCTTGTTCAATCTGGGCCTCAAATCGTACCTCCGGGAACCAGGTACAGTTTGTTCTGGGAAAAAGAGATGTGGTTCAGTAGGGTCCAACTCCAATGCCGGTGGTATTGCTGCTTGGGCGACCTCGTCGTCTTTTCCTTCTGATCTGGCAGTCTAGGCGTGAATCGCTAAATGGTCCATATCTTGGTATCCTTTCGCTTTCAGAATCGCCAATTTGTTTGCGAACCCACTGATCATAAGGCAATGGTAGGGGCACTTTCTTGCAATGTATCCCATGTACCCAGTTCTTTTTGCCCACCACCTTCACTGCAGTACGCGTCGTTAACAGTACTTGATGAGGTTCTCTCCAGCGAGGTTCCAAGTTCTTCGACCTCTGAAAGTTTTTAATGCAGACCCAATCTCCAGGTCGTATGGTATGACCAGGATCAGTTGAAGCCTGAGGCAAAGTATCTTGTACCTGTTGGTGAAGGACACGTAATTTAGTGATGAGATCATGCAAATAGTCAATTAACAATGGATGCTCTATCTCGGAGTATTTCTTCGGCCTTGGGACTCCCCAAACATTTGCAGGGCGTCCAAATACAACCTCATAAGGACTAAGCTCCATACGGGAATGGGTGGCTGTTCTAGTGGATAAAAAAGCCAAGGGCAGAGCATCAGGCCAAGCAAGACCCGTGCTGGCTTGTATCTTCGCGAGTTTAAGCTTAAGAGTGCCTTATAGCATTCTACCAAACCCGCTGACTGAGGATGGTTCGCTGTGTGGAACTTTTGTCTTATGCCAAGGCCTGCACATACTTTCTGCATGATCTGACTAGGGGTGGGCGGAATTTGCGAAATTAACTTTCGCAAATTATCGCGAAAATGTTTAAAATTATCGCAAACAAGCGGAAATATCGCGAAGATGCGGAAGTTTTTTTCCGGCATGTTCGCGAGATTTTCTGCATGGTTGCGGGTCGCCAACTTACCCATGTGGTTGCTTGAGGGCGCGGCCATCTTGTTTTGAGTTGTCTCGCGGTGCATGATCGCGAGAATAAAGAAGTGATCGCGCGACGCATGACGTCACTGTGGGCGCGAACTGTCGCGAGACAGCGCAAATGGCTAAAAACAATACAACATCTCATGGAGAACACGACCGGATCAAGAAAACTTGTCGGCGAACGCAGGGATTCAGGTAAGGCGATCGCGCGCGCGCGAGAATGTATTAATTTACAGCGCGAGCAACAAACAAATTATCGCTAAGCTGCGGAAACCGGAAATTTTGACATTTTCGCGCTCTCCGCGGAACGCGAAAATGTCAAATTATCGCAATTTCCGCGAACGGAACGAAATTTTCGCCCAGGCCTAGATCTGACCCACAAATTCACTTCCGTTGTCACTCCAAATAATTCTGGGTCACCCAAATCTCGGCAGAAACTCCTTCAAAAGGACTTTTGCCGTGGATAGAGCAGTATTATCTTTCAGGGGATAGGCCTCTATCCATCGGGAGAAGGCACATACCACAACAAGAACATACTTCAGATTGTTACATCGTTCCATGTGAATGTAATCTATTTGCAACACCTCAAAAGGGTACTTTGGGGGAGCAAAGTGACCTGCCGGTGTTGGTGTTCCCTTCCCCGGGTTATGCATCAAGCATATAATACAATGCTTAACCAGATTGTCTGCACATTTAGATATCCCCACATTCTGCCATACCGGAGCCAGAAGTTTGCATATACTTTTAGCGCTAATGTGGGCTGGACCATGCGCCATGGTAACTACTGGGAGTACATAAGCATCTGGTAACAACCAGCGTTGATGTTCTGACAAGTCTGTCCAGCACCCTGTCACATCCAACCTTCCTATACTCTCTTTCCACTTACTTAATTCTTTCTCTGTGGCTTCTGCCTGGATCGTTTTCACACTGTCCACAGTATTCTCACACATCCCTCCTTGTGTAACCCATCTAGCAGAGCCCGCAACATACATGCGGCTTGTAGTGTCTCTAGCCGTCTCTTTCGCTATCCGGTCTGCAAAAGCATTTCCTTGACCTACATCATCAGTAATCTTCTTATGTGCACTACACTTCACAATCGCTATCTGAGTGGGCAAGGTGAGCGATTCAAGAAGGTCATTTACCAATTGGCCATGCTGTATCTTAGTGCCATGGGATGTGAGAAACCCTCTTTCCTTCCACAGGCGGCCAAAACTATGGGCCACTCCAAACGCATACTGACTATCAGTATACACATTCACTCTTTCCCTTTCAGCCAACACACAAACTCTAGTCAGTGCTATCAATTCAGCTGCCTGAGCTGAATTATGCATAATACGCGCTGTTTCCACAACGGTGTACAAGGTACTGACTGCATAGGCTGAGGTCGTTTCACCATTGGGAAGCTTAAAACAAGAACCGTCCACCCATAGGATCCCATCCGGGTCCGGGAGTGGAGTATCCTTTAAATCAACTCTGCCTCTTGTCTCTTCCTCCGTGCGGAGGAAACAATCATGCTGCTCCTGAGTACCGTTTTCTACTGGAATTGGCAGCAATGTCGCCGGGTTCAAGGTATTACATCGCTTAATGTGTATGTGACTAGCCAAGAGCGTCAACTCGTACCCCGAAAGGCGGGCACTCGTGAGGTGTTGAGTCTTCGTTCTATTTAGGAGGGTGTCTACTGCATGCGGCACCATGACAATGAGGGTATTATCTAATACCAATCCAGCAGACTGGCGAATGGAAACGGCTGCGGAGGCTGTAGCCCTCAAACAGCTAGGTAACGCCTTGGCCACTGGATCTAACGTGGCCGAAAAATAGGCACAGGGACGTTGCTTGCCCCCAAATCGTTGCGTTAAAACTGATAAAGCGCAACCTTCTTTCTCATGAACATAGAGTGTGAAAGGCTTACTGTAATCAGGAGTACCTAACACAGGGGCAGAGCACAAGGCAGTACGTAAATCAGTGAAACTTTTCTGACATTCCGCAGTACATGGAAGCGGGTGTGGTGTATCTTTAAGAGTGAGTGCCAACAAGGGTTTCGCCAGAAGGGAAAAATTGGGGATCCATTGTCTACAATAAGAGGTAATACCTAAGAAGGCACGCACCTCTTTTTGCGTACATGGAATAGGCATTTGGGCAATTGCTTGAATACGTTCTGGGGTCAATCGCCGTCCCTCCTTTGACAAGAGATGACCTAGATAGGTAACCTCTTGGCAGCAATAATGCAATTTTGACGGTGAAACCTTGTGGTGGTGGTCAGATAAGTGGTGTAACAGTGAAATAGTAGCCTTTTTACAAGTATCCTCAGAATCTGCTGCAACCAACAGGTCATCCACATATTGAATGAGAGTGGCACCTGGTGGTAAAGACATAGTATCGAGCTGTGATTTTAATGCTTGACTGTAAATGGAGGGGCTCTCACAATACCCTTGAGGAACCCGTTTGAACCGGAAGCTTTGGCCTGCTAAGGAGAAGCCAAAAATATCCCTACTTTCCTCAGCAATGGGAATGCTGAAGAAAGCATTTTTTAGGTCAATGACAGAAAACCAGGAGGCTGAGGCAGGTATCATTGTCAATTGGGCATTGATATCCGGGCCAACAGGGAATTGAGGTACTACAATCTTGTTGACCTC
Source organism: Triturus cristatus (assembly GCF_964204655.1). NCBI lineage: Eukaryota > Metazoa > Chordata > Amphibia > Caudata > Salamandridae > Triturus > Triturus cristatus. Next base: position 165,502,526 of record NC_140579.1, read on the forward strand.
TCTGAGATCAATCACAAAATGATAGACAGGTGGCTGAGAAGGGTCGGTTCGTTTAAAAACAGGCAGAACAGGGCTATTGCATACATTTCCCCTAGTCTCTTCAACCACACCATTTTGTACCAAATCATGAACTATAGTCAAAAGAGCTTTTTCGCCGTCACTGGAAATTCTATACTGTGGAATGCGAGGAAATTTAACATTAGGCTTGAGGGTAACAATGTAGGGCAGGATCCGCAGGAGGCCCACATCATTGGGGCCGGTGGCCCAGAGGGTGGCGGGAAGAGACTGTAATTCAGGGGGAAGCTGGTCTTTAGACAAATACATCGGTGAGGTCAATTTCTTACCTAAGGTAAGACGTACACCAGAAGGGGAACAGTGTAATGTCGCATACAATCTCTTCAATAAATCCAAACCCAGCAAATTTTCGCCACAACCAGTTGTTAAAAGGAGTGGGGCCTCCAATTTGTAAGGACCTATGGAAATGGGCAAAGGGCGTGAAACTGGATTTTGAACTGGGGCGCCAGAAAACCTACAGAAACATTTGTACAGCCAGACAAAGGTGCCCCAGGGAGTTTAGAGTGAATTATAGAACTCTTCGTCGCACCAGTGTCTAATAGGAATGGCTCTGTAACACCTAGTGCTACAACATCAACTTAAGGTCCACTTTGGTCCACTGGAACTGATACTACTCCCTCACTTTGTCCATGGCTGTCCTAGCTAGATTGGAAATTCTGACTCTCATCTTCGGTATAATAATCATCATTATAATAGTTGGTAGACTGAACAGTTGGCTGATCAAAATAATTTGTGGAGTTTCCAGGGGGCATGGAACGTTGCTTATTAGGCGATGTACCTCGTCCTCTACCTCTGGGTGCTGACTGATAACCACCCCGGCCTCGTGACCCGGGAATGCCGCCCGTACGCTGTAACAAAACCGGGCAATTATACTTTAAATGGCCTTCTTCTTTACAGTAAGCGCATTGATTTTGGCCCAGTGGGGGTCGGGGAACAAAAGGCCCAGACCTCTGCAACTGTCTCTGAAATTGTTGAGGTGGCTGAAATTCACATTGGGCAGGGCGAGGGGGATAAGCTTGTTGCAAAAGAACTTTTGTTTTCAGCTCTTTAGTCTTTTTATCAAGTTTCTCTCTTTCCTCTTTATCCCTGTTTTCATAATACTGAGCAGTAGACACAAATTTGTCTACAAACAGTCGTTGGCCACCTTCCGTGCTCATATCCTGACCACTATGATCAATAAACGTCTCCTCAAAACGAGTAAAGAAATCAGAGACGCTTTCATCCGCTTTCTGCTTACAAGGTGTTAACTTATCCCAATTAACTCGCAGAGGGGGCATCATAGTTTTCAGTAAGGCAATGATCCTAGCTGGGAGTTCTGCAATTAAAGCCTCAGGTTTGGCACCACCCACTTGGAGTCTGTCCGCGGCAAGTATGGCAGCCCAATCACCCCCCCAATTCCCCGGGATGGTCCTCCTTCCGAATCCTAGCCCATAATGGTTGTGGGACCACATTACCCATTAGCATGTCTATATCGGTCAAATTCATAATACATGCATCAACAGTTTGGGACATCTCTTTGTAGTACCCAGCAGGATTGTTACGGGGGTCCGGTAAGGACTGTTTAAGGGCCAATACCTCAGACCGTTTCCAAGGAACGTGTACCCACACACGTTGAAAGTGAGCTGGTATAAGAGGATTACCACCCTGAGCTGCAACCTCCTCTCTCCACACTGGGGGAACCTCTCTCATAGGCTAGTGTTTTAACTTTCGTCTAGCAGAGGAATCACGTTCTGCCAAAGACCGACAAACAAACATCATTCTAAAGGTGACAAGCGTTCTTACCGCGTCCTCAACCTCTGCGCCCACAATCAGCCCTTTACCAAACTCGGCCTGAACATCTAGCAGGCCCTGAGGGACTGGTCCCAATCCCATATCCTCCCACTCTTGACCTAAAATGTTACACATATGATCAAAAACATATCTCTGCGTCGGTGCCTCCCACTGCTGAAAGGTGTCCTTAATATCTTGCATACTATACTGGGAGCCATTCGTAATCCACCTTCGGGCAAGAAGATCTAACACTTCCCGTTCATCTGGACCTGGGAGCTGACTACGAGTTTGTCTACGAGGAGAAACAGGGGTCATTTTAAGTGTCCCAAAGAGAGGGGACAAAAGGCCTGAAACAGTATCAACCATTCGCCTCCGAACGGAGGGAGAATTCGTCATTATGACAGGAGACAGAATATTAGGCGGGGCAGAAGAGGGAGTAATAGGTGCAAAAGGAGACGAAGGTAAGGGAGAGCCAGGTAATACCGGAAGAGGCTGTGATGGGGGTGCAGGAACCGATTGAGGAGCGACAGGTGGAACAACAGGTGGGACAGGTGGTAATAATAAAGGTGCATTTGCCCCTGGCACAGGCTGTAGTGCAAAAGGTACATTAGACCCCTGGGCATAGGGCGGGGGTAACCTCAACAGATGGGACATTAAGGGATCCTTCTCAGGGACCACATTCTTTTCTGTAGGGGAAATTGGCAACACTGGATAACATTTATCTCCTGCCATACGACGTTGCCTATCTGAAACCTGAATCGCATGATCGGTCTCATTATTTTCAAACTGTTGGGCAGCTTGTATAACAGACATATCCCTCCTATCTCTTTTAGCTTGTTTTATTTCTTTCTGTTTGGCCTCCTTACACCATAAGCGGAAAGAGTCAAACATAGCCGGCCGGGCTTTACGTTTAAACAAAGTTCCCTCCAAATTTTCTAAGATATTGAGCTCAAAACAGCCATTCTGCGGCCACCGTAAAACACCATCTTTCCTAGTATAGCGAACCCAAGCCTCATTAAAGGCTATGGGACCAATACCATATTTAGAATATACTTCATAAGTGGGAGTCCCGGCCGGAGGAATTGGACAAGAGTCCTCCAGTCGGGAATCCCTATCGCAACAACAACAACACCATCTTCTAAACTTACTGAAACCAGGCATCGCTATTACACTAGTTTCCTCACAAACTTCAAGGGGTTAATTAGTCACTTTATAGTACAAAAACTGCACTCACCCCTCGGTTTCGGCTTTTGCAAAAGTCGAACAAAGGCAAAGGAGTGGCCACTATACTTAACTTAACCAGATGTTTTCATACGCCAACAGAGGTCCGTCTAATGTCTCGCGATACCAATCATCATCGAAGGAGCCAAAGCATGGCGGCAGTCAGGGCAGAAGGTCTTCACAGCCGTTGGAAAGGAGAAGCCACACTGTAAAAACCTTCGGTCCACTTACGACATGCAGGGGTCGATCACGTGGTGCGCGTCCTCCGGAATTTCCTTGCGGGGCTCCTCACGATCCTCGGGCTGGACCCACGACCACTGAAGCCGCCTCAGAGAGGGCACCATCTGAAGAACCAGGCTGAATTAGGCCTGGCGGCGCAGGGTACGCCTGAAATCTTCTGAGTTCGCCTGCTTAATTGTACAGAGACACGGAAACACTCTGTTGGCATAGGGACTTCAATTTATTTGCTGCAGCTAGGTACAGTTGTCCTAGAAGTACATCAGTGGTAGGTTCTCAGGAGACTGCCACTTCAATCCGTGGCTCACAGTCTTTTATAGCGCTTAAATCCCCTAAAGCAACAACGCCCTCAATGTGCAAAACATGTCATCCACTAGCAAACATTCCTTTTACAAGATACAGGATAACAGGTAATAGAAATTCCTTCCCTAGGGTCGTGTTCTCTACCTGACCCTATAGGCCAGGTGGCATGAGCATTCCTAAGTTTAATTAATTTACAACAGGACGTGTTTGCGTGATGCAGGTGGTGATTCGTAAAACAAAGGGAAGGCAGAGAAGGATCACCAAGGGTCAATAGATGGTTATCACGGAAATTAGTTGCTTCGAGCCGGGTCCCAGAATGTACTTTGCTCAGAGAGAAAGGAAAAAAGGTCATTGAACATGTTACAGCTCAGTGTACGGAGAAACGCTACGAAGGTCGTCGGCGCCTGAGTAAAGGGCAACATCACAATGGTGTCAATACGCAAGATGGAGCCGTAATCAAATTTCCTCATCCCCAGGGTCTCAGGACTGACGCCGTTGCTTGTTTTTCGACGCCTGTGCGCCGCCAAGAACTTTTATCGCATCACCAGGTACTGTTGGCTAAAAGTGACGCTAAGGTGGATGATTTTGTCGCTAAACTAAGAACTCTTTTTGAAACCATATTCTTGAACTGTGTATGTCATTTTTGTCATTATTTGGTCTTGTGCTAAGTCTTTACATAAAAGATCACTATTTTTTATATAAATCTAGTGTGGTGTCCATTTGTGGTGTTGTCACTGAGTTACTGTATATGGTCACAAATGCTTAACCTATAACGCCTCTGAGATAAGTCTTGTCTGCTCGCGCCAAGCTACCTAGAGGGTGAGCAGGGGTTATTTTAAGAGGGTAATCCCCTTATCCTGACTAGAGGAGAAGGTCCCTGCTTGTCACAAGAACCTACCTGTGCCAACCAGAGACTCCCAAATCTAACACTGTGCCAACTAGAGACCCCCAAATCTAACATTGGTGGTCAGCGGTGAGGATTCTGGACTTGCATTTGTGACTTATTTACAGTGATTGGTGAACACTACTTAGTGAGTGCAGACCATAACGCAACCACATACTTTTTGGATTTTCTATTTTTGAAAGATGCCAAATTCAGTTGTCATGGAGAGAGCAGAATCTGAAGCCTCTATTGATTGTGAATGGGAAGAAGAGAGGCTGGAAAGCTACAAAGTATCACAGCTGAAATACTTCTGCAAGAAATTTACTGTTTCCGCTTCTGGGTTCAGAGTGAAGGAAGAGTTCTACAAGGCGCTGAGGGCCTGGGTAGAAGCAAGGAAAAACCCTGAGATTGAAGAGGGGGATGACCATGCAGATGTACAGCTGGACGGGCCAGTGGGCCAAGGAGGAAGGAAAGTACCTTCCCCCGCAGGTAGCAGTGCTTCTTCTGGCAAGAGTCTGTCTCCAGAGGAGTTGGAGGACAGAGAAATCGAGGAGGCACAAAATGGAGATGACCAAGTTCAAGGTGGACAGGCAACTGGAGTTAGAAAATAGATTAGACATAGAGGAAAAAAGGTTACAGTTTGAGCATGAAAAGGTTTTGAGGGAGTTGGAGTTTAAAACCAAGAGTTTAGAGGTTACTCCCTCTTGTGGCAGCGTACCGTCAGTGCCTGTGGAAACTAGAGTATACATTCCCAAAGATGTGGTGAAAGAATTTTATAAAAATGATGATATTGGGCAGTGGTTCAGAGCCTATGAGGTAGCCATGTCTTCCCACCGGGTCCCTGAGAGAGATTGGGGAGCGGGGTTGTGGGGAAGGTTCCTTAGTGAAGGGTGGGACACACTGTTAGACTTGCCTTCTGAAGTCCAAAATTCATACAGCCACATGAAAGATGCATTAATGTCTAGGTATGGTTTGACCCCTGAACTCTATAGACAGAGGTTCAGGAAATGCAAGAAGTTAGAAAACAGTACCTGGGTAGAATATGTCACTTTCTTTTGCAGAGCATTGGATGGTTGGGTGAAGGGCAGCAAGGTTAATGATTTTCAAGGTCTCTTTGATTTGATTGCATGGGAGCACTTTTCTGATAATTGTTTTCCAGAGCTGCGCCAGCATCTGATAGATAGCAAGCTGACTAACCCTAGGAAGCTTGCTGAAGAGGCGGACCGCTGGGTTAGCACCAGGGTCCACAAGGGTCACATGAGAGACTCAGCCAAAGGTGGGCAGGGTCCCCAGCAGAAGAGTGGGGGGGACAAGGGTAAACAGAAGGAGTTCCGCAAAGGGCCCCAAAGTAGTCCCCAAGGGAAAGGTTCCCAGCCTCCCCCTGAGAGAAAGCAGGGGGTCCCGACAGGTAGTCCTGTTCCACAGGGGCCCCTGAAATGCTACAAATGTGGCGACCTGGGTCATAAGGCGAATGATCCCAGGTGCCGCCTATTTGGAAAGACAGCACCCGCTGGTGCTCCGCCCCGGCAGATGGCTAGTGTAGCCTTTGGGGAGGAGATTGATGTCCAAGGTGGGATGGGTCCCGCAGAGATGTCCCTTGTCTCTTTAGGAGACTGTGAGGTGGTCCCAGGGACCCAACTGCCCAGGAACACTAAGAAATATGGGCAGTGGGTGACCATCAATGGTCACAAGGTGAAGGCTCTTAGAGATACAGGAGCCAGTGTGACAGCTGTCAAGTGTCACCTGGTGTCTCAAGAGCAGATTGTCCCTCATGCATTTTGCCAATTTGTTGCCGCTGACAACACAGAGAGTGTAGGAGAGTAGGATCTGCACTTATGTTGCCCCCGTTTTTTTTCTGATGTTAACACTGGTTTCTGGCTATTATCTGGCTGGGTCCCTGCTAATCAGGGCCCCAGTCTCTCTGTTCTCTCTAAACAACTTGGAGTACATATTAGATGCACTAGTGATTGGATACTGTGGTACCTTATGAGCCCCTAGTATATTGTACCTTGGGTACCAAGGGCATAGGTACTTCACAGGCCAACCAGGGGCTGAAGCATGTATTATGCCACCCCTGGGAAGCAGACTAAATTTGACACCACAGGCCTGCTACTGCAGCCTGGGTGAGGTAGTGTTAGCACTCCTCACTGAGGTATAGGTTCCTATATCTCACCTTACACACACATATAAACCTATCAGTCACCCCTAAGGCCGGCCCTATCAATCCTGAAGGCAGGGTGCTTGGTTTACAATGTGAGGGGGTGCCTCTGCCTGAGCAGGGCCCCTCTGCACCTGGCAGAGTCTATTCTCTGTGGCTGTTTGTGGACGCGGTTAAACCATATACTCTTAACTGCATTATAACCTAGCAGTAAATGCTAAGTTTGGAATGACTGCATCAAAACATGTCGTGTTTGGTGTCAAACAACTTGGAATCATACCCCCACACCAGTAACTGGTGTGGGAGTATGATCCCACCCTTCTAGAGGGGAAGACATGTACCTACTGTGGAAACACGGTAGAAATCTGAAAGAGCCCTGGCATCACAAAATGGATGCCACCAGCACAGACACTGGGCTGCCCTCCTGCTGCTGACTGAAACTCGCAGTGGAGGAGGCCCAACAATAGGCATCCTGTCACAGGAAGGTGTAACCACCTTCCAGACAGGATTTAGTGAATTGGGGCTGGGTGGGTGCACTCCTAGAGTGCTTTGATGTCCTGCACTGGGAGAGCAGTAGGCTCCTCTGTGCATATGCCAGCTCAAACCGGTTCAGGGGCTACCTGCCCCTGCTCTGGCGTGAAACTGGACAAAGGGAAGTGGGTGTAACCACCCACTCCCCTGACCTTCCCAGAGGAGTGGTCATAGAGCTAGTCCCTCCCTTTCCTTTAGTATAAGATAGGGAAACCTTGCCATTGCAAATCAGATATTCCTGGACGACGCTCTACAAGAAGAATCCTGGCCCTTCAATGTTCCACTACCATTGGAAGATTGAAGAATCTCCCTTGGAGTCAAGGAGTGACTCCCCTGCTTGGCAGGCACCAAAAACTTGAATCAACGGTCGCAAACTTTCCCGCTCCCGCTGGAGTCTGAAGTCAGTCAGTAGATTTCCTGACTTCTCGACAGGCATTGTGAGTCCCCAGCAAAGCTGAGGTGAGTGGACCCCACGAGTGATGAGGAACAGCAATACCCGGGTACAGTGCACTATTGTCAAGTGCAACCCCTTCACGATGTTCGACGAACTTGTGCATTGGACCACGTATGGTACAAGCCTCCAGCAGGATTTCCCTCGAAAATTAGAGGCCTACCTTGTCCTGAGTGACCGTGGGCTCCTGTGAAGCGAATCCTCATGAGGCGTCTTCACGATCCCTTGCAAGCTGGCTTGTGGGTCCCCTGAAGACTTTCTCATCAAACCAAAGGGCTCCTCTGGTTGCACCAGGCCTGCCCTGACTTACCTTTGCTGGGTAAGTCCCTCAGACCTTGCTGGTCTGCACCGCTGACTTTATTCACTTTCCATGAGACTTGCTGTTGCCAAGGCTTGTTGGCTCCAATCCGGTTGCCAACACTTCAGTAAGCTGCAGACTTTGTGGGACACTTCGAATCCAGCTCCTGGTCATCGTTGATGCCTCCTGGACCTCGTGGCTGAAGAGTCAAAACACCCTTGATCACCTGAAATCACCTGACTTCCGTGGGCATCCATCTTCCTGGCCCCGGGTCACTGGCAAGTGACTGTGAACACTGTCACTTCTGGTTTCAGGTCTTCTTCATCCTGAATCCAGCCTTGGATTCCACCGGACACTTCTCCAGTCTTCACAAGCAGCAAAACCTCTTCGGCTTTCATTGAAAACGACGACGCGACCCGACACCAAAAGACACCTATGCACCCGGCTTCCCTGGGTGAGGTAACTCGTGCACTCCAGTGCTCCTGTGGGTGTTGGCCCTCGAACTACTTACCTTGTAAGTGGCTTGCTTGTAGACTCTCTAGAAGTACCATAAAACTTTAAAATTCCAACCGCGACTTGCTCCATTGAAATCAATAGGGAACCTGTGGCTGTGTTCTCACACTGCACGTGTCTCCCGTGGGTCCTTTACTTACCTGCCTTGGGTGGATTAGTGAGGCCCCAGCGATTCTACAGGCCCTAGGCCTTTTCCCCTTGCAAGATGACATTCCTAAACCTCTTTTTGAGTATATGGTCTGGTACGCCCCTAGGGCCCCAGGCATATTTGTGCTTAACTTATTGTGAAACGTTGGTATTTGCATATGTTCCTGACTTCTAATCTCATAAAGAGATTAGTAGAGTGTGTCTAGTAATAAATACATATATATTTGATATATATACCTGTGTGGTGTCCTTTCATTTGGTAATTCAAGAGATTATAAGGTAAAACAAGCTGCTTTACATTCCTCTGAGACTTAGCCTGAAGGCTGCTCTCCACAGCTACCACTAGGATAGCTTCCTTTAAAAGGTTGTCTTAAACCTATCTACCATAAGAGTCGAATTGGACTGGTGCAAGGTGGCCACTAAAACTAGTGACCAGCATATGCCAGGCCAACTTCTCACAGAGAGCCATTGTCCAATGGCTCAGGTTCCCTTTGAGTGTGGGGGGTCTCTGGTACTCTTCAGGCAGCTGTGAGGCCCGCCATGCCTGTTGACTGTTTGTTGGGGAAGCTCACCTTGGGGAAAGGTGGAGAAGAGTACTCACCTGGAGATGTTGGGTCTGCCTGACTGGACGTGCGTGACCACCCGGTCAATGGCAGCCAGAAGGGGTGCTCAAGAGGACCTGGAGCCTGAGAGGGAGGTCCAGGAACCTGCCTTAGAGAGAAGAGGCCGGGGGCATGGGAAACCGGCCCCCGAAGTTCCCATGGCCCAGGAGGAGGTAGACCCTGAGGGGGATGCCCTGGAGCCTACCGGGGAGCAAGTAGCTGAACTGGGGGACCTGCCTGAGCTGACCCATTGGCAGCAAGAAGAAGGCCCCTCCAGGGAAGAATTCTGCAGGGAGCAGAGAGAATGCCCTTCTCTTGAGAGTTTGCGGCGACAGGCTGCAAGCCAGGCAGTAGCTGATCAGTCAGGATCACATTGGATTTACTGGGAGAATGGTCTCCTGTATAGTGAGCCTTGGGTTGCTGAACCTGGGTCAGCCCGTGTGCTGGTGGTACCCCAGAGTTTCAAAGCCTTCCTACTGGGGCTGGCTCATGATGTGCCGTTAGCAGGACATTTGGGACAGGACAAGACCTTTGAAAGGCTTGTCACTCACTTTCATTGGCCCCAAATGCGCAAGCATTCAGACACCCATTGCAGGACCTGTCAGACTTGCCATGCAAGTGGAAAGAGTGGGAGAAAGCAGAAGGCTCCTCTCCAGCCATTCCCTGTGGTCAGTACCCCCTTTGAGCGGGTGGGGATTGACATTGTGGGGCCACTGGACCCCAAGACAGCCATGGGCAACAGGTTCATCCTGGTCTTGGTGGACCATGCCACCCGGTACCCAGAAGCCATACCTCTGAGGACAGTAACGGCCCCCGTGGTGGGACGAGCACTGATGGGAATTTTCTCCCGAGTGGGATTCCCTCGCGAGGTAGTGTCTGACCGGGGAACCAACTTCATCTCTAAGTATATGAAGTCCCTGTGGGAGGAGTGTAGGGTAACTTACAAGTTCACCACTCCTTACCCCCCCAAGGAAACGGGTTGGTTGAAAGGTTTAACCGAACCCTGAAAGGCATGATAATGGGTCTTGAGGAACCCATGAGGCGTAAGTGGGACGTCTTCTTGCCATGCCTACACTTTGCATACCGTGAGGTGCCACAGAAATCTCTAGGGTTCAGTCCCTTTGAGCTGCTCTATGGACACCCAGTCAGAGGACCTCTGAGTCTGGTCAAGGAAGGCTGGGAGCAATCTCCCAGGAAACCTCCCAGGATGTATATAGCTTCATGCTGGCCTTCAGGAACCAGACTAGGTGTTTCAGGCAACTCGCTTAGGTGAATCTGGAAGCCAGCCAGGAGGAGATGAAGCGATGGTATGACTAGAATGCCACTCTGGTAGAGCTTCAGCCTGGTCAGAAAGTGTGGGTCATGGCCCCAGTGGAGCCCTGCGCGCTCCAAGATAAGTGGCCCGGACTGTTTGAGGTTGTCGAGCGCAAGAGTCCAGTTACCTACTTGGTGGACTTGCGGTCTCCCAGGAACCCCTTGAGGGTCCTGCATGTCAACCGCCTTAAGCCCCATTTGGAGAGGTCCGAAGTGGGCATGCTCTTAGCAACAGATGCTGGAATGGAGGAGGAGACTGAACCTCTTCCTGACCTCCTGTCTGCAACAGAGCAAGATGGGTCAGTGGATGGTGTTAACCTCTCTTCCACCCTGACCCCTGAGCAACAGAATGACTGCCGCCAGTTGCTGGGACAGTTTTCTGACCTGTTCTCCCTGGTTCCTGGTATCACAGATTGGTGTGTCCATGATGTGGATACAGGAGACAGCTTACCTGTGAAACTTACAGGGTAACTGACAGGGTGAGGGCTTGCATCAAAGCTGAGGTCTCAAAGATGCTTGCGCTAGGGGTGATTGAGTCCTCTAGCAGTCCTTGGGCCAGCACAGTGGTCTTGGTCCCAAAGGCTGCAGCGCCGGGTGCCACACCTGAACTCCGGTTCTGTGTGGACTAACGAGGGCTCCATTTGGTCACGAAGACTGACGCGCACCCCATCCCCAGAGCTGATGAGCTCATTGATCGGCTAGGGGCTGCACGGTACCTCAGCACTTTTTCATTTAACATCTGGGTACTAGCAGATCACCTTGACTGATGGGCCAAAGGAGAGGTCAGCATTCTCCACATCAGATGGGCATTTCCAGTTCCTGGTTATACCGTTTGTGATGAAGAATGCCCCTGCCACCTTTCAGAGGTTGGTCAACAGGTGTTGGTTGGACTGGATGAGTTCAGTGCCGCCTACCTGGATGACATCGCAGTGTTCAGCGCCAGTTGGGAAGAACATCTGCACCACCTCTGGGAAGTGTTGTTGGCACTGCGGAAGGCAGGCCTCACGATCAAGGTGAGTAAGTGCCAGATCGGGTAGGGTTCTATGGTGTACTTGGGACACCAAGTTGGGAGCGGCCAGGTGGCGCCCCTACAGCCCAAGATTGAAACCATCCTGGCTTGTGAACCCCCCAAAACCCAGACAGAGGTGAGAGCCTTTTTAGGACTCACAGGGTACTACAGGAGGCTTGCCAAGGGGTATGGCAACATTGTTGCACCCTTGACAGAGCTGACTTCCAGGAAGCAGTCCAAGAAAGTGATTTGGACTGACACCTGTCAGAAAGCTTTTGAGGCACTGAAAGCTGCCATGTGCACGGCGCCCCTGCTCCTGGCACCCAACTTCTACAAAGAGTTTATCATTCAGACAGACGCTTCAGAGCATGGTGTGGGGGCTGCTTTGTCACAGATGAATGAGGAGGGCCTAGATCAACCTGTAGCCTTCATCAGTAGGAGGCTACTTCCACGGGAACAGAGGTGGAGTGCTTTTGAGCGTGAAGCATTTGCTGTGGTCTGGGCATTGAAGAAGCTGAGACCCTACCTGTTTGGGACTCACTTCCGGGTTCAGACAGACCACAGGCCCCTCAGATGGTTAATGCAGATGAGGGGTGAGAATCCAAAGCTGTTGAGGTGGTCCATTTCCCTACAGGGTTTGGACTTTACGGTGGAACACCGCCCGGGTACAGAACACGCCAACGCTGATGGTCTGTCCAGATTTTTTCGCCTTAGTGATGAGAACTCCTAGGAGGTAGGGTAGTTCTCCCCACATTTCAGCTGGAGAGAACACGTGTTAGACCTGGCACCATTGGCGTGGGTCTCCGTTCCATTTTTGCTGCTGCCTCATGTGTTTTTGCTCGTGTTAGATGCTTTGGGCACTGTGCCACTACTGTCCAGTGCCACAGTGCAAGTGCTCCGTACTGTAAATGAATGTATTGATTAGTGATTCCATGATTGACTGATTTGGTTTACTTGTCAGACCCTAGTATTCTTTTCTATTTCCTTTTCTTCATCTCAGACACCCCTATGGTAGGCCCATGGGCAGGGTGCATTGTAAGTATAAGGTAGGACATGCCCTGATGTGTGTGGCATGTCCTAATAGTGAATTACAGCCATTTTCGTTTTTCACTATTGCAAGGCTACCTGTTCTCCATAGGCCAGAATGGGCTGTTAGATTATTACATGTTTATAATCTTAACTGACTCAGAGAACATGGTAGAAATTCGAGTTTAGTATGCCTGAACGCAGTATGGTAAAATACATCTTTTAGTGAAGGTGGTTTTAACATTCTGTGTTTGAAAATACCACTTTTAGAAAGTAGGCATTTTCTTGCCTAACCTTTCAAGCCTGCCTCTGCTAGGTTGTGTATTCCTTTGTCTGGTTTCTGTGAGTGACAGGGCTGGGGGATTCCAAGAGACAGGATGAGTCAGCCCAGTGGTGAATAGAGAGATCTGCATCTAGATGGGAGGGAGGTGTGAGAAGTTGGCCTAGCATATGCTGGTCACTAGTTATAGTGGCCACCTTGCACCAGTCCAATTCGACTCTTATGGTAGATAGGGGGAACAGTCAATAAACATAGTGATCCACCCACAAATGTCAAAATTTCCCCAGATAAAGTGTAGAACCCCACAATGGTGGAAGGTACACACTAGTTGTTTAAATACCCCTCACACACCAAAAGGGCCCTTGGTGTCATGCTTCATCATAGGGTCTTCCCGCCCCTCTACGGGACGGGGCGTGCTACGACCTACGTGTACGTGGGAGCACTGATTTTGTGAGACAACTATGTGTTTTGATAGGGTGTGAGAGGAAGGGTCGGGGGTGAATAGAGAAAGTGAGATAAAAAATACCTGGCTCGTCGGTCTAAAAAATTTTGGCAGCCATTAATCCCTTTGAAGGGTTAAGCAACACCGACCCCGGTCCTAACAATGCAGACTGGGATGAGTTAGCCAATCTAAGAAAGACCCAAATAAAAAACGCTCTTCATGGCTTATTAATGACAGAGTATTTACGAGCAAATGCGGCCCCCCAGGGTCTAATAGTCCGCAACGAACCATACATTTTCCAACATGACAAAGTTTTCAAACGCGATTGGTCACTAATCTCGTGGCACTGTACCCGGGATTGGTTGGTCCTCATTATAAAAACAGCCACAAGACTCACTCAGGAACTCAAGATTGATATTCAAAATTTGGAAGTACGACTAAAAGCTTACATTTCCCCAAGTATCCTCAAGAAACGGCTGGAGGAATTGAATCAAGAGATTACCGAATTTGAAATGACACTGAAACAGAGCAAATACAATAAGCTGAAGAAGGATACATCACGCTTCAGCCATGAACAGGTGTACCCTTACACGCGTGACGACTACGTTGCAAAGAATCAGGACTATAATTCTGACGGTGATACCTCCGATACCGGCTCCGACAATTCTAACTCGAGCAGAGGAAGCGGGAGACGTTACAACAGAGGAAGGGATAACCAAAACCAGCGACCTTTTTACCCAAGAGGGAGAGGCTGGAATGGCTATCAAGGACCACCTCAATATCCACCCTTTATGTATGGACCTCAACCGATGATGGGGGGACCATTCCCCCACTGGATACCACCCCCACAGGAATATGATTATAACTATCAACCTCCACCGCCTTTTTTAGGGGCACGTCAAGGACCCCGAAGAGGCCGGAACAGAGGAACTCACAACGTCCATTGGTCCACGCCAGAAATCGAGACCCCTCGAGTATCAACCAGAAGCATGACCAGCAGCGTACCATCACTGCCATCGACCAGCCGAAAGTGAGTTTAGTGGTGAATTTGACCAACCTGACATTAACATCAACCCAGAAAAAGGTCCTAGAAAAAGGACTGGGTTTTGTACCCACCAATCGTTTTGATAAATTCAAAGCCTGCTCAGAAATGACCGAATTCATTCGAAAATTGAAACTGAAGGCATTCTTCAAAGACCAACCCGTAGAGATGGATGACAATGACACAGGATTACGTAATAAATCCACCTTCGTCCCTCCTGACTCTTCACTCCCTGTTGAACTCCTGGCCTTTGAGAAGGCAGTGATGAGAGAAATCCAGGGTTTAACAACTAACTGCACAACCTTCCAGAATACATCAAAGGTAGAGAAAGAGGCAATACATCAACTATCCATGAACCAAGATATCGTAATTAAACCTGCGGATAAGGGAGGAGCCATCGTACTTCAGTCAGCAGAAAATTACGACAATGAATGCAGAAAACTTCTAGAAGACCATAGGAACTATGGCATCCTGCATGATGACCCCACAGAATCCATTAGGGTCAGAATTACGTCCATGGTGGAAGAGGCAGTGACCCACAACTGGATATCCAAGAAAGAGGCGGAATTCCTGATCAACAAATGCCCGAGGATCCCCTATTTCTATACTATCCCAAAGATTCACAAGAATCTGGATCACCCCCCAGGACGACCTATAGTTTCCGGAATTAATTCTCTCTTGGAACCTCTCTCTAAGTTTGCAGACGCATTCCTTCGTCCCTTGGTACAGGCGACTAGTACATACTTGCGTGACACCAAGGCAGTGTTACAACTACTGAAGGATATCGAGTTCGACCCCACAAAGAACCTCCTCATGGGACTTGATGTGGAAAGTTTGTACACAAGTCTGCCTCACGATGAAACCATGGCCATCATCGAGGAAGTTCTTTTCACCATGAGTTGGGACTACCAGACACCTCGTAGTGTAGTGTTGGAATGTATCTCACTGGCACTCACCAAAAATTTCTTTATGTATGCAAACACTTTCTATGAACAACGACACGGTACCAGCATGGGAAGCACATTTGCTCCAAGTCTGGCAGGCCTCTATGTCCATCACCTGGAAACAAATAAAATCCTGGATAACATCAACCCTTTCCTGCATCACATCAAGGTTTGGAAGAGATACATCATTGATGTCCTGGTAATATGGGAAGGTGACAGTGTCTCAGCCGAATCCTTTTTAGTTTGGCTCAACCAACAGAATACTTTCCTCAGATTCACACACACATTATCTAATGAGAACCTGGTGTTTCTAGATTTGAACATCTACCCGGAAGATGGCATACTGAAGACAACTACACACTTCAAAGTAACAGCCAAAAACTGTCTGCTATTATTTAACAGTTTTCACCACCGACATCTGAGGGAGAATCTACCGTACGGACAATTCCTCCGCTTGCGGAGGAACTGTACCGAACTACGAGATTTCAAACAACAGGCCAATGATTTGCGTAGCAAGTTAATACAACGCAATTACCCTGGTAAAATAGTTGACAAAGCATTGAAGAGGGCAAAAAACAACAATAGGGAAGCCCTTTTGGAGGACAAGGTGGGAACCACCCCTGAAGAAAGACCAATATGTGTTACCACGTATAACACTCACTCCAATCAGATCACAAAAATAGTGCATAAACACTGGCGTCTCCTGAACAGTTGCGATCTCAACATCACAAAACCAATGTTCGCGCACAGGAGGGGTAAAAACTTGAGAGATATGCTCGTCTGGACAAGACCAAGGCAAATACAAAGGACCGTATCTGAATGCACACTTCCCCCTGTACAGGGACATTACCCATGTGGTAATTGCAGTACATGTCATCTTACTAACAAGAGTACACACATCAAGTTCAGGAATGGCAGCGAATGGGACCAGAGGAGCTTCACCAACTGTAACAGCAGAAATGTAATATACCTAATCACCTGGCCCTGTGGGCTAGAATATGTAGGTATGACGACAACGACAAGAGCTGTGAAAGTACGCATTGGGGAACATCGAAGTAACATTAGATGTGGTAGAAGCACAACAAAGATGTCCAACCACTACCTAACCACAACACACGGAGTGGAAGATCTAAAATGGACAGTGATAGAGCGACTGGAAGGAGAAAACGGCCTTTTCGAGAAGGAACAACGTTGGGTGTTCCGTTTGGGAACACACATCCTGGGACTTAACGATGAGATCCCATGGAACCAATTCCATCGATGAACATTAGGAATTTTGTTGTGTAATTGGAAGAACTCTGTATCATCCACATTTGCTATCTTTGTCACATATAAGGCCGACCTACTTGGTAAATTATGAGAACAGTGGTCCAAATGCCCGCATATATACTTCTTGAAGTAAAAACGCTCCACTGAACCTACTTTGGGTAAGCATGTACCAATGACTTCCCCATGCAGATAAATTTCTTTTTGTTCAGTTTTGAAAAAAGACATTAGCAACCCAGTAAGATTGAGAGCCTCTGTAATCCTTCTATCTTGACACTCTGAGGTCATGTAAGAACTAGCTCCCTGGCTAAAATCATCGCTATCTTCTTCCTCATAATGTATCCCTACTATGTAATCCGGGGAATACATGCCTCTGTCATTTCATAAAAAATAAAAATTAAACTTTTAGCTTTGGGCGCTACCTTGCACACCCGCAAAAAAAAAACCCTGTTCCTACGGAGCTAGCTTTCTCTGGAAACATCAAGAATAAGTAATTCTTTTTGTTTCCCATCATGTATCTGGTGATCTGTATTTATACCGCATTGTATGGCTCATATTTTTCTCACACCTCCTCCGCGTCACAATGTGGACTGATCTACGTAATTTCAAGACCCTTGTATAGCGTGACTGAACTAGAACTTTGTCTCTGACCCAGATGATATCCTACCATACCTCATAGGGGCTTTTCTCATTTTACTCACCGATCGACAAAACCGGATTTATTCCGGATCTGTCATACATTGTTACATCCATTGGGGTGACTTGAGTCCTTTATCTCAATTGACACATATATATAAGAGAATGGCACCTCCCCGCTATGGGCATTTCCCGTATGTTCACTTTGTTTTCTTCCACACGTGAACCCGGACACTTCCGGTTCCGGGTCATCACTGGCAGAATGAGCGTAACTCTGCCGGCAAGCGCCAGTCACTTCCTTTCGCACCAGTATCAATCAACGATACCAGTTCCACACGGTATTTAAACGGACCTTCACCATGGACTCACTTGTCCCACGGAGCCACACGGTGAGGTCGTATTTAGGAGGGCAGCGAACCCGGGAGTTGTAAGTACGGCACAGCCGAAAAAAAACCTCGTAACCATGGGAACTTTGACTTACAACTTTTTTGATGAAATCCAGAGGCAAGTACTTCATCCTCTTTCTTTTTCTCAGATAGCCTATCAGGCACTCCTACGACCCGTGTATCAGGCTCATGACGCTGTTGATAGTACAGGAATCAAGTATGTCTACCCCATTTTTGTCCTACCACAATCTAAGAGCCATCATAGTGATATTTGGACAGAATATTGGTGTATTGTTCTAGAATTTTTAGAGTGTGTGTTTTATGTTTTATGTGTGTTTTTGTTGTGTACTATCAATGTACTATTGCTTGCCCCACGTCGCACTGAGACACGTCACGCAAGCTGACTAATGATAAAAGTAGATTATTCTATCACTTTTTTTCAGGTCACTGAATGCTCACGATGGTACTGACATCTAAGCAGAGGACAAATGTCTTTATTCTTTCCCCATTTATATGTCTTTCTTTCAGGTTAATTGGCCGTGAAGACCCATTGAGGCATGATATACATTCTTTATATATAGAAATTTTTCTACTCTGCACTTTATTCACGTTATTACACAGCACTGTGAGTTTAGGGAGGGATCCTTATGGTCCTGAAGAAGAAGCTTGGGGAGCTTCGAAACATGTCGGCAGACATAGGAGGCACGGCTCATTGAGGCATACACACCTCATCCCCCCACTTTTTATTAATACCAGCTCATAGGTATATTAAAAATTTTTAGACCGACGAGCCAGGTATTTTTTATCTCACTTTCTCTATTCACCCCCGACCCTTCCTCTCACACCCTATCAAAACACATAGTTGTCTCACAAAATCAGTGCTCCCACGTACACGTAGGTCGTAGCACGCCCCGTCCCGTAGAGGGGCGGGAAGACCCCTATGATGAAGCATGACACCAAGGGCCCTTTTGGTGTGTGAGGGGTATTTAAACAACTAGTGTGTACTTTCCACCATTGTGGGGTTCTACACTTTATCTGGGGAAATTTTGACATTTGTGGGTGGATCACTATGTTTATTGACTGAATCTTGGGAGGACGTATCCACCTCCACCACTCAGGTTGAGTGGTACCTCTCTACTCCCCTCTTTGTTTTTCTTATAGATAGGGGGAACAGCCATTACAACGCGGTTTTTACCATGCGCAGCTTTTACATCGCATGCGTTACAACGCATGCGATGTTACAACGCAATGCCATTACAACGCAAGTCTTTACATCGACTTGCGCTAGATGGCGTGCTAACATTACAAATAGTGTAGTTTACTATCCCAACACCTTCCCTACTGTTACGTGGACTGGAGTTGGAATAGTAAATTACACTTTTCTAATGTTAGCACGCCATCTAGTGCAAATCGATGTAAAGACTTGCGTTGTAATGGCATAGCGTTGTAACATTGCATGCGTTGTAACGCATGCGATGTAACTGCACGCGTTGTAATGACACGCGTTGTAATGTCATACATCCGGTAGATAGGTTTAAGACAACTTTTTAAAGAAAGCTATCCTAGTGGTAGCTGTGGAGAGCAGCCTTCAGGCTAAGTCTCAGAGGAATGTAAAGCAGCTTGTTTTACCTTATAATCTCTTGAATTACCAAATGAAAAGACACCACACAGGTATACATATAAAATATATATGAATTTATTTCTAGACACAATACTAATCTCTTTATGAGATTAGAAGTCAGGAACATAACGAGATATCAATGTTTCACAATAAGTTAAGCACAAATATGGCTGGGGCCCTAGGGGCGTACCAGACCATATACTAAAAAAGAGGTTTAGGAAAGTCGACTTGCAGGGGGACAAGGCCTAGGGCCTGTAGAATCGCTGGGGCTTCACAAATCCACCCAAGGCAGGTAAGTAAAGGACCCACGGGAGACGCGTGCAGTGTGAGAACACAGCCGCGGGTTCCCTATTGATTTCAATGGAGCAAGTCGCGGTTTGATTTTTAAAGTTTAAGGGTACTTCTAGAGAGTCTACAAGCAAGCCACTTACAAGGTAAGTAGTTCGAGGGCCAACACCCACAGGAGCTCCGGAGTGCACGAGTTACCTCACCCAGGAAAGTCGGGTGCATAGGTGTCTTTTGGTGTCGGGTCGAGTCGTCGTTTTCTATGGAAGCCGAAGAAGTTTTGCTGCTTGTGGAGACTGGAGAAGTACCGGTGGAATCCAAGGCTGGATTCAAGATGAAGAAGACCTGAAAGCAGAAGGGACAGTGTTCACAGTCACTAACCAGTGACCCGGGGCCAGGAAGATGGATGCCTACGGAAGTCGGGTGATTTAAGGTTATCAAGGGTGTTTTGACTCTTTAGCCACAAGGTCCAGGAGGCGTCGACGACAACCAGGAGCTGGATTTGGAGTGTGCCACAAAGTCTACAGCTTACTGAGGTGTCGGCAACCGGATTGCAGCCAACAAGCCTTGGCAACAGCAAGTCTTGTGGAAAGTGAAGAAAGTCAGTGGTGCAGACCAGCAAGGTCTGAGGGACTCACCCAGTGAGGGTACCACACGTGGTCCAATGCACAAGTTCGTAGAAGGGGTTGCACTCGACAATAGTGCACGGTACCCGGGTATTGCTGTTCCTCATCACTCGTGGGTTCCACTCACCTCAACTCTGCTGGGGACTCACAATGGCCGTCGAGAAGTCAGGAAATCCACTTTCAGGGCTGCAGGGACTTCGGACTCCGGCGGGAGTGGGAAAGTTTGAGACCATTGATTCAAGTTTTTGGTGCCTGCCAAGCAGGGGAGTCACTCCTTGACTCCAAGGGAGATTCTTCAGTCTTCCAAAGGTAGTGGAACATCGAAGGGCCAGGATTCTTCTCGTAGAGCATCATCCAGGGATATCTGATTTGCAATGGCAAGGTTTCCCTATCTTATACTAACTGAAAGGGAGGGACTAGCTCTATGACCACTCCTCTGCGAGGGTCAGGGGAGTGGGGGGTTACACCCACTTCCCTTTGTCCAGTTTCGTGCCAGAGCAGGGGCACGTAGACCCTGAACCAGTTTGACCTGGCATATGCACAGAGGAGCCTACTGCTCCCCCAGTGCAGGACTTCAAAACACTCTAAGAGTGCACCCAGCCAGCCCCAATACACTAAATCCTGTCTGGAAAGTGGTCACACCTCCCTGTGACAGGATGCCTATTGTTGGGCCTCCTCCACTGTGAGTTTCAGTCAGCAGCAGGAGGGCAGGCGAGTGTCTGTGCTGGTGGCATCCACTTTGTGATGCCAGGGCTCTTTCATATTTCTACCGTGTTTCCACAGTAGGTACATGTCTTCCCCTCTAGAAGGGTGGGATCATACTCCCACACCAGTTACTGGTGTGGGGGTATGATTCCAAGTTGTTTGACACCAAACACGACATGTTTTGATGCAGTCATTCCAAAGTTAGCATTTACTGCTAGGTTATAAGGCAGTTAAGAGTATATGGTTCAACCGCGTCCACAAACAGCCACAGAGAATAGACTCTGCCGGCTGCAGTGGGGCCCTGCTCAGGCAGAGGCACCCCCTCACATTGTAAACCAAGCACCCTGCCCTCAGGATTGATAGGGCCGGCCTTAGGGGTGACTGATAGGTTTATATGTGTGTGTAAGGTGAGATATAGGAACCTATACCTCAGTGAGGAGTGGTAACACTACCTCACACAGGCTGCAGTAGCAGGCCTGTGGTGTCAGATTTAGTCTGCTTCCCAGGGGTGGCATAATACATGCTTCAGCCCCTGGTAGGCCTGTGAAGTACCTATGCCCTTGGTACCTAGGGTACCATATACTAGGGGCTCATAAGGTACCACAGTATCCAATCACTAGTGCATCTAATATGCACTCCAAGTTGTTTAGAGAGAACATAGAGACTGGGGCCCTGATTAGCGGGGACCCAGCCAGACTATAGCCAGAAACCAGTGTTAACATTAGAAAAAAAGTGGGTGCAACATAAGTGCAGATCCTACTCTCCTACACCCATCTTACAAAACTGCTTGAATAGCGGCACGCACGAGGACATGCGCTGATTATGCCCATCTTACAATACTGCTTGAATAGAGGCATGCTCGAGGAAATGTGCTGACTATGACCATATTACAAAACTGCTTGAATAGAGGCATGCTCGAGGACATGTGCTGACTATGACCATCTTACAAAACTGCTTGAATAGCGGCATGCTTGAGGACATGTGTGACTGTGACCATCTTACAAAACTGCTTTTATAGAGGCACGCTCGATGACATGTGCTGACTATGACCATCTTACAAACCAGCTTGAATAGCGGCACACTCGAAGACATGTGCTGACCATGACCATCGTACATGTGCTGATAATGACCATCTTACAAAACTGCTTGAATAGCAGCACGCTCGAGGACATGTGCTGACAATGACCATCTTACAAAACTGCAAGAATAGCGGCAGGCTCGAGCATACGTGCTGACAATGACCATCTCACAAAACTGCTTGAATAGTGGCACGCTCAAGGATATGTGCTGACTATGACCATCTTACAAACCAGCTTGAATAGCGGCACACTCGAGGACATGTGCTGACCATGACCATCGTACATGTGCTGATAATGACCATCTTACAAAACTGCTTGAATAGCAGCACGCTCGAGGACATGTGCTGACTATGACCATCTTACAAAACTGCTTGAATAGCGGCACGCTCGAGGACATGTGCTCACTATGACCATCTTACAAAACTGCTTGAAAAGAGGCACGCTCGAGGACATGTTCTGACTATGACATCTTACAAAACTGCTTGAATAGTGGCATGCTCGAGGACATGTGTGACTGTGACCATCTTACAAAACTGCTTTTATAGAGGTACGCTCGATGACATGTGCTGACTATGACCATCTTACAAAACAGCTTGAATTGCGGCACACTCGAGGACATGTGCTGACCATGACCATCTTACAAAACTGCTTGAATAACAGCACCCTCAAGGACATGTGCTGACTATGCCCATCTTACAAAACTCTTTGATTAGCAGCACGCTTGAGGACATGCGCTGCCTATGCCCATTCTACAAAACTGCTTGAATAGCGGCACGCTCGAGGACATGCGCTGACTATGCCATCTTACAAAACTGTTTGAATAGAGGCATGCTCGAGGACATGTGCTGACTATGACCATCTTACAAAACTGCTTGAATAGCGGCATGCTCGAGGACATGTGTGACTGTGACCATCTTACAAAACTGCTTTTATAGAGGAACACTCGATGACATGTGCTGACTATGACCATCTTACAAAACAGCTTGAATAGCGGCACACTCGAGGACATGTGCTGACCATGACCATCTTACATGTGCTGATAATGACCATCTTACAAAACTGCTTGAATAGCACCATGCTCGAGGACATGTGCTGACAATGACCATCTTACAAAACTGCGTGAATAGCGGCAGGCTCGAGCATACATGCTGACAATGACCATCTCACAAAACTGCTTGAATAGTGGCACGCTCGAGGACATGTTCTGACTATGGCCATCTTACAAAACTGCTTGAATAGCGGGAGGCTCGAGGACATTTGCTGACTATGCCCATCTTACAAAATTGCTTGAATAGCTGCACGCACAAAGACATGGGCTGACTATGCCCATCTTACAAAACTGCTTGAATAACGGCACCCTCAAGGACATATGCTGACTATGCCCATCTTACAAAACTCTTTGATTAGCGGCACGCTTGAGGACATGCGCTGCCTATGCCCATTCTACAAAACTGCTTGAATAGCGGCACGCTCGAGGACATGCGCTGACTATGCCATCTTACAAAACTGTTTGAATAGAGGCACGCTCGAGGACATGTGCTGAGTATGCCCATCTTACAAAACTGCTTGAATAGAGGCATGCTCGATGGTATGTGCTGACTATGACCATCTTACAAAACTGCTTAAAAAGCGTCACGCTGGAGGACATATGCTGAATATGCCCATCTTACAAAACTGCTTGAATAGCGGCACACTCGAGGACATGTGCTGACTATGACCATCTTACATGTGCTGACTATGACCATCTTACACAACTGCTTAAATGGCGGCACACTCGAGGACATGTGCTGACTATGACCATCTTACAAAACTGCTTGAATAGCGGCATGCTTGAGAACATGTGCTAACTATGACCATCTTACAAAACTGCTTTTATAGAGGCACGCTCGAGGGCATGTGCTGACTATGACCATCTTAGAAAACTGGTAGAATAGCGGCACACTCGAGGACATGTGCTGACTACGACCATCTTACATTTGCTGACTATGACCATCATACAAAACTGCTTGAATAGCGGCACGCTCGAGGACATGTGCTGACTATTACCATCTTACAAAACTACTTGAATAGCGACACGCTCGAGGATATATGTTGACTATGACCATCTTACAAAACTGCTTGAATAGCGGCACACTCGAGAACATGTGTAGAGTATGACCATCTTACAAAACCGCTTGAATAGAGGCATGCTCGAGGGCATGTGTTGACTATGACCATGTGTGAGAAGTTGGCCTGGCATATACTGTCCACTAGTTATAGGGGACACCTTGCACCAGTCCAATTCGACTCTTATGGTGATAGGTTAAAAGACAACCTTTAAAGAAAACTATCCTAGTGGTAGCTGTGGAGAGCAGCCTTCAGGCTAAGTCTTGAAGGAGTGTTAAGCTTATTGTTTTACCATAGATAACCTCTTGAATGACCAAAT
This sequence comes from Triturus cristatus, assembly GCF_964204655.1. Classification (NCBI taxonomy): domain Eukaryota; kingdom Metazoa; phylum Chordata; class Amphibia; order Caudata; family Salamandridae; genus Triturus; species Triturus cristatus. The sequence goes on from NC_140579.1 coordinate 165,526,801, forward strand.
GAAAGAGTAGTCCACACAGGTATATAAATAAAATATATGTATTTATTCTAAGAATAATCCCACTAATCTCTTTATGAGGCTGGAGGTAAAGATACAATTCAAACAAGCATTGATAGTTACAATAAATAGCACTGGAATCATAGGGCCCCAAAAAGTGATATAAGAACCACGACAATTCTGCAGACAATGCCTAGGGCATTTAGGGTCGCTGGCCCCTTGTGAAACCACCCAAAGTAGTGAGGAAGGGGACCCACGGGAGACGCGTGCAGTGGTATAAGCTACTGTCGGGATCTCTATTAAAGCTTATGGAGAATGTCGCGCTTGAAGTTTACAAGATTAAAAACACTTCTAGCAGGAGTTCAAGTTCAAGAGTTTAGAGTTAAGCTTTTGAAGGGCCCACACCCACGAGAGTACCGAGGTACCACTGTTACCTGCCCCAGGGAAGCCGGGTGCATAGGTCGTTTTCGATGTCGGGTCGCGGGCTGATTTTCAATGGCAAAACGTGAAGAACTGCTGCTAGCCAGAAGCGTTGTCGATGTTGTGAAGATTGAAGATGTAGATCTTGAAGAGAAGGACCTGAAAGCAGAGGGGAGAGAGTCTGGGTCACGGCACAGTGACCAGGGGGCTCAGGAGAAGGACCCCTTCAATGTCGGGTGCTTCCAGGTGGAAGATGGGTAGCTTGGATCGTCAGCCACAGGGTCCAGGAGGCTTCAAAGAAGGCCAGCTTTTGGAGGGCGACTGTCCCATGAAGGATGAGGGTGGCTGCGGTGTTAGTGTCCGGATTGGATCTACTAAGCCTTGGCAACCACAACCCACAAAAGAATCACAAAACAGCTACTGGTGCAGACCCACAAGGTCTGAGCGAGGTCTCCAGTGAGGAGACTGAAGAGCAGGCCTGGAGCAACCAGGGGAACTCTTGGAAGTGAAGATTGACCTCTGCCAGGGCCCACCAGTCGAGAGACAAGGGACCACGGGAGGCAGTAATTTGGCGTGCGTAAAGATGCGCCTATGGGTCGCCGGAGCGGGCTAGGGTGTCGATCTTTGGCACAGATGATGCTGAGAGGTTGGCTCAATAATAGGCCAAAGCACAACTTCCCCACTTGTCGGGTTCATGTGCTGTGCAAGAGGTGGCCGGTGCTCTGGGGTATTGGGGATCTCGACACCCACGGGGTCCACGGTGCTGAGCTTTGCTGTGCACACTCACTGGCCTCTGGGATGCTTGGAAACCCACCTCAAGGTAGGTAAGAGTCGTTGATGTCCGTAGGAGCAGCGAAGTTCCAACTGGGTCACTTGCAGTGTTTCAGCTGCCTGACAAGCAGGGGGGTAACTCCTTTGCCCCAAGGGAGATTTCTTCATTCAGCTGTGCGGCAGCAAGTTGAAGTTCAAGTCTGTAAAGTCCAAGAATAATCTGAGGCTCTGGGGACCCTGTATTTACCTTTATCCAAGGATTAGGGGAGTGTCTAGATCAGAGCCCACCAATGAGAGTTCAGGCGGGAAAGGGTGGCTACACCCTCTCCCCTTTGTGTGTTTTCCCGCCTGGGCAGGGGACAGGATGCCCCTGAACCGGTTTGAGGTTGTGTATGCGGAAGTAGGCACTGGAGAAGCCTACGTGCAAGTCTGAAAGACATCCTATGGTGCACACACCCAGTTCCAATCCACATAGTCTATCTGGGGAGGTGGGAGCACCTCCCTGCAACAAGATCCCTATTGTCCAGCTGCCGTGGCTGGAGTTCTGCCCAGCAACAGGCAGCCAGAGTCGTATGAGTGGCGGGTAGCATCCATTTTGTACTACTTGTGCACTTTTAAATTGGTGTCTAAAATCTGCCGCTTTTACCATATCGCCCCTCTTGCAGGGGGGAATCATGCCCTCACTCCCATGGTTGGATTGGGGGTACGATTCCTACATGTTTGACACCAAACACAACATGGTTCTGTACAGCCACTCTTAAGTTATCACGCTATCGCGATTACTTATAATGCGGTTAAGAGTATATGGTATGGCTGCACTACAAACAACCCAGCAATAGCTTTACGAAGGTTGCAGAGGGGCCCTACTCAGGTAGGGGTTCCCCTTCACACATATTTCAGCACCCTGCCTTGTAGGATTAGCAAGGCCTACCTTAGGGGTGACCTATGAGGATATATGTGTTGTATGGAGTGGGATACAGGATACCTATATCCCTGTAAGGGGTGCAAGCACCACCCTACCCAGACTACAGTAGTGGTCTGGTGGTGTCAGTTAGTATGGCTGTCCCAGGGGTGGCACAATAAGTGCTGCAGCCCCTGGTAGGCCTCTGGGGGACCCATGCCCTGGGTACCTAGGGTACCATCTACAAGGGGCTGATAGGGTGTCCTCAGTATCCAATTGGGATGTACCTAGGGTACTCACATCAGTTTAGAGAGGAAGCAAATAGGCTGGGGTCCTGGATAGCAGGGCCACAGCCTGGCTAGAGTCAGAAAACAGTCAAAACATCAGCAAAAAGTTGGGGCAACTATGCAGTCGATGCCACTCTCCTACACCATGTTACAAAACTGCTTGAATAGAGGCACGCCCGAGGCCATGTGCTGACAATGCCCATCTTACAAAACTGCATGTTTAGCGGCGCACTCGAGGACATGCGCTGACTATGCCCATCTTACAAAACTGCTTGTATAGCGGCACGCTCGAGGACATGCGCTGAATATGCCCATCTTACAAAACGGTCTGAATAGTGGCACGCTCGAAAACATGCGCTAACTATGCTTATCTTACAAAACTGCTTGAACAGCGGCACGCTCAAAGACATGCGCTGACTATGCTCATCTTACAAAACTGTTTGACTAGAGGCACGCTCGAGGACATGCGCTGACTATGCCCACGGTACAAAAATGCTTGACTAGTGGCATGCTCGAGGACATGCTCTGACTATGCCTATCTCACAAAATTGCTTGACTAGAGGTGTGCTCGAGGACATGCGCTGACTATGCCCATCTTACAAAACTGCTTGAATAGCGGTACGCTCGAGGACATTTGCTGACTATGCGCATTTTACAAAACTGATTGAAAAGAGACACGCGCAAGTATATGCACTGACTATGCCCATCTTACCAAACTGCTTGAATAGCAGCACACTCGAGGACATGCGCTGACTCTGCCCGTCTTGCAAAACTGCTTGAATAGCGGCTCACTCGTGGACATGTGCTGACTCTGCCTGTCTTACAAAACTGATTTAATAGCGGCACGCTCGAGGACATGTGCTCACAATGAGCATCTTACATGTGCTGACTATGACCATCTTAAAAAACTGCTTGAATAGAGGCACGCCCGAGGTCATGTGCTGACAATGCCCATCTTACAAAACTGCTTGATTAGCGGCACGCCCAAGGACATGCGCTGACTATGCCCATCTTACAAAACTGCTTGTATAGCGGCACGCTCAAGGACATGCGCATAGTATGCCCATCTTACAAAACTGTTTGAATAGTGGCACGCTCGAAAACATGCGCTAACTATGCTTATCTTACAAAACTGCTTGAACAGCGGCACGCTCAAGGACATGCACTGACTATGCTCATCTTACAAAACTGTTTGACTAGAGGCACGCTCGAGGACATGCGCTGACTATGCCCATGGTACAAAAATGCTTGACTAGAGGCGCGCTCGAGGACATGCGCTGACTATGCCCATCTTACAAAACTGCTTGAATAGCGGTACGCTCGAGGACATTCGCTGACTATGACCATGTTACAAAACTGATTGAATAGAGGCAAGCTCAAGGACATGCACTGACTATGCCCATCTTACAAAACTGCTTGAATAGTGGCACGCTCGAGAACATGTGCTGATTATGACCATCTTACAAAACTGCTTGAAAAGAGGCACGCTCGAGGACATGTTCTGAATATGCCCATCTTACAAAACTGTTTGAATATCGGCACGCTCGAGGACATGTGCTGACTATGCCCATCTTACAAAACTGCTTGAATAGCGGCATGCTCGAGCACTTGTGCTGACTATGCCCATTTACAAAACTGCTTGAATAGCAGCAGGCTCGAGGACATGTGCTGACTATGCCCATCTTACAAAACTCTTTGAATAGTGGCACGTTCGAGGACAGGCGGTTACTATGCCCATCTTACAAAACTGCTTGAATAGCGGCACGCTCGAGGACATGCACTGATTGTGCTCATCTTACAAAACTGCTTGAATAGCAGCATGATCGAGGACATGTGCTGACTATGACCATATTACAAAACTGCTTGCATAGAGGCATGCTCGAGGACATGTGCTGACTATGACCATCTTACAAAACTGTTTGAATAGAGGCACGCTCGAGGACATGTGCTGACTATACCCATCTTACAAAACTTCTTGAATAGCGGCACACTCAAGGACATGTGCTGACTATGACCATCTTACAAAACTGCTTGAATAGCGGCACGCTCGAGGACATGTGCTGACTACGACCATCTCACAAAACTGCTTGAATAGTGGCATGCTCGAGGAAATGTGCTGACTACGACCATCTTACATGTGCTGACTACAACCATCTTACAAAACTGCTTGAAAAGCGGCAAGCCCGAGGTCGTGTGCTGACAATGCCCATCTTACAAAACCACTTGATTAGCGGCACGCTTGAGGACATGCGCTGACTAGGCCCATCTTACAATACTGCTTGAATAGCGGCACGCTCGAGGACATGCACTGACTATGCCCATCTTACAAAACTGCTTGTATAGCGGCATGCTCGAGGACATGCGCTGACTATGCCTATCTTACAAAACTGCTTGAATAGAGGCACGCTCGACAACATGAGCTAACTGTGCTCATCTTACAAAACTGCTTGAATAGCGGCATGCTCAAGGACATGCGCTGACTATGCCCATCTTACAAAACTGTTTGACTAGAGGCATGCTCGAGGACATGTGCTGACTATGCCCATGGTACAAAAATGCTTGACTAGAGGCACGCTCGAGGACATGCTCTGACTATGCCTATCTCACAAAACTGCTTGAATAGAGGCACGCTCGAAGACATGTGCTGACTATGACCATCTTACACGTGCTGCCTATGACCATCTTACACAACTGCTTGAATAGCGGCACGCTCGAGGACATGCGCTGACTATGCCCATCTTACAAAACTGCTTGAATAGCGGCACACTTGAAAACATGCGCTATCTATGCTCATCTTACAAAACTGCATGAATAGAGGCACGCTCGAGGACATGCACTGACTATGCCCATCTTCCAAAACTGCTTGAACAGCGGCACACTCAAGGACATGCGCTGACTCTGCCCGTCTTGCAAAACTGCTTGAATAGCGGCTCGCTCGAGGATATGTGCTGACTCTGCCCGTCTTACAAAACTGCTTGAATAGCGGCACACTCGAGGACATGTGCTCACAATGAGCATCTTACATATGCTGACTATGACCATCTTACAAAACTGCTTGAATAGGGGCACGCTTGAGGACATGTGCTGACTATGCCCATCTTACAAAACTGTTTGAATAGCGGCACGCTCGAGGACATGTGCTGACTATGCCCATCTTACAAAACTGCTTGAATAAAGGCACGCTCGAGGACAGGTGCTGACTATCACCATCTTACAAAACTGCTTGAATAGTCGCACGCTCGAGGAAATGTACTGACTATGCCAATCTTACAAACTGCTTGTATAGCGGCACGCTCGAGGACATGCGCTGACTATTCAATTCAATTTGTTCTTTATTCGATGGTTAAAAATCATCATAAAAGAATACACACGTTATACAATTAAAACAGTATTAAATCAAAGCAGAACATTGAATGCGTCTTTATACATACAGTAATTCATTGTTCACAATCAAGCCTCATATTTTGCTTCCTAAGCCTATAAAATATGTAACAAGGACGCCTCCTAAAAACGAGAACAAGGAAATTAATAACAAGCACAATGCAAACAACCGACCAGAACCCTAAAATTTTAAGTGGCGATAAAAATGGCCTTGACACGCCTCATGCGTATCCGCCACGCACTGCCTAAAAATTTAGCAACTCCGCAAACCATAACAGTAGAGGACGTGTCGGTACAGAGTATCCGCAGAGCCATTGAGTGGCATCTAAGGCCCAACCCCTTGCATAGTGGTTTTAGCCAAATCTTCCTGGGTACCCTATATGCTGGGCAGGCAAAAAAAAGATGCGCAACAGACTCTGTAGGTGCTGCACAACCAGGGCATGAGTTCGGTGTGCTAGCCTGCTTTTTCCACCCCGAAGTGAAGCCATAAACTGGGAGTATCCCCAACCTAACCTTTAGATAAAGTGCTCTATCGAAGGGGATCTCAATGTAATCCAAAAATGGTTCTAAACGCCTACTCCATTTGAACGACAAGAATCGCTCCGTTAAGGGACCCCCTGAGCCTCTAATGATGGTCTCTGTTTGAACCAGATCCCAATACAGGTGTTTGATCACTAATTTGGGCGGTGGGGATTGACTTTCCCAAGAGTCCCTCAGCCCCAAGTGAACAACCATCTGTCTCAGGTTGCACAACCACTTAATTTTGTTATTCGTGTTGAGCAAAATTAGTTCGTCCAAGGCAGCGGCATACTTTTGGAGCTACCTAGATCTACGGAGGCGAGCCCAAAACAACACCGGGCGTAAGCGCACTAGATCCTTGAGCGAACGCCTGCCCAGATCTGACCTCAGGGGGATTAACGGAGTGGAGGCAGGGAGGGCCACCACATCTCTCAGGAGCTTATTTTCACACCTTTCTAGCTCGGAAATGTTTTCGAACCCCCAAAGTTCGGAGCCATAAAGGGCAGACGGAAGAACCTGGCCCTCATAAATAGCTAAAGGAGGTGCTACAGGCTTACTCCTGGACTCCCGGTGTTCTCTCATAACCGCCCCAGAAACTCTTTTATAATTTAGCATCATTTTGGCCAAGTGATCTTTCCAGCTCATACAATTGTTGACCCTGATTCCCAGATAATCAAAGGAATCCACCAATTCCAGAGGCTCACCATTGAGCAAAAGGTTATTTCTAAATCTGCTAGAAGGTGCTAAGGCCATGAGCTTAGTTTTTATGGTGTTAATGATAAGACCTCTATCAGTACAAAAAGTGCTAATTCGGTTCAGGAGCCTCTGGAGGCCTGCCGGAGTCTTGGAGATCAAGATGGTATCATCCGCGAAGAGGAGAGTAGGGATTTTTTCCCCTGCCAGGGAGGGGGCGTCTGCCGGGTCCTCTCTCAGGTGGTCCACCACACCATTCACAAAGAGAGAAAACAGCGTTGGTGCCATCACACATCCCTGGCGTACACCCCTCCTCACGGGAATCCTGTCCGTCAATTGGCCTTGAGTGCCCCACCTGATCCTCGCATAGTTCCCCTCATGGAGACGCACAATGAGGCCCAGGAGGGAAGCTGGGAAACCCATCGACTCTAAGACTTCCCACAACCTTTCACGAGGGACCAGGTCGAACGCCATCCTGAGATCTATGAAAGCTAGGTATAAACTACCTTTGTTGATGGTAACTGTCTTCCAATAGATCGCAAAGAAGCGGAAGACCTGGTCCATCGTGCCCACCTTTTGGCGAAACCCTGCTTGTAGATGGGACAGCACTTGCCTCTCTTCCATCCAAGTGCCTGTCCTCAAGATGATGACCCTGCCAACCACCTTCTGTAACACGTCGATTAAACTAATCGGTCTGTAGTTGGCAGGGTCATCTTTGGCCCCTTTCTTAAATACGGTTATTACCTCTGCGCCCTTCCAAGATTCAGGGACGGGGAAACCCCTGGAAATCATGTTCATTAGTTGGGCAATAAGTTTAGCCCAGATTTCCGGGTCTTCCAGTAGGAGGTCCCCTGGTATCCCATCTGGGCCAGCAGCTTTCTTTGGGTTTAGGTGCTTAATAGCCAGCATCACCTCGGAGGCCAAAAAGGGATCCTCGATCGGCTGTAGGTGAGGGAGCCTGGTAGCGGGAGCAAGGGGGGGAAGAACCACCTCTGTCCCACTATACAATGTTGAAAAATGAGAATGCCATTGCTGGCTAGTTATGTGGTTAACTAAAGTGGGGGAGCTGCTTGCCCTGGTTTTATTGATCAGGTCCCAGAACAGCTGCGAGTTCTTCCTATTGGAAGCTGCTCTGAGATCCTGCCAATGTTGTTCATCCCACTCGCGTTTGGCCTGCGCCAAGGCCTTTGCATATTCCTTCCTTGCTACGCTAACTAAAAGCTGACTTTTTTTGCGCAAGGCAACTCTGATCTCATTTCTTTTTGTCCTGCAATGGGCCGAGTACCAAGGGTTTCTTGGTTTTATCTTAATGTTTTTGGTGTTTTCCCCACTGCCCTTTTTGTTGTGAATTAAAAAGAAGTTCCCAACTTCCTCTACTGTGTTCACATAAGCCTTTGCAAAGGACGTACCTTGGGTAGATCCAACTCCCTGATCTTGAGCCTCTATTTCTGTAGTCAAATCCACTACTAACACCCTAATCTTTTCCAGTTTCTCGGCTCGTGTTTTAACCTTATCCCATTTCAACCTGCGGTTACCCTGAATTGGAACCACCTCATTGGTGGAACGCAGGTGAGTTAACCTGCTGTCGACAGTATGCATTCCCCATCTTAACTTCATACATAACGAATTGTGGTCACTATCTTGTGAGGGTGTCACCACCACGTCTAGTAAATCACACCACAAGGTCACGTCTATTAAGATATAATCAATTCTCGACGGGCTACTAAGTCTGTTAAAAGTCATCGCACCGTCGGGATCTGAGGGAGTTCTGCCGTTAAGTGCTCGGAGGTTGTGTTCCACAGTTAAGGCATTTAACTGTATTACCTTTGAGGTCCATTTTTTTATTGGGGTTAGGGTCAAAGCCGGGATTGACCATCTGGAATCTACCTCCTCAATACCCAAGGGATCGTCTCCTGCAAGCGGCTCAAAGGTACAATTAAAATCCCCCCCACAATAATTTTGGAGGAGGATGGGCAGTTGACTAGAGCCTGATCTAAGATAGAAACTGTGCTTGATGTAATATCCCCCGAAGTCCCTCTTGAATAGATGTTAAACAAATCTGTCCTATTACCCTTGGTTGGACCCTCAAATGAAATGTGTTGGATGTCCCAGCTCTCGGAGAGATGGTTAGTAACAACCCAATTCAAAGAAATTTTTATCCATATATGTAGACCCCCAGCTGGTCTACCCCTACCACAACCTTGAGCAGGTGAAAAGAAGGTGGTATATCCATATTTGTGGATTGGGGCTATGCTCCAGGTCTCCTGGAACATGCAAACATCAAACTTCTCTATAAAAGAGTTCCACTCAGGGAGAGCCAACTTTCTTTGCAACCCCGCCACATTCCACAAAATCATGTGGATAACCTTGTTGTCTGCTACATGCATATCGGAGGCGAGGCCCAAATTCTCAACAGAGCTATGTGGAATAGGGGATTTTGTGCGGTCTACATGATGCGTTGGGCTTTGAAAAGAACAATCTACAACACTAATACACCGAGGCATGGGGGTGGTGGGGAACATAAACCTTCCAGAGTCCTGGCCTACTGATCGAGATAAGCCCGTATATCCGGGGTCCGACCCACGGGTCTCTATATGCGACTCACGGTTACTGTTCACAGGGAAACCCATAACTGTTCGTCCGGTCGAACCCTGAGAACCCAGTAAACTTCAATCGCAGTCTTCCATACCGTTTAAAACCCCAAACCGATTCACTAGCTCTAGGGGAGTGAATGGGCTCGGGTGTACCCTATTCCTCCTATTGTTCCTGTCAGATCTATAGGGCACAGAGTTCCACCTTGAGAAGTCTGTTACATGGGTTGGGTAGGGGGCTTGTGTTGGATAGCTAGACGTGGGGACTCCCAAAATATTTGGGTAAGATGGAGCCTGAGTATTTAAAGAGGAGGAAGGAAACACCAATGATCTCGGATAGAAATATGTTAGGGTGCGTGGAATAATGCGGTTAATCTCATTACCTGGATACCAATCCAGTATGTGACTAACCGCACGGGGATCTCTAAAATTCACTAAAACAATATCGCCTTCAATGTTTTTAGATCTGCCACCCAACCAGAAAAGGCGCCTAACATGCAATATCTCCCCATTAATATTGTCCTCAATTGGTCTATAGGTACTAAGCCAATGGGTAATTTTGTTTTTCAACTGGCTGTATCCTTCTCTTTTATTATTAGCCAGAGGTGGCACCCCCGTCAAAACAACCACCAGTGGCACTGCTTCAGGTGGCAAGTCAACTTGCGGCATATTGTTTGATAAATACCTGCCAGTACAGGGTCTTTCCCTCTCTTCCCGCGTAGGCCCTTTAAGTGAGATTTCATGACCTTCCCCTAAGCCGCTGGGAACGGCCTCAGTCAGGGTACTTGCAACCGTGGGAGGATGTATACTAAGTTGGTTGACAACTTGCTGGTTTAGGGTCTGGGCTATGACCTCGGTAGGAGGGGGAATGGGGATAGGTACCACCAAGCTAGATATTGAGGCATTTGGAGAGGTTTTGTTCATGAGGCTTAAAATCGAGTCCGTTATTCTGCCTATAGCGGTGTCTATAACCGCGAGCCTTTGCTCAAGACTTAATAAACTTTCGGTTATGGGTGCAATGAGAGACTTAATCAAATGACCCAAAACGTCAATTGGGGCAACCAAGGGAACAGCTGGTACTACTGGTTCAACAAGGGATGGAGATGACACAATGGAGAGCACCTCAGAATCTGGAGTAGCAGCGCTGGAGGGGTGGGCGGGTTACACGGAGAAGGCACTCCTTCCCCAGTCTCGGGTCCAGCGACCTTCAGCGCTTGTCTACCAAAGTCCAAGTAGCTAAACTTTTGTTTGGATGGTTCTCTCCCTTTCTTACGTCTTCTTTTTCTCGGTGGAGGGCCTTGCAACTTAACCACTTTAATAAGCTTGGGGCGCTTCTTAGCCTGCTTGCCATATAGAGAACAGTGTTTGTTTGGGGCCTGGGGGGAACTAGGAGGAATGTAAGTGAGATTTTCATGGCTATCATGTAGCATAAGGTCATTGAGAGTGAGAACACACTCCCCTAATGGGAGAGAGTGACTCACCTGAGGGGGATGGATAGTCTGGCTATCGGGGCTAGCACTGGTACAGTAAGAATCCAAACAAGAAGGGCCTTCAGGGGCCCTCAACTTTAAAATTTCTATGGAGCGTCGACGCTCTGACCTTCGTTTTGCTAACATGTTATCCTTTACCTCAGCAGGTGATACCCTTTTAAAATATGAATCCAGTGGTCCACATAAAATACCCCCAGACATGTCATTAGCTGAGTCATTGCAACGTTGAGACATAATTTATGAATAAGCCGGGACTTGGTATACCAATGTCAATATGGGGGGCGACTGTATTAATAACCAGGCCCGGCCCGGCCTCACTCGGCCTCTGAGGGCCTAAGAGGGCCCGCCCTTTGCCCGGGCTTAGCCCCGGTCTATGCCCCGCTCGCGTCCCGCTCGCGCGGGAGTTGGGCGTGGCTTAAGTAAAGGGGGGAGGGGTCAGGAAGAGGTCTCCAGCTGCGGGCGATCACGGTGATGCGGTGTGCCCTGGGCCTCGCAGTCCTGGCCTCTCTCCCCAATGTCCGTGGTCCGTGAATACAGGTAGTCCTCAGCGGGATAATACAGGGCGGCACACACGCATAGACCCAGGAGCCAGCAACAATGAATCCAAAAAGCGGCGCCCGCGAAGCGGGGGCCGTGAGGCAAGGAATAGGCTCAGGGGGAGGGGTCAGGAAGAGGTCTCCAGCTGCGGGCGATCACGGTGATGCGGTGTGCCCTGGGCCTCGCAGTCCTGGCCTCTCTCCCCAATGTCCGTGGTCCGTGAATACAGGTAGTCCTCAGCGGGATAATACAGGGCGGCACACACGCATAGACCCAGGAGCCAGCAACAATGAATCCAACGAGCGGCGCCCGCGAAGCGGGGGCCGCGAGGCAAGGAATAGGCTCAGGGGGAGGGGTCAGGAAGAGGTCTACAGCTGCGGGCGATCACGGTGATGCGGTGTGCCCTGGGCCTCGCAGTCCTGGCCTCTCTCCCCAATGTCCGTGGTCCGTGAATACAGGTAGTCCTCAGCGGGATAATACAGGGCGGCACACACGCATAGACCCAGGAGCCAGCAACAATGAATCCAACGAGCTGACAATGCCCATCTTACAAAACCACTTGATTAGCGGCACGCTTGAGGACATGCGCTGACTAGGCCCATCTTACAAAACTGCTTGAATAGCGGCACGCTCGAGGACATGCACTGACTATGCCCATCTTACAAAACTGCTTGTATAGCGGCATGCTCGAGGACACGCGCTGACTATGCCCATCTTACAAAACTGCTTGAATAGAGGCACGCTCGAAACATGAGCTAACTATGCTCATCTTACAAAACTGCTTGAATAGCGGCATGCTCAAGGACATGCGCTGACTATGCCCATCTTACAAAACTGTTTGACTAGAGGCATGCACGAGGACATGTGCTGACTATGCCCATGGTACAAAAATGCTTGACTAGAGGCACGCTCGAGGACATGCTCTGACTATGTCTATCTCACAAAACTGCTTGAATAGAGGCACGCTCGAAGACATGTGCTGACTATGACCATCTTACACGTGCTGCCTATGACCATCTTACACAACTGCTTGAATAGCGGCACGCTCGAGGACATGCGCTGACTATGCCCATCTTACAAAACTGCTTGAATAGCGGCACACTTGAAAACATGCGCTATCTATGCTCATCTTACAAAACTGCATGAATAGAGGCACGCTCGAGGACATGCGCTGACTATGCCCATGGTACAAAACTGCTTGAATAGAGGCACGCTCGAGGACATGCGCTGACTATGCCCATCTTACAAAACTGCTTGAATAGCGTTACGCTCGAGGACATTCCCTGACTATGCCCATCTTACAAAATTTATTGAGTAGAGGCATGCTCGAGGACATGCACTGACTATGCCCATCTTCCAAAACTGCTTGAACAGCGGCACACTCAAGGACATGCGCTGACTCTGCCCGTCTTGCAAAACTGCTTGAATAGCGGCTCGCTCGAGGATATGTGCTGACTCTGCCCGTCTTACAAAACTGCTTGAATAGCGGCACACTCGAGGACATGTGCTCACAATGAGCATCTTACATATGCTGATTATGACCATCTTACAAAACTGCTTGAATAGCGGCACGCTTGAGGACATGTGCTGACTATGCCCATCTTACAAAACTGTTTGAATAGCGGCATGCTCGAGGACATGTGCTGACTATGCCCATCTTACAAAACTGCTTGAATAGCGGCACACTCGAGGACATGTGCTCACAATGAGCATCTTACATATGCTGATTATGACCATCTTACAAAACTGCTTGAATAGCGGCACGCTTGAGGACATGTGCTGACTATGCCCATCTTACAAAACTGTTTGAATAGCGGCATTCTCGAGGACATGTGCTGACTATGCCCATCTTACAAAACTGCTTGAATAGAGGCACGCTCGAAACATGAGCTAACTATGCTCATCTTACAAAACTGCTTGAATAGCGGCATGCTCAAGGACATGCGCTGACTATGCCCATCTTACAAAACTGTTTGACTAGAGGCATGCACGAGGACATGTGCTGACTATGCCCATGGTACAAAAATGCTTGACTAGAGGCACGCTCGAGGACATGCTCTGACTATGTCTATCTCACAAAACTGCTTGAATAGAGGCACGCTCGAAGACATGTGCTGACTATGACCATCTTACACGTGCTGCCTATGACCATCTTACACAACTGCTTGAATAGCGGCACGCTCGAGGACATGCGCTGACTATGCCCATCTTACAAAACTGCTTGAATAGCGGCACACTTGAAAACATGCGCTATCTATGCTCATCTTACAAAACTGCATGAATAGAGGCACGCTCGAGGACATGCGCTGACTATGCCCATGGTACAAAACTGCTTGAATAGAGGCACGCTCGAGGACATGCGCTGACTATGCCCATCTTACAAAACTGCTTGAATAGCGTTACGCTCGAGGACATTCCCTGACTATGCCCATCTTACAAAATTTATTGAGTAGAGGCATGCTCGAGGACATGCACTGACTATGCCCATCTTCCAAAACTGCTTGAACAGCGGCACACTCAAGGACATGCGCTGACTCTGCCCGTCTTGCAAAACTGCTTGAATAGCGGCTCGCTCGAGGATATGTGCTGACTCTGCCCGTCTTACAAAACTGCTTGAATAGCGGCACACTCGAGGACATGTGCTCACAATGAGCATCTTACATATGCTGATTATGACCATCTTACAAAACTGCTTGAATAGCGGCACGCTTGAGGACATGTGCTGACTATGCCCATCTTACAAAACTGTTTGAATAGCGGCATGCTCGAGGACATGTGCTGACTATGCCCATCTTACAAAACTGCTTGAATAAAGGCACGCTCGAGGACAGGTGCTGACTATCACCATCTTACAAAACTGCTTGAATAGCCGCACGCTCGAGGACATGTACTGACTATGCCAATCTTACAAACTGCTTGTATAGCGGCACGCTCGAGGACATGCGCTGACTATGCCCATCATACAAAACTGCTTGAATAGCGACACGCTGGAAAACATGCGCTAACTATGCTCATCTTACAAAACTGCTTGAATAGCGACACGCTCAAGGACATGCGCTGACTATGACCATCTTACACAACTGTTTGAATAGCGGTCCGCTCGAGGACATTCGCTGACTATGCCTATCTTACAAAACTGATTGAAAAGAGGCACGCTCAAGGACATGCACTGACTATGCCCATTTTACAAAACTGCTTGAATAGCGGTGCGCTCGAGGATATTCACTGACTATGCCCTTTTTACAAAACTGAGTGAATAGAGGCACGGTAAAGGACATGCACTCAATTTGCTCATCTTACAAAACTGCTTGAATAGCAGCACGCTCGAGGACATGTGCTGACTACGACCATCTCACAAAACTGCTTGAATAGTGGCATGCTCGAGGAAATGTGCTGACTACGGCCATCTTACATGTGCTGACTACAACCATCTTACAAAACTGCTTGAAAAGCGGCAAGCCCGAGGTCGTGTGCTGACAATGCCCACCTTACAAAACTACTTGATTAGCGGCACGCTTGAGGACATGCGCTGACTAGGCCCATCTTACAAAACTGCTTAAATAGCGGCACGCTCGAGGACATGCGCTGACTATGCCCATCTTACAAAACTGCTTGTATAGCGGCATGCTCGAGGACATGCGCTGACTATGCCCATCTTACAAAACTGCTTGAATAGAGGCACGCTCGAAAACATGAGCTAACTATGCTCATCTTACAAAACTGCTTGAATAGCGGCATGCTCAAGGACATGCGCTGACTATGCCCATCTTACAAAATTGTTTGACTAGAGGCATGCTCGAGGACATGTGCTGACTATGCCCATCTTACAAAACTGTTTGACTAGAGGCATGCTCGAGGACATGTGCTGACTATGCCCATGGTACAAAAATGCTTGACTAGAGGCACGCTCGAGGACATGCTCTGACTATGCCTATCTCACAAAACTGCTTGAATAGAGGCACGCTCGAAGACATGTGCTGACTATGACCATCTTACACGTGCTGCCTATGACCATCTTACACAACTGCTTGAATAGCGGCACGCTCGAGGACATGCGCTGACTATGCCCATCTTACAAAACTGCTTGAATAGCGGCACACTTGAAAACATGCGCTATCTATGCTCATCTTACAAAACTGCATGAATAGAGGCACGCTCGAGGACATGCGCTGACTATGCCCATGGTACAAAACTGCTTGAATAGAGGCACGCTCGAGGACATGCGCTGACTATGCCCATCTTACAAAACTGCTTGAATAGCGTTACGCTCGAGGACATTCCCTGACTATGCCCATCTTACAAAATTGATTGAGTAGAGGCACGCTCGAGGACATGCACTGACTATGCCCATCTTCCAAAACTGCTTGAATAGCGGCTCGCTCAAGGATATGTGCTGACTCTGCCTGTCTTACAAAACTGCTTGAATAGCGGCACGCTCGAGGACATGTGCTCACAATGAGCATCTTACATATGCTGACTATGACCATCTTACAAAACTGCTTGAATAGCGGCACGCTTGAGGACATGTGCTGACTATGCCCATCTTACAAAACTGTTTGAATAGCGGCACGCTCGAGGACATGTGCTGACTATGCCCATCTTACAAAACTGCTTGAATAAAGGCACGCTCGAGGACAGGTGCTGACTATCACCATCTTACAAAACTGCTTGAATAGCCGCACGTTCGAGGACATGTACTGACTGTGCCAATCTTACAAACTGCTTGTATAGCGGCACGCTCGAGGACATGCGCTGACTATGCCCATCATACAAAACTGCTTGAATAGCGACACGCTGGAAAACATGCGCTAACTATGCTCATCTTACAAAACTGCTTGAATAGCGACACGCTCAAGGACATGCGCTGACTATGACCATCTTACAAAACTGTTTGAATAGCGGTACGCTCGAGGACATTCGCTGACTATGCCTATCTTACAAAACTGAGTGAATAGAGGCACGGTAAAGGACATGCACTGAATTTGCTTATCTTAGAAAACTGCTTGAATAGCGGCACACTCGAGGACATGCGCTGACTCTGCCTGTCTTGCAAAACTGCTTGAATAGCGGCTCACTCGAGGACATGTGCTGACTCTGCCTGTTTTACAAAACTGCATGAATAGCGGCAAGCTCGAGGACATATGCTCACAATGAGCATCTTACATGTGCTGACTATGACCATCTTACAAAACTGCTTGAATAGCGGCACGCTTGAGGACATGTGCTGACTATGCCCATCTTACAAGACTGCTTGAATACCGGCACGCTCGAGGACATGTGCTGATTATGCCCATCTTACAAAACTGCTTGAATAGAGGCACACTCGAGGACAGGTGCTGACCATCACCATCTTACAAAACTGCTTGAATAGCCGCATGCTCGAGTACTTGTGCTGACTATGCCAATCTTACAAACTGCTTGTATAGCGGCATGCTCGAGGACATGCACTGACTATGCCCATCTTAGAAAAGTGCTTGAACTGTGGCACACTCAAGGACATGTGCTGACTATGACCATCTTACATGTGCTGACTATGACCATCTTACACAACTGCTTGAACAGCGGCACGCTCGAGCACATGTGCTGACTATGACTATCTTACAAAACTGCTTGAATAGCGGCATGCTCGAGGACATGTGCTGACTATGACAATCTTACAAAACTGCTTGAATAGAGGCACGCTCGAGGACATCTGCTGACTATGACCATCTTACAAGACTGCTTGAATAGAGGCGCACTCGAGGACAAGTGCTGAGTATGATCATCTTACATTTGCTGACTATGACCATCTTACAAAACTGCTTGAATAGCGGCACGCTTGAGGACATGTGCTGACTATGACCATCTTACAAATCTGCTTGAATAGTGGCACGCTCGAGGACATGTGCTGACTAGGACCATCTTACAAAACTGCTTGAATAGCGGCATGCTCCAGAACATGTGCTGACTATGACCATCTTACAAAACTGCTTGCATAGCGGCACGCTTGTAGAAATGTGCTGGCTATGACCATCTTACAAAACTACTTGAATAGCGGCACGCTCGAGGATATGTGCTGACAATGCCCATCTTACAAAACTGCTTGATTAGCGGCACGCCCAAGGACATGCGCTGACTATGCCCATCTTACAAAACTGCTTGTATAGCGGCACGCTCAAGGACATGCGCATAGTATGCCCATCTTACAAAACTGTTTGAATAGTGGCACGCTCGAAAACATGCGCTAACTATGCTTATCTTACAAAACTGCTTGAACAGCGGCACGCTCAAGGACATGCGCTGACTATGCTCATCTTACAAAACTGTTTGACTAGAGGCACGCTCGAGGACATGCGCTGACTATGCCCATGGTACAAAAATGCTTGACTAGAGGCGCGCTCGAGGACATGCGCTGACTATGCCCATCTTACAAAACTGATTGAATAGCGGTACGCTCGAGGACATTCGCTGACTATGACCATGTTACAAAACTGATTGAATAGAGGCAAGCTCAAGGACATGCACTGACTATGCCCATCTTACAAAACTGCTTGAATAGTGGCACGCTCGAGAACATGTGCTGATTATGACCATCTTACAAAACTGCTTGAAAAGAGGCACGTTCGAGGACATGTTCTGAATATGCCCATCTTACAAAACTGTTTGAATATCGGCACGCTCGAGGACATGTGCTGACTATGCCCATCTTACAAAACTGCTTGAATAGCGGCATGCTCGAGCACTTGTGCTGACTATGCCCATTTACAAAACTGCTTGAATAGCAGCAGGCTCGAGGACATGTGCTGACTATGCCCATCTTACAAAACTCTTTGAATAGTTGCACGTTCGAGGACAGGCGGTTACTATGCCCATCTTACAAAACTGCTTGAATAGCGGCACGCTCGAGGACATGCACTGATTGTGCTCATCTTACAATACTGCTTGAATAGAGGCACGCTCGAGGACATGCGCTGACTATGCCCATCTTACAAAACTGCTTGAATAGCAGCATGATCGAGGACATGTGCTGACTATGACCATATTACAAAACTGCTTGCATAGAGGCATGCTCGAGGACATGTGCTGACTATGACCATCTTACAAAACTGCTTGAATAGAGGCACGCTCGAGGACATGTGCTGACTATACCCATCTTACAAAACTTCTTGAATAGCTGCACACTCAAGGACATGTGCTGACTATGACCATCTTACAAAACTGCTTGAATAGCGGCACGCTCGAGGACATGTGCTGACTACGATCATCTCACAAAACTGCTTGAATAGTGGCATGCTCGAGGAAATGTGCTGACTACGACCATCTTACATGTGCTGACTACAACCATCTTACAAAACTGCTTGAAAAGCGGCAAGCCCGAGGTCGTGTGCTGACAATGCCCATCTAACAAAACCACTTGATTAGCGGCACGCTTGAGGACATGCGCTGACTAGGCCCATCTTACAAAACTGCTTGAATAGCGGCACGCTCGAGGACATGCACTGACTATGCCCATCTTACAAAACTGCTTGTATAGCGGCATGCTCGAGGACATGCGCTGACTATGCCCATCTTACAAAACTGCTTGAATATAGGCACGCTCGAAAACATGAGCTAACTATGCTCATCTTACAAAACTGCTTGAATAGCGGCATGCTCAAGGACATGCGCTGACTATGCCCATCTTACAAAACTGTTTGACTAGAGGCATGCTCGAGTACATGTGCTGACTATGCCCATGGTACAAAAATGGTTGACTAGAGGCACGCTTGAGGACATGCTCTGACTATGCCTATCTCACAAAACTGCTTGAATAGAGGCACGCTCGAAGACATGTGCTGACTATGACCATCTTACACGTGCTGCCTATGACCATCTTACACAACTGCTTGAATAGCGGCACGCTCGAGGACATGCGCTGACTATGCCCACCTTACAAAACTGCTTGAATAGCGGCACACTTGAAAACATGCGCTATCTATGCTCATCTTACAAAACTGCATGAATAGAGGCACGCTCGAGGACATGCGCTGACTATGCCCATGGTACAAAACTGCTTGAATAGAGGCACGCTCGAGGACATGCGCTGACTATGCCCATCGTACAAAACTGCTTGAATAGCGTTACGCTCGAGGACATTCCCTGACTATGCCCATCTTACAAAATTGATTGAGTAGAGGCATGCTCGAGCGGTACAAAAGGGGGTGGTGATGGACGGAGCATCAGAACCAATCAAACACTCACACCCAGTCAACAGATCTGGGTTTGATCCATCACCGTTTTTTAGCTCACTCTGCCACCCCAGTTCAGACAAGGCCATATGCAAATCAGTCTGACCCTGTGCCTCATGGGAACAGTCCAGCCCGAACTGCCAAGCCATGCCTTCCCTGGACCGGAAACAAGCTTCCTAGGACCGGTTTCTGGCATTTCAGCCGTCTTCAGCCAGGCTTGCTTGAATCCAGTGGCAAAGTGAGCAAGGGACTCACGTCTGAGCATACCCTGCCAACTTATGGCGAACAAAGCGGTACAAAAGAGGGTGGTGACGGACGGCTTGGCAGTTCGGGCTGGACTGTTCCCATGAGGCACAGGGTCAAGACTGATTTGCATATGGCCATGTCTAAACTGGGGTGGTGTAGTGGGCAAAAGAACGATGGATTTAACCCAGATCTTTTGACTGGGGGAGAATGTCTGCATTGTCAGCATTCCGTCCATCATTTGTTTGTTGTAACGCTTTTCGCCCTAAGTGGGATGGGTATTCCCAGACGTGGGACCCGTGCTCACTACGCCACTGGAGTCAAGCTATCCTGGCTGATGACGGCTGATAGCCAGAAACCGGTCCTAGGATGCTTGATTCCGGTCCAGGGAAGACATGGCTTGGCAGTTCGGGCTGGACTGTTCCCATGAGGCACAGGGTCAAGACTGATTTGCATATGGCCATGTCTAAACTGGGGTGGTGTAGTGGGCAAAAGAACGATGGATTTAACCCAGATCTTTTGACTGGGGGAGAATGTCTGCATTGTCAGCATTCCGTCCATCATTTGTTTGTTGTAACGCTTTTCGCCCTAAGTGGGATGGGTATTCCCAGACGTGGGACCCGTGCTCACTACGCCACTGGAGTCAAGCTATCCTGGCTGATGACGGCTGATAGCCAGAAACCGGTCCTAGGATGCTTGATTCCGGTCCAGGGAAGACATGGCTTGGCAGTTCGGGCTGGACTGTTCCCATGAGGCACAGGGTCAAGACTGATTTGCATATGACCATGTCTAAACTGGGGTGGTGTAGTGGGCAAAAGAACGATGGATTTAACCCAGATCTTTTGACTGGGGAGAATGTCTGCATTGGCAGCATTCCGTCCATCATTTGTTTGTTGTAACGCTTTTCACCCTAAGTGGGATGGGTATTCCCAGACGTGGGACCCGTGCTCACTACGCCACTGGAGTCAAGCTATCCTGGCTGATGACGGCTGATAGCCAGAAACCGGTCCTAGGATGCTTGATTCCGGTCCAGGGAAGACATGGCTTGGCAGTTCGGGCTGGACTGTTCCCATGAGGCACAGGGTCAAGACTGATTTGCATATGGCCATGTCTAAACTGGGGTGGTGTAGTGGGCAAAAGAACGATGGATTTAACCCAGATCTTTTGACTGGGGGAGAATGTCTGCATTGTCAGCATTCCGTCCATCATTTGTTTGTTGTAACGCTTTTCGCCCTAAGTGGGATGGGTATTCCCAGACATGGGACCCGTGCTCACTACGCCACTGGAGTCAAGCTATCCTGGCTGATGATGGCTGATAGCCAGAAACCGGTCCTAGGATGCTTGATTCCGGTCCAGGGAAGACATGGCTTGGCAGGTCGGGCTGGACTGTTCCCATGAGGCACAGGGTCAAGACTGATTTGCATATGGCCATGTCTAAACTGGGGTGGTGTATTGGGCAAAAGAACAATGGATTTAACCCAGATCTTTTGACTGGGGGAGAATGTCTGCATTGTCAGCATTCCGTCCATCATTTGTTTGTTGTAACGCTTTTCGCCCTAAGTGGGATGGGTATTCCCAGACGTGGGACCCGTGCTCACTACGCCATTGGAGTCAAGCTATCCTGGCTGATGACGGCTGATAGCCAGAAACCGGTCCTAGGATGCTTGATTCCGGTCCAGGGAAGACATGGCTTGGTTCGGGCTGGACACCGGTCCTAGGATGCTTGATTCCGGTCCAGGGAAGACATGGCTTGGCAGTTCGGGCTGGACTGTTCCCATGAGGCACAGGGTCAAGACTAATTTGCATATGGCCATGTCTAAACTGGGGTGGTGTAGTGGGCAAAAGAACGATGGATTTAACCCAGATCTTTTGACTGGGGGAGAATGTCTGCATTGTCAGCATTCCGTCCATCATTTGTTTGTTGTAACGCTTTTCGCCCTAAGTGGGATGGGTATTCCCAGACGTGGGACCCGTGCTCACTACGCCACTGGAGTCAAGCTATCCTGGCTGATGACGGCTGATAGCCAGAAACCGGTCCTAGGATGCTTGATTCCGGTCCAGGGAAGACATGGCTTGGCAGTTCGGGCTGGACTGTTCCCATGAGGCACAGGGTCAAGACTGATTTGCATATGGCCATGTCTAAACTGGGGTGGTGTAGTGGGCAAAAGAACGATGGATTTAACCCAGATCTTTTGACTGGGGGAGAATGTCTGCATTGTCAGCATTCCGTCCATCATTTGTTTGTTGTAACGCTTTTCGCCCTAAGTGGGATGGGTATTCCCAGATGTGGGATCCGTGCTCACTAAGCCACTGGAGTCAAGCTATCCTGGCTGATGACAGCTGATAGCCAGAAACCGGTCCTAGGATGCTTGATTCCGGTCCAGGGAAGACATGGCTTGGCAGTTCGGGCTGGACTGTTCCCATGAGGCACAGGGTCAAGACTGATTTGCATATGGCCATGTCTAAACTGGGGTGGTGTAGTGGGCAAAAGAACGATGGATTTAACCCAGATCTTTTGACTGGGGGAGAATGTCTGCATTGTCAGCATTCCGTCCATCATTTGTTTGTTGTAACGCTTTTCGCCCTAAGTGGGATGGGTATTCCCAGACGTGGGACCCGTGCTCACTACGCCACTGGAGTCAAGCTATCCTGGCTTATGACGGCTGATAGCCAGAAACCGGTCCTAGGATGCTTGATTCCGGTCCAGGGAAGACATGGCTTGGCAGTTCGGGCTGGACTGTCCCATGAGGCACAGGGTCAAGACTGATTTGCATATGGCCATGTCTAAACTGGGGTGGTGTAGTGGGCAAAAGAACGATGGATTTAACCCAGATCTTTTGACTGGGGGAGAATGTCTGCATTGTCAGCATTCCGTCGATCATTTGTTTGTTGTAACGCTTTTCGCCCTAAGTGGGATGGGTATTCCCAGACGTGGGACCCGTGCTCACTACGCCACTGGAGTCAAGCTATCCTGGCTGATGACGGCTGATAGCCAGAAACCGGTCCTAGGATGCTTGATTCCGGTCCAGGGAAGACATGGCTTGGCAGTTCGGGCTGGACTGTTCCCATGAGGCACAGGGTCAAGACTGATTTGCATATGGCCATGTCTAAACTGGGGTGGTGTAGTGGGCAAAAGAACGATGGATTTAACCCAGATCTTTTGACTGGGGGAGAATGTCTGCATTGTCAGCATTCCGTCCATCATTTGTTTGTTGTAACGCTTTTCGTCCTAAGTGGGATGGGTATTCCCAGACGTGGGACCCGTGCTCACTACGCCACTGGAGTCAAGCTATCCTGGCTGATGACGGCTGATAGCCAGAAACCGGTCCTAGGATGCTTGATTCCGGTCCAGGGAAGACATGGCTTGGCAGTTCGGGCTGGACTGTTCCCATGAGGCACAGGGTCAAGACTGATTTGCATATGGCCATGTCTAAACTGGGGTGGTGTAGTGGGCAAAAGAACGATGGATTTAACCCAGATCTTTTGACTGGGGGAGAATGTCTGCATTGTCAGCATTCCGTCCATCATTTGTTTGTTGTAACGCTTTTCGCCCTAAGTGGGATGGGTATTCCCAGACGTGGGACCCGTGCTCACTACGCCACTGGAGTCAAGCTATCCTGGCTGATGACGGCTGATAGCCAGAATCCGGTCCTAGGATGCTTGATTCCGGTCCAGGGAAGACATGGCTTGGCAGTTCGGGCTGGACTGTTCCCATGAGGCACAGGGTCAAGACTGATTTGCATATGGCCATGTCTAAACTGGGGTGGTGTAGTGGGCAAAAGAACGATGGATTTAACCCAGATCTTTTGACTGGGGGAGAATGTCTGCATTGTCAGCATTCCGTCCATCATTTGTTTGTTGTAACGCTTTTCGCCCTAAGTGGGATGGGTATTCCCAGACGTGGGACCCGTGCTCACTACGCCACTGGAGTCAAGCTATCCTGGCTGATGACGGCCTTATAGCCAGAAACCGGTCCTAGGATGCTTGATTCCGGTCCAGGGAAGACATGGCTTGGCAGTTCGGGCTGGACTGTTCCCATGAGGCACAGGGTCAAGACTGATTTGCATATGGCCATGTCTAAACTGGGGTGGTGTAGTGGGCAAAAGAACGATGGATTTAACCCAGATCTTTTGACTGGGGGAGAATGTCTGCATTGTCAGTTCCGTCCATCATTTGTTTGTTGTAACGCTTTTCGCCCT
The DNA here is from genome assembly GCF_964204655.1 of Triturus cristatus. NCBI lineage: Eukaryota > Metazoa > Chordata > Amphibia > Caudata > Salamandridae > Triturus > Triturus cristatus. The sequence continues at coordinate 165,551,037 of NC_140579.1, forward strand.
AAGTGGGATGGGTATTCCCAGACGTGGGACCCGTGCTCACTACGCCACTGGAGTCAAGCTATCCTGGCTGATGACGGCTGATAGCCAGAAACCGGTCCTATAATGCTTGATTCCGGTCCAGGGAAGACATGGCTTGGCAGTTCGGGCTGGACTGTTCCCATGAGGCACAGGGTCAAGACTGATTTGCATATGGCCATGTCTAAACTGGGGTGGTGTAGTGGGCAAAAGAACGATGGATTTAACCCAGATCTTTTGACTGGGGGAGAATGTCTGCATTGTCAGCATTCCGTCCATCATTTGTTTGTTGTAACGCTTTTCGCCCTAAGTGGGATGGGAATTCCGAGACGTGGGACCCGTGCTCACTACGCCACTGGAGTCAAGCTATCCTGGCTGATGACGGCTGATAGCCAGAAACCGGTCCTAGGATGCTTGATTCCGGTCCAGGGAAGACATGGCTTGGCAGTTCGGGCTGGACTGTTCCCATGAGGCACAGGGTCAAGACTGATTTGCATATGGCCATGTCTAACCTGGGGTGGTGTAGTGGGCAAAAGAACGATGGATTTAACCCAGATCTTTTGACTGGGGGAGAATGTCTGCATTGTCAGCATTCCGTCCATCATTTGTTTGTTGAGGCACGCTCGAGGACATGCACTGACTATGCCCATCTTCCAAAACTGCTTGAACAGCGGCACACTCAAGGACATGCACTGACTCTGCCCGTCTTGCAAAACTGCTTGAATAGCGGCTCGCTCGAGGATATGTGCTGACTCTGCCCGTCTTACAAAACTGCTTGAATAGCGGCACACTCGAGGACATGTGCTCACAATGAGCATCTTACATATGCTGACTATGACCATCTTACAAAACTGCTTGAATAGCGGCACGCTTGAGGACATGTGCTGACTATGCCCATCTTACAAAACTGTTTGAATAGCGGCACGCTCGAGGACATGTGCTGACTATGCCCATCTTACAAAACTGCTTGAATAAAGGCACGCTCGAGGACAGGTGCTGACTATCACCATCTTACAAAACTGCTTGAATAGCCGCACGCTCGAGGACGTGTACTGACTATGCCAATCTTACAAACTGCTTGTATAGCGGCACGCTCGAGGACATGCGCTGACTATGCCCATCATACAAAACTGCTTGAATAGCGAGACGCTGGAAAACATGCGCTAACTATGCTCATCATACAAAACTGCTTGAATAGCGACACGCTCAAGGACATGCGCTGACTATGACCATCTTACAAAACTGTTTGAATAGCGGTACGCTCGAGGACATTCGCTGACTATGCCTATCTTACAAAACTGATTGAAAAGAGGCACGCTCAAGGACATGCACTGACTATGCCCATTTTACAAAACTGCTTGAATAGCGGTACGCTCGAGGATATTCGCTGACTATGCCCTTTTTACAAAACTGAGTGAATAGAGGCACGGTAAAGGACATGCATTGAATTTGCTCATCTTACAAAACTGCTTGAATAGCGGCACACTCGAGGACATGCGCTGACTCTGCCTGTCTTGCAAAACTGCTTGAATAGCGGCTCACTCGAAGACATGTGCTGACTCTGCCTGTTTTACAAAACTGCATGAATAGCGGCAAGCTCGAGGACATATGCTCACAATGAGAATCTTACATGTGCTGACTATGACCATCTTACAAAACTGCTTGAATAGCGGCACGCTTGAAGACATGTGCTGACTATGCCCATCTTACAAGACTGCTTGAATACCGGCACGCTCGAGGACATGTGCTGATTATGCCCATCTTACAAAACTGCTTGAATAGAGGCACACTCGAGGACAGGTGCTGACCATCACCATCTTACAAAACTGCTTGAATAGCCGCATGCTCGAGTACTTGTGCTGACTATGCTAATCTTACAAACTGCTTGAATAGTGGCACACTCCAGGACATGTGCTGACTACGACCATCTCACATTTGCTGACTATGACCATCTTATAAAACTGCTTTTATAGAGGCATACTCAATGACATTGTGCTGACTATGACCATCTTACAAAACTGCTTGAATAGAGGCATGCTCGAGGACATGCACTGACTATGCCCATCTTAGAAAAGTGCTTGAACTGTGGCACACTCAAGGACATGTGCTGACTATGACCATCTTACATGTGCTGACTATGACCATCTTACACAACTGCTTGAACAGCGGCACACTCGAGCACATGTGCTGACTATGACTATCTTACAAAACTGCTTTAATAGCGGCATGCTCGAGGACATGTGCTGACTATGACAATCTTACAAAACTGCTTGAATAGAGGCACGCTCGAGGACATCTGCTGACTATGACCATCTTACAAGACTGCTTGAATAGAGGCGCACTCGAGGACACGTGCTGAGTATGATCATCTTACATTTGCTGACTATGACCATCTTACAAAACTGCTTGAATAGCGGCACGCTTGAGGACATGTGCTGACTATGACCATCTTACAAATCTGCTTGAATAGTGGCACGCTCGAGGACATGTGCTGACTAGGACCATCTTACAAAACTGCTTGAATAGCGGCATGCTCCAGAACATGTGCTGACTATGACCATCTTACAAAACTGCTTGCATAGCGGCACGCTTGTAGACATGTGCTGGCTATGACCATCTTACAAAACTACTTGAATATTTGTATTTGTATTTGTATTTGTATATCGATTTGTAGAGCGCGATTGCTGCCCGACGGGCGTCCAAGCGCTAAGGATGCAGCCAGAGTGGGGAGGTACGGCGGGAGTTAGGACAGGGATTAGGTCAGGGCAGACCTAGCAAACAGAAGAGTCTTTAATTGTTTGCAGAAAGATTGCAGGTTGGGATTGCATCTCGCACGCTCGAGGATATGTGCTGACTGTGACCATCTTACAAAACTGCTTGAATAGCGGCATGCTCGAGGACATGCGCTGAGCATGCCCATATTACAAAACTGCTTGAATAGAGGCACGATCGAGGACATGAGCTGACCATGCCCATCTTACAAAACTGCTTGAATAGCAGCATGCTCAAGGACATGAGTTGACTATGCCCATCTTCGAAACTGCTTGAATAGCGGCACGCTGGAGGACACGTGCTGACTATGACCATCTTACACAATTGCTTGAATAGCGGCACGCTTGAGGACATGTGGTGATTATGACCATCTTACAAAACTGCTTGAATAGCGGCATTCTCGAGGACATGTGCTAACTATGACCATCTTACACAACTGCTTTTATAGAGGCACGCTCGAGGACATGTGCTGACTATGACCATCTTAGAAAACTGGTAGAATAGCGGCACACTCGAGGACATGTGCTGACTACGACCATCATACATTTGCTATCTATGACCATCTTACAAAACTGCTTGAATTGCGACACGCTTGAGGACATGTGCTGACTATGACCATCTTGCAAAACTGCTTGAATAGCGTGACGCTCGATGACATGTGCTGACTATGACCATCTTAAAAAATAACTTGAATAGCGGCACGCTCGAGGATTTATGCTGACTATGACCATCTTACAAAACTGCTTATATAGCGGCACACTCGAGAACATGTGCAGAGTATTCCCATCTTACAAAACCGCTTGAATAGAGGCACGCTCCAGGGCATGTGTTGACTATGACCATCTTACAAAACTGCTTGAATAGAGGCACGCTCGAGGACATGTGCTGACTACGACCTTCTTACAAGTGCTGACTACAACCATCTTACAAAACTGCTTGAAAAGCGGCACGCCCGAGGTCATGTGTTGAAAATGCCCATCTTACAAAACTGCCTGATTAGCAGCACGCTCGAGGACCTGCGCTGATTATGCCCATCTTACATAACTGCTTGAATAACGGCATGCTCGAGGACATGCGCTGACTATGACCATCTTACCTTACAAAACTGCTTGTATAGCGGCACGCTCGAGGACATGTGCTGACTATGCCCATTTTACAAAACTGCTTGAATAGCGGCATACTTGAAAACATGCGTTATCTATGCTCATCTTACAAAACTGCTTGAATAGAGGCACGCTTGAGGGCATGCGCTGACTATGCCCATGGTACAAAACTGATTGAATAGAGGCACGCTCGAGGACATGCGCTGACTATGCCCATCTTACAAAACTGCTTGAATAGCGTTACGCTCAAGGACATTTCCTGACTATGCCCATCTTACAAAACTGATTGAATAGAGGCACGCTCGAGGACATGCACTGACTATGCCCATCTTCCAAAACTGCTTGAACAGCGGCACACTCGAGGACATGCGCTGACTCTGCCCGTCTTGCAATACTGCTTGAATAGCGGCTCGCTCGAGGATATGTGCTGACTCTGCCCGTCTTACAAAACTGCTTGAATAGCGGCACGCTCGAGGACATGTGCTCACAATGAGCATCTTACATATGCTGACTATGACCATCTTACAAAACTGCTTGAATAGCGGCACGCTTGAGGACATGTGCTGACTATGCCCATCTTATAAAACTGCTTGAATAGCGGCACGTTCGAGGACATGTGCTGACTATGCCCATATTACAAAACTGCTTGAATAAAGGCACGCTCGAGGACAGGTGCTGACTATCACCATCTTACAAAACTGCTTGAATAGCCGCACGCTCGAGGACATGTGCTGACTATGCCAATCTTACAAACTGCTTGAATAGCGGCACGCTCGAAAACATGCGCTAACTATGCTCATCTTACAAAACTGCTTGAATAGCGACACGCTCAAGGACATGCGCTGACTATGCCCATCTTACAAAACTGCTTGAATAGCGGTACGCTCGAGGACATTCGCTGACTATGCCTATCTTACAAAACTGATTGAAAAGAGGCACGCTCAAGGACATGCACTGACTATGCCCATCTTACAAAACTGCTTGAATAGCAGCACACTCGAGGACATGGGCTGACTCTGCCCGTCTTGCAAACTGCTTGTATAGCGGCACGCTCGAGGACATGCGCTGACTATGCCCATCTTACAAATGTGCTTGAACAGCGGCACACTCAAGGACATGTGCTGACTATGACCATCTTACATGTGCTGACTATGACCATCTTACACAACTGCTTGAATAGCGGCACGCTCGAGGACATGTGCTGGCTATGACGATCTAACATGTGCTGACCATGCACATCTTACAAAACTGCTTGCATAGTGGCACGCTCGAGGACATGCGCTAAGCATGCCCATCTTACAAAACTTCTTGAATAGCGGCACACTCGAGGACATGCGCTGACAATGCCTATCTTAGAAAACTGCTTGAATAGAGGCACGCTCAAGGACATGTGCTGATTAGGACCATCTTACAAAACGTCTTGAATAGAGGCACGCTTGAGGACATGTGCTGACTATGACCATCTTACAAAATGCCTTGAATAGAGGCACGCTCGAGGACATGTGCTGACTATGCCCATCTTACAAAACTGCTTGAATAGAGGCACGCTCGAGGACATGTTCTGTATATGCCCATCTTACAAAACTGCTTGAATAGCGGCAGGCTCGGGGACATGTGCGGACTATGACCATCTTACAAAACTGCTTGAATAGCGGCACGCTCAAGGACATGTGCGGACTATGCCCATCTTACAAAACTGATTGAAAAGCAGCACGCTCGAGGACTTGTGCTGACTATGCCCATTTACAAAACTGCTTGAATAGCAGCTGGCTTGAGGACATGTGCTGACTATGGAGAATTGAAGAAAAAGAACCTCTTATCTGACCTATCTTATTTGTGCTGTATTAATACCTTGTACTTTACAAAAACCCCAGAATACAATGTGATTTCAAAAACATTTTCATTCTTTTTATTGTTTTTTTTTATAATATAAATAGCAAAACATTCATGTATGTTCTTTTAGCATGTAATTCATATACAGATCATACATTTCTACAATAATGTTTCCACATTAATTGAATTGCATAGACACTTATGAATTTAGAAGACAAAACAGTTTAAAAAACTTGTAAGAAAGAACCCCCAAGAAAAACAATGAGGAAGAACCATCACATTAGCATTCTCACCTAACAGTCACTCTTACATACCATCAGACATTCTACATAGAAAAAAGAAAAAAAAAATTTTTTGTTAAAAACACAGACCAACTCTGGTATGAGATCCTACTTAAGTTCTAATTTAGGAAATACATTTTGAATAGTTCTTGCTAAGTCCTGAGATAATATGATCGGGACGTTTGAGATTGAATTCTTCTATGGATCCCCCAGATGTATGGTTGGTACTCCCGGTCTACGTACGTTTCGGAGACTGTATGCAGTTTTCACGTCTCCTTCTTCAGGACCAGTATATTTTTTAGAGGTATCTTTGTCGTCTGAGCGGCAAAAAAAAAGGAGGGGTTCTCTCTATATAGGGTAACAAAATTTTTTTTTTTACATAAATAAGAACTTTGTATTACAGGCAACCATGGGCACCTAGAAGTCAGTCTGTTTAGAAAGCCAACAGCCAAAAATACTATTCTAGAACATACGAGTTACCACCCGTCATGCCAAAAGGACTCCATCCCTTTTGGAGAATTTTTAAGAATCAGGAGGAACTGCACTAACATCGCAGACTTCATGATACATGCGAAATCACTCCAAGAACGCCTCCTCCACAGAGGCTATCCTAGAAGATTGATACGTCAATCACTTAAACGGGCTAAATATTATAACAGAGATGCCCTCATCAGTAATGAACCTAAAGAGAAAATGGACAAACTTGTATGTGTGGTGGATCACTCCAACATTAATTATAAAATCAAACAGATTTTAGATAAAAATTGGAAGATCTTGAACACTAGTGAAGACACCAACTCCATACATAAACCAATAGTAGCTTTCAGAAGGAACCCTAACTTAAAAGATAAACTTGTGCATAGCAGATTCCACCAACAAAATAAGACCAGACAAACTAGCCTGGATGGCAAACCCCTACCTTCAGGTAACCACAGATGTGGTAATTGCCATGCATGTGAACACGCTATAGTCTCACAAACTTGGACATATGGCGAAAAATCAGGCAAAATACAACAAATGACCAATTGCAGGAGTTCCAATATCATTTACTTGATATTATGCCCATGTGGCCTTGGCTACATAGGGGAAACATCTAGAGAATTTCGGATGAGACTCTCGGAACACAAATCAGCCATAAGAACTAGCAAACAACAAGCACCTCTGGTCAATCATTATCTTGACCATAAACATAGGGAAACGGAAATAAAATGGCTCATCTTAGAAAAGGTCAAAACAATACCAGGTAAGGACCCAGCAAAAACCAGAAAACAACGTGAAACATTTTGGATTTTTCACTTGGACACTGTACGTAAAGGACTTAATGAGGAAATTATTTGGCTAGTTACAGAATAATCTAGGTATATTGTTTTCAAACTTTCAGATCCCTGCAACTTATTTGTCTTTTGTTGGCTTATTCTTTGATCCATACTGGTTGGTTTCATCTCTGTTTATTCTTACCAAAATTTTTTAGAAACAGCCCAGCCAGTGATATCGACACCTGATAATATTGGGTTCTTTTTATACAACAAAGGTAACTTCCCAGTAGTATCGATTTAATACTCCTGATTCCCTGTTGAAATACTGACCTCAGGCCCTTTTCATGACGTTTCTGTCACAGATCTTGAACTTACCGTGCCGTTAATTGCAGACCAGATACCCCTTACCATCTGGAACTGCCTTCTCATCAGTATCATCCCAAGATGGCGATCATCGTAGCCCTTACTGATCGTACTTCTCATGTGATTGTATACGCTATATTGCGTTATCTCTACAATACATATAAGCGTACACAGCAATATCTACTCGCATGAGCACTAATTCTTTAATTTCCCATTTTTCTTTTAAGGTTCTCTCAAAATAAGGACCAGCAATATTTACGTATGCCTCAGACCACAATGCGCGTAGGTTTGTATGTATTCTCTTTAACAATTTAATCGATATATACTTATTACTTGTCATTAATCTGACAAACTATCCACCGCTTTTCATTTTCACATACAATGTCCCTATGAGGTATCACACAGGTTTACTACTTTGTATACCATCTAAAGATGGCGACCATTGTTATCCTTTCTTTCTCATGACGTTCGTGCAACGTACTTTGGCCGTCATGTTAATTTAACGGGGAAGCATGTGACCTCGGCTCTTTCCAAATAAATACGAGGCCACCATTACCCTCGTTTCTCCGATCCGGTAGCATTGAAAACGGGAAACTCTACAAACTATGAGGTAAGGAAAGCGGCAGCCCCAGTGACCTTATCTATCTACATAGACAGAAATCTAATTCTATGTCAGGACCGGAGGCTCCGATTATGCTTCTCATTCTTTGCTTTATTCTACACAGCAGCCAATAAAATAACACCTTTTTTATTACAAACTACAAATCCCATGAATCCAATGTGTCATGATACCATAGAGACTATAACCATATAAGGTCCCGTCGAGGCAGACACCTCCTCTTTCTTTGCTGCTCCGCAGCCAGTTAAGTGCCTCTCCCTTACTGCTTTCTTATGTGGGTGGTGTATGGGTTGGATGCGCACTATATACGATAATTTGGTTATATATGTAGCGCGCTTGCTGTGATAATTATATGCTGTATTCGCGCTTGCTGTGATAATTATATGCTGTTTTGTTGAGATTTCGCTCCGCTAGAGCATCTGGCTATTTATTTCCTGACGCGCTGGTTTTTAACCGTTATCCCCCTTCTTACCGTCCCGCTGCTCGTGAGAGCGCTCGCGTCGGTGCTGCTTCGCTGGGAGCGCTTCGGCCTCCCCGGCCAGGCGCTCTGCGCCCGCGGCCTGATTCTGAGTGGAGTGGGAGTACCTGGGGCCTGAGGACGGCGCGTCTCTACTCGCGCGCGTCCTCTTTCTCTCTTCACAGGCGGCCGTCTCCGCGCATGCGCGGCGGCCATTTTTCCGATCGCGGTCCGATCGGAGTGATTGTCGGAGCGGGAAACGCTTGTTTTCAAATTTCAAAGCCCGTATTTTGTGCCCCGACTGACGCCCAGGAACAATTACACCTCGGGCTGTACAATTGTTGCATAGGCTCTGCCGAGAGACGTAGCAGGCCCTCCTTCCACTGTTATAATTAAGTTTTGGTGGCTGTTTGTGCCTGGCCTGCATGGGGTTGTTCCTCTCCCCCTGATATACTCCTCCCATCGCACAATAGCTGTGCTATAAGGAATACGAGTTACCAACACCATGGCTGAATACACTTATGAGGAGGAGTATTATGAGTCGGAACCTGCGGGTTCCTTTGAGCAAGAGCTCGTTGAAGCCTTGGATGCTGGGGTGCAGCATTCTGTCAGCTCAGCGCTGGTAAGGGCGATTGCGCCCCTGAAACGGCATTTAAATGATTACGCACAACAGCAGGGATGGCTTCCGGCTGCAAGTGCCCACCCCAAGCCAACTAGTAAGAAGGCTTCTAACCCCCACACTGAGGACTTCGCGCGGCTTTCCAGAGCCCTTGCGAATGATCACACTTATTTGGCGCGCTCGGACCAGAATGACTCTTCTCACGAAGACAAAGGGGATTCCGCGACAGACGTGGAATACGATCTAGAGGAATGCGCGCAACCTGCTAAAAAGACTAGGAAGCAGCATCATACTGAGCCCACGGCACCGCCTAGACACCTGACTTTCGACCCGTCAGATATCATCCACCCCGATTCTACGGCATGGACCCCCTTGCAGGAAGTGGCGGATTACCTTCAGTCAAACCTCAGGTGCCTTAGGTCTGAGTGCCCCAGGCCTGACCTAGCAGCCCGTGTGGCGGACACTCCAGAGGTGGACCCGACCATGATGACCTATCTTATATTCTAAAGATCCGAAAAAAGGCATTGACCGCGCTTGGCGCTCATGCCAAGATAAACTTCTAGATTTGTCGGGGCCATTGGCAAAAATTCTGGAGTTGGGCCTCCAAGCAAAGGATTCAGGGTCCCCGGTCGATCCCGATGAACTCATTGGTTGGACGCAGCGTGCGGTGTGCTTGTTGGGCAATGCCAACTGCGCCATGTCAAGTGAAAGGCGCAGAACGATCCTCCTCAAGCTCGACCCGAAATTGGCGGAATTGTCTTCCTCGGAGGCGGGTCCAGTAGCCCAGGGTCTCCTTTTCGGACAACCCTTTCTGAAAGAGCTCACTAAATTCGTGGCTACTTTCAGCGGCCTGGATAACGCGCAGGAGTCGCTGTGACGAGGCTTCCGTCCGGTTTTCGCCAGGGCCGGACGAAATCGCGGGCGGTCGTCCGGCCGAGGTCATCCCCATGGCGCCCAGCGTGGTCAACACCACAACAGAGGAGGCTACCAAGAAAATTACGCCGGAAGTTCCAACTTCTACCCCTCCAGATGAGCGCGGAACCGTTTCCGCAGAGGCAGGTTCGGTGGCAACCAAGGAAACCACCAGGAGTCAGGATCTGCAGGTGAGAATTATCCTTTGTTCGGAGGTACAGTTGGGGGGTCGCATTCAATTTTTTCTGCAGGCTTGGCAAACGCTCTCGCAGGATCCCTGGATCCTGGAAACAGTTCAAGGTTACAAATTGGAGATGTACAACACTCCCGTCCAACATTCCCCTCCCCATCCCATCCTTTTTTCCCAACTCGATCAGAGTTTTATCGCAGGAGAAATACACTCTCTTTTACAGAAAGGGGCGATTGTCGAGTCTCGACTCCACTCCCACGGTTTCCTCAGCAACGTGTTCCTGGTCGAGAAAAAAGGGGGCGGGCGCAGGTTGGTTCTGAACCTCAAAGAGTTCAATGGATGGATCGTGTATCGCCATTTCAAAATGGAAGGCGTTCATCTTCTGCGCGATCTGCTGCAGGAGGGCGATTGGATGGTCCGCCTGGACCTGAAAGACGCCTACCTAGCCATACCCATTTACGCCCCTCACCGCCGGTTTCTTCAATTTCTGTGGCAAGGAGTCTGTTACGAGTACACTGTTCTTCCTTTTGGACTTTCGTCAGCACCATGGTGCTTCACGAAACTCCTTCGTCCAGTCATGGAGTCACTGCGTTCGCGCGGAGTGAGGCTGATCGTCTATCTGGACGACGTCATTATCATGCCGCAATGTCCGCGTCTAGTGATGACTCATCTGGAGTGGGCCATTCTTCTCCTTCAAAATCTGGGTTTCATTGTGAATTCTCAGAAATCAGTTCTGGTACCCACGCAGTCTATAGAGTTTCTGGGCTTTCAGGTGGATTCCCGTACCTGCCAGCTTCTCCTTCCCGCACCCAAGATCAAAACGATCTAGAGAGAATTGAGATCGATCATGAACAAGCAGATTGTGTCCTTACGGTCCATAGTGGTGGTGGGCTTGTTGGCCTCCTCGATTCAGGCCATATTTCCGGGACCCCTTCACTACCGAGCTCTCCAAAGATTAAAGATTCAACATCTCTGCAAAGGCCTCAGCTATACCGATCAGATCCCTCTTTCAGAGGAAGCGAGGTGGGAAATGTTGTGGTGGCTCGACCACATGGAATCGTGGAATGGCAGGGCCATTTTCGGGTTCAATCCAGAGGTAGTGATAGAGTCGGACGCCAGCCGTTGGGGCTGGGGAGCCCGCTGCGGTCCGATCTCGACGGGGGGTCGTTGGTCGCCGGAAGAACTCTCCCTTCACATCAATTGTCTGGAGTTGCTGGCGGGCTCGTTCGCAATTCGCAGCCTCTCTCCGCAGACGATGAACTGCTGCATTCTTCTAAGAATGGACAACATATCGGCAGTCCGGTACGTGAACAAGCTCGGGGGTACTCGATCTCGCATCCTAGCAGAGATTGCCAAGGATTTTTGGCATTATTGCCTTCAGTACAATCTGTCAGTAGTAGCGGAGTACCTTCCGGGCCGGAAGAACGAGGTGGCCGACTGGCATTCCCGGTATCTCCGGGATTACAGCGATTGGCGCTTGCATCCTCGAGTCTTTCGGATGCTGAACCTCCTATGGGGTCCCTGTCAGTTGGACCTGTTCGCGTCACGGCTGAACAAGCAACTTCCGGATTTCTACAGCTGGCGTCCGGACCCGGAGGCACTAGCCTCGGATGCGTTTCTTCAAACCTTGCCACCAGTCCTTTGTTATGCCTTCCTGCCGTTTTTCATGATCCCCAGGGTCCTGGCCCAAGCCAGACGCCAGCGGACGGAGATGGTGCTGATAACACCCTTGTGGAGAGCTCAGGCTTGGTTTCCGATTGTTCTGGAAATGTCCTGTGCAACACCAGTTCTCCTTCCTCAGAGATGGAACCTCTTGCTAGATCCTCTCAAGGCTCCTCATCCGTTAGTGATCTCAGGCCAACTACCTCTAGTGGCGTGGCGAGTTTCAGGGACAGATGGAAGGTCCCAGGTCTTTCAGCAGACGCTTCCAACTTCATCCAGCAGGCATGGTCAGATAATACCCATAAGCGGTATTCATCAGCATGGAACAGGTGGTGTAGCTGGTGTGTTCAACGGGACGTCGATCCCACTACAGCTAATGTCTCCATGGTCATGAATTTCCTTGCTTCTCTGGCGTCATCTGGTTTTGCATATAGGACAGTAAACAATTTTAGATCCGCTATTTCCGCTGGGCATGCTCCTTTGGAGGGTAAGCCAATCGGAGAACATCCTCTGGTGTGTAAACTGCTTAGGGGTATCCAGATGGTCAAGCCCCCGTGTCCAAAATACTCTTTTGACGGTGGTCCTCCGTTTTTTGGAATCTTGGCCACCGAACGAGCTCCTGTCACGGAAACAACTTTCCGCCAAACTGGCGATGCTATTATGTTTGGTCTCGTGCAAGAGAGTTTCTGATATCAGAGCTTTAGATCTAGCGGGGCGTAAGTTCGCCCCAGAAGGGGTGACTTTCTCTATCTCCAGACGAACCAAAACCAATTCCACTTCAGTGACTTATCCGGCTTTTCCGGATAATCCCAAATTATGTGTGGTGCTATGTGTCAAAGCGTACGAGATAAGTACAGCTAGCTTCCGTTCTGATATGCAGGGTCCGCTGTTCATTGCATTGCAAAAGCCTTTTCGCCCAGTGTCATCAGCTACTTTGGCGCGTTGGCTGCGTTGGCTCATGAATGAAGCAGGCATTAATGTATCTCAGTTTGGTGCACATTCTGTGCGGGGCGCCATGGCATCTAAGTCTTTTTCCTTGGGGGTGACCCTGTCCGACATCATGAACACTGCGGATTGGTCTCATGAGTCTACTTTTAAATCATTTTATTATAAACCTATAGTGGATATCGCATCAGTGGTGGTGGCTGGGCTTTAAACAAGCATAATCAGAGCCTCCGGTCCTGACATAGAATTAAAAATTTGCGAACATTCGTGACAAGAATTTTCAATTCTATTAAGGACAACGGAGGCGAGGATTATCCCACCCGGAGTTTATGTGTCTCTTGCGATGTATATATAAATCAGTTAATGATGATTTTGGATTGCATTGTATTGCCTTCTTTATCCTCTATATTTCCCCCCCCCGTTTTATGTCTGGAAAGTTATACCTGTCAGATTGGAACATGGTTTGGGAGATTACCGTTATTACGGAACCTTTATCTTTGTTTCAGATTCCAGTGGAAAGTGAGGATCGCTTGCGGTCCAAGGAGTTCGTTGGGCATGGTTGCCCCTTCTAGATGTGGAGCTCGCTCACCTGTTGTGATCATGTGGGGTTCGTCCCGCGGAGCCGCAGTTCAAGTGTTACTTCCGGATGTTTGAGCTTGCAGAGACACTGGTTCAGGATCGCAGTTCAAGAAGGACTATTTGGTTTCAAGTTTCGGCCTTAACAGTTAATGGTCACGCAAAGAAAGAGGAGGTGTCTGCCTCGACGGGACCTTATATGGTTATAGTCTCTATGGTATCATGACACATTGGAGTCATGGGATTTGTAGTTTGTAATAAAAAAGGTGTTTTTTTATTGGCTGCTGTGTAGAATAAAGCAAAGAATGAGAAGCATAATCCTCGCCTCCGTTGTCCTTAATAGAATTGAAAATTCTTGTCACGAATGTTCGCAAATTTTTAATTGCTCACCGAAATATTTGGGCACCACGCTTTAAATGGCCTGTCCATAAAGAGCAGACATTGCGTTTCTTCTCACCCTATGACCATCTGTGCTCCTACATAATATACAGACTATGTCCGTACTTTTTAGAATGTGTGTGTATCTTGGTTTTAACTTTGTCCACCACCAAATGAACATACGCCGTGTATATATCGTTCGCAACTCTAATGTCAGAATGAACGCATTTTGTGCTCACAAGATGCACAATAGAAAGACTACCTCTAATGCCTTACATTAGGTACACTGCCGTCTTAGGACTTTTGAACTTAGAACTGATTAGGCGTATTAATAAGACACTGCGTGCACTGCTATGATGTTGACCCTTTATGTCTTTCCTGGCAATTAATTTAATCCTCGTGCACTTATGTTACTTACTGGACAAGTGTAGAAACCTAAAAAGACTAAACGACAAACTCTTGGTCTTCTTTCCTTATAGATTGCACCCTTGAGCACAGTATGCCCTTCTATCTGCCTAAGTTAAAAGGGCAAACACGCAGCTTATCCTGTTGAGGACTCCTGTACTCAAACAATTTGGGTAAGATCTTTGAGGCAGTCTACGATCAACACTGCTGAATGATCACTGTATTAATTCATCTCTGATAAACATATGATATCTTTTGTTTGCTTTTAGATGGAATTGATAAAAGTACCCTAAACAGTTTGGCCAATCATTTTCTTTATTTTCCCGAAAAAACAGAACGTAGGAATGACTATTGGTCTAATAAATCAGGATAAACAACTCTTTATGCCTGCTTATTCCTAAAATGGTGAGACATCTTTAATCCTCTGTTCTTTGAAGTAAATATTTAAGAATAATCTTATACATAAAGGTTTTATCTCTCTTTAATTTTTACTTAACAGAGTTAACCTCTAGAAATTCTTTGTGCTTATCGCACTAGTTGAAATACGGATCAGGTGTCTGGAAACCAGAGACTTCGCCAAAAATACACGTAGGCGAATATTATGCTAATACTCCTTCTCCTTCTTTTTAGTTTACGTAATACTTGGTAAATCCTTGAATATTTTGGCTCTTCATATGGCACCTTCTCTCTGTTTTGAAGCACTTTTTGGTTACTCATACCTTGGGCACTATCCCTTTTTTCCTTTTTTGCTTGTAATGTCATTAGAAACAATAAAATGATGCTGCTATAATTGTCTCTTAGCTGCAGTGGCTCTAATTAAGTAAGAGCACCCACATATAAGCTATTTTGAAAATTAATTACCCCCAGGCTATATACAAAGTTCTTATTTATGTAAAAAAAAAATGTTGTTACCCTATATAGAGAGAACCCCTCCTTTTTTTTTGCCGCTCAGACGACAAAGATACCTCTAAAAAATATACTGGTCCTGAAGAAGGAGACTTGAAAACTGCATACAGTCTCCGAAACGCACGTAGACCGGGAGTACCAACCATACATCTGGGGGATCCATAGAAGAATTCAATCTCAAACGTCCCAATCATATTATCTCAGGACTTAGCAAGAACTATTCAAAATGTATTTCTTGAATTAGAACTTAAGTAGGATCTCATACCAGAGTTGGTCTGTGTTTTTAACAAAAAATTTAAAAAAAATTCTTTTTTCTATGTAGAATGTCTGATGGTATGTAAGAGTGACTGTTAGGTGAGAATGCTAATGTGATGGTTCTTCCTCATTGTTTTTCTTGGGGGTTCTTTCTTACAAGTTTTTTAAACTGTTTTGTCTTCTAAATTCATAAGTGTCTATGCAATTCAATTAATGTGGAAACATTATTGTAGAAATGTATGATCTGTATATAAATTACATGCTAAAAGAACATACATGAATGTTTTGCTATTTATATTATTAAAAAAAAACAATAAAAAGAATGAAAATGTTTTTGAAATCACATTGTATCCTGGGATTTTTGTAAAGTACAAGGTATTAATACTGCACAAATAAGATAGGTCAGATAAGAGGTTCTTTTTCTTCAATTGTCTCTTTCCCCTCCTCTTGGACCTAAAAATATTTAGGGGAAACCTTCTGCACACATATCATGTGCTGACTATGCCCATCTTACAAAACTGCTTGAATAGCGGCACGCTCGAGGACTTGTGCTGACTATGACCATCTTACAAAACTGATTGAATAGTGGCACGCTCGAGAACATGTGCTGACTATGCCCATCTTACAAAACTGCTTGAATAGAGGCACGCTCAAGGACAGGTGCTGACTGTGACCATCTTACAAAACTGCTTGAATAGCCGCACGCTCGAGGACATGGGCTGACTATGCCCATCTGAAAAAACTGCTTGTATAGTGGCACGCTCGAGGAGATGCGCTGACTATGCCCATCTTCCAAAACTGCTTGAACAGCGACACACTTAAGGACGTGTGCTGACTATGACCATTTTACATGTGCTGACTATGACCATCATACACAACTGCTTGAATAGTGGCATGCTCGAGGACATGTGCTGACTATGACCACCTTACAAAACTGCTTTTATAGAGGCACGCTCGAGGACATTGTGCTGACGATGACCATTTTACAAAACTGCATGAAAAGAGGCATGCTCGAGGACATGTGCTGACTATGCCCATCTTACAAAACTGCTTGCTTAGAGGCACGCTTGCGGACAGGTGCTATGACCATCTTACAAACTACTTCAATAGCCGCATGCTCGAGGACATGTGCTGACTATGCTCATCTTACAAAACTGCTTGAATAGCGGATCGCTAGGAGCCATGTGCTGACTATGAACATCATAAAAAACTGCTTCAATAGCGGCACGCTCGAAGACATGCGCTGACTATGCCCATCTTACCAAACTGCTTGAATAGCGGCACTCTCTAGGACATGTGCTGAATATGCCCATCTTACAAAACTGCTTGAATAGCGGCACACTCAAGGACATGTGCTGACTATGACCATCTTACATGTGCTGACTATGACCATCTTACACAACTGCTTGAATAGCGGCTCGCTCGAGGACATGTGCTGAATATGCCCATCTTACAAAACTGCTTGAATAGCGGCAACTCAAGGACATGTGCTGACTATGACCATCTTACATGTGCTGACTATGACCATCTTACACAACTGCTTGAATAGCGGCACGCTCGAGGACATGTGCTGACTATGACCATCTTACAAGACTGCTTGAATAGCAGCACGCTCGAGAACATGTGCTTATTATGACCATCTTTCAAAGCTGCTTGAATAGCAGCATGCTCGTGGACATGCGCTGACTATGCCCATCTTACAAAACTGCTTGAACAGCGGAACACTCAAGGACAAGTGCTGACTATGAACATCTTACATGTGCTGACTATGACCATCTTACAAAACTGCTAGAATAGCGGCACGCTCAAGGAAATCTGCTGACTATGACCAGCTTACAAAACTGCTTTTATAGAGGCACGCTCGAGGACATTGTGCTGACTATGACCATCTTACTAAACTGCTTGAATAGCGGCACACTCGAGGACATGTGCTGACTATGACCATCTTACAAAACTGCTTGAATAGTGGCACGCTCGAGGACATGCGCTGACTATGCCCATCTTACATGTGCTGGATATGACCATCTTACACAACTGCTTGAATAGCGGCACGCTCGAGGACATGTGCTGACTATGACCATCTTACAAGACTGCTTGAATAGCAGCACGCTCGAGAACATGTGCTTATTATGACCATGTTTCAAAGCTGCTTGAATAGCAGCATGCTCGTGGACATGCGCTGACTATGCCCATCTTACAAAACTGCTTGAACAGCGGAACACTCAAGAACAAGTGCTGACTATGAACATCTTACATGTGCTGACTATGACCATCTTACAAAACTGCTAGAATAGCGGCACGCTCAAGGAAATCTGCTGACTATGACCATCTTACAAAACTGCTTGAATAGCAGCACACTCGAGGACATGTGCTGACTATGACCATCTTACAAAACTGCTTGAATAGTGGCACGCTCGAGGACATGCGCTGACTATGCCCATCTTACAAATCTGTTTGAATAGAGGTACTCTCGAGGACATGTGCTGACTATGACCATCTTACATGTGCTGACTATGACCATCTTACACAACTGCTTGAATAGCGGCACGCTCGAGGACATGTGCTGACTATGACCATCTTACAAGACTGCTTTTATAGAGGCACGCTCGAGGACATTGTGCTGGCTATGACCATCTTACAAACCTGCTTGAATAGCAGCACACTCATGGACATGTGCTGAGTATGCCCATCTAACAAAACCGCTTGAATAGAGGCACGCTCAAGGACACGTGCTGATTATGACCATCTTACAAAACTGCTTGAATAGAGGCACGCTCGAGGACAGGTGCTGGCTATGACCATCTTACATGTGCTGACTATGACCATCTTACAAAATTGCTTTTATAGAGGCACGCTCGAGGACATGTGCTGACTATGACGTTCTTACACAACTGCTTGAACAGTGGCACGCTCGAGGACATGTGCTGACTATGACCATCTTACAGAACTGCTTGAATAGCAGCACACTAGAGGACATGTGCTGAGTATGCCCATCGAACAAAACCGCTTGAATAGAGGCACGCTCAATGACATGTGCTGACTATGACCATATTACAAAACTGCTTGAATAGAGGCACGCTCGAGGACAGGTGCTGACTCTGACCATCTTACAAAACTGCTTAATAGCCGCACACTCGAGTACATGTGCTGATTATGACCATCTTACAAAACTGCAAGAATAGCAGCACACTCGAGGACATGTGCTGACTATGACCATCTTACATGTGCTGACCATGACCATCTTACAAAACTGCTTTTATAGAGGTACGCTCGATGACATGTGCTGACTATGACGTTCTTACACAACTGCTTGAACAGTGGCACGCTCGAGGACATGTGCTGACTATGACCATCTTGCAAAACTGCTTGAATAGCGGAACGCTCGTGGACATGTGCTGACTATGACCATCTTACAAAACTGCTTGAATAGCGGCAAGCTCGAGGACATGTGCTGACTATGACCATCTTACAAAACTGCTTGAATAGTGGCACGCTCGAGAACATGTGCTGACTATGCCCATCTTACAAAACTGCTAGAAAGACTACCTCTAATGCCTTACATTAGGTACACTGCCGTCTTAGGACTTTTGAACTTAGAACTGATTAGGCGTATTAATAAGACACTGCGTGCACTGCTATGATGTTGACCCTTTATGTCTTTCCTGGCAATTAATTTAATCCTCGTGCACTTATGTTACTTACTGGACAAGTGTAGAAACCTAAAAAGACTAAACGACAAACTCTTGGTCTTCTTTCCTTATAGATTGCACCCTTGAGCACAGTATGCCCTTCTATCTGCCTAAGTTAAAAGGGCAAACACGCAGCTTATCCTGTTGAGGACTCCTGTACTCAAACAATTTGGGTAAGATCTTTGAGGCAGTCTACGATCAACACTGCTGAATGATCACTGTATTAATTCATCTCTGATAAACATATGATCTCTTTTGTTTGCTTTTAGATGGAATTGATAAAAGTACCCTAAACAGTTTGGCCAATCGTTTTCTTTATTTTCCCGAAAAAACAGAACGTAGGAATGACTATTGGTCTAATAAATCAGGATAAACAACTCTTTATGCCTGCTTATTCCTAAGATGGTGAGACATCTTTAATCCTCTGTTCTTTGAAGTAAATATTTAAGAATAATCTTATACATAAAGGTTTTATCTCTCTTTAATTTTTACTTAACAGAGTTAACCTCTAGAAATTCTTTGTGCTTATCGCACTAGTTGAAATACGGATCAGGTGTCTGGAAACCAGAGACTTCGCCAAAAATACACGTAGGCGAATATTATGCTAATACTCCTTCTCCTTCTTTTTAGTTTACGTAATACTTGGTAAATCCTTGAATATTTTGGCTCTTCATATGGCACCTTCTCTCTGTTTTGAAGCACTTTTTGGTTACTCATACCTTGGGCACTATCCCTTTTTTCCTTTTTTGCTTGTAATGTCATTAGAAACAATAAAATGATGCTGCTATAATTGTCTCTTAGCTGCAGTGGCTCTAATTAAGTAAGAGCACCCACATATAAGCTATTTTGAAAATTAATTACCCCCAGGCTATATACAAAGTTCTTATTTATGTAAAAAAAAAATGTTGTTACCCTATATAGAGAGAACCCCTCCTTTTTTTTTGCCGCTCAGACGACAAAGATACCTCTAAAAAATATACTGGTCCTGAAGAAGGAGGCTTGAAAACTGCATACAGTCTCCGAAACGCACGTAGACCGGGAGTACCAACCATACATCTGGGGGATCCATAGAAGAATTCAATCTCAAACGTCCCAATCATATTATCTCAGGACTTAGCAAGAACTATTCAAAATGTATTTCTTGAATTAGAACTTAAGTAGGATCTCATACCAGAGTTGGTCTGTGTTTTTAACAAAAAATTTTAAAAAAATTCTTTTTTCTATGTAGAATGTCTGATGGTATGTAAGAGTGACTGTTAGGTGAGAATGCTAATGTGATGGTTCTTCCTCATTGTTTTTCTTGGGGGTTCTTTCTTACAAGTTTTTTAAACTGTTTTGTCTTCTAAATTCATAAGTGTCTATGCAATTCAATTAATGTGGAAACATTATTGTCGAAATGTATGATCTGTATATAAATTACATGCTAAAAGAACATACATGAATGTTTTGCTATTTATATTAAAAAAAAAACAATAAAAAGAATGAAAATGTTTTTGAAATCACATTGTATCCTGGGGTTTTTGTAAAGTACAAGGTATTAATACTGCACAAATAAGATAGGTCAGATAAGAGGTTCTTTTTCTTCAATTGTCTCTTTCCCCTCCTCTTGGACCTAAAAATATTTAGGGGAAACCTTCTGCACACATATCATGTGCTGACTATGCCCATCTTACAAAACTGCTTGAATAGCGGCACGCTCGAGGACCTGTGCTGACTATGACCATCTTACAAAACTGATTGAATAGTGGCACGCTCGAGAACATGTGCTGACTATGCCCATCTTACAAAACTGCTTGAATAGAGGCACGCTCAAGGACAGGTGCTGACTGTGACCATCTTACAAAACTGCTTGAATAGCCGCACGCTCGAGGACATGTGCTGACTATGCCCATCTGAAAAAACTGCTTGTATAGCGGCACGCTCGAGGTGATGCGCTGACTATGCCCATCTTCCAAAACTGCTTGAACAGCGACACACTTAAGGACGTGTGCTGACTATGACCATTTTACATGTGCTGACTATGACCATCATACACAACTGTTTGAATAGTGGCATGCTCGAGGACATGTGCTGACTATGACCACCTTGCAAAACTGCTTTTATAGAGGCACGCTCGAGGACATTGTGCTGACGATGACCATTTTACAAAACTGCATGAAAAGAGGCATGCTCGAGGACATGTGCTGACTATGCCCATCTTACAAAACTGCTTGCTTAGAGGCACGCTTGCGGACAGGTGCTATGACCATCTTACAAAACTACTTCAATAGCCGCATGCTCGAGGACATGTGCTGACTATGCTCATCTTACAAAACTGCTTGAATAGCGGATCGCTAGGAGCCATGTGCTGACTATGAACATCATAAAAAACTGCTTCAATAGCGGCACGCTCGAAGACATGCGCTGACTATGCCCATCTTACCAAACTGCTTGAATAGCGGCACTCTCTAGGACATGTGCTGAATATGCCCATCTTACAAAACTGCTTGAATAGCGGCACACTCAAGGACATGTGCTGACTATGACCATCTTACATGTGCTGACTATGACCATCTTACACAACTGCTTGAATAGCGGCTCCCTCGAGGACATGTGCTGAATATGCCCATCTTACAAAACTGCTTGAAAAGCGGCAACTCAAGGACATGTGCTGACTATGACCATCTTACATGTGCTGACTATGACCATCTTACACAACTGCTTGAATAGCGGCACGCTCGAGGACATGTGCTGACTATGACCATCTTACAAGACTGCTTGAATAGCAGCACGCTCGAGAACATGTGCTTATTATGACCATCTTTCAAAGCTGCTTCAATAGCAGCATGCTCGTGGACATGCGCTGACTATGCCCATCTTACAAAACTGCTTGAACAGCGGAACACTCAAGGACTAGTGCTGACTATGAACATCTTACATGTGCTGACTATGACCATCTTACAAAACTGCTAGAATAGCGGCACGCTCAAGGAAATCTGCTGACTATGACCAGCTTACAAAACTGCTTTTATAGAGGCACGCTCGAGGACATTGTGCTGACTATGACCATCTTACTAAACTGCTTGAATAGCGGCACACTCGAGGACATGTGCTGACTATGACCATCTTACAAAACTGCTTGAATAGTGGCACGCTCGAGGACATGCGCTGACTATGCCCATCTTACATGTGCTGGATATGACCATCTTACACAACTGCTTGAATAGCGGCACGCTCGAGGACATGTGCTGACTATGACCATCTTACAAGACTGCTTGAATAGCAGCATGCTCGAGAACATGTGCTTATTATGACCATGTTTCAAAGCTGCTTGAATAGCAGCATGCTCGTGGACATGCGCTGACTATGCCCATCTTACAAAACTGCTTGAACAGCGGAACACTCAAGGACAAGTGCTGACTATGAACATCTTACATGTGCTGACTATGACCATCTTACAAAACTGCTAGAATAGCGGCACGCTCAAGGAAATCTGCTGACTATGACCATCTTACAAAACTGCTTGAATAGCAGCACACTCGAGGACATGTGCTGACTATGACCATCTTACAAAACTGCTTGAATAGTGGCACGCTCGAGGACATGCGCTGACTATGCCCATCTTACAAATCTGTTTGAATAGAGGTACTCTCGAGGACATGTGCTGACTATGACCATCTTACATGTGCTGACTATGACCATCTTACACAACTGCTTGAATAGCGGCACGCTCGAGGACATGTGCTGACTATGACCATCTTACAAGACTGCTTGAATAGCAGCACGCTCGAGAACATGTGCTTATTATGACCATCTTTCAAAGCTGCTTGAATAGCAGCATGCTCGTGGACATGCGCTGACTATGCCCATCTTACAAAACTGCTTGAACAGCAGAACACTCAAGGACAAGTGCTGACTATGAACATCTTACATGTGCTGACTATGACCATCTTACAAAACTGCTAGAATAGCGGCACGCTCAAGGAAATCTGCTGACTATGACCAACTTACAAAACTGCTTTTATAGAGGCATGCTCGAGGACATTGTGCTGACTATGACCATCTTACAAAGCTGCTTGAATAGCGGCACACTCGAGGACATGCGCTGACAATGCCCATCTTAAAAATCTGTTTGAATAGAGGTACTCTCGAGGACATGTGCTGACTATGACCATCTTACATGTGCTGACTATGACCATCTTACACAACTGCTTGAATAGCGGCACGCTCGAGGACATGTGCTGACTATGACCATCTTACAAGACTGCTTTTATAGAGGCACGCTCGAGGACATTGTGCTGGCTATGACCATCTTACAAAACTGCTTGAATAGCAGCACACTCGAGGACATGTGCTGACTATGACCATCTTACAAAACTGCTTGAATAGTGGCACGCTCGAGGACATGCGCTGACTATGCCCATCTTACAAATCTGTTTGAATAGCGGCAACTCAAGGACATGTGCTGACTATGACCATCTTACATGTGCTGACTATGACCATCTTACACAACTGCTTGAATAGCGGCACGCTCGAGGACATGTGCTGACTATGACCATCTTACAAGACTGCTTGAATAGCAGCACGCTCGAGAACATGTGCTTATTATGACCATCTTTCAAAGCTGCTTGAATAGCAGCATGCTCGTGGACATGCGCTGACTATGCCCATCTTACAAAACTGCTTGAACAGCGGAACACTCAAGGACAAGTGCTGACTATGAACATCTTACATGTGCTGACTATAACCATCTTACAAAACTGCTAGAATAGCGGCATGCTCAAGGAAATCTGCTGACTATGACCAGCTTCCAACACTGCTTTTATAGAGGCACGCTCGAGGACATTGTGCTGACTATGACCATCTTACTAAACTGCTTGAATAGCGGCACACTCGAGGACATGTGCTGACTATGACCATCTTACAAAACTGCTTGAATAGTGGCACGCTCGAGGACATGCGCTGACTATGCCCATCTTACATGTGCTGACTATGACCATCTTACACAACTGCTTGAATAGCGGCACACTCGAGGACATGTGCTGACTATGACCATCTTACAAAACTGCTTGAATAGTGGCACGCTCGAGGACATGCGCTGACTATGCCCATCTTACATGTGCTGACTATGACCATCTTACACAACTGCTTGAATAGCGGCACGCTCGAGGACATGTGCTGACTATGACCATCTTACAAGACTGCTTGAATAGCAGCACGCTCGAGAACATGTGCTTATTATGACCATCTTTCAAAGCTGCTTGAATAGCAGCATGCTCGTGGACATGCGCTGACTATGCCCATCTTACAAAACTGCTTGAACAGCGGAACACTCAAGGACAAGTGCTGACTATGAACATCTTACATGTGCTGACTATGACCATCTTACAAAACTGCTAGAATAGCGGCACGCTCAAGGAAATCTGCTGACTATGACCATCTTACAAAACTGCTTGAATAGCAGCACACTCGAGGACATGTGCTGACTATGACCATCTTACAAAACTGCTTGAATAGTGGCACGCTCGAGGACATGCGCTGACTATGCCCATCTTACAAATCTGTTTGAATAGCGGCAACTCAAGGACATGTGCTGACTATGACCATCTTACATGTGCTGACTATGACCATCTTACACAACTGCTTGAATAGCGGCACGCTCGAGGACATGTGCTGACTATGACCATCTTACAAGACTGCTTGAATAGCAGCACGCTCGAGAACATGTGCTTATTATGACCATCTTTCAAAGCTGCTTGAATAGCAGCATGCTCGTGGACATGCGCTGACTATGCCCATCTTACAAAACTGCTTGAACAGCGGAACACTCAAGGACAAGTGCTGACTATGAACATCTTACAAAACTGATTGAATAGTGGCACGCTCGAGAACATGTGCTGACTATGCCCATCTTACAAAACTGCTTGAATAGAGGCACGCTCAAGGACAGGTGCTGACTGTGACCATCTTACAAAACTGCTTGAATAGCCGCACGCTCGAGGACATGTGCTGACTATGCCCTTCTGAAAAAACTGCTTGTATAGCGGCACGCTCGAGGAGATGCGCTGACTATGCCCATCTTCCAAAACTGCTTGAACAGCGACACACTTAAGGACGTGTGCTGACTATGACCATTTTACATGTGCTGACTATGACCATCATACACAACTGCTTGAATAGTGGCATGCTCGAGGACATGTGCTGACTATGACCACCTTACAAAACTGCTTTTATAGAGGCACGCTCGAGGACATTGTGCTGACGATGACCATTTTACAAAACTGCATGAAAAGAGGCATGCTCGAGGACATGTGCTGACTATGCCCATCTTACAAAACTGCTTGCTTAGAGGCACGCTTGCGGACAGGTGCTATGACCATCTTACAAAACTACTTCAATAGCCGCATGCTCGAGGACATGTGCTGACTATGCTCATCTTACAAAACTGCTTGAATAGCGGATCGCTAGGAGCCATGTGCTGACTATGAACATCATAAAAAACTGCTTCAATAGCGGCACGCTCGAAGACATGTGCTGACTATGCCCATCTTACCAAACTGCTTGAATAGCGGCACTCTCTAGGACATGTGCTGAATATGCCCATCTTACAAAACTGCTTGAATAGCGGCACACTCAAGGACATGTGCTGACTATGACCATCTTACATGTGCTGACTATGACCATCTTACACAACTGCTTGAATAGCGGCTCGCTCGAGGACATGTGCTGAATATGCCCATCTTACAAAACTGCTTGAAAAGCGGCAACTCAAGGACATGTGCTGACTATGACCATCTTACATGTGCTGACTATGACCATCTTACACAACTGCTTGAATAGCGGCACGCTCGAGGACATGTGCTGACTATGACCATCTTACAAGACTGCTTGAATAGCAGCACGCTCGAGAACATGTGCTTATTATGACCATCTTTCAAAGCTGCTTGAATAGCAGCATGCTCGTGGACATGCGCTGACTATGCCCATCTTACAAAACTGCTTGAACAGCGGAACACTCAAGGACAAGTGCTGACTATGAACATCTTACATGTGCTGACTATGACCATCTTACAAAACTGCTAGAATAGCGGCACGCTCAAGGAAATCTGCTGACTATGACCAGCTTACAAAACTGCTTTTATAGAGGCACGCTCGAGGACATTGTGCTGACTATGACCATCTTACTAAACTGCTTGAATAGCGGCACACTCGAGGACATGTGCTGACTATGACCATCTTACAAAACTGCTTGAATAGTGGCACGCTCGAGGACATGCGCTGACTATGCCCATCTTACATGTGCTGGATATGACCATCTTACACAACTGCTTGAATAGCGGCACGCTCGAGGACATGTGCTGACTATGACCATCTTACAAGACTGCTTGAATAGCAGCACGCTCGAGAACATGTGCTTATTATGACCATGTTTCAAAGCTGCTTGAATAGCAGCATGCTCGTGGACATGCGCTGACTATGCCCATCTTACAAAACTGCTTGAACAGCGGAACACTCAAGGACAAGTGCTGACTATGAACATCTTACATGTGCTGACTATGACCATCTTACAAAACTGCTAGAATAGCGGCACGCTCAAGGAAATCTGCTGACTATGACCATCTTACAAAACTGCTTGAATAGCAGCACACTCGAGGACATGTGCTGACTATGACCATCTTACAAAACTGCTTGAATAGTGGCACGCTCGAGGACATGCGCTGACTATGCCCATCTTACAAATCTGTTTGAATAGAGGTACTCTCGAGGACATGTGCTGACTATGACCATCTTACATGTGCTGACTATGACCATCTTACACAACTGCTTGAATAGCGGCACGCTCGAGGACATGTGCTGACTATGACCATCTTACAAGACTGCTTGAATAGCAGCACGCTCGAGAACATGTGCTTATTATGACCATCTTTCAAAGCTGCTTGAATAGCAGCATGCTCGTGGACATGCGCTGACTATGCCCATCTTACAAAACTGCTTGAACAGCGGAACACTCAAGGACAAGTGCTGACTATGAACATCTTACATGTGCTGACTATGACCATCTTACAAAACTGCTAGAATAGC
The DNA here is from genome assembly GCF_964204655.1 of Triturus cristatus. Classification (NCBI taxonomy): domain Eukaryota; kingdom Metazoa; phylum Chordata; class Amphibia; order Caudata; family Salamandridae; genus Triturus; species Triturus cristatus. The sequence goes on from NC_140579.1 coordinate 165,578,334, forward strand.
GGCACGCTCAAGGAAATCTGCTGACTATGACCAGCTTACAAAACTGCTTTTATAGAGGCATGCTCGAGGACATTGTGCTGACTATGACCATCTTACAAAGCTGCTTGAATAGCGGCACACTCGAGGACATGTGCTGACTATGACCATCTTACAAAACTGCTTGAATAGTGGCACGCTCGAGGACATGCGCTGACTATGCCCATCTTACATGTGCTGACTATGACCATCTTACACAACTGCTTGAATAGCGGCACGCTCGAGGACATGTGCTGACTATGACCATCTTACAAGACTGCTTGAATAGCAGCACGCTCGAGAACATGTGCTTATTATGACCATCTTTCAAAGCTGCTTGAATAGCAGCATGCTCGTGGACATGCGCTGACTATGCCCATCTTACAAAACTGCTTGAACAGCGGAACACTCAAGGACAAGTGCTGACTATGAACATCTTACATGTGCTGACTATGACCATCTTACAAAACTGCTAGAATAGCGACACGCTCAAGGAAATCTGCTGACTATGACCATCTTACAAAACTGCTTGAATAGCAGCACACTCGAGGACATGTGCTGACTATGACCATCTTACAAAACTGCTTGAATAGTGGCACGTTCGAGGACATGCGCTGACTATGCCCATCTTACAAATCTGTTTGAATAGCGGCAACTCAAGGACATGTGCTGACTATGACCATCTTACATGTGCTGACTATGACCATCTTACACAACTGCTTGAATAGCGGCACGCTCGAGGACATGTGCTGACTATGACCATCTTACAAGACTGCTTGAATAGCAGCACGCTCGAGAACATGTGCTTATTATGACCATCTTTCAAAGCTGCTTGAATAGCAGCATGCTCGTGGACATGCGCTGACTATGCCCATATTACAAAACTGCTTGAACAGCGGAACACTCAAGGACAAGTGCTGACTATGAACATCTTACATGTGCTGACTATAACCATCTTACAAAACTGCTAGAATAGCGGCACGCTCAAGGAAATCTGCTGACTATGACCAGCTTACAACACTGCTTTTATAGAGGCACGCTCGAGGACATTGTGCTGACTATGACCATCTTACTAAACTGCTTGAATAGCGGCACACTCGAGGACATGTGCTGACTATGACCATCTTACAAAACTGCTTGAATAGTGGCACGCTCGAGGACATGCGCTGACTATGCCCATCTTACATGTGCTGACTATGACCATCTTACACAACTGCTTGAATAGCGGCACACTCGAGGACATGTGCTGACTATGACCATCTTACAAAACTGCTTGAATAGTGGCACGCTCGAGGACATGCGCTGACTATGCCCATCTTACATGTGCTGACTATGACCATCTTACACAACTGCTTGAATAGCGGCACGCTCGAGGACATGTGCTGACTATGACCATCTTACAAGACTGCTTGAATAGCAGCACGCTCGAGAACATGTGCTTATTATGACCATCTTTCAAAGCTGCTTGAATAGCAGCATGCTCGTGGACATGCGCTGACTATGCCCATCTTACAAAACTGCTTGAACAGCGGAACACTCAAGGACAAGTGCTGACTATGAACATCTTACATGTGCTGACTATGACCATCTTACAAAACTGCTAGAATAGCGGCACGCTCAAGGAAATCTGCTGACTATGACCATCTTACAAAACTGCTTGAATAGCAGCACACTCGAGGACATGTGCTGACTATGACCATCTTACAAAACTACTTGAATAGTGGCACGCTCGAGGACATGCGCTGACTATGCCCATCTTACAAATCTGTTTGAATAGCGGCAACTCAAGGACATGTGCTGACTATGACCATCTTACATGTGCTGACTATGACCATCTTACACAACTGCTTGAATAGCGGCACGCTCGAGGACATGTGCTGACTATGACCATCTTACAAGACTGCTTGAATAGCAGCACGCTCGAGAACATGTGCTTATTATGACCATCTTTCAAAGCTGCTTGAATAGCAGCATGCTCGTGGACATGCGCTGACTATGCCCATCTTACAAAACTGCTTGAACAGCGGAACACTCAAGGACAAGTGCTGACTATGAACATCTTACATGTGCTGACTATGACCATCTTACAAAACTGCTAGAATAGCGGCACGCTCAAGGAAATCTGCTGACTATGACCAGCTTACAAAACTGCTTTTATAGAGGCACGCTCGAGGACATTGTGCTGACTATGACCATCTTACAAAGCTGCTTGAATAGCGGCACACTCGAGGACATGTGCTGACTATGACCATCTTACAAAACTGCTTGAATAGTGGCACGCTCGAGGACATGCGCTGACTATGCCCATCTTACATGTGCTGACTATGACCATCTTACACAACTGCTTGAATAGCGGCACGCTCGAGGACATGTGCTGACTATGACCATCTTACAAGACTGCTTGAATAGCAGCACGCTCGAGAACATGTGCTTATTATGACCATCTTTCAAAGCTGCTTGAATAGCAGCATGCTCGTGGACATGCGCTGACTATGCCCATCTTACAAAACTGCTTGAACAGCGGAACACTCAAGGACAAGTGCTGACTATGAACATCTTACATGTGCTGACTATGACCATCTTACAAAACTGCTAGAATAGCGGCACGCTCAAGGAAATCTGCTGACTATGACCATCTTACAAAACTGCTTGAATAGCAGCACACTCGAGGACATGTGCTGACTATGACCATCTTACAAAACTGCTTGAATAGTGGCACGCTCGAGGACATGCGCTGACTATGCCCATCTTACAAATCTGTTTGAATAGAGGTACTCTCGAGGACATGTGCTGACTATGACCATCTTACATGTGCTGACTATGACCATCTTACACAACTGCTTGAATAGCGGCACGCTCGAGGACATGTGCTGACTATGACCATCTTACAAGACTGCTTGAATAGCAGCACGCTCGAGAACATGTGCTTATTATGACCATGTTTCAAAGCTGCTTGAATAGCAGCATGCTCGTGGACATGCGCTGACTATGCCCATCTTACAAAACTGCTTGAACAGCAGAACACTCAAGGACAAGTGCTGACTATGAACATCTTACATGTGCTGACTATGACCATCTTACAAAACTGCTAGAATAGCGGCACGCTCAAGGAAATCTGCTGACTATGACCATCTTACAAAACTGCTTGAATAGCAGCACACTCGAGGACATGTGCTGACTATGACAATCTTACAAAACTGCTTGAATAGTGGCACGCTCGAGGACCTGCGCTGACTATGCCCATCTTAAAAATCTGTTTGAATAGAGGTACTCTCGAGGACATGTGCTGACTATGACCATCTTACATGTGCTGACTATGACCATCTTACACAACTGCTTGAATAGCGGCACGCTCGAGGACATGTGCTGACTATGACCATCTTACAAGACTGCTTTTATAGAGGCACGCTCGAGGACATTGTGCTGGCTATAACCATCTTACAAACCTGCTTGAATAGCAGCACACTCATGGACATGTGCTGAGTATGCCCATCTAACAAAACCGCTTGAATAGAGGCACGCTCAAGGACACGTGCTGATTATGACCATCTTACAAAACTGCTTGAATAGAGGCACGCTCGAGGACAGGTGCTGGCTATGACCATCTTACATGTGCTGACTATGACCATCTTACAAAATTGCTTTTATAGAGGCACGCTCGAGGACATGTGCTGACTATGACGTTCTTACACAACTGCTTGAACAGTGGCACGCTCGAGGACATGTGCTGACTATGACCATCTTACAGAACTGCTTGAATAGCGGCACACTCAAGGACATGTGCTGACTATGACCATCTTACATGGGCTGACTAAACCATCTTACAAAACTGCTTGAATAGAGGCACGCTCGAGGACATGCGCTGACTATGCCCATCTTACAAATCTGTTTGAATAGAGGTACTCTCGAGGACATGCGCTGACTATGACAATCTTACAAAACTGCTTTTATAGAGGCACGCTCAAGGACATTGTGCTGGCTATAAACATCTTACAAACCTGCTTGAATAGCAGCACACTAGAGGACATGTGCTGAGTATGCCCATCGAACAAAACCGCTTGAATAGAGGCACGCTCAAGGACATGTGCTGACTATGACCATATTACAAAACTGCTTGAATAGAGGCACGCTCGAGGACAGGTGCTGACTCTGACCATCTTACAAAACTGCTTAATAGCCGCACACTCGAGTACATGTGCTGATTATGACCATCTTACAAAACTGCAAGAATAGCAGCACACTCGAGGACATGTGCTGACTATGACCATCTTACATGTGCTGACTATGACCATCTTACAAAACTGCTTTTATAGAGGTACGCTCGATGACATGTGCTGACTATGACGTTCTTACACAACTGCTTGACCAGTGGCACGCTCGAGGACATGTGCTGACTATGACCATCTTGCAAAACTGCTTGAATAGCGGAACGCTCGTGGACATGTGCTGACTATGACCATCTTACAAAACTGCTTGAATAGCGGCAAGCTCGAGGACATGTGCTGACTATGACCATCTTACAAAACTGCTTGAATAGTGGCACGCTCGAGAACATGTGCTGACTATACCCATCTTACAAAACTGCTTGAACAGAGGCACGCTCGAGGACAGGGCTGACTGTGACCATCTTACAAAACTGCTTGAATAGCCGCACGCTCGAGGACATGTGCTGACTATGCCCATCTTACAAAACTGCTTGTATAGCGGCAGGCTCGAGGAGATGCGCTGACTAAGCCCATCTTACAAAACTGCTTGAAAAGCGGCACACTCAAGGACGTGTGCTGACTATGACCATCTTACATGTGCTGACTATGACCATCATACACAACTGCTTGAATAGCGGCATGCTCGAGGACATGTGCTGACTATGACCACCTTACAAAACTGCTTTTATAGAGGCACGCTCGAGGACAGGTGCTGACTATGACCATCTTACAAAACTGCTTAATAGCCGCACGCTCGAGTACATGTGCTGACTATGACCATCTTACAAAACGGCAAGAATAGCGGCACACTCGAGGACATGTGCTGACTATGACCATCTTACATGTGCTGACTATGACCATCTTACAAAACTGCTTTTATAGAGGCACGCTCGAGGACATGTGCTGACTATGACGTTCTTACACAACTGCTTGAACAGTGGCACGCTCGAGAACAGGTGCTGACTATGACCATCTTACAAAACTGCTTGAATAGCGGCACGTTCAAGGACATATGCTGATTATGACCATCTTACATGTGCTGACTAAACCATCTTACAAAACTGCTTGAATAGAGGCACGCTCGAGGACATGCGCAGACTATGCACATCTTACAAATCTGTTTGAATAGAGGTACTCTCGAGGACATGCACTGACTATGACAATCTTACAAAACTGCTTTTATAGAGGCACGCTCGAGGACATTGTGCTGGCTATAACCATCTTACAAACCTGCTTGAATAGCAGCACACTCGAGGACAGGTGCTGAGTATGCCCATCTAACAAAACCGCTTGAATAGAGGCACGCTCAAGGACATGTGCTGACTATGACCATCTTACAAAAGTGCTTGAATAGAGGCACGCTCGAGGAAAGGTGCTGACTATGACCATCTTACAAAACTGCTTATTAGCCGCACGCTCGAGTACATGTGCTGACTATGACCATCTTGCAAAAATGCAAGAATAGCGGCACACTCGAGGACATGTGCTGACTATGACCATCTTACAAAACTGCATTTATAGAGGCATGCTCGAGGACATGTGCTGACTATGACGTTCTTACACAACTGCTTGAACAGTGGCACGCTCGAGACCATGTGCTGACTATGACCATCTTGCAAAACTGCTTGAATAGCGGCACGCTCGTAAACATGTGCTGACTATGACCATCTTACAAAACTGCTTGAATAGCGGCAAGCTCGAGGACATGTGCTGACTATGACCATCTTACAGAACTGCTTGAACAGTGACACGCTCGAGAACATGTGCTGACTATGCCCATCTTACAAAACTGCTTGAATAGAGGCACGCTCGAGGACAGGGCTGACTGTGACCATCTTACAAAACTGCTTGAATAGCAGCACGCTCGAGGACATGTGCTGACTATGCCCATATTACAAAATTACTTGTATAGCGGCATGCTCGAGGAGATGTGCTGACTATGCCCATCTTCCAAAACTGCTTGAAAAGCGGCACACTCAAGGACGTGTGCTGACTATGACCATCTTACATGTGCTGACTATGACCATCATACACAACTGCTTGAATAGCGGCATGCTCAAGGACATGTGCTGACTATGACCACCTTACAAAACTGCTTTTATAGAGGCACGCTCGAGGACATGTGCTGACTATGCCCATCTTACAAAACTGCATGCATAGAGGCACGCTCGCTGACAGGTGCTATGACCATCTTACAAAACTGCTTGAATAGCCGCATGCTCGAGTACATGTGCTGACTATGCTAATCATACAAAACTGCTTGTATAGCAGCACGCTTGAGGACATGCGCTTACTATGCCCATCTTACAAAACTGCTTGAACGGCGGCACTCTCAAGGACATGTGCTGACTATGATCATCTTACATGTGCTGACTATGACCATCTTACACAACTGCTTTTATAGAGGTATGCTCGAGGACATGTGCTGACTATGACGTTCTTACACAACTGCTTGAACAGTGGCACGCTCGAGAACATGTGCTGACTATGACCATCTTGCAAAACTGCTTGAATAGCGGCACGCTCGAGGACATGTGCTGACTATGACCATCTTACAAAACTGCTTGAACAGTGGCACGCTCGAGAACATGTGCTGACTATGCCCATCTTACAAAACTGCTTGATTAGCGGCACACTCGAGAACATGTGCTGAATATGCCCATCTTACAAAACTGCTTGAATAGCAGCACGCTCGTGGACATGCGCTGACTATGCCCATCTTACAAAACTGCTTGAACAGCGGAACACTCCAGGACAAGTGCTGACTATGACCAACTTACATGTGCTGACTATGACCATCTTACAAAATAGCTTGAATAGCGGCACACTCGAGGACATGTGCTGACTATGACCATCTTACAAAACTGCATTTATAGAGGTATGCTCGAGGACATGTGCTGACTATGACGTTCTTACACAACTGCTTGAACAGTGGCACGCTCGAGACCATGTGCTGACTATGACCATCTTGCAAAACTGCTTGAATAGCGGCACGCTCGTAAACATGTGCTGACTATGACCATCTTACAAAACTGCTTGAATAGCGGCAAGCTTGAGGACATGTGCTGACTATGACCATCTTATAGAACTGCTTGAACAGTGACACGCTCGAGAACATGTGCTGACTATGCCCATCTTACAAAACTGCTTGAATAGAGGCACGCTCGAGGACAGGGCTGACTGTGACCATCTTACAAAACTGCTTGAATAGCAGCACGCTCGAGGACATGTGCTGACTATGCCCATATTACAAAACTACTTGTATAGCGGCATGCTCGAGGAGATGTGCTGACTATGCCATCTTCCAAAACTGCTTGAAAAGCGGCACACTCAAGGACGTGTGCTGACTATGACCATCTTACATGTGCTGACTATGACCATCATACACAACTGCTTGAATAGCGGCATGCTCAAGGACATGTGCTGACTATGACCACCTTACAAAACTGCTTTTATAGAGGCACGCTCGAGGAGGTGTGCTGACTATGCCCATCTTACAAAACTGCATGCATAGAGGCACGCTCGCGGACAGGTGCTATGACCATCTTACAAAACTGCTTGAATAGCCGCATGCTCGAGTACATGTGCTGACTATGATCATCATACAAAACTGCTTGTATAGCAGCACGCTTGAGGACATGCGCTTACTATGCCCATCTTACAAAACTGCTTGAACGGCGGCACTCTCAAGGACATGTGCTGACTATGATCATCTTACATGTGCTGACTATGACCATCTTACACAACTGCTTTTATAGAGGTATGCTCGAGGACATGTGCTGACTATGACGTTCTTACACAACTGCTTGAACAGTGGCACACTCGAGAACATGTGCTGACTATGACCATCTTGCAAAACTGCTTGAATAGTGGCACGCTCGTAAACATGTGCTGACTATGACCATCTTACAAAACTGCTTGAATAGCGGCAAGCTCGAGGACATGTGCTGACTATGACCATCTTACAAAACTGCTTGAACAGTGGCACGCTCGAGAACATGTGCTGACTATGCCCATCTTACAAAACTGCTTGATTAGCGGCACACTCGAGAACATGTGCTGAATATGCCCATCTTACAAAACTGCTTGAATAGCAGCACGCTCGTGGACATGCGCTGACTATGCCCATCTTTCAAAACTGCTTGAACAGCGGAACACTCCAGGACAAGTGCTGACTATGACCAACTTACATGTGCTGACTATGACCATCTTACAAAATAGCTTGAATAGAGGCACGCTTGAGGACATGTGCTGACTATGACCATCTTACAAAACTGCTAGAATAGCGGCACGCTCAAGGAAATGTGCTGACATGTGAAGAAAAGGCAAGCAAGCAGTTCACAAATAATAACATGTCTCTGCAGTGTTGTGTGAAAAAAGCAACAAAAGTGGCAAGATGGCTTTCTAAAAGCTAACACGCTTATGCTAACATTGCAATGTATGTATCTAAATTGCTACCTTCACTACAGTGTAGTGTAGGGGGTTGTGCTTGGGGTAGTGTTTTAGGGTTTAGGGTAGTGCAGTGGTGTTTGTTTAGTGTAGGGTGTTGTACTGGGGGTACTGTTTTAGAGTTTAGGGGAGAGCAGTGATGTTTGGGTAGTGTAGTGGGTCATGCTGGGGGTAGTGTTTTAGTGTTTAGGGTAGTGCAGTGGTGTTTGAGTAGTGAAGGGGGTAGTGTTTTAGGGTTTAGGGTAGTGCAGTGGTGTTTGTGTAATGTAGGGGGTTGTGCTGGGCTGTAATGTTTTAGGGTTTAGCATAGTGCAGTAGTGCTTGGTTAGGTGTAGGGGTCATGTTTTAGGGTTTAGGGTAGTGCAGGGGTGTTTGAGTATTGTAGGCGTAGTGCTGGGGGTCATGTTTTAGGGTTTACGGTAGTTCAGTTATGTTTGGGTAGTGTAGGGGGTCATGCTGGGGGTAGTGTTTTAAGGTTTAGGGTAGTGAAATTGTGTTTGGGTAGTGTAGGGTGTACTGCTGGGGGTAGTGTTTTAGGGTTTATGGTAGTGCCGTGGTGCTTGTGTAGTGTAGGAGGTCATGCTGGGGGTAGTGTTTTAGGGTTTACTGTAGTCTAGTGGTGTTGGGTAGTGTAGGGGGTACTGCTGGGGGTAGTGTTTTAGGGTTTAGGGTAGTGCAGTGGTGTTTGTGTAGTGTAGGGGATCGTGCTGGGCGGTAGTGTTTTAGGGTTTAGCATAGTGCAGTGGTGTTTGGGTATTGTAGGGGTAGTGCTGGGGGTAGTGTTTTAGGGTTTACGGTAGTGCAGTGGTGTTTGGGTAGTGTAGGAGGTCATGCTGGGGGTAGTGTTTTAGGGTTTAGGGTAATGCAGTAGGTTAGTGCAGTGCTGTTTGTGTAGTGTAGGGGGTCATGCTGGGGTAGTTTTTTCGGGTTTAGGGCAGTGCATTGAAGTGGTGTTTGGGTAGTGTAGGGGGTCGTGCTGGGGGTAGTGTTTCAGGTTTTAGGGTAGTGCAGTGAAGTTTGGGTAGGGTAGGGGTTTGTGCGTGGGTAGATTTAGGATTTAGGGTAGTGCAGTCGTGTTCGGGTAGTGTAGGGGATCATGCTTTGGTTAGTGTTTAAGGGTTTAGGGTAGTGCAGTGGTGTTTGTGTAGTGTAATGGGTCATGCTGAGGGAAGTGTCTTAGGGTTTAGGGTAGCACAGTGGTGTTCGGGTAGAGTAAGGGGTCGTGCTGGGGTTAGTGTTTTAGGGTTTAGGGTAGTGCAGTAGTGTTTGTGTAGTGAAGGGGGTAGTGTTTTAGGGTTTAGGGTAGTGCAGTGGTGTTTGTGTAGTGTAGGGGGTCATGCTGGGCTGTAGTGTTTTAGGGTTTAGCATAGTGCAGTGGTGCTTGTTTAGGTGTAGGGGGTCCTGTTTTAGGGTTTAGGGTAGTGCAGTGGTGTTTGAGTATTGTAGGGGTAGTGTTGGGGGTAGTGTTTTAGGGTTTACGGTAGATCAGTTATGTTTGGGTAGTGAAGGGGGTCATGCGGGGGTAGTGTTTTAGGGTTTAGGGTAGTGCAGTTGTGTTTGGGTAGTGTAGGGTGTACTACTGGGGGTAGTGTTTTAGGGTTTATGGTAGTGCCGTGGTCCTTGTGTAGTGTAGGGGGTCATGCTGGGGGTAGTGTTTTAGGGTTTACTGTAGTGCAGTGGTGTTGGGTAGTGTAGGGGGTACTGCTGGGGGTAGTGTTTTAAGGTTTAGGGTAGTGCAGTGTTGTTTGGGTAGTGAAGGGGGTAGTGTTTTAGGGTTTAGGGTAGTGTAGTGGTGTTTGTGTAGTGTAGGAGATCGTGCTGGGCGGTAGTGTTTTAGGGTTTAGCATAGTGCAGTGGTGTTTATGTAGTGTAGGGGGTCGTGTTTTAGGGTTTAGCATAGTGCAGTGGTGTTTGGGTATTGTAGGGGTAGTGCTGGGAGTAGTGTTTTAGGGTTTACAGTAGTGCAGTGGTGTTTGGGTGGTGTAGGGGGTCATGCTGGGGGTAGTGTTCTAGGGTTTAGGGTAATGCAGTAGGGTAGTGCAGTGGTGTTTGTGTAGTGTAGGGGGTCATGCTGGGGTAGTGTTTTAGGGTTTAGGGTAGTGCAGATGGTTCTTGCATAGTGTAGGGGGTCATGCTGGGGTAGTTTTTTTGGGTTTAGGGCAGTGCATTGCAGTGGTGTTTGGGTAGTGTAGGGGGTCATGCTGGGGGTAGTGTTTCAGGTTTTAGGGTAGTGCAGTGGTGTTTGGGTACGGTAGGGGTTTGTGCGTGGGGGGATTTAGGATTTAGGGTAGTGCAGTGGTGTTCGGGTAGTGTAGGGGATCATGCTGGGAGTAGTGTTTCAGGTTTTAGGGTAGTGCAGTGGTGTTTGGGTAGGGTAGGGGTTTGTGCGTGGGGGGATTTAGGATTTAGGATAGTGCAGTGGTGTTCGGGTAGTGTAGGGGATCATGCTGTGGTTAGTGTTTAAGGGTTTCAGGTAGTGCAGTGGTGTTTGTGTAGTGTAATGGGTCATGCTGGGGGAAGTGTCTTAGGGTTTAGGGTAGCGCAGTGGTGTTCGGGTAGAGTAAAGGGTCGCGCTGGGGGTAGTGTTTTAGGGTTTAGTGTAGCGCAGTGGTGTTTGTATAGTATAGGGGGTCATGCTGGGGTAGATTTAGGGTTTAGGGTAGCGCAGTAGTGTTTGTGTAGTGAAGGGGGTCGTGCTGGGAATAGTGTTTTAGGGTTTTGGGTAGTGCTGTGGTGTTTGGGTAGTGCAGGGGGTCGTGCTGGGGTAGTGCTTTAGGGTAGTGCAGTGGTGTTTGGATAGTGTAGTAGGTCATGCTAGGGATAGTGTTTTAGGGTTTAGGGTAGTGCAGTAGGGAAGTGCTGTGGTGTTTGTGTAGTGTAGGGGGTCATGCTGGGGGGAGTGTTTTAGGGTTTAGGGTAGTGCAGTGGTGTTTGTGTACTGTCGGGGCTCATGCTGGGGGTAGTGTTTTAGGGTATAGGGCAGTGCAGTGGTGTTTGTGTAGTATAGGGGGTCGTGTTTTAGGGTTTAAGGTAGTGCAGTGATATTTGTGTAGTGTAGGGGGTCAAGCCGGGGGCAGTGTTTTAGGGTTTAGGGCAGTGCAGTGGTGTTTGTGTAGTGAAGGGGGTCGCGCTGGGGGTTGTGTTTTAGGGTTTAGGGTAGTGCTGTGGTGTGTGCGTAGTGTAGGGGGTCATGCTGGGGGTAGATTTAGGGTTTAGTGTAGTGCAGTGGTGTTTGTGTAGTGTAGGGGGTCGTGCTTTAGGGTTTAGGGTAGTGCAGTCGTGTTTGTGTAATGTAGGGGGACATGCTGGTGTAGTGTTTTAGGGTTTAGGGTAGTGCAGTGGTGTTTGTGTAGTGTAGGGGGTCACATTTTAGGGTTTAGGGTAGTGCAGTGGTGTTTGTGTAGTGTAATGGGTCATGCTGAGGGAAGTGTCTTAGGGTTTAGGGTAGCACAGTGGTGTTCGGGTAGAGTAAGGGGTCGTGCTGGGGTTAGTGTTTTAGTGTTTAGGGTAGTGCAGTAGTGTTTGTGTAGTGAAGATGGTAGTGTTTTAGGGTTTAGGGTAGTGCAGTGGTGTTTGTGTAGTGTAGGGGGTCATGCTGGGCTGTAGTGTTTTAGGGTTTAGCATAGTGCAGTGGTGCTTGTTTAGGTGTAGGGGGTCCTGTTTTAGGGTTTAGGGTAGTGCAGTGGTGTTTGAGTATTGTAGGGGTAGTGTTGGGGGTAGTGTTTTAGGGTTTACGGTAGTGCAGTTATGTTTGGGTAGTGAAGGGGGTCATGCGGGGGTAGTGTTTTAGGGTTTAGGGTAGTGCAGTTGTGTTTGGGTAGTGTAGGGTGTACTACTGGGGGTAGTGTTTTAGGGTTTATGGTAGTGCCGTGGTGCTTGTGTAGTGTAGGGGGTCATGCTGGGGGTAGTGTTTTAGGGTTTACTGTAGTGCAGTGGTGTTGGGTGGTGTAGGGGGTACTGCTGGGGGTAGTGTTTTAAGGTTTAGGGTAGTGCAGTGTTGTTTGGGTAGTGAAGGGGGTAGTGTTTTAGGGTTTAGGGTAGTGCAGTGGTGTTTGTGTAGTGTAGGAGATCGTGCTGGGCGGTAGTGTTTTAGGGTTTAGCATAGTGCAGTGGTGTTTATGTAGTGTAGGGGGTCGTGTTTTAGGGTTTAGCATAGTGCAGTGGTGTTTGGGTATTGTAGGGGTAGTGCTGGGAGTAGTGTTTTAGGGTTTACAGTAGTGCAGTGGTGTTTGGGTGGTGTAGGGGGTCATGCTGGGGGTAGTGTTCTAGGGTTTAGGGTAATGCAGTAGGGTAGTGCAGTGGTGTTTGTGTAGTGTAGGGGGTCATGCTGGGGTAGTGTTTTAGGGTTTAGGGTAGTGCAGATGGTTCTTGCGTAGTGTAGGGGGTCATGCTGGGGTAGTTTTTTTGGGTTTAGGGCAGTGCATTGCAGTGGTGTTTGGGTAGTGTAGGGGGTCATGCTGGGAGTAGTGTTTCAGGTTTTAGGGTAGTGCAGTGGTGTTTGGGTAGGGTAGGGGTTTGTGCGTGGGGGGATTTAGGATTTAGGGTAGTGCAGTGGTGTTCGGGTAGTGTAGGGGATCATGCTGTGGTTAGTGTTTAAGGGTTTCGGGTAGTGCAGTGGTGTTTGTGTAGTGTAATGGGTCATGCTGGGGGAAGTGTCTTAGGGTTTAGGGTAGCGCAGTGGTGTTCGGGTAGAGTAAAGGGTCACGCTGGGGGTAGTGTTTTAGGGTTTAGGGTAGCGCAGTGGTGTTTGTATAGTATAGGGGGTCATGCTGGGGTAGATTTAGGGTTTAGGGTAGCGCAGTAGTGTTTGTGTAGTGAAGGGGGTCGTGCTGGGAATAGTGTTTTAGGGTTTTGGGTAGTGCTGTGGTGTTTGGGTAGTGCAGGGGGTCGTGCTGGGGTAGTGCTTTAGGGTAGTGCAGTGGTGTTTGGATAGTGTAGTAGGTCATGCTAGGGATAGTGTTTTAGGGTTTAGGGTAGTGCAGTAGGGAAGTGCTGTGGTGTTTGTGTAGTGTAGGGGGTCATGCTGGGGGGAGTGTTTTAGGATTTAGGGTAGTGCAGTGGTGTTTGTGTACTGTCGGGGCTCATGCTGGGGGTAGTGTTGTAGGGTATAGGGCAGTGCAGTGGTGTTTGTGTAGTATAGGGGGTCGTGTTTTAGGGTTTAAGGTAGTGCAGTGATATTTGTGTAGTGTAGGGGGTCAAGCCGGGGGCAGTGTTTTAGGGTTTAGGGCAGTGCAGTGGTGTTTGTGTAGTGAAGGGGGTCGCGCTGGGGGTTGTGTTTTAGGGTTTAGGGTAGTGCTGTGGTGTTTGCGTAGTGTAGGGGGTCATGCTGGGGGTAGATTTCGGGTTTAGTGTAGTGCAGTGGTGTTTGTGTAGTGTAGGGGGTCGTGCTGGGGGTTGTGTTTTAGGGTTTAGGGTAGTGCAGTCGTGTTTGTGTAATGTAGGGGGACATGCTGGTGTAGTGTTTTAGGGTTTAGGGTAGTGCAGTGGTGTTTGTGTAGTGTAGGGGGTCATATTTTAGGGTTTAGGGTAGTGCAGTGGTGTTTGGGTAGTGTAGGGTGTCATGCTGGGGGTAGTGTTTTAGGGTTTAGGGTAGTGCAGTGGTGTTTGTGTAGTATTGGGGGTACGTCTGGGGGTACTATTTTAGCGTTTAGGGTAGTACAGTGGTGTTTGGGTAGTTTAGGGGTAGTGCTGGGGTAGTGCTGGGGTAGTGTTTTAGGGTGTAGGGTAGTACAGTGGTGTTTGGGAAGTGTAGAGGGTTGTGCTGGGGGTAGTGTTTAAGGGTTTAGGGTACTGCAGTGGTGTTTGTGTAGTGTAGGGTTTCATGCTGGGGTAGTGTTTTAGGGTGTAGGGTAGTACAGTGGTGTTTGTGTAGTGAAGGGGGTTGTGCTCTGGATAGTGTTTTAGTGTTTAGGTTAGTGAAGTGGTATTTATGTAGTATAGGGGCTCGTGCTGGGGGTAGATTTAGGGTTTAGGGCAGTGCAGTGGTGTTTGTGTAGTGTAGGGGGTCATGTTTTAGGGTTTTATTGTAGTACAGTGGTGTTTGGGTAGTCTAGGGGGTTGTGCTGGGGAAAGTGTTTTAGTGTTTAGGGTAGTGCAGTGTTGTTTGTGTAGTGTAGGGGGTCATGTTTTACGGTTTAGGGTAGTGCAGTGGTGTTTTGGTAGTGCAGGGGGTCTTGCTGGGGGTTGTGTTTTAGGGTTTAGGGTAGTGCAGTGGTGTGAGAAGTTGGCCTGGCATATGCTGGTCACTAGTTATAGTGGCCACCTTGCACCAGTCCAATTCGACTCTTGGTAGATAGGTTTAAAGACAACCTTTTAAAGAAAGCTATCCTAGTGGTAGCTGTGGAGAGCAGCCTTCAGGCTAAGTCTCTGAGGAATGTAAAGCAGCTTGTTTTACCTTATAATCTCTTGAATTACCAAATGAAAAGACACCACACAGGTATATATATCAAATATATATGTATTTATTTCTAAATATACTCTACTAATCTCTTTATGAGATTAGAGCCAGGTAAACATTCAAAAGATCAACAGTTCTCAATAAATTAGGCACAAATATGGCTGTAGCCCTAGGGGCGTACCAGACCATATACTAAAATAGTGGTTTAACAAACTCGACTTGCAAAAGCAAGAGGCCTAGGGCCTTGGGAATCGCTGGGGCTTCACTTCTGCAGTGTTAGCAGGTAAGTAATCAGCCCACAGGAGACGCGTGCAGTGTCTAAACACACACGCAGGTTTTCAATGCGTTGCAAATGCAAATGTCGCGGTTTGTATTTTACAGTTCTAGGGCACTTCGCAAAAGTCAACAGGCAAGCAACTTACAGGGTAAGTATTTCGAGAGCCAACACACACTTGGGCACCGGAGTGCACGAGTTACCTCACCCAGGGAAGCCGGGTGCATAGGTGTCCTTTGGTGTCGGGTCGCGATGCTGTTTCCAATGGAGATCACTGGATACTTGCTGCTTGTGACGACTGGAGAGGTGTCCGTTCGAATTCGACGATGGATTGGAGGTGCAGAAGACCTAGAAATTGAGGGGACAGAGTTCAGAGTCACTTGCCAGTGACCGGTGGCCAGCAAGATAGATGACCACAGCTGTCGCGTCTCTTCAGGTCGGTGATGGTGTTTTGTCTCTTCGCTCATGAGGTCCAGGAAGGCTCGACGATGACCAGCAGCTGGATTCGGGGGGTACTACAATGTCTGCAGCTGCCGACGGTGTCAGCACCCGGATTGGAGCCAACAAGCCTTGGCAGCCGCAAGTCTTGTGTGGAGTGATGATTGGCAATGGTGCAGACCAGCAAGGTCTGATGGACTTACCCAGCGAGGGTAAGTGAGGGCAGTCCCAGGGCAACCAGGCGAGCCCTTGGAACTGATGTGGAAGTCTTTAGGTGAGTCACTAGCCAACAGGCAAGCAACTGCGAAGACGCCTTTGCAGGAAAAGTTTAACAACAGCCCACGGTCACTCGGGATGGGGTAGGCTGCTGAAATTCGGCACTAGACCGGCTAGGGACTTGGACAACAAGTGTTCTAAAGCACAACTTCGTTAGACGTAGTTTAGGGCTTGCACTTGAAATCAGTGCACGATTCCCTGGTATTGCTGTTCCTCATCACTCGTGGGGTCCAGATGCCACAGCTTCGCTGGGGACTCAAAATGGCCGTCGAGAGGTCAGGAAATCTGCTTCAAGGGAAGTAGGGACTTCGGGCTCCGGCGGGAGCGCAAAAGTTTGCAACCGTTGTAGAGAGTTTTGGTGCCTGCCAAGCAGGGGAGTCACTCCC
This sequence comes from Triturus cristatus, assembly GCF_964204655.1. Taxonomy (NCBI): domain Eukaryota; kingdom Metazoa; phylum Chordata; class Amphibia; order Caudata; family Salamandridae; genus Triturus; species Triturus cristatus. The sequence continues at coordinate 165,594,774 of NC_140579.1, forward strand.
TGACTCCAAGGGAGATTCTTCAGTCTTCCAGAGATAGTGGAACGTCGAAGGGCCAGGATTCTTCTTAGTTGAGCGTCGTCCAGGTGTAATCTAAATTGCATTGGCAATGTGTGGTATCTTATAGTGAAAAGATGGGAGGGACTAGCTCTATGACCACTCCTCTAGGAGGGTCAGGGTAGTGGGTGGTTACACCCACTTCCCTTTGTCCAGTTTCGCGCCAGAGCAGGGGCAGGTAGCCCCTGAACCTGTTTGAGCTGGCATATGCCTACTGCTCCCCCAGTGCAGGACTTCAAAGCACTCTAAGAGTGCACCCACCCAGCTCCAATACACTAAATCCTGTCTGGGAGGTGGTGACACCTCCCTGTGACAGGAAACCCTTTGTTGGGCTCCCTCCACTGCGAGTTTCGGTCAGCAGCAGGAGGGCAGCCCGGTGTCTGTGCTGGTGGCATCCATTTTGGGATGCCAGGGATCTAGATGATTTCTACCGTGTAGTACAGTGTGTACATGTCGTCCCCTCTAGAAGGGTGGGATCCTACTCCCACACCAGTTACTGGTGTGGGGGTAGGATTCCAAGTTGTTTGACACCAAACACGACATGTTTTGATGCAGTCATTCCAAAGTTAGCATTTACCGCGAGGTTATAATGCACTTAAGAGTATATGGTTTAACCGCATCCACAAACAGCAGCAGAGAATAGACTCTGCCAGCTGCAGAGGCGTCCTGCTCAGGCAGAAGCACCCCCTCACATAGTAAACCATGCACCCTGCCCTTGTGATTGATAGGGCCTACCATAGGGGTGACTGATAGGTTTATATGTGTGTGTATGGTGAGATATAGGAACCTATACCTCTGTGAGGAGTGCTAACACTACCTCACACAGGCTGCAGTAGCAGGCCTGTGGTGTCAGATTGTGAGTGCTTCCCAGGGGTGGCATAATACATGCTGCAGCCTCTGGTAGGCCTGAGAAGTACCAATGCCCTAGGTACCTAAGGTACCATATAATAGGAGCTCATAAGGTACGACAGTATCCAATCACTAGTGCATCTAATATGCACACCAAGTTGTTTAGAGAGATCAGTTAGACTGGGGCCCTGATTAGCAGGGACCCAGCCAGACTATAGCCAGAAACCAGTGTATACATCAGGAAAAAAGTGGGGGCAACACAAGTGCAGATCCTACTCTCCTACACAACCCCCCCCCCAAACGCAGGGACATTAAACTAACCTTGACCAGTTGAGTCTTCATGTTCTAAGTGGAAATACCTTGAGAGTCCATCTGCATTGGCATGTTGGGTCCCAGGTCTATGTTCCACTGTATAGTCCATCCCCTGTAGGGAAATGGACCACCTGAGCAGTTTAGGATTTTCACCTTTCATCTGTTTGAGCCATAGGAGGGGCTTATGGTCAGTCTGAACTATGAAGTGAGTGCCAAACAAGTATGGCCTCAGCTTCTTCAGGGCCCAAACCACAGCAAAGGCCTCCCTCTCAATAGCTGACCAACGTTTCTCTCTAGGGGTCAGCCTTCTGCTTATAAAAGCTACTGGCTGGTCTTGACCTTCATTATTAAGTTGAGACAGTACAGCTCCCACACCCAGCTCTGAAGCATCTGTTTGGACAATGAACTTCTTTTTGTAATCTGGACTCTGTAAGATGGGGGCAGTGCACATTGCGTGCTTGAGGTCATCAAATGCCTTTTGACAGCTAGCTGTCCACTGAACCTTTTTTGGCATTTTCTTGGAGGTAAGATCATTTAAGGGGGTCACTATAGATCCATATCCCTTAACAAACCTCCTGTAATACCCAGTCAGGCCCAAGAAGGCTCTCACCTGTGTCTGGGTGGTTGGAGCTACCCAGTCCATTATGGTCTGGATCTTGCTCTGCAATGGTTGAACCTGACCCCCACCTACATGGTGGCCCAGGTACACAACCTGACTCTGCCCTATCCGGCACTTAGTGGCCTTGATAGTGAGGCCTGCTTTCTGCAGGGCCTCCAGTACATTCCTGAGGTGGACCAGGTGATCCTGCCAGGTGGAACTATAGACAGCAATATCATCAAGATATGCTGAGCAATAGGTTTCCATACCAGTCAGAACTTTATTCACCAACCTCTGAAATGTGGCAGGTGCATTCTTCAAACCAAAGGGCATTACCACAAAGTGATAGTGCCCACCAGGGGTCAAAAATGCTGTTTTAGCCTTGGCATCATCAGCTAACTTGATTTTCCAATAGCCTGCTGTAAGGTCAAATGTACTGAGATACTTGGCTGAGGCCAAAGTGTCTACTAGTTCATCTGCCCTTGGTATGGGGTAGGCATCAGTCCTGGTGACTGCATTGAGGCCCCTGTAGTCAACACAAAACCTCATCTCTTTCTTACCGCCCTGGGTGTGAGGTTTTGGGGACAAATACTACTGGGCTAGCCCAAGGGCTATCTGAGGGCTCAATAACACCTAGCTCCAACATTTTCTGGACTTCAGTCCTGATACAGTCCCTGACATGGTCAGGTTGCCTGTAGATTTTACTCTTTACAGGCAGACTGTCTCCAGTGTCCACCTCATGGGTGCACCAGGAAGTCTGACTTGGGGTCAGGCTAAACATATGTCTAAACTGCTGTAGCACTTGTCTACATTCAGTTTGTTGATGTTCAGTGAGGCTGCTTGCCAAAGCAACACCATCAACTGACCCATCTTCAGGGTTCTGTAAGAGCAGGTCAGGGAGAGGGTAACTCTCCTCCTCCTGGTCCTCATCAGTTGCCATGAGCAAGCTCATGTCAGCCCTGTCCACATATGCTTTAAGTCTGTTGACATGGAGCACCCTAAGGGGGCTCCTGGGAGTGCCAAGATCTACCAAGTAGGTGACCTCTCCCTTCTTTTCAACAATTGTATGGGGGCCACTCCATTTGTCCTGGAGAGCTGCTGGGGGCACAGGCTTCAACACCCACACTTTCTGGCCTGGCTGGTAAACAGTCAAGACAGCCTTTTGGTCATGCCAAGCTTTCTGGAGTTCTTGGCTTGCCTCAAGGTTTTTACTGGCCTTCTTCATGTACTCAGCCATCCTGGAGCGGAGACCAAGTACATAGTCCACTACATCTTGTTTGGGAGGTTTGAGAGGTAACTCCCATCCCTCTTTCACCAGACATAATGGTCCTCTAACAGGGTGCCCAAACAGAAGTTCAAAAGGGCTGTAGCCAACCCCCTTCTGAGGAACCTCCCTGTATGCAAACAGAAGGCAGGGAAGTAAAAGGTCCCATTTTCGCCTAAGCTTCTCTGGGAGTCCTTTAATCATTCCCTTTAGGGTTTTGTTGAATCTCTCAACTAACCCATTGCATTGTGGGTGATAGGCAGTAGTGAATTTGTAGTTTACACCACACTCCTTCCACATTGCAGTTAGATATCCTGACATAAAGTTAGAACCTCTGTCAGAGATGACCTCCTTTGGGAAACCCACTCTGGAGAAAACTCCAATGAGGGCTCTTGCTACCACAGGAGCTGTGGTAGTCCTTAGGGGTATAGCCTCTGGATACCTGGTGGCATGATCCACTACCACCAGTATAAATCTGTGCCCAGATGCTGTTGGTGGGTCAAGGGGACCAACAATGTCAATCCCTACCCTTTCAAAGGGAACCCCCACCACAGGGAGTGGTATCGGGGGGCCTTTGTGGTGCCACCTGTCTTGCCACTGGCTTGACAAGTGACACAGGAGCGACAAAACTCCTTTGTGTCTTCAGACATGTGTGGCCAATGAAAATGTGGTACAAGCCTGTCCCAGGTCTTGTTTTGGCCCAAGTGTCCTGCCAATGGGATATCATGTGCTAGGGTCAAGAGGAACCCCCTAAACTTCTGAGGAATTACCAGCCTCCTGGTGGCTCCAGGGGTAGGATCTCTAGCCTCAGAATATAGGAGCCCCTCATCCCAATAAACCTTATGGGACCCACTAGCACTCCCAGCAGCCTCGGCAGCAGCCAGATGTCTGAGGGGTTCAAGAGTGGAGCAGCACTGTTGCTCTTTGCTCAGATCTTCCCTGGAAGGGCACCCTGCCCCCAAGAACTCAACCTGACCAGGCTCAAGTTCCTCTGGGGCAGTTCCTTCTACAGGTTCTGCTTCTCCTCCCTCAGGAGGGGAATCTGAGATCTGAGACAGAGGGGAAGGCCCAGCCTTAACCCTACTGCTCTTCCTCTTGGGTAGCACCTGGTCCATAGTTTCAGGATCCAGAGCTGGTTCAGCTTTATGCATTTTGGCTTGTGATCTGGTCACAGCAAATACCTCTGCAGGTATGCCCAACATCTCAGCATGAGTCCATAATTCTACTTCAGACCAGGCTGAAGTCTCTAGATCATTGCCCAACAAACATTCGACAGGGAGGTCTGCACTGACTACTACCTTTTTGAGGCCAGTTACCCCTCCCCAGGAGAAATTCACAACTGCCAGGCTATGGTTGGTCCTGGTGTTGCTTGCATTGGTTACCTGGTACATTTTACCCAGGATGATCTGTGTAGGGTCCACTAGGTCCTCTGCCACCATGGTGACACTAGCACCTGTGTCCCTAAATGCCAAAGCCTGTTTGACATTTATGATAGGCTGCTGTTTGTATTTGCCCAGATTACTGGGGCTCACTAGGAAGGACATATCAAGGTCTCCCTCACAAACTAGCATTGCCTGTGTTGGTACTCTGACTAGGCCAGAGTCCACATCAGAACCCAGGGTCAACCCTACTACACCCTTATTCTGAGTATTACCTCCACCACTTGCTGTACTAGGGGGAACAGTTGCCTTAGGGGCTGGAGTGGTGGTGGTTTGGTCTTTGGACTTTGTACAGTCAGAAGTCCAGTGCCCTTTCTGTTTACAGAATTTGCAACAGGGCTTCTTTTGGCCTTTTCCCTTTGCATATTGTGACTCCCCACCAGATGCAGATTTTTGGGGCCCTTGTGAAGACTTCTGATCTTTAGATTTATCCCCACCCTTATCAGAGCCTTTAGGATCTTGCTTCTTAGTGTCACCACCTTGGTTCTGGTTTTTCTGCCTCACCCTGGTTCTGACCCATTTGTCTGCCTTCTTTCCCAATTCTTGGGGAGAGGTCAGATCAGAGTCTACCAGGTACTGATACAACAACTGGTTCTGGCAGTTATTAAGGATCTGTTCTCTCATTATAAGATTATACAATCCCTTAAAATCAGTTACTCTACTACCCACCAGCCAACCTTCTAGAGCCTTGGTTGCACAATCAACAAAGTCAGTCCAATCCTGAGTCTGTGCTTTCTGGGTGTCTCTGAACTTCAACCTGTACTGTTCAGTGGTTAAGCCAAACCCATCTATCAAAGCACTCTTCAGGGCTTCATAATCATTAGCATCCTCTTCTCTAACAGTGAGGAGCTTGTCTCTCCCTTTGTCTGAAAAGGAGAGCCACAAGATTGCTGCCAACTGTTTCTGGGGGACCTGTTGAACTTTACAGGCCCTCTCCATAGCAGTTATCCATTTGTGGATATCATCCCCACTCTGGTAGGGAGGAACAACCTTGGACAGGTTCCTATGATCTGGCATGTAATCTCTGCCTCTAGGGACACTGTTGATTCCACCAGGGGCATCTAACCCCTCCTTCTTTGAAGCTCTTTGGAGCTCGAAGGCTTCCCTATCTAAGGTCAATTGCTTGGTTCTGAGGGCAAGCCTAGCTTCCTCATACTGGAGCATCTTGAACCTTCTTTCAGAGGAGGTCCCCCTGGGAAAGTTGGAGTTCCTCTGTGGAATAGATTCTCTTCCAGAGTGATATGACCTGTCAGAGTCCCTTGAGAGGGACCTAGTCCTGTCTCCCACTCTGTCAGCTCTCTTAGGGAGATTTCCTCTATTCTCTTCAGACCCTTCTGGGTCTGGCCCTTCACCCACAGAGTCCAGGTCATCTTGATTGTCATCATCAGACCCAGAGACTATGTGTGACCCACCCCCTGATGCAGGCCCACTAGCTCCTAGAGCTTGTCTCAGGTCATCTGCTACTAACAGATCTATCAGGTGTTGTGATGAGGGACTCCTGCCCACCCTCAGATTTCTTTCAAAGCATAAGGCCTTCAGTTCAGTGTAGGCTATATCTTTGTACTGAGATGGGGTGGACCCACTGGCTCCACCATGGTGAGACAAATAGAGATTTTCTGGTAAAACAATGGCAAACTGGAATCCCACACGCTGCCCACCAATGTGAGAAGTTGGCCTGGCATATGCTGGTCACTAGTTATAGTGGCCACCTTGCACCAGTCCAATTCGACTCTTGGTAGATAGGTTTAAAGACAACCTTTTAAAGACAGCTATCCTAGTGGTAGCTGTGGAGAGCAGCCTTCAGGCTAAGTCTCTGAGGAATGTAAAGCAGCTTGTTTTACCTTATAATCTCTTGAATTACCAAATGAAAAGACACCACACGGGTATATATATCAAATATATATGTATTTATTTCTAAATATACTCTACTAATCTCTTTATGAGATTAGAGCCAGGTAAACATTCAAAAGATCAACAGTTCTCAATAAATTAAGCACAAATATGGCTGTAGCCCTAGGGGCGTACCAGACCATATACTAAAATAGTGGTTTAACAAACTCGACTTGCAAAAGCAAGAGGCCTAGGGCCTTGGGAATCGCTGGGGCTTCACTTCTGCAGTGTTAGCATGTAAGTAATCAGCCCACAGGAGACGCGTGCAGTGTCTAAACACACACGCGGGTTTTCAATGCGTTTCAATGGCAAATGTCGCGGTTTGTATTTTACAGTTCTAGGACACTTCGCAAAAGTCAACAGGCAAGCAACTTACAGGGTAAGTATTTCGAGAGCCAACACACACTTGGGCACCGCAGTGCATGAGTTACCTCTCCCAGGGAAGCCGGGTGCATAGGTGTCCTTTGGTGTCGAGTCGCGATGCTGTTTCCAATGGAGATCACTGGATACTTGCTGCTTGTGACGACTGGAGAGGTGTCCGTTCGAATCCGACGATGTATTGGAGTTGCAGAAGACCTAGAAATTGAGGGGACAGAGTTCAGAGTCAGTTACCAGTGACCGGTGGCCAGTAAGATCGATGACCACAGCTGTCGCGTCTCTTCAGGTCGGTGATGGTGTTTTGTCTCTTCGCTCATGAGGTCCAGGAAGGCTCGACGATGACCAGCAGCTGGATTCGGGAGGTCCTACAATGTCTGCAGCTGTCAACGGTGTCGGCACCCTGATTGGAGCCAACAAGCCTTGGCAGCCGCAAGTCTCTTGTGGAGTGAAGATTGGCAATGGTGCAGACCAGCAAGGTCTGATGGACTTACCCAGCAAGGGTAAGTGAGGGCAGGCCCAGGGCAACCAGGCGAGCCCTTGGAATTGATGTGGAAGTCTTTAGGTGAGTCACTAGCCAACGGGCAAGCAACCGCGAAGACGCCTTTGCAGGAAAAGTTTAACAACAGCCCACGGTCACTCGGGACGGGGTAGGCCGCTGAAATTTGGTACTAGACCTGCTAGGGACTTGGACAACAAGTGGTCTAAAGCACAACTTCGTTGGACGTAGTTTAGGGCTTGCACTTGAAATCAGTGGACGGTTCCTTGGTATTGCTGTTCCTCGTCACTCGTGGGGTCCAGATGCCACAGCTTCGCTGGGATCTCAAAATGGCCGTCAAGAGGTCAGGAAATCCACTTCAGGGGACGCAGGGACTTCAGGCTCCAGCGGGAGCGGTAAAGTTTGCAACCGTTGTAGAGAGTTTTGGTGCCTACCAAGCAGGGGAGTCACTCCTTGACTCCAAGGGAGATTCTTCAGTCTTCCAGAGATAGTGGAACGTCGAAGGGCCAGGATTCTTCTTAGTTGAGCGTCATCCAGGTGTAATCTAAATTGCATTGGCAATGTGTGGTATCTTATAGTGAAAAGATGGGAGGGACTAGCTCTATGACCACTCCTCTAGGAGGGTCAGGGTAGTGGGTGGTTACACCCACTTCCCTTTGTCCAGTTTCGCGCCAGAGCAGGGGCAGGTAGCCCCTGAACCGGTTTGAGCTGGCATATGCACAGAGGAGCCTACTGCTCCCCCAGTGCAGGACTTCAAAGCACTCTAAGAGTGCACCCACCCAGCTCCAATACACTAAATCCTGTCTGGGAGGTGGTGACACCTCCCTGTGACAGGAAACCCTTTGTTGGGCTCCCTCCACTGCGAGTTTCGGTCAGCAGCAGGAGGGCAGCCCGGTGTCTGTGCTGGTGGCATCCATTTTGGGATGCCAGGGCTCTAGATGATTTCTACCGTGTAGTACAGTGTGTACATGTCGTCCCCTCTAGAAGGGTGGGATCCTACTCCCACACCAGTTACTGGTGTGGGGGTAGGATTCCAAGTTGTTTGACACCAAACACGACATGTTTTGATGCAGTCATTCCAAAGTTAGCATTTATCGCGAGGTTATAATGCACTTAAGAGTATATGGTTTAACCGCATCCACAAACAGCAGCAGAGAATAGACTCTGCCAGCTGCAGAGGGGTCCTGCTCAGGCAGAAGCACCCCCTCACATAGTAAACCATGCACCCTGCCCTTGGGATTGATAGGGCCTACCATAGGGGTGACTGATAGGTTTATATGTGTGTGTATGGTGAGATATAGGAACCTATACCTCTGTGAGGAGTGCTAACACTACCTCACACAGGCTGCAGTAGCAGGCCTGTGGTGTCAGATTGTGAGTGCTTCCCAGGGGTGGCATAATACGTGCTGCAGCCCCTGGTAGGCCTGAGAAGTACCAATGCCCTAGGTACCTAAGGTACCATATAATAGGGGCTCATAAGGTACCACAGTATCCAATCACTAGTGCATCTAATATGCACACCAAGTTGTTTAGAAAGATCAGTTAGACTGGGGCCCTGATTAGCAGGGACCCAGCCAGACTATAGCCAGAAACCAGTGTATACATCAGAAAAAAAGTGGGGGCAACACAAGTGCAGATCCTACTCTCCTACACAACCCCCCCCCCAAACGCAGGGACATTAAACTAACCTTGACCAGTTGAGTCTTCATGTTCTAAGTGGAAATACCTTGAGAGTCCATCTGCATTGGCATGTTGGGTCCCAGGTCTATGTTCCACTGTATAGTCCATCCCCTGTAGGGAAATGGACCACCTGAGCAGTTTAGGATTTTCACCTTTCATCTGTTTGAGCCATAGGAGGGGCTTATGGTCAGTCTGAACTATGAAGTGAGTGCCAAACAAGTATGGCCTCAGCTTCTTCAGGGCCCAAACCACAGCAAAGGCCTCCCTCTCAATAGCTGACCAACGTTTCTCTCTAGGGGTCAGCCTTCTGCTTATAAAAGCTACTGGCTGGTCTTGACCTTCATTATTAAGTTGAGACAGTACAGCTCCCACACCCAGATCTGAAGCATCTGTTTGGACAATGAACTTTTTTTTGTAATCTGGACTCTGTAAGATGGGGGCAGTGCACATTGCCTGCTTGAGGTCATCAAATACCTTTTGACAGCTAGCTGTCCACTGAACCTTTTTTGGCATTTTCTTGGAGGTAAGATCATTTAAGGGGGTCACTATAGATCCATATCCCTTAACAAACCTCCTGTAATACCCAGTCAGGCCCAAGAAGGATCTCACCTGTGTCTGGGTGGTTGGAGCTACCCAGTCCATTATGGTCTGGATCTTGCTCTGCAATGGTTGAACCTGGCCCCCACCTACAAGGTGGCCCAGGTACACAACCTGACTCTGCCCTATCTGGCACTTAGTGGCCTTGATAGTGAGGCCTGCTTTCTGCAGGGCCTCCAGTACATTCCTGAGGTGGACCAGGTGATCCTGCCAGGTGGAACTATAGACAGCAATATCATCAAGATATGCTGAGCAATAGGTTTCCATACCAGTCAGAACTTTATTCACCAACCTCTGAAATGTGGCAGGTGCATTCTTCAAACCAAAGGGCATTACCACAAAGTGATAGTGCCCACCAGGGGTCGAAAATGCTGTTTTAGCCTTGGCATCATCAGCTAACTTGATTTTCCAATAGCCTGCTGTAAGGTCAAATGTACTGAGATACTTGGCTGAGGCCAAAGTGTCTATTAGTTCATCTGCCCTTGGTATGGGGTAGGCATCAGTCCTGATGACTGCATTGAGGCCCCTGTAGTCAACACAAAACCTCATCTCTTTCTTACCGCCCTGGGTGTGAGGTTTTGGGACAAGTACTACTGGGCTAGCCCAAGGGCTATCTGAGGGCTCAATAACACCTAGCTCCAACATTTTCTGGACTTCAGTCCTGATACAGTCCCTGACATGGTCAGGTTGCCTGTAGATTTTACTCTTTACAGGCAGACTGTCTCCAGTGTCCACCTCATGGGTGCACCAGGAAATCTGACTTGGGGTCAGGCTAAACATATGTCTAAACTGCTGTAGCACTTGTCTACATTCAGTTTGTTGATGTTCAGTGAGGCTGCTTGCCAAAGCAACACCATCAACTGACCCATCTTCAGGGTTCTGTGAGAGCAGGTCAGGGAGAGGGTCACTCTCCTCCTCCTGGTCCTCATCAGTTGCCATGAGCAAGCTCATGTCAGCCCTGTCCACATATGCTTTAAGTCTGTTGACAAGGAGCACCCTAAGGGGGCTCCTGGGAGTGCCAAGATCTACCAAGTAGGTGACCTCTCCCTTCTTTTCAACAATTGTACGGGGGCCACTCCATTTGTCCTGGAGAGCTGCTGGGGCCACGGGCTCCAACACCCACACTTTCTGGCCTGGCTGGTAAACAGTCAAGACAGCCTTTTGGTCATGCCAAGCTTTCTGGAGTTCTTAGCTTGCCTCAAGGTTTTTACTGGTCTTCTTCATGTACTCAGCCATCCTGGAGCGGAGACCAAGTACATAGTCCACTACATCTTGTTTGGGAATTTTGAGAGGTAACTCCCATCCCTCTTTCACCAGACATAATGGTCCTCTAACAGGGTGCCCAAACAGAAGTTCAAAAGGGCTGTAGCCAACCCCCTTCTGAGGAACCTCCCTGTATGCAAACAGAAGGCAGGGAAGTAAAAGGTCCCATTTTCGCCTAAGCTTCTCTGGGAGTCCTTTAATCATTCCCTTTAGGATTTTGTTGAATCTCTCAACTAACCCATTGCATTGTGGGTGATAGGCAGTAGTGAATTTGTAGTTTACACCACACTCCTTCCAATTTGCAGTTAGATATCCTGACATAACGTTAGAACCTCTGTCAGAGATGACCTCCTTTGGGAAACCCACTCTGGAGAAAACTCCAATGAGGGCTCTTGCTACCACAGGAGCTGTGGTAGTCCTTAGGGGTATGGCCTCTGGATACCTGGTGGCATGATCCACTACCACCAGTATAAATCTGTGCCCAGATGCTGTTGGTGGGTCAAGGGGACCAACAATGTCAATCCCTACCATTTCAAAGGGAACCCCCACCACAGGTAGTGGTATCAGGGGGGGCTTTGTGGTGCCACCTGTCTTGCCACTGGCTTGACAAGTGACACAGGAGTGACAAAACTCCTTTGTGTCTTCAGACATGTGTGGCCAATGAAAATGTGGTACAAGCCTGTCCCAGGTCTTGTTTTGGCCCAAGTGTCCTGCCAATGGGATATCATGTGCTAGAGTCAAGAGGAACCCCCTAAACTTCTGAGGAATTACCAGCCTCCTGGTGGCTCCAGGGGTAGGATCTCTAGCCTCAGAATATAGGAACCCCTCATCCCAATAAACCTTATGGGACCCACTAGCACTCCCAGCAGCCTCAGCAGCAGCCAGCTGTCTGAGGGGTTCAAGAGTGGAGCAGCACTGTTGCTCTTTGCTCAGATCTTCCCTGGAAGGGCACCCTGCCCCCAAGAACTCAACCTGACCAGGCTCAAGTTCCTCTGGGGCAGTTCCTTCTACAGGTTCTGCTTCTCCTCCCTCAGGAGGGGAATCTGAGATCTGAGACAGAGGGGAAGGCCCAGCCTTAACCCTACTGCTCTTCCTCTTGGGTAGCACCTGGTCCATAGTTTCAGGATCCAGAGCTGGTTCAGCTTTATACATTTTGGCTTGTGACCTGGTCACAGCAAATACGTCTGCAGGTATGCCCAACATCTCAGCATGAGTCCATAATTCTACTTCAGACCAGGCTGAAGTCTCTAGATCATTGCCCAACAAACATTCGACAGGGAGGTCTGCACTGACTACTACCTTTTTGAGGCCAGTTACCCCTCCCCAGGAGAAATTCACAACTGCCAGGCTATGGTTGGTCCTGGTGTTGCTTGCATTGGTTACCTGGTACATTTTACCCAGGATGATCTGTGTAGGGTCCACTAGGTCCTCTGCCACCATGGTGACACTAGCACCTGTGTCCCTAAATGCCAAAGCCTGTTTGACATTTATGATAGGCTGCTGTTTGTATTTGCCCAGATTACTGGGGCTCACTAGGAAGGACATATCAAGGTATCCCTCACAAACTAGCATTGCCTGTGTTGGTACTCTGACTAGGCCAGAGTCCACATCAGAACCCAGGGTCAACCCTACTACACCCTTATTCTGAGTATTACCTCCACCACTTGCTGTACTAGGGGGAACAGTTGCCTTAGGGGCTGGAGTGGTGGTGGTTTGGTCTTTGGACTTTGTACAGTCAGAAGTCCAGTGCCCTTTCTGTTTACAGAATTTGCACCAGGGCTTCTTTTGGCCTTTTCCCTTTGCAGATTGTGACTCCCCACCAGATGCAGATTTTTGGGGCCCTTGGGAAGACTTCTGATCTTTAGATTTATCCCCACCCTTATCTGAGCCTTTAGAATCTTGCTTCTTCGTGTCACCACCTTGGTTCTGGTTTTTCTGCCTCACCCTGGTTCTGACCCATTTGTCTGCCTTCTTTCCCAATTCTTGGGGAGAGGTCAGATCATAGTCCACCAGGTACTGAAGCAACAACTGGTTCTGGCATTTTTTAAGGATCTGTTCTCTCATTATAAGATTATACAATCCCTTAAAATCAGTTATTCTACTACCCACCAGCCAACCTTCTAGAGCCTTGGTTGCACAATCAACAAAGTCAGTCCAATCCTGAGTCTGTGCTTTCTGGGTGTCTCTGAACTTCAACCTGTACTGTTCAGTGGTTAAGCCAAACCCATCTATCAAAGCACTCTTCAGGGCTTCATAATCATTAGCATCCTCTTCTCTAACAGTGAGGAGCTTGTCTCTCCCTTTGTCTGAAAAGGAGAGCCACAAGATTGTTGCCCACTGTTTCTGGGGGACCTGTTGAACTTTACAGGCCCTCTCCATAGCAGTTATCCATTTGTGGATATCATCCCCACTCTGGTAGGGAGGAACAACCTTGGACAGGTTCCTATGATCTGGCATGTGATCTCTGCCTCTAGGGACACTGTTGCTGCCACCAGGGGCATCTAACCCCTCCTTCTTTGAAGCTCTTTGGAGCTCGAAGGCTTCCCTATCTAAGGCCAATTGCTTGGTTCTGAGGGCAAGCCTAGCTTCCTCATACTGGAGCATCTTGAACCTTCTTTCAGAGGAGGTCTCCCTGGGAAAGTTGGAGTTCCTCTGTGGAATAGATTCTCTTCCAGAGTGATATGACCTGTCAGAGTCCCTTGAGAGGGACCTAGTCCTGTCTCCCACTCTGTCAGCTCTCTTAGGGAGATTTCCTCTATTCTCTTCAGACCCTTCTGGGTCTGGCCCTTCACCCACAGAATCCAGGTCATCTTGATTGTCATCATCAGACCCAGAGACTATGTGTGACCCACCCCCTAATGCAGGCCCACTAGCTCCTAGAGCTTGTCTCAGGTCATCTGCTACTAACAGATCTATCAGGTGTTGTGATGAGGGACTCCTGCCCACCCTCAGATTTCTTTCAAAGCATAAGGCCTTCAGTTCAGTGAAGGCTATATCTTTGTACTGAGATGGGGTGGACCCACTGGCTCCACCATGGTGAGACATACTAGTGTTGTGCAGTGTTGTACTACCTACACTAGTTGAGGCCTACTGAACCTAGCTTGAGCTGTAGCAAGGGTGTGCTTGTCCCTTCACAAACAGCTCTAAGTTCAGTAGAACTTATTGATACTAGCTTGACTTTATATGTACCTTGAGTACCTTAAGTGGTTTTCAGTTAGGAATTCAAATAGAGATTTTCTGGTAAAACAGTGGCAAGCTGGAATCCCACACGCTGCCCACCAATGTGAGAAGTTGGCCTGGCATATGCTGGTCACTAGTTATAGTGGCCACCTTGCACCAGTCCAATTCGACTCTTGGTAGATAGGTTTAAAGACAACCTTTTAAAGAAAGCTATCCTAGTGGTAGCTGTGGAGAGCAGCCTTCAGGCTAAGTCTCTGAGGAATGTAAAGCAGCTTGTTTTACCTTATAATCTCTTGAATTACCAAATGAAAAGACACCACACGGGTATATATATCAAATATATATGTATTTATTTCTAAATATACTCTACTAATCTCTTTATGAGATTAGAGCCAGGTAAATATTCAAAAGATCAACAGTTCTCAATAAATTAGGCACAAATATGGCTGTAGCCCTAGGGGCGTACCAGACCATATACTAAAATAGTGGTTTAACAAACTCGACTTGCAAAAGCAAGAGGCCTAGGGCCTTGGGAATCGCTGGGGCTTCACTTCTGCAGTGTTAGCAGGTAAGTAATCAGCCCACAGGAGACGCGTGCAGTGTCCAACACACACTTGGGTACCAGAGTGCACGCGTTACCTCACCCAGGGAAGCCGGGTGCATAGGTGTCCTTTGGTGTCGGGTCGCGATGCTGTTTCCAATGGAGATCACTGGAAACTTGCTGCTTGTGACGACTGGAGAGGTGTCCGTTCGAATACGACGATGGATTGGAGTTGCAGAAGACCTAGAAATTGAGGGGACAGAGTTCAGAGTCACTTGCCAGTGACCGGTGGCCAGCAAGATAGATGACCACAGCTGTCGCGTCTCTTCAGGTCAGTGATGGTGTTTTGTCTCTTCGCTCATGAGGTCCAGGAAGGCTCGACGATGACCAGCAGCTGGATTCCGGAGGTCCTACAAAGTCTGCAGCTGTCGACGGTGTCGGCACCCGGATTGGAGCCAACAAACCTTGGCAGGCGCAAGTCTCGTGTGGAGTGAAGATTGGCAATTGTGCAGACCAGCAAGGTTTGATGGACTTACCCAGCGAGGGTAAGTGAGGGCAGGCCCAGAGCAACCAGGCGAGCCCTTGGAATCGATGTGGAAGTCTTTAGGTGAGTCACTAGCCAACGGGCAAGCAACCGCAAAGATGCCTTTGCAGGAAAAGTTTAACAACAACCCACGGTCACTCGGGATGGGGTAGGCCGCTTCAATTCGGTACTAGACCTGCTAGGGACTTGGACAACAAGTGGTCCAAAGCACAACTTCGTTGGACGTAGTTTAGGGCTTGCACTCGAAATCAGTGCACGGTTCCCTGGTATTGCTGTTCCTCGTCACTCGTGGGGTCCAGATGCCACAGCTTCGCTGGGGACTCAAAATGGCCGTCGAGAGGTCAGGAAATCCACTTCAGGGGACGCAGGGATTTCGGGCTTCGGCGGGAGCGGTAAAGTTTGCAACCGTTGTAGAGAGTTTTGGTGCCTGCCAAGCAGGGGAGTCACTCCTTGACTCCAAGGGAGATTCTTCAGTCTTCCAGGGATAGTGGAACGTCGAAGGGCCAGGATTCTTCTTAGTTGAGCGTCGTCCAGGTGCAATCTAAAGTGCATTGGCAATGTGTGGTATCTTATAGTGAAAAGATGGGAGGGACTAGCTCTATGACCACTCCTCTAGGAGGGTCAGGGTAGTGGGTGGTTACACCCACTTCCCTTTGTCCAGTTTCGTGCCAGAGCAGGGGCAGGTAGCCCCTGAACCGGTTTGAGCTGGCATATGTACAGAGGAGCCTACTGCTCCCCCAGTGCAGGACTTCAAAGCACTCTAAGAGTGCACCCACCCAGCTCCAATACACTAAATCCTGTCTGGGAGGTGGTGACACCTCCCTGTGACAGGAAACCCTTTGTTGGGCTCCCTCCACTGCGAGTTTCGGTCAGCAGCAGGAGGGCAGCCCGGTGTCTGTGCTGGTGGCATCCATTTTGTGATGCCAGGGCTCTAGATGATTTCTACCGTGTAGTACAGTGTGTACACGTCGTCCCATCTAGAAGGGTGGGATCCTACTCCCACACCAGTTACTGGTGTGGGGGTAGGATTCCAAGTTGTTTGACACCAAACACAACATGTTTTGATGCAGTCATTCCAAAGTTAGCATTTACCGCGAGGTTATAATGCACTTAAGAGTATATGGTTTAACCGCATCCACAAACAGCAGCAGAGAATAGACTCTGCCAGCTGCAGTGGGGTCCTGCTCAGGCAGAAGCACCCCCTCACATAGTAAACCATGCACCCTGCCCTTGGGATTGATAGGGCCTACCATAGGGGTGACTGATAGGTTTATATGTGTGTGTATGGTGAGATATAGGAACCTATACCTCTGTGAGGAGTGCTAACACTACCTCACACAGGCTGCAGTAGCAGGCCTGTGGTGTCAGATTGTGAGTGCTTCCCAGGGGTGGCATAATACATGCTGCAGCCCCTGGTAGGCCTGTGAAGTACCAATGCCCTAGGTACCTAAGGTACCATATACTAGGGGCTCATAAGGTACCACAGTATCCAATCACTAGTGCATCTAATATGCACACTATGTTGTTTAGAGAGATCAGTTAGACTGGGGCCCTGATTAGAAGGGACCCAGCCAGACTATAGCCAGAAACCAGTGTATACATCAGAAAAAAAGTGGGGGCAACACAAGTGCAGATCCTACTCTCCTACAAGTGGTGTTTGGGTACTGTAGAGGGTAATGCTGGGGGTAGTGTTTTAGGGTTTAGGGTAGTGCAGTAGGGTAGTGCAGTGGTGTTTGTGTAGTGTAAGGGGTCATACTGGGCGTACTGGGGGTAGTGTTTTAGGGTTTAGAGTAGTGCAGTTGTGTTTCGGTAGTGTGGGCTGTACTCCTGGGGGTAGTGATTAAGGGTTTAGGATAGTGCAGTGGTGTTTGTGTAGTGTAGGGGGTCATGTTGGGGGTAGTGGTTTAGGGAAGTGCAGTGGTGTTGTGTAGTGTTGGGGGTACTTCTGGGGGTAGTGTTTTAGGGTTTAGGGTAGTGCAGTGGTGTTTGTGAAGTATTGGGGGTAGTTCTGGGGGTAGTGTTTTAGGGTTTAGGGTAGTGCAGTGGTATTTGAGTAGTGTAGGGGTAGTGCTGGGGGTAGTGTTTTAGGGTTTAGGGTAGTTCAGTGGTGTTTGGGTAGTGAAGGGGGTTGTGCTGGGGGTAGTGTTTCAGAGTTTATGGTAGTGCAGTGGTGTTTGTGTAGTGTAGGGGGTCACGCTGGGGGTAGTGTTTTTGGGTTTAGGGTAGCGCAGTGGTGTTTGTGTAGTACATGGGGTCGCTCAGGGGGTAGTGTTTTAGGGTTTAGGGTAGCGCAGTGGTGTTTGTGTAGTGTAGGGGACATGCTGGGGTAGTGGTTTAGGGTTTAGGGTAGTGCAGTGGTGTTTGGGTAGTGTAAGGGGTTGTGCTGGGGTGGTGTTTTAGTGTTTAGGGTAGTGCAGTGTTGTTTGTGTAGTGTAGGGTGTCATGTTTTAGAGATTAGGGTAGTGCTGTGGTGTTTGAGTATTGCAGGGGGCTGTGCTGGGGGTAGTGTTTTAGGGTTTAGGGTAGTGCAGTAGTGTTTGGGTAGTGTAGGGGGTCATGTTGGGGGTAGTGTTTTAGGGTTTAGGGAAGTGCAGTAGGGTAGTGCAGTGGTGTTTGTGTAGTGTAGGGGGTCATGCTGGGGGTAGTGCTTTAGGGGTTTAGGGTAATGCAGTTGTGTTTGGATAGTTTAGGGTGTACTGCTGGGTTTAGTGTTTTAGGGTTTAGGATAGTGCATTGGTGTTGTGCAGTGGTGTTTGTGTAGTGTAGGGTGTCATGCTGGGGTTTATGTTTTAGGATTTAGGGTAGTGCAGTTTTGTTTGGGGAGTGTACAGTGGACTGCTGGGGGTAGTCTTTTAGGGTTTATGGTAGTGCCATGGTGCTTGTGTAGTGTAGGGGTCATGCTGGGGGTAGTGCTTTAGAGTTTATTGTAGTGCAGTGGTGTTGGGTAGTGTAGGGGGTTGTGCTGGGGGTAGTGTTTTAGGTTTTAGGGTAGTGCAGTTATGTTTGGTTAGTGTAGGGTGTCATGCTGGGGGTAGTGTTGTATGGTTTAGAGTAGTGCAGTGGAGCTTGTGTAGTGTAGGGGGTTATGCTGGGGGTAGTGTTTTAGGGTTTAGGGCAGTGCAGTGGTGTTTGGGTAGTGTAGGGAGTAGTACTGGGGGTACTGTTTTAGAGTTTAGGGTAGAGCAGTGATGTTTGGGTAGTGTAGTGGGTCATGCTGTGGGTAGTGTTTAGGGTAGTGCAGTGGTGTTTTTGTATTGAAGGGGGTAGTGTTTTAGGGTTTAGGGTAGTGCAGTGGTGTTTGTGTAGTGTAGGGGGACGTGCTGGGCGGTAGTGTTTTAGGGTTTAGCATAGTGCAGTGGTGTTTGTGTAGTGTAGGGGGTCGTGTTTTAGGGTTTAGGGTAGTGCAGTGGTTTTTGGGCATTGTAGGGGTAGTGCTGGGGGTAGTGTTTTAGGGTTTACGGTAGTGCAGTTATGTTTGGGTGGTGTGGGGTGTACAGCTGGGGGTAGTGTTTTAGGGTTTATGTGAGTGCCGTGGTGCTTGTGTAGTGTAGGGGGTCATGCTGGGGGTAGTGTGTTAGGGTTTACTGTAGTGCAGTGGTGTTTGATAGTGTAGGGGCGACTGCTGGGGGTAGTGTTTTAGGGTTTAGTGTAGTGCAGTGGTGTTTGTATAGTGAAGGGGTAGTGTTTTAGGGTTTAGGGTAGTGCAGTGGTGTTTGTGTAGTGTAGGGGGTCGTGCTGGGCAGTAGTGTTTTAGGGGTTAGCATAGTGCATTGATGTTTGGGTATTGTAGGTGTAGTGCTGTGGGTAGTGTTTTAGGGTTTACGGTAGTGCAGTGGTGTTTGGGTAGTGTAGGTGGTCATGCTGGGGGTAGTGTTTTAGGGTTTAGGGTAGTGCAGTAGGGTAGTGCAGTGGTGTTTGTGTAGTGTAGGGGGACATGCTGGGGTAGTGTTTTAGGGTTTAGGGTAGTGCAGTGGTGTTTGGATAGTGTAGGGGTAGTGCTTAGTGTTTTAGTGTTTATGGTAGTGCAGTCTTGTTTGTGTAGTGTAGGGGGTCATGTTTTAGGGTTTAGGGTTGTGCAGTGGTGTTTGGGTAGTGCAGGGGGTCATGCTGGGGGTAGTGTTTTAGGGTTTAGGGTAGTACAGTGGTGTTTGGGTAGTGTAGGGGGTCACGCTGGGGGTAGTGTTTTATTGTTTTGGGTAGTGCAGTAGGGTAGTGCAGAGGTGTTTGTGTAGTGTAGAGGGTCTTGCTAGGGGTAGTGTTTTAGGGTTTACTGTAGTGCAGTTGTGTTTGTGTAGTGTAGGGGGCCATGAAGGGGGTAGGGTTTTAGGGTTTAGGGTAGTGCAGAGGTGTTGGGTACTGTAGGGGTAGTGCAAGTAGTAGTGTTTTAGGGTTTAGGGTAGTGCAGTTGTGTTTGGGTAGTGTAGGGTGTACTGATGGGGGTAGTGTTTTAGGGTTTTGGGTAGTGCAGTGGTGATTGTGTAGTGTAGGGGGTTATGTTTTAGGGTTCAGGGTAGTGCAGTGGTGTTTGGGCAGTGCAGGGGGTCATGTTTTAGGGTTTAGGGTAGTGAAGAGGTGTTTGGGTAGTGCAGGGGGTCATGCTGGGGGAGTGTTTTAGGGTTTAGGGTAGAGCAGTGGTGTTTGAGTAGTGTAGGGGTCATGCTAGGGGTAGTGTTTTAGGGTTTAGGGTAGTGCAGTGGTGTTTGAGTAGTATTGGGGGTAGTTCTGGGAGTAGTGTTTTAGCGTTTATGGTAGTGCAGTGGTGTTTGGGTTGTGTAGGGGCAGTGCTGGGGGTAGTGTTTTAGGGTTTACGGTTGTGCAGTGATGTTTGGCTAGTGAAGGAGGTCATGCTGGGGGTAGTGTTTTAGGATTTAGCGTAGTGCAGTTGTGTTTGGGTAGTGTAGGGTGTACTGCTGGGGGTAGCGTTTTAGGGTTTATGGTAGTGCCGTGGTGTTTGTGTAGTGTAGGTGGTCATGCTGGGGTTAGTGTTTTAGGGTTTAGTGTAGTGCAGTGGTGTTGGGTAGTGTAGGGTGCACTGCTGGGGGTAGTGTTTTAGGGCTTAGGGTAGTGCCATGGAGTTATGTGAAGTGTTAGGGGGCATGCTGGGAGTAGTGTTTTAGGGTTTAGGGTAGTGCAGTTGTGTTGGGTAGTGAAGGGGGTACTTCTTTGGGTAGTGTTTTAGGGTTTAGGGTAGTGCAGTGGTGTTTGTGTAGTATTGGGGTAGTTCTGGGGGTATTGTTTTAGGGTTTAGGGTAGTGCAGTGGTGTTTGGGTAGTGTAGGGCTACTTCTGGGGGTCGTGTTTTAGGGTTTAGGGTAGTGCAGTGGTGTTTGTGCCGTGTAGGGGTCGTGCTGGGGGTAGTGTTTTAGGGTTTAGGGTAGTGCAGTGGTGTTTGTGTGGTTTGGGGGGTCATGCTGTAATAAGTGTTTTAGGGTTTATGGTAGTGCCATGGTGCTTGTGTAGTGTAGGGGTCATGCTGGGGGTAGTGCTTTAGAGTTTATTGTAGTGCAGTGGTGTTGGGTAGTGTAGGGGGTTGTGCTGGGGGTAGTGTTTTAGGTTTTAGGGTAGTGCAGTTATGTTTGGTTAGTGTAGGGTGTCATGCTGGGGGTAGTGTTGTATGGTTTAGAGTAGTGCAGTGGAGCTTGTGTAGTGTAGGGGGTTATGCTGGGGGTAGTGTTTTAGGGTTTAGGGCAGTGCAGTGGTGTTTGGGTAGTGTAGGGAGTAGTACTGGGGGTACTGTTTTAGAGTTTAGGGTAGAGCAGTGATGTTTGGGTAGTGTAGTGGGTCATGCTGTGGGTAGTGTTTAGGGTAGTGCAGTGGTGTTTTTGTATTGAAGGGGGTAGTGTTTTAGGGTTTAGGGTAGTGCAGTGGTGTTTGTGTAGTGTAGGGGGACGTGCTGGGCGGTAGTGTTTTAGGGTTTAGCATAGTGCAGTGGTGTTTGTGTAGTGTAGGGGGTCGTGTTTTAGGGTTTAGGGTAGTGCAGTGGTTTTTGGGCATTGTAGGGGTAGTGCTGGGGGTAGTGTTTTAGGGTTTACGGTAGTGCAGTTATGTTTGGGTGGTGTGGGGTGTACAGCTGGGGGTAGTGTTTTAGGGTTTATGTGAGTGCCGTGGTGCTTGTGTAGTGTAGGGGGTCATGCTGGGGGTAGTGTGTTAGGGTTTACTGTAGTGCAGTGGTGTTTGATAGTGTAGGGGCGACTGCTGGGGGTAGTGTTTTAGGGTTTAGTGTAGTGCAGTGGTGTTTGTATAGTGAAGGGGTAGTGTTTTAGGGTTTAGGGTAGTGCAGTGGTGTTTGTGTAGTGTAGGGGGTCGTGCTGGGCAGTAGTGTTTTAGGGGTTAGCATAGTGCATTGATGTTTGGGTATTGTAGGTGTAGTGCTGTGGGTAGTGTTTTAGGGTTTACGGTAGTGCAGTGGTGTTTGGGTAGTGTAGGTGGTCATGCTGGGGGTAGTGTTTTAGGGTTTAGGGTAGTGCAGTAGGGTAGTGCAGTGGTGTTTGTGTAGTGTAGGGGGACATGCTGGGGTAGTGTTTTAGGGTTTAGGGTAGTGCAGTGGTGTTTGGATAGTGTAGGGGTAGTGCTTAGTGTTTTAGTGTTTATGGTAGTGCAGTCTTGTTTGTGTAGTGTAGGGGGTCATGTTTTAGGGTTTAGGGTTGTGCAGTGGTGTTTGGGTAGTGCAGGGGGTCATGCTGGGGGTAGTGTTTTAGGGTTTAGGGTAGTACAGTGGTGTTTGGGTAGTGTAGGGGGTCACGCTGGGGGTAGTGTTTTATTGTTTTGGGTAGTGCAGTAGGGTAGTGCAGAGGTGTTTGTGTAGTGTAGAGGGTCTTGCTAGGGGTAGTGTTTTAGGGTTTACTGTAGTGCAGTTGTGTTTGTGTAGTGTAGGGGGCCATGAAGGGGGTAGGGTTTTAGGGTTTAGGGTAGTGCAGAGGTGTTGGGTACTGTAGGGGTAGTGCAAGTAGTAGTGTTTTAGGGTTTAGGGTAGTGCAGTTGTGTTTGGGTAGTGTAGGGTGTACTGATGGGGGTAGTGTTTTAGGGTTTTGGGTAGTGCAGTGGTGATTGTGTAGTGTAGGGGGTTATGTTTTAGGGTTCAGGGTAGTGCAGTGGTGTTTGGGCAGTGCAGGGGGTCATGTTTTAGGGTTTAGGGTAGTGAAGAGGTGTTTGGGTAGTGCAGGGGTCATGCTGGGGGAGTGTTTTAGGGTTTAGGGTAGAGCAGTGGTGTTTGAGTAGTGTAGGGGTCATGCTAGGGGTAGTGTTTTAGGGTTTAGGGTAGTGCAGTGGTGTTTGAGTAGTATTGGGGGTAGTTCTGGGAGTAGTGTTTTAGCGTTTATGGTAGTGCAGTGGTGTTTGGGTTGTGTAGGGGCAGTGCTGGGGGTAGTGTTTTAGGGTTTACGGTTGTGCAGTGATGTTTGGCTAGTGAAGGAGGTCATGCTGGGGGTAGTGTTTTAGGATTTAGCGTAGTGCAGTTGTGTTTGGGTAGTGTAGGGTGTACTGCTGGGGGTAGCGTTTTAGGGTTTATGGTAGTGCCGTGGTGTTTGTGTAGTGTAGGTGGTCATGCTGGGGTTAGTGTTTTAGGGTTTAGTGTAGTGCAGTGGTGTTGGGTAGTGTAGGGTGCACTGCTGGGGGTAGTGTTTTAGGGCTTAGGGTAGTGCCATGGAGTTATGTGAAGTGTTAGGGGGCATGCTGGGAGTAGTGTTTTAGGGTTTAGGGTAGTGCAGTTGTGTTGGGTAGTGAAGGGGGTACTTCTTTGGGTAGTGTTTTAGGGTTTAGGGTAGTGCAGTGGTGTTTGTGTAGTATTGGGGTAGTTCTGGGGGTATTGTTTTAGGGTTTAGGGTAGTGCAGTGGTGTTTGGGTAGTGTAGGGCTACTTCTGGGGGTCGTGTTTTAGGGTTTAGGGTAGTGCAGTGGTGTTTGTGCCGTGTAGGGGTCGTGCTGGGGGTAGTGTTTTAGGGTTTAGGGTAGTGCAGTGGTGTTTGTGTGGTTTGGGGGGTCATGCTGTAATGAGTGTTTTAGGGTTTAGGGGAGTGCAGTGGTGTTTGTGTAGTGTAGGGGGTCATGTTGGGGGTAGTGGTTTAGGGAAGTGCAGTGGTGTTGGGTAGTGTTGGGGGTACTGCTGGGGGTAGTGTTTTAGGGTTTAGGGTTGTGCAGTGGTGTTTGTGAAGTATTGGGGGTAGTTCTGGGGGTAGTGTTTTAGGGTTTAGGGTAGTGCAGTGGTATTTGAGTAGTGTAGGGGTAGTGCTGGGGGTAGTGTTTTAGGGTTTAGGGTAGTTCAGTGGTGTTTGGGTAGTGAAGGGGGTTGTGCTGGGGGTAGTGTTTTAGGGTTTAGGGTAGTGCACTGGTGTTTGTGTAGTGTAGGGGGTCATGTTGGGGGTAGTGTTTTAGGGTTTAGGGTAGTGCAGTGGTGTTTGTGTAGTGTAGGGGGTCGCGCTGTGGGTTGTGTTTTAGGGTTTAGGGTAGTGCAGTCGTGTTTGTGTAGTATAGGGGGACATTCTGGGGTAGTGTTTTAGGGTTTAGGGTAGTGCAGTGGTGTTTGGGTAGTGCAGGGGTCATGCTGGGATTAGTGTTTTAGGGTTTAGGGTAGTGTAGTGGTGTTTGGGTAGTGTAGGGGTTGTGCTGGGGGTAGTGTTTTAGGGTTTACGGTAGTGCAGTTATGTTTGGGTAGGGTAGGGGGTCATGCTGGGGGTGGTGTTTTAGAGTTTAGGGTAGTGCAGTTGTGTTTGGGTAGTGTAGGGTGTACTGCTGGGGGTAGTGTTTAAGGGTTTATTATAGTGCCGTGGTGTTTGTGTAGTGTAGGGGGTCATGCTGGGGGTAGTGTTTTAGGGTTTAGTGTAGTGCAGTGGTGTTGGGTAGTGTAAGGGGTTGTGCTGGGGGTCATGTTTTAGGGTTTAGGGTAGTGCAGTGGTGTTTGGGTAGTGTAGGGGGTTGTGCTGGGGGTAGTGTTTTTGTGTTTAGGGTAGTGCAGTTTTGTTTGTGTAGTGTATTGGGTCATGTTTTACGGTTTAGGGTAGTGCAGTGGTGTTTGGGTAGTATAGGGTGTTGTGCTGGGGGTAGTGTTTAGGGTAGTGCAGTGTTGTTTGTGCAGTGTAGGGGGTCATGTTTTATGCTTAGGGTAGTGCAATGGTGTTTGGGTAGTGCAGTGGGTCATGCTGGGGGTAGTGTTTCATGGTTTAGGGTAGTGCAGTAGTGTTTGGGTAGTGTAGGGGGTCATGCTGGATATAGTGTTTTAGGGTTTAGGGTAGTACAGTAGGGTAGTGCAGTGGAATTTGTGTATTGTAAGGGGTCACGCTGGGGGTAGTGTTTTAGGGTTTAGGGTAGTGCAGTTGTGTTTGGGTAGTGTAGGGTGTACTGATGGGGTAAATGTTTTAGGGTTTAGGGTAGTGCCGTGGTGTTTGTGTAGTGTAGGGGGTACTGCTGGGGGAAGTGTTTTAGCATTTAGTGTAGTGCAGTGGTGTTTGGGCAGGGTAGGGGTAGTGCTAGGGGTAGTGTTTTAGGGTTTATGGTAGTACAGTTATGTTTGGGTAGTGTAGGGGGTCATGCTGGGGGGGTGTTTTAGAGTTTAGGGTAGTGCAATTGTGTTTGGGTTGTGTAGGGTGTACTGCTGGGGTTAGTGTTTAAGGGTTTTTTATAGTGCTGTGGTGTTTGTGTAGTGTAGAGGGTCATGCTGGGGGTAGTGTTTTAGGGTAGGGTCAGGCTCTGCTGTTACTTTTGGCCTAGCTTCTTAGCGCGTCGCTCCTCAGCGCTGTATTTTAACTTAATGTGCTTTTTACCAGCGTTTATTTTCTTTTGTGCTTTGCTGCTTGGCCTGGGGGCAAGGGTCTCCACTTACCTGCATTTAAACAGTTGATGCACCGCCGTTTTGGCGGGTCCGGGTCCCGAGGGGGCATATCGATTCAACTTTGGCCGCCATTTTGGATTGGGGCTGTTGGCGCTTTTGCGGGCGCCATCTTAGAGCGTCCTGACGCTCGCTTCAGTCCAGGGGACGCCTATTTAAAGTCGTCCTCTCCGCGCAGCGGGATCGCGCAGCCGGGACGCCGTCGCGTGGCCGGAGTCGTGCCAGAGTCCTGCCCGTCTGCGCCCGTCCGCGCTAAGGACGCGCGGGACTCTGGCCAGGCCCTGCTGGTACGAGGTGCGGCTGGTTATTTCCAGCCATGTTGACTTACTCTTGTGACACCCTGCGTGACTTGGGTCGCCGGACTGCTGGCTGTAGCCTACCCCTCCTACATCCATTGGACGGTCCCTATCATTGTGTGGGCTGTCAGTGGTTTTTGGAGCAAGCTACTTCGATTGCCCCCACACGTCCGGTGGTAGCCGTTTGCTACACCTGCCCGGAGCATGTTCTCCGCATTTTTAGTTTTAATGCTAGGTCTCTGGTGTCACATTATCAGGCAGTATTTGACCTGTTGCAGGATGAAAGCCCGGACATCGTGGCTATCACCGAGACATGGCTGAAAGACGAGGACGCAGCCATTATTAATCTGGCATTCCCCCCTGACTATACAGTCCGTACCCTTAATCGATCTTCTAGGGGAGGGGGAATTGCCCTGGCCATTCGTTCTAGTCTTACTTGCTCCTGGACCGCACTGACCATTGCGGGATGTGAAAGTGCGCTGTTTAAGATTCTGGTTACTCCACACTTTTCACTCTCGGGGATGGTGGTCTATCGTCCCCCAGGGAGCGAGGCGGCGTTTCGCGCCGCTTTCCCGGATGTGGTTAGCTCCTTGGTGGTGGGGTGTCCCAATTTTTCGATTCTGGGGGACCTTAATCTCCATTTCGATAGACCCAACCTACCCGCGGTCAGTGGCATACTCACGGATTTGGAGGCCTTACAGCTGCTGCAGCTTGTTCAGCAGCCCACCCACATCGGGGGCCATACGCTAGATCCCTTCTTCACCAATCTGACAGATGCTTCTGTCACTGCCGTCTCGCCCCTGGGTTGGACTGATCACTCTTTGGTCGCCATTAGTACCCCTTTATCAGGTAGGACTGTCATCCCTCCTGCTAAGCTGATCGTAAGGCGGCATTGGGGCAAATTACGGTTGGAAGATCTGCACCGTGTCCTCGCTGCAGAGCCATTAGATCCGTTTGTAACTGTTGATTCAGGTTACGATGGGTTCTGCGCGTGGATCTCCAAAGCGCTAGATGCGCTCATTCCACTCACCGCCTGTAAGACCAGTGCCAGAGAATCTAGCCCATGGTACGATGGCGCCCTACGTGCGCTCAAGGGCAGTTGCAGGCGCGCAGAGAGGGCTTGGCAGAAGGCGTACGATTCGGGGAAAAAAGCTATCTATCTCGCCTCCGTCAAAGTATACCATCGGGCTGTGTGCCGTGCTCGGGCATTGTATTATACTGCCGAAGTCGGCAACAGCTCTAACCCCTCGAAAACTATTTTCAAATTGTTGAAGGATCTTCTAGCTAAACGCCCCGATGCTCCGACGACGGGCTCTACTGCTCATTGTGAGGCTCTTGCGGTGTTCTTTCAGGAAAAGGTCCAAAACATCT
Source organism: Triturus cristatus (assembly GCF_964204655.1). Lineage (NCBI taxonomy): Eukaryota > Metazoa > Chordata > Amphibia > Caudata > Salamandridae > Triturus > Triturus cristatus. Next base: position 165,621,344 of record NC_140579.1, read on the forward strand.
ATACGACCTTTCCATCCACAGGACCCCCAGTTGAGTCTCCGATTTCCATCTGTGGAGACACAGCTCTGCACTCGCTTCCCCTGTTGACATTGGAAGGGTTTAACATCTTGGCAAAGCAGGTGAAATCTGGGTCCCCCGCCGACCCTCTCAGTTCGGCTCTCTTTAGAGATGAGTCGTTCGTGGGTCGGACCGTGGTACACTCCCTGATCAACATCTCATTGGAGTCGGGCACGGTCCCCCTTAGCTGGAAGCGGGCGATGGTTTCCCCCATCCTAAAGAAGCCCTCATTGGACCCAGACAAGCCTGAAAACTATCGGCCTATCTCTTTGCTTCCCTGGCCTACCAAAGTAATGGAGGCCCATGTCAACAAAGTTCTCTCGGCCCACCTCACCCAGTTTAACATCTTGGATCCCACCCAAAATGGCTTCCGTGCTGGTCACAGCACGGAGTCTGCCCTTCTCTCCATGGCTGAACACCTTCGCACAGTGATGGATGCGGGGCAGACAGCGGCGCTCGTTTTATTAGATCTGAGCGCCGCGTTCGACACCGTGTCCCATCCCATCCTGTTGCATCGCCTGGAGGAGGTTGGGCTGGGTGGCTCGGCCCTCCAGTGGTTTCGCTCTTTCCTGAACGATCGTTTCTTTAGCGTTGCGTTGCCACCGTACCAGTCCCAATTCCTTCCTCTGAGACAGGGGGTCCCGCAAGGCTCCTCGCTGAGTCCCACGCTTTTCAATCTGTATGTGAGACCGCTGGCTGAGATCGTCAAGCAATGGGACATGACTATGGTCTCGTATGCTGACGATACTCAGCTAGCGGTGACTATCAGCGGGGATGCGGATCGGGATGCCCCCAGGTTTCAGAGTGGACTTAGGGCGGTGGCAAGCTGGATGAAGAACAACTGTCTCCAGCTCAACGCGAAGAAAACCGAGATCATGATCGTGGGCTGGAAGGCGGAACTGTGGGGGGACAAGTGGTGGCCCATTGAACTGGGGCCGGTCCCTCTCCCGGTCACTGAACTTAGGAATCTGGGAGTGTGGATGGATCCCGCTCTCAGTTACGAGGGCCACTCGAAGAAAATCGCGGCCGGCTGTTTTGGCATCTTGCGGTCGCTGAGGCCCATTCTTAAGTTCTTTGACCGTGGTACCAGGCAGCTGATAGTCCAGGCCACGGTATTATCCCGCCTGGACTATGCCAGCTCGCTTTTGGTAGGGACCAACATGGCGGAGACTACCCGCCTTCAACGAGTGCAGAATGCCGCGGCTAGAGCCATTGTAGGCTTACCCCGAAGGAGCACTGTCTCAGGCGTCTTGAGATCCTTGCATTGGCTCCCCATTAAATCACGCATCCAGTTCAAGGTGCTGTGCTTGGCGTTCAAGATCTTGAGGGGAGTAGGTCCGCCAATTCTCGCTGACCTCCTGTCGTGGTATGTTCCTTCCCGCGCTTTGAGATCGGGAAGCCAAGCGCTCGCGGTGGTCCCCCGATACAGGCTGTGTCGGGCTGGTGGTCGCTCTTTTCGGGTGAGGGCGGCTGAACTCTGGAATTCCCTCCCAGTGGACTTGCGGCTACTGACTGACCTCTTGGCCTTTCGCAAAGCTCTGAAAACGTTTCTTTTTAATTAGATCTTTTATCTGTGTTGTGTTTCTGCTATCGGTTGCACTTTGCCTGCCATGCGCCAGGACGCCCCTTGGCTGGGGCAGCTGTGCGCAATACAAAAGTGCATAACATAACATAACATAACAGTGGTGTTTGGGTAGTGTAGGGGGTTCTGCTGGGGGTAGTGTTTTAGTGTTTAGGGTAGTGCAGTGTTTTTGTGTAGTGTAGGGGGTCATGTGTTATGCTTAGGGTAGTGCAATGGTGTTTGGGTCGTGCAGTGGGTCATGCTGGGGGTAGTGTTTTATGGTTTAGGGTAGTGCAGTAGTGTTTGGGTAGTGTAGGGGGTCATGCTGGATATAGTGTTTTAGGGTTTAGGGTAGTGCAGTAGGGTAGTGCAGTGGTGTTTGTGTATTATAAGGGGTCACGCTGGGGGTAGTGTTTTAGGGTTTAGGGTAGTGCAGTTGTGTTTGGGTAGTGTAGGGTGTACTGATGGGGAAATGTTTTAGGGTAGTGCCGTGGTGTTTGTGTAGTGTAGGGGGCCATGCTGGGGGTAGTGCTTTAGGGTTTAGGGTAGTGCAGTGGTGTTTGTGTAGTGTAGGGAGTCATGCTGGGGGAAGTGTATTAGCATTTAGGGTAGTGCAGTGGTGTTTGGGCAGGGTCGGGGTAGTGCTGGGGTAGTGTTTTAGGGTTTACGGTAGTGCAGTTATGTTTGGGTAGTACTGGGGGTAGTTCTGGGGATAGTGTTTTGGGTTTAGGGTAGTGCAGTGGTGTTTGGATCGTGTAGGGGTAGCGCTAGGGGTAGTGTTTTAGTGTTTAGGGTAGTGCAGTGGTGTTTGGGTAGTGTAGGGGTTCGTGCTGTTGGTAGTGTTTTAGGGTTTATGGTAGTGCAGTGGTGTTTGTGTAGTGTAGGGGGTCTTGCTGAGGGTAGTGGTTTAGGGTTTAGGGTAGTGCAGTGGAGTTTGGGTAGTGTAGGGGGTCATGCTGGGGGTAGTGTTTTAGGGTTTAGGGTAGTGCAGTGGTGTTTGTGTAGTGTAGGGGGTCATGCTGGGGTAATTTTTTAGGGTTTACGGTAGAGCAGTTGTTTTTGGGTAGTATAGGGGTCGTTCTGGGGGTAGTGTTTTTGGGTTAAGGGTAGTGCAGTGGTGTTTGTGTGGTCTGGGGGGTCGTGCTGGGGTAAAAGTTTTAGGGTTTAGGGTAGTGCAGTAGTGTTTGGATAGTTTAGGGGGTTGTGATAGGGACAGTGTTTTGGGGTTTAGGGTAGTGCAGTGGTGTTTGTGTAGTGTAGGGTGTTGTGCTGGGGGTAGTATTTTAGGGTGTAGGGTAGTGCAGTGGCGTTTGTGTAGTGTAGGGGGTTGTGCTGGGGTAACAGTAGGGTTTAGGGTAGTGCAATGGTGTTTGTGTAGTGTAGGGGGACGTGCTGGGCGTAGTGTTTTAAGGTTTAGGGTAGTGCTGAGGTGTTTGTGTAGTGTAGGGGGTAGTGGTTTAGGGTTTAGGTTAGCACCATAGTGTTTGTGTAGTGTAGGGGCTTGTGCTGGGGGTAATGTTTTAGGGTTTAGGGGAGTGCAGTGGTGTTTGGGTAGTGTAGGGGTTCATGTTTTAGGGTTTAAGGTAGTGCAGTGGTGTTTGGGTAGTGTAGGGGTTGTCCTGGGGCCAGGGGTTTAGTGTTTAGTGCAGTGTTGTTTGTGTAGTGTAGGGTTCATGTTTTAGGGTTTAAGGTAGTGCAGTGGTGTTTGTGTAGTGTAGGGGGTCATGCTGGTGGTAGTGATTTAGGGTTTAGTGTAGTGCAGTGGTGTTGGGTAGTGTAGAGGTAATGCTGGGGTAGTGCTTTAGGGTTTAGGGTAGTGCAGTGGTGTTTGGATAGTGTAGGACGTCATGCTGCGGATAGTGTTTTAGGGTTTAGGGTAGTGCAGTGGTGTTGGGTAGTGTAGGGGTACTGCTGGGGTAATGCTTTAGGGTTTAGGGTAGTGCAGTAGGGTAGTGCAGTGGTGCTTGTGTAGTGTAGGGGGTCATGCTGGGGGTAGTGTTTTAGGGTTTAGGGTAGTGCAGTGGTCTTTGTGTAGTGTAGGGGCTCATGCTGGGGGTAGAGTTTTAGGGTTTAGGGCAGTGCAGTGGTGTTTGTGTAGTGTAGGGGGGTCGCGCTGGAGGTTGTGTTTTAGGGTTTAGGGTAGTGTAGTGGTGTTTGTGTAGTGTAGGGGGTCATGCGCTGGGGGTAGGTTTAGGATTTAGTGTAGTGCAGTGGTGTTTGTGTAGTGTAGGGGGTCGCGCTGTGGGTTGTGTTTTAGGGTTTAGGGTAGTGCAGTCGTGTTTGTGTAGTATAGGGGGACATTCTGGGGTAGTGTTTTAGGGTTTAGGGTAGTGCAGTGGTGTTTGGGTAGTGCAGGGGTCATGCTGGGATTAGTGTTTTAGTGTTTAGGGTAGTGCAGTGGTGTTTGGGTAGTGTAGGGGGTCATGCTGGGGGTAGTGTTTTAGGGTTTAGGGTAGTGCAGTGGTGTTTGGGTAGTGTAGGGGTAGTGCTGGGGGTAGTGTTTTAGGGTTTACGGTAGTGCAGTTATGTTTAGGTAGTGTAGGGGGTCATGTTGGGGGTGGTGTTTTAGAGTTTAGGGTAGTGCAGTTGTGTTTGGGTAGTGTAGGGTGTACTGCTGGGGGTAGTGTTTAAGGGATTATTATAGTGCCGTGGTGTTTGTGTAGTGTAGGGGGTCATGCTGGGGGTAGTGTTTTAGGGTTTAGTGTAGTGCAGTGGTGTTGGGTAGTGTAGGGGGTGGTGCTGGGGGTCATGTTTTAGGGTTTAGGGTAGTGCAGTGGTGTTTGGGTAGTGTAGGGGGTTGTGCTGGGGGTAGTGTTTTAGTGTTTAGGGTAGTGCAGTGTTGTTTGTGTAGTGTAGGGGTCATGTTTTATGCTTTGGGTAGTGCAATGGTGTTTGGGTAGTGCAGTGGGTCATGCTGTGGGTAGTGTTTTACGGTTTAGGGTAGTGCAGTAGTGTTTGGGTAGTTTAGGGGGTCATGCTGGATATAGTGTTTTAGGGTTTAGGGTAGTACAGTAGGGTAGTGCAGTGGAATTTGTGTATTGTAAGGGGTCACGCTGGGGGTAGTGTTTTAGGGTTTAGGGTAGTGCAGTTGTGTTTGGGTAGTGTAGGGTGTACTGATGGGGAAAATGTTTTAGGGTTTAGGGTAGTGCCGTGGTGTTTGTGTAGTGTAGGGGGTCATGCTGGGGGTAGTGGTTTAGGGTAGTGCAGCGGAGTTGGGTAGTGTAGGGGGTACTGCTGTGGGAAGTTTTTTAGCATTTAGGGTAGTGCAGTGGTGTTTGGGCAGGGTAGGGGTAGTGCTAGGGGAAGTGTTTTAGGGTTTACGGTAGCGCAATTATGTTTGGGTAGTAGTGGGGGTAGTTCTGGGGATAGTGTTTTGGGTTTAGGGTAGTGCACTGGTGTTTGGGTCGTGTAGGGGTAGTGCTGGGGGTAGTGTTTTAGTGTTTAGGGTAGTGCAGTGGTGTTTGGGTAGTGTAGGGGGTCGTGCTGGTGGTAGTGTTTTAGGGTTTATGGTAGTGCAGTGGTGTTTGTGTAGTGTAGGGGGTCATGCTGGGGGTAGTGTTTTAGGGTTTAGTGTAGTGCAGTGGTGTTGGGTAGTGTAGGGGGTGGTGCTGGGGGTCATGTTTTAGGGTTTAGGGTAGTGCAGTGGTGTTTGGGTAGTGTAGGTGGTTGTGCTGGGGGTAGTGTTTTAGTGTTTAGGGTAGTGCAGTGTTGTTTGTGTAGTGTAGGGGGTCATGTTTTATGCTTTGGGTAGTGCAATGGTGTTTGGGTAGTGCAGTGGGTCATGCTGGGGGTAGTGTTTTACGGTTTAGGGTAGTGCAGTAGTGTTTGGGTAGTGTAGGGGGTCATGCTGGATATAGTGTTTTAGGGTTTAGGGTAGTACAGTAGGGTAGTGCAGTGGAATTTGTGTATTGTAAGGGGTCACGCTGGGGGTAGTGTTTTAGGGTTTAGGGTAGTGCAGTTGTGTTTGGGTAGTGTAGGGTGTACTGATGGGGAAAATGTTTTAGGGTTTAGGGTAGTGCCGTGGTGTTTGTGTAGTGTAGGGGGTCATGCTGGGGGTAGTGGTTTAGGGTAGTGCAGCGGAGTTGGGTAGTGTAGGGGGTACTGCTGTGGGAAGTTTTTTAGCATTTAGGGTAGTGCAGTGGTGTTTGGGCAGGGTAGGGGTAGTGCTAGGGGAAGTGTTTTAGGGTTTACGGTAGCGCAATTATGTTTGGGTGGTAGTGGGGGTAGTTCTGGGGATAGTGTTTTGGGTTTAGGGTAGTGCACTGGTGTTTGGGTCGTGTAGGGGTAGTGCTGGGGGTAGTGTTTTAGTGTTTAGGGTAGTGCAGTGGTGTTTGGGTAGTGTAGGGGGTCGTGCTGGTGGTAGTGTTTTAGGGTTTATGGTAGTGCAGTGGTGTTTGTGTAGTGTAGGGGGTCTTGCTGGGGGTAGTGGTTTAGGGTTTAGGGTAGTGCAGTGGAGTTTGGGTAGTGTAGGGGGTCATGCTGGGGGTAGTGTTTTAGGGTTTAGGGTAGTGCAGTGGTGTTTGTGTAGTGTAGGGGGTCATGCTTGGGTAGTGTTTTAGGGTTTACGGTAGAGCAGTCGTTTTTGGGTAGTGTAGGGTGTACTGCTGGGGGTAGTGTTTGTAGGTTTATGGTAGTGCCATGGTGTTGGGTAGTGTAGGGGTAGTGCTGGGAGTAGTGTTTTTGGGTTTAGGGTAGTGCAGTTATGTTTGGGTAGTGTAGAGTGTCGTGCTGGGGGTAGTGTTTTAGGGTTTAGGGTAGTGCAGTGGCGTTTGGGTAGTGCAGGGGTAGTGCTGATGGTAGTGTTTTAGGGATTAGGGTAGTGCAGTGGTGTTTGGGTAGTGCAGGGGTCATGCTGGGATTAGTGTTTTAGGGTTTAGGGTAGTGCAGTGGTGTGTAGGGGGTCATGCTGGGGGTAGTGCTTTAGGGTTTAGGGTAGTGCAGTGGTGTTTGGGTAGTGTAGGGGGTCATGCTGGGGAGGGGGTTTAGAGTTTAGGGTAGTGCAGTTGTGTTTGGGTCGTGTAGGGTGTACTGCTGGGGGTAGTGTTTAAGGGTTTATTATAGTGCTGTGGTGTTTGTGTAGTGCAGAGGGTCATGCTGGGGGTAGTGTTTTAGGGTTTTAGTGGTGTGCAGTGGTGTTGGGTAGTGTAGGGGGTTGTGCTGGGGGTCATGTTTTAGGGTTTAGGGTAGTGCAGTGGTGTTTGGGTAGTGTAGAGGGTTGTGCTGGGGGTAGTGTTTTAGTGTTTAGGGTAGTGCAGTTTTGTTTGTGTAGTGTAGGGGGTCATGTTTTACGGTTTAGGGTAGTGCAGTGGTGTTTGGGTAGTATAGGGGGTTGTGCTGGGGGTAGTGTTTTAGTGTTTAGGGTAGTGCAGTGTTGTTTGTGTAGTGTAGGGGGTCATGTTTCATGCTTAGGGTAGTGCAATGGTGTTTGAGTAGTGCAGTGGGTCATGCTGGGGGTAGTGTTTTATGGTTTAGGGTAGTGCAGTAGTGTTTGGGTAGTGTAGGGGGTCATGCTGGATATAGTGTTTTAGGGTTTAGGGTAGTGCAGTAGGGTAGTGCAGTGGTGTTTGTGTATTGTAAGGGGTCACGCTGGGGGTAGTGTTTTAGGGTTTAGGGTAGTGCAGTAGGGTAGTGCAGTGTTGTTTGTGTAGTGTAGGGGGACATGCTGGGGTAGTGTTTTAGGGTTTAGGGTAGTGCAGTGGTGTTTTGATAGTGTAGGGGGTAGTGCTTAGTGTTTTAGTGTTTATGGTAGTGCAGTGTTGTTTGTGTAGTGTAGGGGGTCATGTTTTAGGGATTAGGGTTGTGCAGTGGTGTTTGGGTAGTGCAGGGGGTCATGCTGGGGGTAGTGTTTTAGGGTTTAGGGTAGTACAGTGGTGTTTGGGTAGTGTAGGGGGTCACGCTGGGGGTAGTGTTTTATTGTTTAGGGTAGTGCAGTAGGGTAGTGCAGAGGTGTTTGTGTAGTGTAGAGGGTCTTGCTGGGGGTAGTGTTTTAGGGTTTACTGTAGTGCAGTTGTGTTTGGGTAGTGTAGGGTGTACTGCTGGGGGTATTGTTTTAGGGTTTATGGTAGTGTCGTTGTGTTTGTGTAGTGTAGGGGGTCATGAAAGGGGTAGGGTTTTAGGGTTTAGGGTAGTGCAGAGGTGTTGGGTACTGTAGGGGTAGTGCAAGTAGAAGTGTTTTAGGGTTTTGGTTAGTGCAGTGGTGATTGTGTAGTATAGGGGGTTATGTTTTAGGGTTTAGGGTAGTGCAGTGGTGTTTGGGCAGTGCAGGGGGTCATGTTTTAGGGTTTCGGGTAGTGCAGAGGTGTTTGGGTAGTGCAGGGGGTCATGCTGGGGGAGTGTTTTAGGGTTTAGGGTAGAGCAGTGGTGTTTGAGTAGTGTAGGGGTCATGCTAGAGGTAGTGTTTTAGGGTTTAGGGTAGTGCAGTGGTGTTTGAGTAGTATTGGGGGTAGTTCTGGGAGTAGTGTTTTAGCATTTATGGTAGTGCAGTGGTGTTTGGGTTGTGTAGGGGCAGTGCTGGGGGTAGTGTTTTAGGGTTTACGGTTGTGCAGTGATGTTTGGCTAGTGAAGGGGGTCATGCTGGGGGTAGTGTTTTAGGGTTTAGCGTAGTGCAGTTGTGTTTGGGTAGTGTAGGGTGTACTGCTGGGGGTAGCGTTTTAGGGTTTATGGTAGTGCCGTGGTGTTTGTGTAGTGTAGGAGGTCATGCTGGGGGTAGTGTTTTAGGGTTTAGTGTAGTGCAGTGGTGTTGGGTAGTGTAGGGTGCACTGCTGGGGGTAGTGTTTTAGGGCTTAGGGTAGTGCCATGGTGTTATGTGCAGTGTTAGGGGTCATGCTGGGAGTAGTGTTTTAGGGTTTAGGGTAGTGCAGTTGTGTTGGGTAGTGAAGGGGGTACTGCTGGGGTAGTGTTTTAGGGTTTAGGGTAGTGCAGTGGTGTTTGTGTAGTATTGGGGTAGTTCTGGGGGTATTGTTTTTGGGTTTAGGGTAGTGCAGTGGTGTTTGGGTAGTGTAGGGCTAGTTCTGGGGGTAGTGTTTTAGGGTTTAGGGTAGTGCAGTGGTGTTTGTGCCGTGTAGGGGTCGTGCTGGGGGTAGTGTTTTAGGGTTTAGGGTAGTGCAGTGGTGTTTGTGTGGTTTGGGGGTGTGAGATGGATTAAGCCACGCCCTATTTACAACACTAAGTTAGCATTACCGAAATCATAGTTAACAAGCAAGCTTGTCGTTTCTGCTGCGCTGCACACAACACTGTTGTTATGTGTTATTCATTTTAGTAATGCTGACTCAACTTTGCCTTACAGGATAACAAACTGTTGTTTCACATTCTTAACCGTGAAATGTGCCCTTGGTCTGTACATCATGCAAAGAACGCGTCTGGGTCACTAGATGGTACAGAGTGTTGTATTTAGATTGATCGTACCACTTGTTAGACATATCATGCATACAGCTGCCAATATTTGAAGGACGAGCGTCTTTAATATTGCAGAACAGTTTGGTTTTACATTCATTCGAACAAGAAGAGCTGATGCATGCTGTGAGAGCTGATCCTTTGATGTGATTCTACTAAGCTGATCTATACGGTATGGGGTCCCCCCTGTTAGCCTAAGAGACCTTCTAATAGTCTAATAATAATAATGTATTAGATTATAGTGAAAGGAGTGTGGCCGTTTACCACTGTCATTAATAGTATGATTGCTCCTTTCATTCTATATGGTATTATAATAATGCTAATGATTCTGATCTGTATTGTTAGTCTGCTAGTGTTAGCCAAAGTACTGCATCTTAGGACGCGAGGTTTATAAAATAAACTCTTTAAACTTTACCGTGTCTGTATTATTATGTTGTGGACTAATAAATAAGTACGAACAGGTATTTCGGATTCCCACCACTCCTGAGAAATATCTAAGTCGCTTGTTCTAGTTTGTCTATACATTGGGACCACCTAGCTAGATCTAGGTTAACGAATGAGATTCTAAGCTAGTCGGATAAGGGGTTCTGGGTTCTGAGGGGAGTTTTCTGGTACACCACAATTCTCTGAGGTCCTGGTCTCCTGCGCATAGTTCTGTGCAAAAGCAGAATCCCTGCAACATGGCGCACCTAACGTTTGGTCTTAACGTCTGAGACGCTTTAGTAGTGCTGATTTTAGTCCACAACTACCCTCACTCTCGTTTCCGGAAAACTTGAGTGACGGTTTAACCTACCTAGGTTTAGACTAAAGGTTCTATCAAGCTTGAAAATCAAAAAGGTTATAATTTTTTAGCCCAAGTGCTACTGTGTAAATCGTTGTTATTCTTTAAGGAGTCCTTATGGTGGTTAATATTCCCGCTCATAGTAGGGTTCCTCTGCGCACTCATCTGAGGGCGTATGGGGTACCTGATGACGGGATGTCCGTAGTCTTTGTGGTCAGTGCTGATACCACCTACCCGTATGAGTTGTTTTACTCATGGGTGACCTTTGCGGAGGTGGATACAGACGATAATTTGTTCCACGAATATACAGCCTCGGCTGTACCTGCGGCTTATGCCCCATATCGGACTCTGGAAATTCCTATTTCTGCCTGGCAGCATACAATTTGGTTTAATGGCGCCCTCCCCCATGAGGTCGTATCGGCGAGAATGGGCCCGTTGTCAATTGCAGGGGCTACATGGCCGGTACTGGCCGGATATACTCCACACCCACGCTACATGACGATAGGCGTGGGTGATTTACGAACACTACACACAGCCCTGATTACGGTCCATAGGGCTTTAGTGCAGTATGTGTCACGCACAGTTCAGGTGGGAGCACCTGCGGTTGCTGGACATGGGGCGGATCACCATCACGCGGTGGTGATAAGCCCTGTTATGGTTAACGCGGTTATCGGCAAGTGCCCCCTCAGTAAGGATGAATTTCCTTATTGGCTTGCAGAAAAATTTGATCAATTAGAAGCCGTGTTTCCAAACACTACACCTGTGGATAAACACAGGATACTCACCATTACTTTGCCGAAAGACCTGGTCCCTGAGCTTGTTGATTGTGACAATTGGGGCAAGGTCTTTGCTGCGACATATTCGAAGTGCTACGGCACTCCGTCTATGGCTGTACTACCCTCCGTCATCAAGAAAGTTCAAGAAAGTCATGGTGCGGAGGCAGCTATTGAGTTGGGAATGAGGCTTGTCGACAGTTTCGATGTGGTTTGTTCCATGGTAATGGGCAACCTCAAAGGAGATGCCATGCAGTTCCAAGTTGGCAATATGCTGGAGCTTCTGGCTGATGAAGACAAGCCTCGGCAGTTCGCAAAAATTATTGCGAAAGCCTACAGGATGGTTGGACGTAGTGCTTTAGGTGTAAAACCCACCATCAAAATTCCAGATGTAGTGCAACAAACTAAGGTGAGTTCGTCTACAAAAGACGAAAAGCCCAACTTTCCTAAACAAAGTTGGCGAGACAAAAAACAAGAGAAGCAGCAACAGAAACAGGTTTCTCGTCCTGCCTCACCAGTTCAGTCGTATAGTGAACGCACTTATGATTTGCACGATCGTACTCGTATTAAGCCACCTGATAGGTTTCAGGTTTCTGAACAACGCTCTCCTCGTTCTTCACAGGAAACATCGACTTCGCACTCTGGTGGTGAGGATCGAGGAAGAGGACGGGGCACTCAAGGTCGAGAACAGCCCCGCCAGACAGACGGTAAAGGCAAGCAAGAAGACGCTGCCAGACCACGTCCACCGTTTCAGAAAAAGAAAGTTGCTGCTATCTCAGCGAGATATGCCTCAGATGGTCAGGACACAGCTTCGGAACCTGACATGGGCACTAACGCTGCTAGACAGCGCGGCGGAGGTTACAGTAGTGCGGGAAGCATTGCGTCCATTTCTGGAGGCGACAGCAACTGACATATATGTGACAGTTGAAACTGCTGATACTCGCGTAGCCCCCCCAGAAAGATTATTTGAAATAGTCCTTAATATTGAGGGTGACATACAACGCAAAATTAAAGGGGTTTTTTGGGATAATCTTACCACCACATATGATATTCTTTTGGCGGAGAAAGATTGGCCTCCGGCTTTCATTTTGGACGCCCCTAGGGGCGAGGAAGTTATACTTCCTTCCTTTGGGCACGCAGTGCCCATGGAGGAGTCTACTAGGTTGGCCGGGGAGTGGGCACAGGTGCTTGCGCCTGCGTTATATCGTAATCAGGTTGGCTGGGATAAATGTTCTCCCAATCACGAGATTCCATTGCGATCCGATCCCCAGCCTCAACCCCAATATCCCATGCGTCGCGAGGCTAGAACTCACGTCGCGTCAATCCTTGAACAATTGGAATATCAAGGAGTAATTGAGACATGTGTGTCACCCATGAATAATCCTTTATTCACTGTAACGAAGCCTGACGGATCGTACCGCCTAGTTTTGGATTACCGGCATTTAAACTCACATTGCCGGACGTGCGCGGTACAAAATACTCATAGTTCGGCTCTCGTGGATAGTCTTGTGAGAAAACGTTTCAAAACTACGCTTGACTTATCCAATGGCTTTTATTGCCATAACCTGGCCCCTCTTAGTTATGAGTGGACAGCATTCACCTCGGGGGGCAAACAAAAATTGTTCAAGAGGCTCCCGATGGGCTATAAGAACAGCCCTGGAGTTTTTGCCGCTCGCGTGGTCTCTCTCTTGGAGATGGTAGACCCAGAAGCATACTCGTATGTCGACGACATCTATCTGACGGACGACGAGTTGCTTCCACACCTTGCTCGTGTGGATAACATAGTGACTATGTTTGCAGACTTCGGTTACAAGTTTAACTTTAAGAAGTCGCACATTGCTGAATTTACAGTGTTGTTCTTGGGGTACGAACTCAATAATGAAGGTCGAGGCTTGGCACCGCAGTTCCTTGAGAAATGCGCAAACCTTCGTATCCCTATGACATTGAAAAATTACAATCCTTGCTGGGTTTTCTGAATTTCGGTCCATCCTACATTCCTGATTATGCCCAGCGTATCAAGACACTTTATGCCTTGACACAACCAACTTATACCAGATCTTGCTGGCTGCCAGAGCACACGTTGGCATTATATACTTTGCAAACTGATCTTCTTACAGCTAAATATCTAAAAACTCGTGACAACCACACCAACCTGGTCATTAGAATTGTTCCAGGCGCGGAAGGTTTCACATACTTAACGTTCAATGAGGGTGACACAGTCCCCATTGCTTACAAATCTCATCTGTACACTTCGGCTGAGCTGCGATTTTCCACTGTTGAAAAAGTCTTGACAGCAGTTCAGATGGCGATCCTGAAAGAACGAGCGCTATCACAAGGAAAGCGCATGCTGGTGGTAACACCGTTTCCTGCTCTAGAAGCAGTCACTAAGGCTAGTGTACCAAATTCTAAGGCTTTGCATCCAAGGTGGATACAATGGGCAACCTCCTTGGCTTCGCCTGACGTCGAATACATCTTTGACGCGGCGTTGCAGACTCAGGAGAGTTTGGAGTATGAATTCGTTCATCCTGCTCCGCAGTCATTGCGCCCCATCGAGGAATACCATTGTGTCATATACACTGACGGGTCGGCGCAACCGGCAACTGGATCAAGGCACGCTTATTCAGCGGCTTGCGCAATTGTAGTCGGTACTTTCGTGAATGGAGAGTTCAAATCTGATGCAGTGCATACGCAGTCATTGGGTGATTGTACCGCGCAACTGGAGGAGCTTCGTGCTCTAGTGCTTGCACTTGAGTTTGCTGATCACAGAGTCACTACTCTTATAGTGAGTGACTCTTACTATTGTGTTCAATCTTACAACGACAATATACTTTTTTGGATTATGAATGGTTTTCGTGATTCCAAAGGTTGCTCAGTAAAGCATAAAACAATTTGGGCTCGAGTGTCAGAACTCAAAGGGAGTTTGCCACTTGTGGATGTAATTCACACTCTTGGTCACCAACGAGTTGGTGTCCATGCTGTCGGTAACAGTTTGGCTGACGAGGCAGCCAAAACAGCAGTGGCGACATATTTAGTAGCAGCAGTTACAAGATCAAAATCTAAGATAGATGCTGACATCTTAGCAGCTATTGCTGCTTCTGAGACAGGGACAAACTTCCCTAGAGGTTTCCCTTCTCGATACTATTATCACTTAAGTCCTGATAACGTCCCATTAGTGAGAATTAACGACGTTGGTGATAGATTAATTCCCAACGCGGACTACAGACCAAATCTGATAACAGCTGCCCATGAAGGTGTTGCGTCTGCGCATGCTGGAGTGTCAGCAACTGTCTCTCTTTTGCAGCAACGTTACTGGTGGTACGGTTTGTATAAACAAGCGCGGGCTTATGTACTTAATTGTGACATTTGCCAGCAGATCAAACCTTCTTCTGTTGCGCGGCCGCCGCCAACGCAGCTGCATATATCTAATCAACCATTAGCGTGTGTTTATTTAGATCACTGCGGTTCTTTTACCTCTGATACTGCGTACAAGTACATCTTGGTTGCAGTGGATTCGTGCACACGTTTTCTGTGGGTGTGACCACAAAGGAGTGCTGATGCCAGGACTGTCATCAAAGCATTGCGTGTCTTTATAGGGAGTTTTGCGTGTGGTACCCTTCACTCTGATCAGGGCCCGGCGTTCGCCTCTAAGGCTTACACAGAGGCAATGAGAAGTTTGGGGGTCCAAGTCAAATTTTCGTCTCCATACCGGCCTGAGGGCAATAGTGTTGTGGAGCGGATGAACCGTGACCTAAAGCAATCATTGACAGCCAAGGTGTTAGGTACAGGCCGGAACTGGCTTGCCCACTTGTATGACGTCCAACGTGCACTTAATAATCTCCCTAGAAGGTCTCTGGGTGGGCGGACCCCGAACATGATGCTCTTTGGAGTGAGAATGTTTGTTCCGGACCTTGATGGTCTAGACATGGCGGCAGCTGCCGCGCCTTTTGACCTCGATGACCACTGTGCTGTATTACAGAATCTACAAGAAGCAAGAGACACTCTAGCAAAGGAACACGTGCCCTCTACATCTGAAGAAGCGCTCCTGATTCCGGTGGTCGGCTGGCTGCCTCGAGTTGGTGATCTGGTCCGTGAGAAGGTGGAGAACAAGAAGGAGTTTGGCCCCTCTTATCATGCACCAGTCCCGGTGCTTGGTGTATTGGGTACACGTACAGTTTTACCACCACCTCCTGGTCGCAAAGAAAAAAGGTACATTTCAATTGAAAATGTCAAGCTACACAGGGTGGCCAATTCTCCATAGTATGACACCTTCGGTTTCCTGCCCTTCGATGCTGAGAAACTCTGTTGTGGTGCCACCCTCTATCATCGTGCCTGAGGTTTCCGTTGAGATGATCACAGTTAATGATCAGCCACCTACTGCTGGTCGTTTGCCCGCTGATCCTGAGTATGCTTATCCTACAGAAGTCGCTTTGCCCCTTTTAAATACAACAACACTTGCCCAGTCCCAGTCTTCCTTTGAAACTGAATCATTGACTTCCACTGTCCCTTCCAAAATCTCTATATTTTTTGCCTGGTTCAAGAGACATTTTTTGGTTGCACCTTGGACTTACATCTGGATGGTGCTGATTTGTATTTTTTTATTCATGACAATTGGCTTTGTGGTAGTGTTTTTTAGACTTATCAATGGACACTACCTGAATGAACGTTCTACAATTCAATTAATTGATGGAACTTTGGCCCCCCATTCCTCATCACACATCATGAAAAGAGACCAGACGTTTGTGAACATCACCGCCTGGCCTGTACGTGATGGGATTGCTTGGGATGCGGTGAACTTTCAAATTCATGGTCCCACCGAAGTTATTAATGTGCCAACTGTTTTTCGTGTTTCTATGGGTGATGTAGTTAAACAAAACATCCGCTCAGATGATTGGGATGTACAAGCAATAGAAGCACTGTTTTCTGATTTAAAATATTATGCTGCATTTGATGCTGAAGATCTATATTTAAATACTGCGAACTATGATGAGCAGTTTTGTTTTCAACATTATGGCACACATTTCCTACACAGAGCAAATACTTTTAGAAATTTTGTTAATTTCACACAATGGGAACATTTTCCTGTCCCTATGCCCGGCAGCTCTGCCACGTTATTGAAAAAATTCACATACTTTTCGGATTTTAGTGTGTCAAACCCTGAGTCTTTTTATTTTAAGGTAGCGAGAGAACCCACTTCTAAGGTCAGACTGACACACACAAAATTATTATATTCCAAATCCTTTATGGAGGAATTGGCTATTGGAGGTTATGACGTATGGAAAGCTACTATCGATCTTAAATCGGTTTGGGGAACTAAACCGTGGCAGGTACAAGGAACAGAAGCTTTGCATCGTGCCTGTCTTATCCCTAACCATATGTTATTTTTAAATTCGTCTATTTTTCAGACCACCTGTTTTGGATTGGCTATATCTAAAAAATTAATTTCCCCCTCGATCCCTGATCTGGGTGCTTATCCTGGTTGGGAAAATCACTCAGATCTGTCCCTTACTAGGTCGCTTGTTTCCAATGGCACCTTCAATATTTCAACATTGAATCCTGAGGGTTGGTTGGTATGGCAAACAGGCTCAGATTCCTGTCAACGTCGATTTCTGGATTTGACTCCGGGGTATACACAACTTAGGGTTGACCCTCGTTTCACATCTTCACACACGGTGACTACCTACTCTGTAGGTAAGTTATGTCAGTCATGGCTGCAACATTCCACGTTAACTTCAGTTAAACTTCATTTGTCACGTTTAAATGAAAAAATAGATTTGAATGATTTCATTAAGGGTCCTGTAAATGGTAGATCTAAACGATGGGCTTATGCTATTTACAATGAAATTTGGAAGTTGTCGCAAATTGAGGCTGCTTCTAGACTGCGTGCTATTGACCAGGCCAATATGGAAAAAGTATTGGCTGTGATAGATAATAGTATTAATACGTTGTCTTCTAGAATTTATACATTAGATAATATTGTTTCTTCTGTCGTAGACATTGTGCAAGATGATGTATCTGTGTTGTATCATGGTCAAAATCAGTTGCGTTCAATTATGCAGTTTGCATGGACATTGCAAACGTTAAAGGCAGGGAAAGTCCCTTGGGATTACATGAATATTTCATCATTGTTCCTTCCGTTTACTTTGACTGAAAAACAGCAGTTCATGTCCATGAAAGATGCTACTTATGCATTGCTGCACATTGAAAAATTAGAACCTTTACCTTTTTCTGTGGCTGAGTTAAATTCCGCCGTGTGGTTAGTTCACGGATTAGTAACTTTACCGTTCAGTTTGTTCAAGTTTAGTTCGTGCATGAAACACTATGCTATCGGCAGATATGAACAACTTGGTGATGCGTTTCTGCATGAAGTTTGGTCACTTCCGTTCACTTACAGATGCGTGAGGGATGGCAAGGAAGTTTACTTAAAAGGTGAAGAATGCAATTCCGCTCCTGATCACTCTGTTGTTTGCAGACATATACAATTACATGGCGCTTGCAATATACACGCTCCTAATTTAGCTTGTGTCCTAAAGGGGATTCCAATGCCAGTTATAACGTCTTCTTTTAAGCTGCTTGCCAACGGTAGTTATTTGCTTTTAAATAGTGAAGCTTGCTGTGGGATGCTAGTGGGTATTCCTTACATAGTGACTGTTTCACAAAAAGTAGTTTGCTGTAATAACGTCCTTTTCCCGCCCCCGCAATGCCGACTCGACATATCCATCTGGCCAGCGATTCCAACCTTGAACGCAGAGTTCAATAGGATGAGCAGAATAAGGGCTCTTTTGTCTAAAAAAAGAGGTTGTGTTGACTTCATCCCGTGAAACATTTCTTCTTAATGTTGCAAACACACGCACTGAGGTACAAGCTCTTTTAAATACCGACCTCCCCCTCCATTTTGGAACCTTGATTCAAACTATCTTTAATGCTTCGTCTACGACTGGCCTTGTTCATTTTTTTAAAATTGTGGGCTCCGGCCTCGTGACATCTTTTCAGACTGTTTTTGGTGTGATCCCCGCATTTTTACATTCTATTTTTTCAAGTGTCTTCGGAGGGTTCCCCTTGCTCCTCGCTTTGGTGGCTGGGATCCTCTTGTTGATTTGCGCACTTCGATATGGCTGCACACCGGGAGTTGCAAGACAGAATGCTGCGCTTGCTCCATCTTCGGAGCCGGATGCTTGATTTCTACGGCACCTTACCACTGGCGGTATTAAGCGTCAAGTATGGATTGTCTTTCCGGTTTCCCTTTTTTACGTGTGTGCAACCTGTTTTTCATTGCCTATATTGTCCCTTCCAATGGGCTCTGGACTTGTGCCTGTCAAACTTGGCGTCACCTGACCCGGATTTTGATGAACTAATGTGTCCCTTAGTGGCTCATGAAGTCGACTGTTCTGGTGTCGGGTTTATGGCTTTGAGTGCGGCACACGGAGTCCTTGGAAACTGGGATATCGGAGAGGCAGCTATTGATTTCCTTGAAAGGAGTTATATTGAGGAGACTGACAGTTGTCCTATCATGGTGCTGGATGCTCCGATAATTGATGAACATGTATGTTCCTTTCCCTTGCTCAACTGGATGGCAGATGCTTTTGCGGAACGCGCCAATGATTTCCTCTTGGAAGCAGTCGCAACTTACGGTGCATATACCTTCATGGATTGACTGATTGACATTGTCAATGCAGCTTGCATCCAGAATTGTTAAATTTCTACGAAAGTTTTGCTTACTTTTCTACCACATCATTTTTCATTTTCTAAACAAACATTTTTTTTATTCTCGGACTTTACACTTACCTTATATGCCCTGGAGTCCGTTCTAAATCACTTGAACTCTGCGTTCTTGATAAGTGTATCCCTATTGGTTAGTGCTCCGATCATGGGGGGGTGTGAGATGGATTAAGCCACGCCCTATTTACAACACTGAGTTAGCATAACCGAAATCATAGTTAACAAGCAAGCTTGTCGTTTCTGCTGCGCTGCACACGACACTGTTGTTATGTGTTATTCATTTTAGAAATGCTGACTCGACTTTGCCTTACAGGATAACAAACTGTTGTTTCACATTCTTAACCGTGAAATGTGCCCTTGGTCTGTACATCATGCAAAGAACGCGTCTGGGTCACTAGAAGGTACAGAGTGTTGTATTTAGATTGATCGTACCACTTGTTAGACATATCATGCATACAGCTGCCAATATTTGAAGGACGAGCGTCTTTAATATTGCAGAACAGTTTGGTTTTACATTCATTCGAACAAGAAGAGCTGATGCATGCTGTGAGAGCTGATCCTTTGATGTGATTCTACTAAGCTGATCTATACGGTATAAGGGTCCCCCCTGTTAGCCTAAGAGACCTTCTAATAGTCTAATAATAATAATGTATTAGATTATAGTGAAAGGAGTGTGGCCGTTTACCACTGTCATTAATAGTATGATTGCTCCTTTCATTCTATATGGTATTATAATAATGCTAATGATTCTGATCTGTATTGTTAGTCTGCTAGTGTTAGCCAAAGTACTGCATCTTAGGACGCGAGGTTTATAAAATAAACTCTTTAAACTTTACCGTGTCTGTATTATTATGTTGTGGACTAATAAATAAGTACGAACAGGTATTTCAGATTCCCACCACTCCTGAGAAATATCTAAGTCGCTTGTTCTGGTTTGTCTATACATTGGGACCACCTAGCTAGATGTAGGTTAACGAATGAGATACTAAGCTAGTCGGATAAGGGGTTCTGGGTTCTGAGGGGAGTTTTCTGGTACACCACAATTCTCTGAGGTCCTGGTCTCCTGTGCATAGTTCTGTGCAAAAGCAGAATCCCTGCAACAAGGGGTCATGCTGTAATAAGTGTTTTAGGGTTTAGGGGAGTGCAGTGGTGTTTGTGTAGTGTAGGGGGTCATGTTGGGGGTAGTGGTTTAGGGAAGTGCAGTGATGTTGGGTAGTGTTGGGGGTACTGCTGGGGGTAGTGTTTTAGGGTTTAGGGTTGTGCAGTGGTGTTTGTGAAGTATTGGGGTAGTTCTGGAGGTGGTGTTTTAGGGTTTAGGGTAGAGCAGTGGTATTTGAGTAGTGTAGGGGTAGTGCTGGGGGTAGTGTTTTAGGGTTTAGGGTAGTTCAGTGGTGTTTGGGTAGTGAAGGGGGTTGTGCTGGGGGTAGTGTTTTAGGGTTTAGGGTAGTGCACTGGTGTTTGTGTAGTGTAGGGGGTCACACTGGGGGTAGTGTTTTAGGGTTTAGGGTAGTGCAGTGGTGTTTGTGTAGTGTAGGGGGTCACACTGTGGGTTGTGTTTTAGGGTTTATGGTAGTGCAGTCGTGTTTGTGTAGTATAGGGGGACATTCTGGGGTAGTGTTTTAGGGTTTAGGGTAGTGCAGTGGTGTTTGGGTAGTGCAGGGGTCATGCTGGGATTAGTGTTTTAGGGTTTAGGGTAGTGCAGTGGTGTTTGGGTAGTGTAGGGGGTCATGCTGGGGGTAGTGTTTTAGGGTTTAGGGTAGTGCAGTGGTGTTTGGGTAGTGTAGGGGTAGTGCTGGGGTAGTGTTTTAGGGTTTACGGTAGTGCAGTTATGTTTGGGTAGTGTCGGGGGTCATGCTGGGGGTGGTGTTTTAGAGTTTAGGGTAGTGCAGTTGTGTTTGGGTAGTGTAGGGTGTACTGCTGGGGGTAGTGTTTAAGGGTTTATTATAGTGCCGTGGTGTTTGTGTAGTGTAGGGGGTCATGCTGGGGGTGGTGTTTTAGGGTTTAGTGTAGTGCAGTGGTGTTGGGTAGTGTAGGGGGTTGTGCTGGGGGTCATGTTTTAGGGTTTATGGTAGTGCAGTGGTGTTTGGGTAGTGTAGGGGGTTATGCTGGGGGTAGTGTTTTTGTGTTTAGGGTAGTGCAGTTTTGTTTGTGTAGTGTAGGGGGTCATGTTTTACGGTTTAGGGTAGTGCAGTGGTGTTTGGGTAGTATAGGGGGTTGTGCTGCGGGTAGTGTTTAGGGTAGTGCAGTGTTGTTTGTGTAGTGTAGGGGGTCTTGTTTTATGCTTAGGGTAGTGCAATGTTGTTTGGGTAGTGCAGTGGGTCATGCTGGGGGTAGTGTTTCATGGTTTAGGGTAGTGCAGTAGTGTTTGGGTAGTGTAGGGGGTCATGCTGGATATAGTGTTTTAGGGTTTAGGGTAGTACAGTAGGGTAGTGCAGTGGAATTTGTGTATTGTAAGGGGTCACGCTGGGAGTAGTGTTTTAGGGTTTAGGGTAGTGCAGTTGTGTTTGGGTAGTGTAGGGTGTACTGATGGGGAAAATGTTTTAGGGTTTAGGGTAGTGCCGTGGTGTTTGTGTAGTGTAGGGGGTACTGCTGGGGGAAGTGTTTTAGTATTTAGGGTAGTGCAGTGGTGTTTGGGCAGGGTAGGGGTAGTGCTAGGGGTAGTGTTTTAGGGTTTAGGGTAGTGCAGTCGTGTTTGTGTAGTATAGGGGGACATTCTGGGGTAGTGTTTTAGGGTTTAGGGTAGTGCAGTGGTGTTTGGGTAGTGCAGGGGTCATGCTGGGATTAGTATTTTAGGGTTTAGGGTAGTGCAGTGGTGTTTGGGTAGTGTAGGGGGTCATGCCGGGGGTAGTGTTTTAGGGTTTAGGGTAGTGCAGTGGTGTTTGGGTAGTGTAGGGGTAGTGCTGGGGTAGTGTTTTAGGGTTTACGGTAGTGCAGTTATGTTTGGGTAGTGTAGGGGGTCATGCTGGGGGTGGTGTTTTAGAGTTTAGGGTAGTGCAGTTGTGTTTGGGTAGTGTAGGGTGTACTGCTGTGGGTAGTGTTTAAGGGTTTATTATAGTGCCGTGGTGTTTGTGTAGTGTAGGGGGTCATGTTGGGGGTAGTGTTTTAGGGTTTAGTGTAGTGCAGTGGTGTTGGGTAGTGTAGGGGGTTGTGCTGGGGGTCATGTTTTAGGGTTTAGGGTAGTGCAGTGGTGTTTGGGTAGTGTAGGGGGTTGTGCTGGGGTAGTGTTTTTGTGTTTAGGGTAGTGCAGTTTTGTTTGTGTAGTGTAGGGGGTCATGTTTTATGGTTTAGGGTGGTGCAGTGGTGTTTGGGTAGTATAGGGGGTTGTGCTGCGGGTAGTGTTTAGGGTAGTGCAGTGTTGTTTGTGTACTGTAGGGGGTCATGTTTTATGCTTAGGGTAGTGCAATGGTGTTTGGGTAGTGCAGTGGGTCATGCTGGGGGTAGTGTTTCATGGTTTAGGGTAGTGCAGTTGTGTTTGGGTAGTGTAGGGTGTACTGATGGGGGAAATGTTTTAGGGTTTAGGGTAGTGCAGTGGTGTTTGGGCAGGGTAGGGGTAGTGCTAGGGGTAGTGTTTTAGGGTTTATGGTAGTGCAGTTATGTTTGGGTAGTAGTGGGGGTAATTCTGGGGATAGTGTTTTGGGTTTAGGGTAGTGCACTGGTGTTTGGGTCGTGTAGGGGTAGTGCTAGGGGTAGTGTTTTAGTGTTTAGGGTAGTACAGTGGTGTTTGGGTAGTGTAGGGGGTCGTGCTGGGGGTAGTGTTTTAGGGTTTATGGTAGTGCAGTGGTGTTTGTGTAGTGTAGGGGGTCTTGCTGGGGGTAGTGGTTTAGGGTTTAGGGTAGTGCAGTGGAGTTTGGGTAGTGTAGGGGGTCATGCTGGTAGTAGTGTTTTAGGGTTTATGGTAGTGCAGCGGTGTTTGTGTAGTGTAGGGGGTCATGCTGGGGTTGTGTTTTAGGGTTTACGGTAGAGCAGTTGTTTTTGGGTAGTGTAGGGTGTACTGCTGGGGGTAGTGTTTTTGGGTTTAGGGTAGTGCAGTGGTGATTGTGTAGTGTAGTGGGTCATGTTTTAGGGTTTAGGGTAGTGCAGTGGTGTTTGGGTAGTGCAGGGGTAGTGCTGGTGGTAGTGTTTTAGGGTTTAGGGTAGTGCAGTGGTCATGCTGGGATTAGTGTTTTAGGATTTAGTGCAGTGGTGTGTAGGGGGTCATGCTGGGGGTAGTGTTTTAGGGTTTAGGGTAGTGCAGTGGTGTTTGGGTAGTGTAGGGGTAATGCTGGGGGTAGTGTTTTAGGGTTTACGGTAGTGCAGTTATGTTTGGGTAGTGTAGGGGGTCATGCTGGGGGGGTGTTTTAGAGTTTAGGGTAGTGCAGTTGTGTTTGGGTTGTGTAGGGTGTACTGCTGGGGGTAGTGTTTAAGGTTTTTTTTTATAGTGCTGTGGTGTTTGTGTAGTGTAGAGGGTCATGTTGGGGGTAGTGTTTTAGGGTTTAGTGTAGTGCAGTGGTGTTGGGTAGTGTAGGGGGTTGTGCTGGGGGTCATGTTTTAGGGTTTAGGATAGTGCAGTGGTGTTTGGGTAGTTTAGGGGGTTGTGCTGGGGGTAGTGTTTTAGTGTTTAGGGTAGTGCAGTGTTTTTGTGTAGTGTAGGGGGTCATGTTTTATGCTGAGGGTAGTGCAATGGTGTTTGGGCCGTGCAGTGGTCATGCTGGGGGTAGTGTTTTATGGTTTAGGGTAGTGCAGTAGTGTTTGGGTAGTGTAGGGGGTCATGCTGGATATAGTGTTTTAGGGTTTATGGTAGTGCAGTAGGGTAGTGCAGTGGTGTTTGTGTATTGTAAGGGGTCGCGCTGGGGGTAGTGTTTTAGGGTTTAGGGTAGTGCAGTTGTGTTTGAGTAGTGTAGGGTGTACTGGTGGGGGAAATGTTTTAGGGTAGTGCCGTGGTGTTTGTGTAGTGTAGGGGGTCATGCTGGGGGTGGTGTTTTAGGGTTTAGGGTAGTGCAGTGGTGTTTGTGTAGTGTAGGGGGTCATGCTGGGGGAAGTGTATTAGCATTTAGGGTAGTGCACTGGTGTTTGGGCAGGGTCGGGGTAGTGCTGGGAGTAGTGTTTTAGGGTTTACGGTAGTGCAGTTATGTTTGGGTAGTACTGGGGGTAGTTCCGGGGATAGTGTTTTGGGTTTAGGGTAGTGCAATGGTGTTTGGGTCATGTAGGGGTAGCGCTAGGGGTAGTGTTTTAGTGTTTAGGGTAGTGCAGTGGTGTTTGGGTAGTGTAGGGGGTCGTGCTGTTGGTACTGTTTTAGGGTTTATGGTAGTGCAGTGGTGTTTGTGTAGTGTAGGGGGTCTTGCTGAGGGTAGTGGTTTAGGGTTTAGGGTAGTGCAGTGGAGTTTGGGTAGTGTAGGGGGTCATGCTGGGGGTAGTGTTTTAGGGTTTAGGGTAGTGCAGTGGTGTTTGTGTAGTGTAGGGGGTCATACTGGGGTAATTTTTTAGGGTTTACGGTAGAGCAGTTGTTTTTGGGTAGTATAGGGGTCGTTCTGGGGGTAGTGTTTTTGGGTTAAGGGTAGTGCAGTGGTGTTTGTGTGGTCTAGGGGGTCGTGCTGGTGTAAAAGTTTTAGGGTTTAGGGTAGTGCAGTAGTGTTTGGATAGTTTAGGGGGTCGTGCTGGGCATAGTGTTTTAGGGTTTAGGGTAGTGCTGAGGTGTTTGTGTATTGTAGGGGGTAGTGGTTTAGGGTTTAGGTTAGCACCATGGTATTTGTGTAGTGTAGGGGCTTGTGCTGGGGGTAATGTTTTAGGGTTTAGGGGAGTGCAGTGGTGTTTGGGTAGTGTAGGGGTTCGTGTTTTAGGGTTTAAGGTAGTGCAGTGGTGTTTGGGTAGTATAGGGGTTGACCTGGGGGCAGGGGTTTAGTGTTTAGTGCAGTGTTGTTTGTGTAGTGTAGGGTTCATGTTTTAGGGTTTAAGGTAGTGCAGTGGTGTTTGTGTAGTGTAGGGGGTCATGCTGGTGGTAGTTATTTAGGGTTTAGTGTAGTGCAGTGGTGTTGGGTAGTGTAGAGGTAATGCTGGGGTAGTGCTTTAGGGTTTAGGGTAGTACAGTGGTATTTGGATAGTGTAGGACGTCATGCTGGGGATAGTGTTTTAGGGTTTAGGGTAGTGCAGTGGTGTTGGGTAGTGTAGGGGTACTGCTGGGGTAGTGCTTTAGGGTTTAGGGTAGTGCAGTAGGGTAGTGCAGTGGTGCTTGTGTAGTGTAGGGGTCATGCTGGGGGTAGTGTTTTAGGGTTTAGGGTAGTGCAGTGGTCTTTGTGTAGTGTAGGGGCTCATGCTGGGGGTAGAGTTTTAGGGTTTAGGGCAGTGCAGTGGTGTTTGTGTAGTGTAGGGGGTCGCGCTGGAGGTTGTGTTTTAGGGTTTAGGGTAGTGGTGTTTGTGTAGTGTAGGGGGTCATGTTGGGGGTAGATTTAGGGTTTAGTGTAGTGCAGTGATGTTTGTTTAGTGTAGGGGGTCGCGCTGTGGGTTGTGTTTTAGGGTTTAGGGTAGTGCAGTTGTGTTTTTGTAGTATAGGGGGACATTCTGGGGTAGTGTTTTACGGTTTAGGGTAGTGCAGTGGTGTTTGGGTAGTGCAGGGGTCATGCTGGGATTAGTGCTTTAGGGTTTAGGGTAGTGCAGTGGTGTTTGGGTAGTGTAGGTGGTCATGCTGGGAGTAGTGTTTTAGGGTTTAGGGTAGTGCAGTGGTGTTTGGGTAGTGTAGGGGTAGTGCTGGGGGTAGTGTTTTAGGGTTTACGGTAGTGCAGTTATGTTTAGGTAGTGTAGGGGGTCATGCTGGGGATGGTGTTTTAGAGTTTAGGGTAGGGCAGTTGTGTTTGGGTAGTGTAGGGTGTACTACGGGGGTAGTGTTTAAGGGTTTATTATAGTGCCGTGGTGTTTGTGTAGTGTAGGGGGTCATGCTGGGGGTAATGTTTTAGGGTTTAGTGTAGTGCAGTGGTGTTGGGTAGTGTAGGGGTGGTTCTGGGGGTCATGTTTTAGGGTTTAGGGTAGTGCAGTGGTGTTTGGGTAGTGTAGGGGGTTGTGCTGGGAGTAGTGTTTTAGTGTTTAGGGTAGTGCAGTTTTGTTTGTGTAGTGTAGGGGTCATGTTTTACGGTTTAGGGTAGTGCAGTGGTGTTTGGGTAGTATAGGGGGTTGTGCTGGGGGTAGTATTTAGGGTACTGCAGTGTTGTTTGTGTAGTGTAGGGGGTCATGTGTTATGCTTAGGGTAGTGCAATGGTGTTTGGGTAGTGCAGTGGGTCATGCTGGGGTTAGTGTTTTATGGTTTAGGGTAGTGCAGTAGTGTTTGGGTAGTGTAGAGGGTCATGCTGGATATAGTGTTTTAGGGTTTAGGGTAGTACAGTAGGGTAGTGCAGTGGAATTTGTGTATTGTAAGGGGTAGTGTTTTAGGGTTTAGGGTAGTGCAGTTGTGTTTGGGTAGTGTAGGGTGTACTGATGGGGAAAATGTTTTAGGGTTTAGGGTAGTGCCCTGGTGTTTGTGTAGTGTAGGGGGTCATGCTGGGGGTAGTGGTTTAGGGTAGTGCAGCGGAGTTGGGTAGTGTAGGGGGTACTGCTGGGGGAAGTTTTTTAGCATTTAGGGTAGTGCAGTGGTGTTTGGGCAGGGTAGGGGTAGTGTTAGGGGAAGTGTTCTAGGGTTTACGGTAGCGCAATTATGTTTGGGTAGTAGTGGGGGTAGTTCTGGGGATAGTGTTTTGGGTTTAGGGTAGTGCACTGGTGTTTGGGTCGTGTAGGGGTAGTGCTAGGGGTAGTGTTTTAGTGTTTAGGGTAGTGCAGTGGTGTTTGGATAGTGTAGGGGGCCGTGCTGGGGGTAGTGTTTTAGGGTTTATGGTAGTGCAGTGGTGTTTGTGTAGTGTAGGGGGTCTTGCTGGGGGTAGTGGTTTAGGGTTTAGGGTAGTGCAGTGGAGTTTGGGTAGTGTAGGGGGTCATGCTGGGGGTAGTGTTTTAGGGTTTAGGGTAGTGCAGTGGTGTTTGTGTAGTGTAGGGGGTCATGCTTGGGTAGAGTTTTAGGGTTTACGATAGAGCAGTTGTTTTTGGGTAGTGTAGGGTGTACTGCTGGGGTAGTGTTTGTGGGTTTATGGTAGTGCCATGGTGTTGGGTAGTGTAGGGGTAGTGCTGGGAGTAGTTTTTTTGGGTTTAGGGTAGTGCAGTTATGTTTGGGTAGTGTAGAGTGTCGTGCTGGGGGTAGTGTTTTAGGGTTTAGGGACGTACAGTGGCGTTTGGGTAGTGCAGGGGTAGTGCTGATGGTAGTGTTTTAGGGTTTAGGGTAGTGCAGTAGTGTTTAGGTAGTGCAGGGGTCATGCTGGGATTAGTGTTTTAGGGTTTAGGGTAGTGCAGTGGTGTGTAGGGGGTCATGCTGGGGGTAGTGTTTTAGGGTTTAGGGTAGTGCAGTGGTGTTTGGGTAGTGTAGGGGTAGTGCTGGGGGTAGTGTTTTAGGGTTTACGGTAGTGCAGTTATGTTTGGGTAGTGTAGAGGGTCATGCTGGGGGGGGGTTAGAGTTTAGGGTAGTGCAGTTGTGTTTGGGTCGTGTAGGGTGTACTGCTGGGGGTAGTGTTTAAGGGTTTATTATAGTGCTGTGGTGTTTGTGTAGTGTAGAGGGTCATGCTGGGGGTAGTGTTTTAGGGTTTAGTGTAGTGCAGTGGTGTTGGGTAGTGTAGGGGGTTTTGCTGGGGGTCATGTTTTAGGGTTTAGGGTAGTGCAGTGGTGTTTGGGTAGTGTAGGGGGTTGTGCTGGGGGTAGTGTTTTAGTGTTTAGGGTAGTGCAGTTTTGTTTGTGTAGTGTAGGGGGTCATGTTTTACGGTTTAGGGTAGTGCAGTGGTGTTTGGGTAGTATAGGGGGATGCGCTGGGGGTAGTGTTTTAGTGTTTAGGGTAGTGCAGTGTTGTTTGTGTAGTGTAGGGGGTCATGTTTTATGCTTAGGGTAGTGCAATGGTGTTTGGGTAGTGCAGTGGGTCATGCTGGGGGTAGTGTTTTATGGTTTAGGGTAGTGCAGTAGTGTCTGGGTAGTGTAGGGGGTCATGCTATATATAGTGTTTTAGGGTTTAGGGTAGTGCAGTAGGGTAGTGAAGTGGTGTTTGTGTATTGTAAGGGGTCACGCTGGGGGTAGTGTTTTAGGGTTTAGGGTAGTGCAGTTGTGTTTGGGTAGTGTAGGGTGTACTGATGGGGGAAATGTTTTAGGGTTTAGGGTAGTGCCATGGTGTTTGTGTAGTGTAGGGGGTCATGCTGGGGGTAGTGTTTTAGGGTTTAGGGTAACGCAGTGGTGTTTGTGTAGTGTAGGGGGTCATGCTGGGGGAGGTGTTTTAGCATTTAGGGTAGTGCAGTGGTGTTTGGGCAGGGTCGGGGTAGTGCTGGTTGTAGTGTTTTAGGGTTTACGGTAGTGCAGTTATGTTTGGGTAGTAGTGGGGGTAGTTCTGGGGATAGTGTTTTGGGTTTAGGGTAGTGCAGTGGTGTTTGGGTTGTGTAGGGGTAGTGCTAGGGGTAGTGTTTTAGTGTTTAGGGTAGTGCAGTGGTGTTTGGGTAGTGTAGGGGGTCATGCTGGGGGAAGTGTATTAGCATTTAGGGTAGTGCAGTGGTGTTTGGGCAGGGTCGGGGTAGTGCTGGGGGTAGTGTTTTAGGGTTTACGGTAGTGCAGTTATGTTTGGGTAGTACTGGGGTAGATCTGGGGATAGTGTTTTGGGTTTAGGGTAGTGCAGTGGTGTTTGGGTCGTGTAGGGGTAGCGCTAGGGGTAGTGTTTTAGTGTTTAGGGTAGTGCAGTGGTGTTTGGGTAGTGTAGGGGGTTGTGCTGTTGGTAGTGTTTTAGGGTTTATGGTAGTGCAGTGGTGTTTGTGTAGTGTAGGGGGTCTTGCTGAGGGTAGTGGTTTAGGGTTTAGGGTAGTGCAGTGGAGTTTGGGTAGTGTAGGGGGTCATGCTGGGGGTAGTGTTTTAGGGTTTAGGGTAGTGCAGTGGTGTTTGTGTAGTGTAGGGGGTCATGCTGGGGTAATTTTTTAGGGTTTACGGTAGAGCAGTTGTTTTTGGCTAGTATAGGGGTCGTTCTGGGGGTAGTGTTTTTGGGTTAAGGGTAGTGCAGTGGTGTTTGTGTGGTCTAGGGGGTCGTGCTGGTGTAAAAGTTTTAGGGTTTAGGGTAGTGCAGTAGTGTTTGGATAGTTTAGGGGGTTGTGATAGGGGCAGTGTTTTGGGGTTTAGGGTAGTGCAGTGGTGTTTGTGTAGTGTAGGGTGTTGTGCTGGGGGTAGTATTTTAGGGTGTAGGGTAGTGCAGTGGCGTTTGTGTAGTGTAGGGGGTTGTGCTGGGGTAACAGTAGGGTTTAGGGTAGTGCAGTGCAGTGGTGTTTGTGTAGTGTAGGGGGTCGTGCTGGGCATAGTGTTTTAGGGTTTAGGGTAGTGCTGAGGTGTTTGTGTATTGTAGGGGGTAGTGTTTTAGGGTTTAGGGTAGTGCAGTGGTGTCTGAGTAGTGTAGGGGATTGTGCTGGGGTAGATTTAAGGGTTTAGGTAGTGGAATGGTGTTTATGTATTGTAGGGGGTTGTGCTGGGGGTAGTGTTTTAGGGTTTATGGTAGTGCAGTGGTGTTTGTGTAGTGTAGAGGGGAGTGTTTTAGGGTTTACGGTAGTTCAGTGGTGGTTGTGTAGTGTAGGGGGTCGTGTTTTAGGGTTTAGGCAAGTGCAGTGGTGTTTTGGTAGTGTAAGGGGTTATGCTGGGGTAGTGTTTTAGGGTTTAGGGTAGTGCAGTGGGGTTTGGGTAGTGTAGGGGTTGTGCTGGGTTAGTGTTTTAGGGTTTAGGGTAGTGCAGTGGTGTTTGGGTAGTGTAGGGGGTCGTGTTTTAGGGTTGAGGGTAGTGCAGTGGTGTTTTGGTAGTGTAGGGGGTTATGCTGGGGGGAGAAATAGAGTTTAGGTTAGTGCAGTGGTGTTTGGGTACTGTAGGGGGTCATGCTGGGGGTAGTTTTTTAGGGTAGCACATTGGTGTTTGGGTAGTGTAGGCGGTCGTGCTGGGGGTAGTGTTTTAGGGTTTAGGGTAGAGCAGTGGTGTATGGGTAGTGTAGGGGGTCGTGCTGGGGGCAGTGTTTTAGGGTTTAGGGTAGCGCAGTGTGGTTTGGGTAATGTAGGGGGTAGTGCTGGGGTAGTGTTTTGGGGTTTAGGGTAGCGCAGTGGTATTTTGGTAGTGTAGGGGGTCATGCTGGGGGTAGTGTTTTAGGGTTTAGGGTAGCGCAGTGGTATTTAGGTAGTGTAGGAGGTAGTACTTGGGGTAGTGTTTTAGGGTTTAGGGTAGCACAGTGGTGTTTGTGTAGTGTTGGGGGTAGTGCTGGGGTTAGTGTTTTAGGGTAGCGCAGTGGTGTTTGTGTAGTGTAGGGGGTCATGCTGGGGGTAGTGTTTTAGGGTGTGGTGTAGTGCAGTGGTGTTTGGGTAGTGTAGGGGGTCATGCTGGTGGTAGTGTTTTAGGGTTTAGGGTAGTGCAGTGGTGTTTGTGTAGTGTAGGGGGTCATGCTGTGGGTAGATTTAGGGTTTAGGGTAGTGCGGTGGTGTTTGGGTAGTGTAGGCGATCGTCGTGCTGGGGGTAGTGTTTTACGGTTTAGGGTAGTGCAGTGATGTCTTGGTAGTTTAGGGGGTCGTGCTGGGGTAGTGTTTTAGGGTTTAGCGTAGTACAGTAGTGTTTGGGTAGTGTAGGGGGTTATGCTGGGGTATTGTTTTAGTGTTTAGGGTAGAGCAGTGGTGTTTGTGTAGTGGGCAGCGCATGCGCTGCGTCGCTAGGTGAGACCTAAACAGCATTGCACCAAGATGGCTGCCAACACTTCCTGGATTGAAGTGTTGGCAGCCAATTAGAGCCAATCTCTTGCTTGTGTAGTTAGGTGCCGCCCAGATATATAAAGATTTTCCTTTTATATCTCAAAAACTACTAAACTGATTTGCACCATTTAAAAAAAGGACGCTTTCTGAACCAAGCACTACCTTTTTGCCAAATTTGGTGTAATTCCGTTCAGCAGTTCGAGCTGTAGCCGTATCTAAAGTTTCCTATGGGAAATGCTTTTTCGACCTCTTTTTTAAAAAATATCTCAGGAACTACTGAACGGATTTACACCATTTAACAAAAAGGTCTCTTTCTGAACCAAGGGCTGCCTTTTTGCCAAATTTAGTGTAATTCCGTTCAGCAGTTCGAGCTGTAGCCGTGTCTAAAGTTTCCTATGGAAAATAACATGGAAAAAACACGTTTTGGGACTCCCCTTTTTTCTCGGCCAATGCTTGGCAAATCACCACGAAATGTTCAGGATTGGAGCTGACCGGAGCGGGCCATAAGTTTTGAAAATTTCGCAAAGATTCGTCAACCGGCGCCAAAGTTATTGGGAAAACAAAAACCGTGTTTCCTATGGAAACTAGGTCCTAACTATAACTATCTACTGGCGACCGCCAGAAGATTATATATATATATTATCTACTGGCGGTCGCCAGTAGATAGTTATAGTTAGGACCGTGTTTCTCAAAATTCTATTTTGAATAACTTTGGCGCCCGTTGACGAATCCTTGCGAAATTTTCAAAACTAATGGGGCGCTCCGCTCAGCTCCTACCCTGAAATTCTCGGGGGGATTCGTCAAGCGGGGGCCGAGAAAAAAGGGGGGTCCCAAAACGCGTTTTCCCATAGGACCTTTAGTCGAAGGTACAGCCCGAACGGCTGAACAGAATTACTTGAAATTTGGCAAAGAGGTAGTCCTCAGGTCAGGGATGTGCCTTTTGCATATATGGAGTCAATCTGTTCAGTAGTTCCTGAGAAAATCAAAAGTAAAATCATATATATATCTGGGCGGAGCCTAACCACACATCTCATTGTGAGATCTGATTGGCTGTCAGTACTTCATCCAAGAAGTGTTGGCAGCCATCTTGGGACCAATATACATGACAGCACCTCATTAAAAAGCATTGCAGTTAATACAAGGTTTTAAGACTTTAGTTACATTATAAATCATTTGTTGATGGTACCATACTCATTTTAGGAATTGTGGTATGTTCTAAGGTGATTTTACCATATGAAAAAGCCTTCTGCTGGGATATCATGAATCATGTTTGAGAGAAAACTATTTTCACATGCTTTTCCCACAGAGGTTTGGAAGATGATCTATAAGCTAAACTGAGAGCATATTTTCTGTAAATTCACATTATCTTTCTCAGTCATGTGAGGATGAAGTCTGACATTCTCAGTAAAACATGTACGTCCAACAAGGGCAGATACTGTCAGTTGATTCCTTTGTGTTCTACTGCAGCTTCCCAGAGTGTTCCAAAGAACAACTAGAGCGCTAACAGTCTTACTTATGACAAAGTTATGGCACACCTGAAGCCATCTTGATTGGAATAAAGTGGTAACATTTAAAACATTTCATTTAAAAAGGAACACAATGAGAGGGTTCATTTTGCCATAGAATGTATGATTAGTGCTGCAGAAAGAAAAATTAGGGCACATTTTGAGTGACTTCTCAAATCCTCTTCTATTTCATTAAAGGATTCTGACAAGCAGACTGAAACATGCACTTTCAATACCAGCAGCAGACTTCCCTGGTGAGCAGTAGCTTTACTACAGTGATCTAATGAGCAACTAGAGTGCTAACATTCTGAATTTATGGCAAATGTGTGACACATCTGAATGCCTTCTTCATTGAATCAAAGTAAAAAACTGACAGTATGCCTACTGAGGAGACTGCAGTAAATGAGGAAATTAGGAAACTTCATAACAAGTCTCCCAAGATGGCCACCAGAGACAAAAGAGCCCAAATGTAGCACAAATATCACCGAGATGTAGCCCAAGTATAGCCCAATGACAGAAATCCCAGAGTGTTTTAAAGAACAACTAGAGCGCTAACAGTCTTACTTATGACAAAGGTATGGCACACTTGAAGCCATCTTGATTGGAATAAAGTGGTAACATTTAAAACATTTAATTTGCAAAGGAACAAAATGAGGGGGTTCATTTTGCCATGGAAATTATGATTAGTGCTGCAGAAAGAACACTTAGGGCACATTTTGACTTCTCAAATCCTCTTCTATTTCATTAAAAAGTTCTGACATGCAGACTGAAACATGCACTTTGAATACCAGCAGCAGACTTCCCTGGTGAGCAGTAGCTTTGCTACAGTGATCTAATGAGGAACTAGAGTGCTACCATTCAGAATTTATGGCAAATGTGTCACATCTGAATGCCTTCTTGATGGAACCAAAGTAAACAAGCATTGAAAATGCAATAGGTCTCGCCCTCGTTTAAGTTAAAGCAATTCTGTTTATAATTAGGTGGCTTTTTAGCTTTGCTTTTATTAGTGTTTTTCAAACTTTCATATACATACCATGCATATGTATGCATATATGTATATGTTTGCATGAATTTATATTTATATAGATATGCAGATTATATGTTTATATATGTATATATATACACATACATATATATATAAATGAATATGCATATATATGCATATATATATGTGCATATGTGTGCATGTACAGAGAGGTAGAGAGGTAGAGGTGTATAGGTAGAGGTGTAGAGGTAGAGGTGTAGAGGTAGAGAGGTAGAGGTAGAGAGGTAGAGAGTAGTAGAGAGAGAGGTAGAGAGGTAGAGAGTAGAGAGCTAGTAATAGAGAGTAGAGAGTGAGTAGTAGAGAGTAGTAGAGAGTAGTAGAGAAAGTATCAGAGAGTGAGTAGTAGAGAGTAGTAGAGAGTGAGTAGTAGAGAGTGAGTAGGAGAGAGTGAGTATTAGAGAGTGAGTAGTAGAGAGTAGTAGAGAGTGAGTAGTAGAGTGAGTAGTAGAAAGTGGTAGAGAGTAGTAGAGAGTGAGTAGTAGAGAGTAGTAGAGAGTGAGCAGTAGAGAGTGAGTAGTAGAGAGTAGTAGAGTGAGTAGCAGAGTGAGTAGTAGAGAGCAGTAGAGAGAGAGTAGTAGAGAGTGAGTAGTAGAGAGTAGTAGAGAGTGAGTAGTAGAGAGTGGTAGAGAGAGTAGTAGAGAGTGAGTAGTAGTGAGTAGTAGAGAGTGAGTAGTAGAGAGAGAGTAGTAGAGAGTAGTAGAGTAGTAGAGCGTGAGTAATAGAGAGCGAGTAGTAGAGAGTAGTGGAGTAGTAGAGAGTAAGTAGTAGAGAGTAGTAGAGAGTGAGTATTAGAGTGAGTACTAGAGAGTAGTAGAGAGCGAGTAGCAGAGAGCAAGTAGTAGAGAGTGTGTAGTAGAGAGTGAGTAGTAGAGAGTGAGTAGTAGAGAGAGTAGTAGAGAGTGAGAAGTAGAGAGAGTAGTAGAGAGTGAGTAGTAGAGTGAGTAGTAGAGAGTAGTTGAGAGTGAGTAGTAGAGAATCAGTAATGGAGAGTGAGCAGTAGAGAGTAGTAGAGAGTGAGTAGTAGAGAGTGAGTAGTAGAGAGTGAGTAGTACAGAGTGAGTAGTAGAGAGTAGTACAGAGTGAGTAGTATAGAGTGGTAGAGTGAGTAGTAGAGAGTGAGTAGTAGAGAGTGAGTAGTAGAGAGAGAGTAGTAGAGTAGTAGAGAGTGAGTGGTAGAGAGTAGGAGAGAGTAGTAGAGTGAGTAGTAGAGCATAGTAGAGAGTGAGTAGTAGAGCGAGTAGTAGAGAGTAGTAGAGTAGTAGAGAGTGAGTAGTAGAGAGTGAGTAGCAGAGAGAGTAGTAGAGAGTGAGTAGTAGAGAGTGAGTAGTAGAGAGTAGTAGAGAGCGAGTAGTGGAGAGTGAGTAGTGGAGAGTGAGTAGTAGAGAGCGAGTAGTAGAGAGTGAGTAGTAGAGAGTGAATAGTAGAGAGTGAGTAGTAGAGAGAGAGTAGTAGAGAGTGAGTAGTAGAGAGTAGTAGAGTGAGTAGTAGAGAGTGAGTAGTAGAGAGTAGTAGAGAGAGAGTAGTAGAGAGAGAGTAGTAGAGAGTGAGTAGTAGAGAGTAGTAGAGTGAGTAGTAGAGAGTGAGTAGTAGAGAGTAGTAGAGAGAGAGTAGTAGAGAGAGAGTAGTAGAGAGTGAGTAGTAGAGAGAGAGTAGAAGAGTAGTAGAGAGTGAGTGCTAGAGAGCAGCAGAGAGTAGTAGAGTGAGTAGTAGAGAGTGAATAGTAGAGAGTGAATAGTAGAGAGTAGTAGAGAGAGAGAGTAGTGGAGAGTGTAGTAGAGAGTGAGTAGTAGAGAGTAGTAGAGAGAGAGTAGTAGAGAGAGAGTAGTAGAGAGAGAGTAGTAGAGAGAGAGTAGTAGAGAGTAAGTAGTAGAGAGAGAATAGAAGAGTAGGAGAGTGAGTGCTAGAGAGCAGCAGAGAGTAGTAGAGAGTGAGTAGTAGAGAGTGAGTAGTAGAGAGTGAATAGTAGAGAGTAGTAGAGAGAGTAGTAGAGAGTGTAGTAGAGAGTGAGTAGTAGAGAGTAGTAGCGAGTGAGTAGTAGAGAGTGGTAGAGAGTAAGTAGTAGAGTAGTAGAGAGTGAGTGGTAGAGAGTAGTAGAAAGTAGTAGAGTGAGTAGTAGAGAGTGAGTAGTAGAGAGTGAAGAGTAGAGAGTAGTAGAGAGTGAGTAGTAGAGAGTAGTAGAGCGTGAGTAGTAGAGTAGTAGCGAGTGAGTAGTCGAGAGTGAGTAGTAGAGTAGTAGAGAGTGAGTAGTTGAGAGTGAGTAGTAGAGAGTGAGTAGTAGAGAGTAGTAGAGTAGTAGAGAGTGAGTAGTAGAGAGTGAGTAGTAGAGAGTGAGTAGTAGAGAGTGAGTAGTAGAGAGTGAGTAGTAGAGAGAGAGTAGTAGAGAGTCAGTAGTAGAGTAGTAGAGATTAGTCAGTCAGTGTCAAGTCAATGTCAGTCAGTGTCAGTCAGTCAGTGTCAGTCAATGTCAGTCAATGTCAGTCAGTCAGTGTCAGTCAATCAGTGTCAGTCAGTGTCAGTCAGTCAGTGTCAGTCAGTCAGTGTCAGTCAATCAGTGTCAGTCAATCAGTGTCAGTCAGTGTCAATCAGTGTCAGTCAGTCAGTGTCAGTCAGTCAGTGTCAGCTAGAGCAGCTCTGCTGACTTGGTTCTCTGGCTCTAAAGCAGCTCTGCTGACCTGGTTCTCTCTCTCTAAAGCAGCTCTGCTGACCTGGTTTCTCTGGCTCTACAGCAGGTCTGCTG
This sequence comes from Triturus cristatus, assembly GCF_964204655.1. Lineage (NCBI taxonomy): Eukaryota > Metazoa > Chordata > Amphibia > Caudata > Salamandridae > Triturus > Triturus cristatus. The sequence continues at coordinate 165,656,688 of NC_140579.1, forward strand.
ACCTGGTTCTCTGGCTCTAGAGCAGCTCTGCTGACCTAGTTCTTATGCTACAGAGCAGCTCTGCTGATCTAGTTCTCTGGCTCTACAACAACTCTGCAGACCTGGTTCTCTGGCTCTAAAGCAGCTCCGTTGACCCAGTTCTATGGCTCTGAAGCAGTTCTGCTGACATGGTTCTCTGGCTCTATAGAAGCTCTGCTGACCTGGTTCTTTCCCTCTAAAGCAGCTCTACTGACCTTGTTTCTCTGGCTCTGCAGCAGCTCTGCTGACCTGGTTCTCTGACTCTAGAGCAGCTCTGTTGACCTGGTTCTTAGGCTCTAGAGCAGCTCTACTGACCTGGTTCTCTGGCTCTAAAGCAGCTCTGCTGACCTGATTCTATGGCTCTAAAGCAGCTCTGCTGATTTGGTTCTCTGGCTCGAGAGTAGGTCTGCTGACCTGGTTCTCTGGCTCTAAAGTAGCTCTGCTAACCTGGTTCTCTGGCTCTAAAGCAGCTCTGCTGGCCTGGTTCTCTGGCTCTAAAGCAGCTCTGCTGACCTGGTTCTCTCCCTCTAAAGCAGCTCTGCTGAACTGGTTTCTCTGGCTCTACAGCAGCTCTGCTGACCTGGTTCTCTGACTCTAGAGCAGCTCTGCTGACCTAGTTCTTAGGCTCTAGAGCAGCTCTGCTGACCTGGTTCTCTGGCTCTACAGCAGCTCTGCTAACCTGGTTTTCTGCACTCACGACGCACGCACCCGACTTCGCGAAAATATATTTAAAAATAATATAAGTTTCTTATAAGTACAAATATATTATTTTGATGAATATCTTACATAATCTCTTGCCTTAATATGTATATTAAAGACATATACATATCATTTTGGAACATACATTTTTTTTGCAGGAGTCGCGCACCCAGCGTGCCCCAGCACGTATATGATGTCACGCGGGACCCGCAAGCACGCAAACATCTCGTACCGTAATGCGCATGTGTCGCGAATGCACGGGAGCAGGAGTCGCAGACTAGTCGCATACCAATCGCGCATATCACGTGATATTAAATGTATATGATGTAACTGAAAAGCACACAGCCGTCGCACACCATACGTGGATCCTTCATGACTTTTCTAAAATGGCGGCTAGAATGTGTACACTTTGAGTGCGCGACTGCGAAAAAAATGTGAATTTTGTTTTTTAAAGAAAATGATATAAATATATTAAAACAAAAAATGAAAACAAGAACATTAATCAATATTTCAGTTTTAATTAAAAAATGTTTTTTGCAATTTTCAGAAAAATATGTTATTTAATGAATAAAATATTTATAAATAAACAGTTAAAAAACTGTAGAAAATCAGTACAAAAAAATAGATATAACTACTATCACACTTAAAAGTTAGCATTTAAAAAACCTTTGAAATTCACTGAAAAAAAACATAGGTTGCAGAGACGTTATAGTTAGAAATTAGCATTTAAAAAACCTTAGAAATTCACAGAAAAAACCATAAGTTTCAGGGGTGTTATAGTTAGCTGCCCATTTCACTCGTATAAAACCATAGAAATTCCTCCGTTATAGTTAGTTCTGCTAACTATAACTCACGAGCCCGCAATGCACTGCTGATGATGTCACATATTGCATCATTCATGACATGGTCAGTGACATCACTGATGACATCTCAAATGACATCACTGATGACATCATCCACTTGACAATCCGATACACCACATCATACACTAGTATAACCTTTCATCACTCACTGTAAAATACAGAGTACCATATTTGAAACCATTGACACACCAATGCCAGTTACTACATACCCACTCACTGATTCCTAAGTCTACACACACAACTACCCATTCAACAACAGAATCATCTATACATGCAGTCATTAATTAATAGAACACTATCAAATGCACTTATACACATATATAGACATTGACACATCAGCAGTCATCTTAGTCGGTTATGCAGTCATCCTACTCACCCATGAAAATAATTTATCGCACTTAAATTTACTCACTTACACAATTATCCAATGATACCTCATTTATTCAAACACATAGTAACTCATCGTTAATATGTTAAAAAAGCACCATTACAATTATACACTCATTCATAAATTTACTCTCACAATCACTGACTCTTACACAACTTATTTATATACACCAACACTCACATACAATGCCTTTTATTATTCTACTTTGTTGAAGATGTACAACTAAAACATATATTCGCTCACCAACACACAAATAAATACACTCAGTCACCCAAACAACTGTTTCCACATGCACTCTTAAACCCATATACCTAGTCAAGCAACCATTCACACATCTATGCATAGAGTTACACACACCCCATCCAACCACACACAAACTCAGTGTCCCATACAAATACTCACCCAACTAATCAATAACTAATATACACACTCATGTAGTTAGTGACCAACTGAGGCAGCATGTTATACAACAACAGAGACAGTGCTGCACACATTCACATAGTTTAGTTACTAATCCATGTATTAAGTGAGACACTTTTAATTACTCACTTAAAAAGACAGTCAGACAACTACTAAATCCTCCATCCAGACAGTTATATATCCACTCAATCTTCAATACAGATTGGTATATATATAATACATATTTAAATTTCAAACTAAACCACATTCAGTGGATGATGTCATCAGTGATGTCATCAGTGATGTCATTTGAGATGTCATCAGTGATGTCATCAGTGATGTCACTGACCATGTCATGAATGATGCAATATGTGACATCATCAGCAGTGCATTGCGGGCGCGTGAGTTATAGTTAGCAGAACTAACTATAACGGAGGAATTTCTATGGTTTTGTACGAGTGAAATGGGCAGCTAACTATAACACCCCTGAAACCTATGGTTTTTTCTGTGACTATATATATATATCTGCTGGCAATATCCTCGTGCGGACGCGCACAGATAGGACCACGGACACTGAATATGCTGTTGCCGATATATGGTGCTTTATTTTAAGGAAAGGTGCAGTCTCAGACGCGTTCCGGACACGGACTGTGTCCTTGATCACTTGGCGACATATTGAAAACCGGGAAATTTAAACAACATAGCACTTCCGGTTCACGGTATCGGCAGATACATAAACATGAAAGAAATCCTCCACATTATTTTACATACTTAAAGGAAGCCTCACTGTTATTACAGCAAATGGCTACAAATTAAATGCGAAAAATAAATGCACATTACCATTAATAATTGATTTATAAAACAAAGCAATTTAGAGATCTAAAAATAGAATCCAAACATTTCCGTTTTGTATCAAATGCACAAATGCACATATGTCAGATCATTCTGTTTTGTACCTGCGCCCATCACTATGGCATCTAAATGAAATGTGCACATACATTAATGTAAACTTCTACAGGTCGAAAGTTCATTTCTTATGCCTAAGCAACTTCATACGGCACTTGTGTGATGTGCAAATATGCTAATGTAAACTAATACAGGAGGTAGTGATGAATATTTGATCTATATTTAACATGTGCAAATATGCTACACAACGATACAGCATATAACCGATATAAATACAATATAGCTAAAACAACAGTTTTTTAAATAAATTAAAAAGCTTATTGCTAGTATACCTAAAATACATATTTGGTTGTAATTTTAGCAGCAGTATATCGTTATGTCTACTGTAAGCAGAACAAGATTTTATATGACTAAAATGTCCTGACAGATGTGCAAATACACAATATTGGAATTGATGAGCCAAATAAAAAGAAATGAAATTGTCATGCCTACACGCTATCGATAAAGTGCTATTGGTGTGAGGGGTGTAAAATATATAGGATATGTGCAAAACAGTGCTTAAAAATAAATAAAAAAACGAATCCCAAAATGGATCAAGCAGCGAATATCATTGTGGACTGGAGTACAAATACTATAAATAGCTATTCATAATAATGTAGCTCCAATACAATTCTTTGCCATATGTGACCCAAATATTAAATAAATAAATAAATAAAAGGATCTATGTTGGGTTGGAGAAGACAATGTATGGCACAGTTAGCATAAGGACAAAGCATATCTATGCTGTCAAGACCATCATAAATAAAGCAAACAATACTTCTGAGGGGAGACTGAGATAATCAAACGGATACAGGTGGCATGATAGTCGCTGCCCCTCTTTATAGGAAATTATGTAAATCTTCCCCTGTATTCAGTCCAGTCGGGTACTTAGTGTCTAACTCTATTATGTATTTAGTTTCTAGTTGACGCAGCTGTTTTTCTCGATTCCCACCTCTTGTTGAAGGGTACTGTATCTATTACAAAATATTGTAGACATTTTAAGTTGTTCTCATGCACAGCTTTAAAGTGTCTTGCAACTGGATATGCTGGATCAGAATTTACAATCGCACGGAGGTGCTGCAATATACGCATATGTACCTGAAGTTTTGTGCTTCCAACATAGCATAGGTCACTACTACACCTAAGTACATATACAGCATGGTCGGTCTTACATGTGTAGTGTTCTCTTAATGAATACTCAGAACCTGAAAAAAGTGTTTTTTATGTAGAGGTATTGATGCCAAATGTGCAGGCTCTACATGAGCTAGACCTTACAAAACCTTTTTTCGGAGTAAGCCAATTAATAGACTTTGTATTCTCTGGACTGTTTTATTCTCTGGACTGTTTTTAACTAGATCGTTTCGCATAGAGTAGGCTTTTCGAAATGTCACAGTAGGACTGGGAGGGAGCACCTTTTTAAGGGTCAGATCTGTAATAACTATTGGCCATTCTTTTTTAATTATTGCTGTAATTGCTTTGGCTTGTTTGCTATATTTGGTCACCAGTCTGAGCTCATCTCCCTCATCCTGTGTTTTTCTGTCCATATCAATGTTGGTATTGGTAGTCTCTCTATTTGGATCTAGTAGAGTTGTCCTGTCATTCATATTTGCTTTTCTCCTAGCTATATCCAGCTTCTTATAGACGTACCCTCTTGCCTCTAACCGTTTCTTTGTTAGTTCCTGATGATAGTCACGGGCTTCCTCTGTACTACAGGCTCTATGAGTCCGCAAAAATTCCCCATACGGAATGCTAGCTATTGTATGAGGGGGATGAAAACTTTTGGCATGTAGAACCGAGTTTCCTGATGTAGGCTTTCTATAGAGGCTAGTTTCTATTTTGCCTTGTTTGGCTTGCACAGTAATGTCTAAAAAGTTGGCGCTGGTTTTATCAATATGGGCAGTAAACTGCAGATTCAAATCATTAATATTGATCGAATCGACAAAAATCTGGGTCTGATCTTTAGTTCCCCTCCAAATGACAAAAATATCGTCGATATATCTCCACCATTTTATAATGTGCTCAGACCATTCTTTGGCGTGCCGGACCATGAGGACATGCTCCTCCCACCAGCCCACATACAAGCAAGCGTAGCTTGGGGAGAAGCATGGCCCCATGGCCACACTCCCAATTGTTGGAATACAGTGTTATTGAACATAAATACATTGTTGAATAAACACCACTTGGTCGTACACAACAACATCTGATTGTGACAATACGTTTGAATCGGTCTTTTCCCCAAATAGTATCCCACTGCCTTGAGTCCATCCTCATGGGCTATACTCGTGTATAAGGCAGTGATGTCCATAGTCAGAAAGAGGTATTCATCTGACCACTCTGTGTTGCTAAGTTGGAATAAAAAATCCGTAGTATCTTTTATGAAGGTTGGCAACTGTGTCACAAAGTCTTGAAGGTAAACATCAATATACTTCGATGTATTTTCAAAAGTACTTTTTATAGATGAGACAATTGGTCTGCCTGGAACAGGCAGTGTCCCTTTATGTACTTTTGGTATAAAGTATATATTGGGCAGTACAGGGAAATCATTGTTTAAAAAATAAAATTCGTCTTTAGAAATTAATCCTTCCCTTTTCCATTTGCTAAGGTCATCTTTATAGTTCTTCTGAATTTTTTTCACATTCATCAAAGTGCTTTTGCAATAGCTGTAGCGGTGTCTAAAGTTTCCTATGGAAAAAACATGTTTTGGGACTCCCCTTTTTTCTCGGCCCCTGCTTGGCAAATCACCCCGAAATTTTCAGGATAGGAGCTGACCGGAGCGGCCCATAAGTTTTGAAAATTTCGCGAAGATTTGTCAACCGGCGCCAAAGTTATTGGGAAAACAAAAAACGCTTTTGCTTTGGAAACTTGGTCCTAACTACAACTATCTACTGGCGACCGCCAGTAGAATTAATATATATATATATATATCCAAAAATGGGTTGGCTGTTCCCGAGCCACTTGAATGGCGGGCACACGGCAGGGGTAGCCACCCCCGAATACACCAATCAATCCACTGCGTCTCACTTTCCCATTCACGGGGCGAAAGAACAGACACTGGAGCTGTGGCCACAATCCAAAAATGTGTTTATTTCAACACTAGGTCCGACGCGTTTCGGAGTTTACTTACACTCCTTTCTCACGGGCAACAGACTGTGTTTGTTTCTCATTATTAAAGTGCCAGTGCCGGTCACGTGCTGTAGACATAGTAAAAATACACCACGTATTTTTCACAAATCAATTCTCAATCAGATGGTTAATGGTATGATCGAAATAAACAAAGGTATTTGGAAAATTAATCATTGTTAATGCGCTACGTTATTGCACCATTTCGTAGTATTTCATGTTTGGATTTGAACAAAAGAAACTTTATCAACTCGCCTGTGCATGAACAACCAAATATTGGAGTGCAGCTAGGCACGCTTATTTTACATTAGCAACAACAAGTTTCTTTTGTTCAAATCCAAACATGTAATACTACGAAATGGTGCAATAACGTAGCGTAGCGCATTAACAATGATTAATTTTCCAAATACCTTTGTTTATTTCGATCATACCATTAACCATCTGATTGAAAATTGATTTGTGAAAAATACGAGGTGTAGTATTTTTACTATGTCTACAGCACGTGACCGGCACTGGCACTTTAATAATGAGAAACAAACACAGTCTGTTGCCCGGTAGAACCGAGGCACAAGAAAGCAGTGAAACAAGCACGCAAAAAGGGGGCTGGATAGAAACACCCTGACCCCCTAGGCCTGTTCAGGGGGTCCCACAAGGACCCCCAAGACCAAAATTTGTTTTTTTTAATTCTAATTAGCACCCGGGGGGCCAAGTTCCGGGGCAATATATTATAGTAATGGGGGGCCCAGAGGCTTTTCTGAAATATGTGGGAGGCTCTCAGCCCCCCCAGCCCCGGAGACCGCCACCACCGGGGCTTTAAAAAACATGGGTGGGGGGCTGCAAGGCCCCCCAAGCCCCGAGGACCGCCACCTCCGAGGCTTTATGCTAATATATACGGGGGGCTCACAGCTGCCACCCCCTGGGGCTTGTGTTCTAAAAAAAAAAAAAACCTGTGTGGGGAGCTCAAGCTATTCAAATTGGGGGGTCCGTGATGGACACCCCAGCCCCGGGGCCCACCACCCCCGGGGGCTTTGGAAATGGTGAGAGGGGGGCAGCGCGGCCCCCCTCCTGGAGCCCTTGATGGCCCTGGGGACCGCCACCCCCCAGGGCCGGCTCCTGCAGTGTCCCGGGGTGCCCACCCCGGGACACTATAGTTTGCTATGGCAGGGCGGGAGCCTCGTGGCTCCCGCCCTGCCATAGCAAACTGCTTTGGTATTTGGAAGAGAGAGCAGGAAACCTGCTCTCTCTTCCAAATACCAAAGACGATTGCTTTTCCACATGGGGAGCTTCATCTTCGCAGCTCCCCATGTGGAAAAGCAATGCCGGCTCCCGCAGGACGTGGAGAGCCGGCGAGACCGTGGGGGGATTGGGGACTCCCCCCCCCACGGTCCCCAACGGAGAGGGCCAGCCCCGGGGGATGGGGTCCCCGGGGCCATACATGGCCTAAGGAGGGGGACAAAGCAGCCACCCTCCTAAATTTTAAAGAAACAAAAAAAAAAAGGCCAGGCCCCAGGGGATGGGTCCCCGGGCCCAATTATGGCCTTGGGAGGGGGGCCACGTTGCCCCCTTCAAAAATAATATTTAAAAAAAAAAAAAAAGGGGTCAGGCCCTCTGGGATGGGCTCCCCAGGGCTAAAATATTAGGAAAAGAAGGCGGGCCACACAGCCCCCCTTCTTAAAACAAAAAAAGATGAAAAAGACCGGCATCGCGTCGGAGGCCACGCCCCCTTCTTGCAGCACTCTGCAAACGCGCCCCCTGCGTTTGCAGATGGGGAACAAATTCCCCTTGAATAGTGGTAGTCCCTGGGGGCCAACTAGCCCGCCAGGAACCTACAGTATGCGCCAGGGGCTGCGTTGCAAAGAGGTGTTCTGAGGCCAGTTCTGTGGCGCTTAATGGAGGTAGCTTGTGGGCTAGTTGCGCCCCAGGGACCCTCAGGATTCAAGGGGAGTTAATCCCCTAACTTAAAACGTGCCACGGGGCGTGTTTGTACAGTGGTGAGGGTCCCTGGGGGCCAACTAGCTCACCAGGTACCTTCAGTAAGCGCCACGGAGCTGCGTTGCAGAGTACTGTAAAAAGGGGCATGGCCTCTGAACACCTCTCTGCAATGCAGCTCTCTGGCGCATATTGGAGGTACCTGGTGGACTAGTTGGCCCCCAAGGACCCTCAGGATTGAGGAGGAATTAATTCTTCAACTTAAAACGCGCCACAGGGCGTGTTTGCAGACATGTCACCTCAGGCCACGCCCCCTTCCTTCACCATTGTGCAAACGCGCCCCGTGGCGAGTTGTAAGTTGGGGAATTAATTCTCTTTCAATACTGAGGGTCCCTGAGGGCCAACTAGCCCACCAGGTACCTCCAGTATGCGCCACGGAGCTGAGTTGCAGACAGGTGTTCAGTGATCACGCCCCTTTTTACACCTCTCCGCAACGCAGCTCTGTGGCGCTTACTGGAGGTACCTAGTGGGCTAGTTTGGGGACTTTATCCCCCAAATTAAACCGGCCACAGGGCGTGTTTGCACACGTCAGCTCAGCCCCCCCTCCCTTCACCAGTGTGCAAACGCGCCCTGTGGCAGTTTTAATCCCCCTGCCCTATTATGTACTAGGGGCTTTCAGAGGAGGTCATTCTAATCACATGGGTACCCCAACGCATAGTGTTCCCTAGTGTATGTAGGTGTTTTAGCTGTATTCTAAGTGTCTTTTAGCATAGCACTGGCTCTAGGACTGGTTAGTCAGAGTCAGTTACCACTTGTACCCATCTGAATTTTTTTTTAAAACTGCACCAAAACCCAAACACTTATAAATTACCCCGGGCACTCTCCTTGCAGTACTCTAATCATTCAGTCACTACCCAAGTACTCATGCACTGAGCCAGGCCTTAGCACATGGACTGCTTCAAACGCCTATCCACTATGCATGCAGTCCTCTAACCACCTACACACTTGTCTTTCACACCTTCAATTCCCCAGTAAGTATCCATACACTTCCAGCAAACACCCTGTCACTCCCCTTGCACTCCTCTAGTGACCCATTCAGCACCATGTACTAATCCATTCACTGCGCTAAAACCTAAACACTTATAAATTCACCCAGGCACTCTCCTTGCAGTGCTCTAATCATTCAGTCAGTACCGAAGTACTCATGCAGTGACCCTGACAAAAAACAAAGTTTCAATATTTTAAAAAACATTTTTATTTCCATTTATATTAAAAATATATAATGTAATTTTAAAAATATGTAGAAATAAACAGTTAAAAAACTGTAGAAAATCTGTACCAAAAAAATATATATAACTATTATTACATTTAAAAATTATCATTTAAAAAACCTTTGAAATTCACAGAAAAAAACATAGCTTTCAGGGCTGTCATAGTTAGCTGGACATTTCACTCGTACAAAACCATTGAAATTCCTCCGTTATAGTTAGTTCTGCTAACTATAACTCGTGCGCCCGCAATCCACTGCTGATGATGTCACATATTACATCATTCATGACATGGTCAGTGACATCACTGATGACATCACTGATAGCATCATCCACGTGACAATCAGATACACATCATACACTAGTATAACCTTTCACTCACTGTAAAATACAGAGTACCATATTTGAATTCATTGACCCACCAATACAAGTTTCTAAAAACCCACTCAGTGATTCTTAGATCTACTCACACATCTAATCACTTACCTATAGATTCACTCATACATGCTGTCAATGATCAATAGAACACTATCAAATATACTTATACACCTATATCGACATTACACACCAGCACACATCCTATTCACTTACGCAGTCATCCTACTCACTTATGGAAACAATGGATCATACTTACATTTAGTCAGCTACACACTTATACAAACACCACTTCATTTATTCATATAGATAGTAACTCATAGTTAGTGTGTTATGAAATCACTATTACAAGTATACAGTTATCCATACAGTCACTCATACAATCTCTGAGTCTTATGTATACTTATTTATATACAACTGTCACCTACACTGCCTTTAATTTTTCTAGTTTGCTGGACATGTACCATTGATAGATATATTTGCTCATCACCACACCCATAAAGATATTCACTCACCCAAACAACTGTTATAACATGTAGTCTTAACCTCATATACCTACTGAATCAACTATTCACACATCTTTGGGAAGTCACACCCCCGCACCGAACTACACACACATTCACTCTCCCATACAAATACTCAGTTAACTAATCAATAACTAATATAGACTTTCACGTAGCTTGTAACCAACTGGTGCAGCAGTTTACACAACAACTGACAAAGTGACACAGATATTCACACAGTTTAGTCACTATCCAATATATTTAGTTAGACACTATAAATGAGTCAAGTAAACAGTCAATCACACTGCTACTAAATCCTCCATCCAGGCATTTATATATCCACTCATTCTTCAATGCAGATTGCTATATATATATATAATACATATTTAAATAACGAACCAAACCACATTCACTGGATGATATCATCAGTGATGTCATTTGAGATGTCATCAGTGATGCCATCAATGAGGTCACTGACCATGTCATGAATGATGTAATATGTGACATCATCAGCAGTGGATTGCGGGCGCGCGAGTTATAGTTAGCAGAACTAACTATAACGGAGGAATTTCAATGGTTTTGTAAGAGTGAAATGTCCAGCTAACTATAACAGCCCTGAAACCTATGGCTATTTCAGTGAATTTCTAAGGTTTTTTAAATGTTAATTCCTAACTATAACATGTCTGAAACCTATGGTTTTTTCAGTGAATATATATCTATATCTATCTATATATATATATATATATATATATATATATATATGTTCAAACAAAGAATCCAGTACAAGTAGAGGCTGTCATGTAGGGTGGTCCTCGCTCAGGGTGCTGGAAACCCTGTAACATGCACACAAAATTTCTAACGTTCCAGAAAGGAGCAAGGACACCTTGAAAGTTGCAGTGTATGACTTTAGTGACTGCACCAGCAACGCGTTTCAGCTTACGCCTTGGTCACGCGTGTGTATATATATAAAAATGCTCTATACCTACTGATATAAATTTTGACAGAAGTTATAATGGTTTCTATTACAGAGAAATCGATCGATTGTGAATTGTAAAATAATTGAACACTATGTTCTTATTGAAAAATTATTCAATTGACAATGTCCGACGATAGAATATTATATTTATTACGCAATGTGAACACTATGTTCTAATTGGATGTTTAGAATGACATGCCTTATGTATATCTAGGTGAAAACTTTTCTGCATTTAACAAAGTTTGGCAAACACATTGAGATCAAGGGTAATATCTATATAGTTCAAAGTGAAGTCCCATGTTTATGTTTAGTAGCAAACTGTGTTGGCAATTGTCTAAGCGATGATGTAATTGGTCAGCTTATATAAGGTTAATGATTGGTCCTGCGCGTCATGTGATCAAGACTGCCGTGGGCAGTCGAAACGCGTCAGGCTGAGCTGAGCACTTGCTTGAAAATGCACTATGCACTTTAATTTGCACCGTCAATAAAAATAAACTATTTTCCACGAAGTGGTCCGTACCTGCTTTCTTTGGATCCCATCGGATTGTTCCAGGACTTGTGGCTGTTCTATATATATATATATATATATATATATATATTCAGCCAAACTTCTCCAAGAAAAGCAGTCGACGCCGTGTCTGTGCAAAAATTGAGTTTAATGTCAGCTGAAAATGCTAGACGCGTTTCGCCTGACCTGCAGGCTTGTTCACTAGCAAGTTGATAAAGTTTTTCGTGACTATTTAACAGTATGCATGTGATCAAGTCACATGGTGAAGCTACTACAATAGAACTGGACAACAGACTCGTAGTTGGTAAAGTGCAACCTTACAAAAAGGAAAATTCCGAATTGTAAATGACCACAGTACAATAAAGCTGTTACAAAATAAAACAACATCAATGTCCTTTACATATTTTTAAATTCAACATATGTGCTAGCACTCCCAGTGTGTTATTAACAGGTAGTGGTTAAACTTAACGCTTAAGTAGTGCCGTTAACCACGACGTTGTATACCAGCATACGCCATAAGGATGGCATCAATGCATGTAAATATTTTTTGGGTACCCGTCAGGCGAAATACTGGCACCATACACAAATGCTTCTCAAAATGATCACCATCTGTCTTGAGAATAACTATTTTTTGTTCAATGGGGAGCTATACCACCAGATTTGACACAGACACGGCGTCGACTGCTTTTCTTGGAGAAGTTTGGCTGAATATTGTGACCGTGTTTGGGAGGTCTCTCGTCGACGCGCCCTTCGTTCTGGAGGCAACGGGTGTTCCCATTCACCTGTGGAACATATATATATATATATATATATATATATATATATATATTCCAATCGAACTTGCTCCGCAATTGAAGATACCCACACAACGCTATGTTTCAACCTTCTTTATTCGGGAGGCAGCAGCGGACTCAGGGAGGACCTCACAGCGCAATGTTACACCACTTGCCTACGCGTTTCGAGAGTCAATCTCTTCCTCATGGCATGGTGTTGGTCGGGAGAGTGGAAGCATGGCCATTGATTTTGCACAGGTGATAAGCAGGTCTTAATCCCGCCCCAGTGGGCGTGTTTGTTGCAAAGCACCCTGGTAGATGTGGTCCAGAGTAATAATGAAGGTCCATAGTGGGTGCCATTACCATCAACCCCTTAGTGATTCTTGCCCATCGGGTCGCCGGCTGTCCCCTTCCGAGTTCGTTGCTGTAGTGATGCCCCTGCGAACAGGTACGTTGTTCCGTGTCTCGTGCCTCAGTTGTGGCACACGGATCTGCGGCGAGCAGCGGGGTTATCTTCGTGACCCTAGCTGGCCACACATATTCCAATCGAACTTGCTCCGCAATTGAAGATACCCACACAACGCTATGTTTCAACCTTCTTTATTCGGGAGGCAGCAGCGGACTCAGGGAGGACCTCACAGCGCAATGTTACACCACTTGCCTACGCGTTTCGAGAGTCAATCTCTTCCTCATGGCATGGTGTTGGTCGGGAGAGTGGAAGCATGGCCATTGATTTTGCACAGGTGATAAGCAGGTCTTAATCCCGCCCCAGGGGCAGGGGCATCACTACAGCAACGAACTCGGAAGGGGACAGCCGGCGACCCGATGGGCAAGAATCACTAAGGGGTTGATGGTAATGGCACCCACTATGGACCTTCATTATTACTCTGGACCACATCTACCAGGGTGCTTTGCAACAAACACGCCCACTGGGGCGGGATTAAGACCTGCTTATCACTTGTGCAAAATCAATGGCCATGAAACTTCATAACAAATAAATCTCCCAAGATGGCCACCAGAGACAAAAGAGCCCAAATGCAGCAAAAATATCACCCAGATGTAGCCCACATGAAGCACAATGACAGAAGTGTGCAAAACACTTTTTATTTTTTGTGATTTGCAGTTTTATATATTGCAGACTTGTCAGGTATTGGAGTGCTTTACATGAGCATTGGTTACATCACACAAGAACAAATTCATTTTGGTTGTAGACATGGGGAGATTAAGTGATTTGACTAGAATCACAGAATGTCAAGCTGAAGCAGAAACTCCAACCTGGTTCCCCAGTTGCAAAGTCTGCAGCTCTGGAAGTAACACCACATCCTCTCCCCTAAGTGCAACATTTAATCAAGTGGTCAACTGGATATAAAAACATAAAGATAACCAATAATTTAAAGTGCTTTGTCGCTATTTGAAAACTCAGAAAATATGTCCTCATTTTAGTTTTTTAGAGCACTAACCATAATTCTGATGCAAATAAGACCCTCTCATATATGTAATTTCTAAAGGAAATGCTCTAGGTATTACAGTTTTGATTACATCAAGATGACGTTCCACACTTTTGTAATAAATATAGAATGTTAGCAATCTAGTTGTTCATTAGGATACTGTTGAGAGGCAGAGGCCAGGGGCACGGACTCTGAAAATTGAAGGCAGGTAGGAGGGAGCAGAGGCAACAATTTCACCACACTGGGCAGGCAGGAAGGGCAGTGGCAGCACAACAGACTATGGAGGGCAGTGGAAAGGGGGCAGGGGCATCAAACCAACAATACAGGACTGGCAAGAGAGGCTGTGGCAATATAATAGACCATTGTAGGCAGAAGGAAGAGGCAGTGGTAGTACAACCATACATGCCAACAGACCCGATTCAGCCAGGAAACATTCAATGTTTTTAAGCTCAAATGGGCTTTATTTGATCTGTCTCCTGTCTACAATCGCCTCTTTTTCAATGTAACTCAAAGGGGAAAATCAATACCCCAATTTTTTTTCAAAATCTCCCTCTTACCAAGTTCAAAATGTTGACAAGTATGGTACATTGGATCATGGAAGGCAGGAGGAATTGGGGTAGGGACATGGACTCGGATAACAGAGGACAGGAGGGACACGGAGAGGTGCACCAAACTGACCCTACAGGGCAGGCATCAGGGTTTGCAGCGACACACAATACACCACACAGGCCATGCGGGACGGAAGTGCAGCACAACAATCCATAGAAAGCAATAGGAAGGGGACAGGAACATGGACAACAGAGAACAGAGGAGAAAGAGGCAATGGTAGCTAGCTGACCATAATGGACAGACAGGAGAGAAAGCTGCAGCATAACAAACCATAAAGGGCAGGAGGACAGATCAGGGGCATTACAATGGAACAGACAAGCCAGGAGGGAGGGAATAGGGGTCTGCACATGGAAACAGAGGGCTGGGGGGATGGGGGCAGGGCAGGAGCAGCAAGATGACCATGGAGGTCAGGCAGGATGGGCACTAGAAGCAAGACACACCATGGAGAGCAACAGTGAGACTATGATGGCATACACACAGACCATGGAGGGAAGGTGGGAGGGGGTCAGGGGCAGCTAGCTGACCACACAGGGAAGGTGGGAGGGGCCGTGGCAGCACAGAAGACCATTCATGGCAAGCAGGAGGGTTAGTGGTAGCACAATGGCTATGATGGGAAAGAAGGAGGGTGCAGGGGCATGCACAAAGGATCATGGAGGATAGAAGGGAGGGTCAGGACCTGGACACAGACAAGAGAGTTCAGGGGAAGGGGCCTCACAACAGACCACGTGGGGCAGGCAGGAGGAGCAGTTGCAGCACAACAGACAAGGGAGGGCAGAAGGGTGTGGCAGTAAAATGGACCATGGATGACAGGAGGAAGGGGATAGGGGCATGGAATGTGGACAGGCAGGGTGGAGGTGGCAGGGACAGGTTACAGTCATCTGACAATGCTAGGCAGGAGGGAGGGGAGTGGCAGCTCAACAGAACACTCAGAGTAGATAGGAGTGGCAGGTCCATGGAACATGGTGGGCAAAAAGGATGGAGCAGGGGCATGCACAAAGACATCGGAGGGCAGGGGGAAGGAGTATAGGGGCAGTAAGCTAAGCACAGAGGCTAAGCAGGAGGTCAATGATGGGGCATAGAATTGGGCAATGGAGAGCAGGAGGAGTGGACTGGTACATCATGCTAAATGGAGGGCAGTGGCAGCACATCAGACCATGCATGGCAGGAGGGAGGAGGCTAGTCCATGGATTCAGACAACAGAGGATAGGGAGGAGGTGGATGGGGCAGCAAGCTAACTGTTCAGAGAAGGTGGGTATTAGGAACTTTATTGTTTTTAAAATGTGTGTCTGTGCGAACTACTTAAAATATGAACAAGTATGCAGCATAATCTCACTTTTATTCAGGAAGAAGAGGACGTTTGTGACTGTGACTCCGGGCTCACTTGGCAGAAACACCCCCTGACGCTCCACCCCCATCGCAAAATGTAATGCCCGTGAAAAGGGTAGGTGGACGCAGTGTTATATAGAACATAGTCCTGAGAGCACGATTGAGAATGAAAACTAGATGTAGTATATGGTATAAACTATGCACCAAAAAGTGTGATATAAGATGAACCGGGGCGTGAAATATAATATGCAATACATTGTGCGCAATGACAGATTCATTGGAGAGCGCGAGATAGCAAAGGGCTGTAATAAGGGAGCAGGGACATGGACTTGGACAATGGATGGCTAGGAGGAGGGAAGGCAAGAGCAGCAAGCTTGGGTGGGGGCAGCACAATGCCAGGCCCTGCTACCAACCCCCCACCATCCATTGTGATATGCATCTTACTTAACGTTTAAAAAAAAAACTAGAAATTTGCTGAAAAAAACAAAGATTACAGGAACGGTATAGTTAGACTCAGATTTCACTCATACACAACCAGTGAAATTCAGCAGTTATAGTTACCTGAGCTAACTATAACTTATGCCCCCGCAATGTACTGCTAATGACCTCAGACATTACATCATTCATGACATGGTCAGTTTCATCACTCATGACATCACTCATGACATCTCTAATGAGCTGTGAATGGAATGGAACTATAATCGCTAGAACTTTATTTAGGGATAGGGTGTGTATATTAACACCCCTTTTTTTCCTTTTCTTTCGTGTAAGAACCATTATAATATGCAACGTGCCCAGATTAATATGGCCGATAGACTTTCACTTTAACCCGTTCCGTGCTCATGACGGAACCACTCCGTCATGAGCCACGGGTGCCGTGTGCTCATGACGGAGTGGTTCCGTCATGCTGCGGCCGTTGGCGGCCGCTCCGTCCTCGCGGCGCTAATTCCCCGCCTGTGCGGGCGATTAGCGCCGTGGGCGGAGTCATGACGGAACCACTCCGTCATGAGCACAGCTCAACCGTGACTCATGACGGAGTGGTTCCGTCATGAGCACGGCGCCACCGCAGTGCCCCCAAACCCCCCCCCCCCAGCGCCGCCGCGGAATTCCCGCCGCGGCGAAGGGGTTAAAGTAATGTGTAGTCCATTGTTTATGTTGATGTTTGCAATTCTAAGTATGTTTATTATGAATGTCACATTGACGAACATACAGGTATGGCGGTCACGGGGCAAGATATGCTGAAATGACATTGTGTGCATATTAACACTTATTATCTTTTCTTTATTGTATCAATTCCTGAATTTTCACATCGTGACCAGGCTAATATGACCGCCAGCTTTTTGGATTAAAGTAATGCACTTCTGATGACGTCACATATTACATCACTCATGACATGGTTAGTGACATCACTGATGACATCATCTACGTGATCATCTGATGCACCTCCTCACACCCTAAAATACAGACTACCATTCTCGAAACCATAGACACACCAATACTAATACAACTACAATATTCTGTGCACTATGCATGCAGACCTCTAATCAGCTACATAGCTTTGATACAGTCTTTTAAATACTCAGTTAGTACCTATGCAGTCTAGGAATCCTTCTGTCTGTCCCATGCACTTCCCCATTCAACCATGCAGCACTATCTACGTATCCTATCACTCTGCCAATACCTAAGCACTAATAAATTTAGCCTGCACTCTCTTTGCAGCACTGAAATTACTCCAGTTATTAGTCACATACTTAAGGAATGGCCTAGCCACTAACACAAGTGCAGGTACAATATTTTGTACACTATGCATTCAGGCCTCTAACCAGCTATACACTATTGATACGCTCTTCTAAATAGCCAGTTAGTACCTATGCAGTCTAGGAATCCATCTGTCTGTCCAATGCACTTCTCCATTCATCCATCCAGCACTATCTACGTATCCTATCACTCCACCAATACCTAAGCACTTATAAATTCAGCACACACTTTCTTTGCAACACTGAAATTACTCCAGTTATTAGTCGTATATTTAAGGAATGGCGTAGTCAGAAACACAAGTGCAGGTACAATATTTTGTACACTATGCATGCACACCTCTAACCAGCTACAAACTATTGATACACTCTTCGAAATACCCAGTTAGTACCTATGCAGTGTAGGAATCCTCCTGTCTGTCCCATGCATTTCTCCAATCAACCATCTAGCACTATCTACTTATCCTATTACTCCACCAATACCTAAGCACTTATAAATTCACTATCCACTCTGTTTGTAATACTGTCATTATTCTAATTACTAGTCATGAACTTATGGAATGGCCTAGCTACTAACACAAGTACATCTATAATATTTTGTGCACTATCCAAGCAGACCATTAACTAGCTACATACTATTGATACACTCTTCTAAATACCCAGTTAGTACTCATGCAGTGTAGGAATCGTCCAGTCTGTCCCATGCACTTCTTTAATCACTTATCTACCACTATCTACTTATCCTATCACTCCACCAATACGTAAGCACTTATAAATTAAGTGTTCACTCTGTTTGCACACTGCCATCATTCCAGTTACTAGTGGTATTCTTATAAAATGACCTAGGCACCAACACAAGTACACAAAAAATATTCTGTGCATAATCCCTACAAATCTCTAAGCAGATACATACTATTGGTCCACTCCATTAAATACTGAAGTAGTACCCATGCAGCGTAGGATACCTCCTGTCAGTCTCATGCAATTCTTCAATCACTCATCCAGCACTATGTTCTTATTGTATCAGTCTGCCATAGATAGCACTCATGGGGCAGATTTACAAGTACCCTGCGCTACCAGTACGTCACTTTTTGTAACGTAGTGATGGCGCCAGGCACTCCTTCATATTTACAAGGAGAGGAAAAGCCACCCTGCGTGTTCTTTCCTCTCCTTGTAAATACGACCCCTTCAAACACAGAACTTTGCGTTGAAGGGGCGTCCCATAGGTGTTGCTGTGGGTGTTCCCACGCAACACCCATAGAACAAGACACATCTCCAGATTTATGAGAAATCGTAAATCTGGAGATGTGTGTGAATGCTGCGCCATCCTAGAGTTGGTGTAGCAAGGCGCAACGAGGAGAATTGTTTTAATTTCTCCTCATTTTTTCCTCTTTCAATGCATGCTGCATTCCACAGCATACATTGAAAGAGGAAAATGCCTTTACTGATTGTTTTTGTGCAGGAAGGTGTCCCTGGAAGGTCTTCACACGACACAGACATCCTTGCACCATGGTGCAAGGGTGCCTGTGTCATCGCATGGCTGCAGTTTGTGCAGCAGTGCAGAGGGAAGCACAGAGTTGCAACATATTCATGTACATATGTCACATCCCTGTGCTTCGTAACTGCCACAGTGCAGTGCAGCTAAAGAGCTTGCAGTGTCACGCTGCAGTACTTCCTCATAAATCTTCACCTATAAATTAACCATACACTACTAATGCATTCTTTCAGTCAATCATGCTGTATGCATATATTCAACAAAACTTTCACACATTACCTTGCAATTATAACGTATTTCTGTTTGTTTATTCTCACAATTTAGTAGATCGTTGTAATGCAGAAATAATGATGACAGTAGAGAAAACGTTAGAAGCAGGACACTTTAATGAATAAAATACACAACACCTAAAATGTCCTCAATGGAGTAGAGATACCAGGAAGGCTTGTGAGGATGTATGCACCTTGACAAAATAAAGATGGGTAGGAAGTCGAAACTCCGGCAATGGATAGCTCCATGGCTACTGCCTGATGCAACAAAGGAGGATTTTCAAACCCAATTAGCCTACCAGCTATCTTCGATCCACAGACCACAGCATATTCACTCTTTACTTAGCAGAGTACAACAGATTTTGCGGTATATTAAACCAACAACTATGCTTATTCTTCTGGAACCTCCTTGACCTGGGCCTCCAAGTTGAAAAGAACTTCCTTTAAAAAAAAATATTTTTAATAAATCTTTTTATTGAACATTCGCGACATGAAGGTACAAATTCATAAATCAGTAAAGGGGTCTACAGTGTAACGGAGTCTATATACAGATATAACAGCATGATTCATTGGAAATCACAGGGTCAGGGGATCATCATCATCACGGGGAGGAGTGCAGATATCGCCACGGTATGTATTTCATGGGGCCCATACCTTAGCCCATTTACAGGGGCATCCCGAGCCACATAAACTCTTTTCTTTTAGCATACACCAGTCGAGATCTCTCTCCCAATCTGTGGCTGTGGGTGGGTGTGAGGCTCCCCAGAGCAGCGCAATAATTCTCTTGGCGATCATACAGCCAAGTGTAACCCATTGCATAGTATATGTGTTGAGGTCGGTAGGTTCCCATATGTTAAGGAGGCATCTGGGCGCTTCTGGTTTGATTTCTACCCCTAATGCTTCGCTCATAATTGTGTGTATGCTGCGCCAATATTCCTGGATCAGCGTGCAATGCCACAAAGTGTGCATGAATGTGGCCAACTGTGTACATCCCCTCCTACAAGAGCCGTCTGTTAGTCCCCCCATGTGCACCAACTGAGGACCAGTTATGTAAATTCTATGAAGGATCTTTAATTGCACCATTCTTAGTCGTGCCGGGATAGCAACTGTTCTGGGAGAGGAAATTGCGTCCTGCCAGGTTTCATCATCTAATTAAATTCCGTCCTCAGTCCATTTATTTCGTAGTGTTACTAGGGGATTGTCCATATTGTTAATGAGTTTCCAGTATGTCAGGGAAACGACCCTGTCAGGCAAGTAGCCATCCAGCAGTCTGTCCTCTAGCGGGGAGGTATCCGGTGGTGTAGCGTGACTGGGAAATACCGTTAGTAGCGCATGTCTAATTTGCAGGTACTGATAAAGCTCGGAGTCCGCCAGGGCATATTGGGTTTGGAGAGTGTTAACGGGTTTCATGCCCTCTGGGCACCAGAGATCCTTAACTTGAGAGATGCCTATCAGATCCCATTTCTCAAACCCTTTTGAGTTTCACATATACCCAAGTTGCTGTGAGTCCCACAGAGGCGTAGCGAGAGTCAACTTTTTGTGCCAACCAATCGACTTAGATGCAGAGTGCCAGATTTTGACTGTGTGGCTGGTGGGGTCGGTGAGTGGGAATCTGCCTGGTGTAGAGTACAGCGCCCGGGAGAAGGTCCCTTTAGGCAGAAGCCACCGATCCATGAGGAATCCCGGGTTGTCAGGTCGACCATATGTACAGTGATAAATAGCTGTTAGATGTGCAGCCCAATAGTATTTTTTAAGATTGGGTAAACCGATTTCGCCGTCATACCAGCTAAGTGTCAGCTTGTTTAGAGCGATGCGCGGTCTCCCTCCCCAAAGGAAGTCTCGCAGGAGCCCTTCAAGATCTTTAAAAAACAAGTTTGGGACGGGGCGGCTGAATTCTGTAGGGCGTAGAGGAAACAGGGTAACAACATCATTTGAAATAACTCTGATTTGCCCAATAATGAGAGGGGTAGTGACTTCCAGTTTGTTATATCTCGCCTGAGCCTCTGCATTGGGGGAACCAAGTTGCGGGTGTAGCGGACAGTGGGATTGAGAGAAATTAATATACCTAAATATTTGAAGCCTTCTGACACCACCGGAATAAAGCAGTTTCGGGGTAGGGGGGGGCTTCCCCCCAGAGGACATATATGGATGATTTTTTCCAATTGACGCAAAACCCAGAATACTTGCCAAAAATGTCTAGTATGTCAAAGACTGCTATCAAGGAACTTCTAGGGGACGTGAAATATAGCAGAATTTAGTCCGCGTATAGGGAGATCCCGTCCTCCCAGTCCGCCGACCAACGCATGCCCCAGATCATCACATCCTTACGGATCCAAGCCGCAAGAGGTTCAAGGGCCAAAGTGAACAGTAAGGGAGAAAGAGGGCATCCCTGACGGGTCCCTCGGCTGAGTGTGAAGGGCTCTGACTTCCTATTATTCACTACAATCTGGGCCATCGGCGCGCTTTATAACAGTCGCACCCAGCGGCAGAAATTCGGCCCAATACCTAGTTTGGCAAGCACTACAAAAAGATAAGGCCATTCCAGGGTATCAAATGCCATAGTTGCATCAAGGGAAACTATAATGGCATTCTCACGTATCGTCGACACTCTTCCCAGGACCCTGTGCAATCTGCGCAGGTTAAGAGCAGTGTGAGCAGTGTTTCTCTTAGGCATGAATCCTGATTGATCCGGGTGCACCAGATTCCCGATCACCTTGATCAGCCTCGTAGCGAGTACTTTTGCTAAAATTTTGGGTTCTGCATTTAATAGTGATATAGGCCGATAGGAGGTGCACTCCGTTTTGGGTCTCCCTTCCTTGTGGATTGTAACATCAGCAGTTAGGGCACTATCTATAAATGTTCGGTCAGTGTCCGATAGGGTAGGGAGGGAAATATCTTTAATAAGATCAGAGAAATCTGCCTCCGGGTATGGTGCCACCGATCTATATACTGTCTGGAAGTGAGCTGCAAATTGGTTAGCTATGTCTTAGGGATCTGTTACGGAGGACACGTCAGTACCTTTCAGTTCGGGTACGAGTCTACTAGCATGCTCCTACTTATCCAGCCAGGCGAGTAATTTGCCCATCTTGTCACCCCAGTCATATATCCGACCCAATCTATCCTGCCCCATCAATTTGGCCCGGTCAGTGACCAGTGCCCGATATTCATCCTGACGCAGACGGAGTGCGTGAAGGGCTTAGGGTGTGGCGTTTAAGCTGACCTCCTGTTCTAGACGATAGAGCTCCTGTTCTATGTCGGAGATGTCTTTCACCCTATCCTTTTTGGAACCCGCAACTAGGGAAAGGGCCTGACCTTGGACCACCGTTTTGAAAGCTTCTCATAATATTTGGGGGGACTCTACAGTGCATTCGTTCTCCCGAAAATAATCGTCAATGGATTTATTTAGGTCTTTCCGTATTTTGGGGTTTTTAAGATAGCAGGGATTTATAGGGGCAACGCGTCCCACTTGTGTGTGGTCTAGAACTATGCGGACCCATAGGGGGGAATGGTCAGAAATACCTCTAGCAAGGTGTCGTATTTCATGAATAGCAGTGATTTGTGGAGTCGGGACAATTATGTAATCAAGGCGGGAAAGGCTGTTATGGGCCCCTGAACGAAAAGTGTGCTGATCCTTGTCTGGATTGTACGCTCTCCAGCTATCGACCAGCCCCATCGCTTCCAAGAAACCGGAGAAAGTTTGTGCAGCTTGTGGAGTTGTATGAGGGGGTTGTCTGTCTAGTAAGCCCGATATGATTGAAATAAAGTCGCCTCCGAGCACCAGGTGTCCATCAGGCAGCGTTAGGAGTAAGGCACTTAGGTCAGTGAATGTTACTCCCCGCAACCCCGGAGGTGCATATATTGACATGAAAGTGATGGCTCGGCCCTCCCAAGAGCCCGTGATCCCGATATATCTGCCCCAATCATCTACATACGTTGAGGTGAGTGAAAGAGGAAATATCTTCTTTTGCATTATACCAACACCCCTAGAGCTAGATGTAAAGCCTGCGTGTGCAACCATCGAGTAGCCCCATCTGTGCATCGCTTTGCACGTGTTACCAATGAGGTGGGTTTCCTGAAGTAACACAATGTCCGGTGACAGTCTCTTAATATATTGCTATACCACACTTCTCTTAATCTTGTCCCCCAAGCCGTTAACATTCCAGCTTAATATTTTGACTTCCTTAATACACTGCACTCCCATTGGTAAGTAGGCAAATCCCTCCCAATAACATTCCAATTATGCATGGTACCGTCGAGATAACACAAAGAAACAACAATAAACAAAAAAAAAACACAATCCCTCCCAACATCCCCCCACCCTGCTGCCCTGCACTCCGGGCTCAAAACTGCCCATAATTCTTAAATGCAGAGTGCCTGTTGCCCAACTATTCAACTATAAGAAGAACACGGGGAGGCCGAAGGGCCCCGGTGCCCCCCTTCCTACCATTATAGAGTTCCGGTGCAGTACATGATGGATATCAGGCCACAGAATATGAAAGTCTTCAATACTTCGGCGGAAAGTTCGATTTCAACAGGAGCCAAAAAGTGGAGGCCCGTGGTCTGCCGGGCTGAGAAAGCTGGTTATTCAAAGTCATCAAAGTATTTTTCACGAGGGGTCGTCGCATTTTTCAATGGTCTGTAGAGTTCTTTTCCGGTGAGGTTCTAAGGTCGTCCAGCCAGTCAGATGCCCCCTCTGGTAGGTCAAAGAAGAGAGTTTTCCCTTCGATCTCAACTCTCAGGCACGCAGGAAAGAGCATGGCATATTTGAGACCTTTTTTCCTCAGTCTGTGCTTAACATCAAGGAAGGAACGTCGCCGCATTTGCACTGCCCGGGTGAAGTCAGGGAAGAAAGTGATTTCCGAGGCGTTTAGGCGGATCGGAGGGGCGACCCTTACTGCTTGTAATATCGTGTCTTTGTAATTAAGCAGCCGGGCCAGTATTGGACCGGGGGGGGGGCCCTCTGGCTTCGGGCGACAACCGGGCTCTCTGTGTGCTCTTTCGATCATAAACAATTTGGAGAGGCCCTTTGGCTGCAGCTTTGTCGTAATAAGATCTTCAATAAACAGATCAGTAGCGGGCCCCTCCAATTTCTCCGGCACGCCAAGAACGCAGATATTATTGCATCTCAGGCGCCCTTCATAGTCGTCCAGTTTGTCCTCCACATGCTTACGGAATGTTCGTAGTTCCCCCACATCTCTTTGTAGTTGCAAAGTGTCTTCCACGAGGCTAGCGGTGGTGAGCTCCAACTGCTTGACCTTCTCTCTGTACTTTGCGAGATCAGCCCTGATTAATGTCACTTCCGAGGAGAGGGTGTCAATAGACGTGCGGACCCTGTGATGGCCGCCATTAAGTCTGTCATGGTGGGCTCAGTTGGGTCGCGCTCGACTCCGCCCTGTGGCTTGTCACCATCCACCCTTCGCTCCGGCAGGACCGCCTTCGGGCAGGCGTAGCGGTCAAGCTTGCTTTGCTGGGTGACCGGGGGCCCCTAACGTTAGACATAGTGAGGGTATTGTTGTATCCCCAGGAGGAGAGGTAGACTGCCCAGCAATCAGGATAGCCAAAAAAAAAACAAAGCCCGTTCACCCAAGCACCAGCGAGAGTCAATAAGCGAAAGGCCAGCCAGTAAGGGCGCCCAGCGGGTGATTGGTTGTGTGGGTGCTGCTGCCAGTTCCTGCAGTGATTGTCACACACTCTTTAGGCTGCGGGGACTCTCTCAGCCGCGAATCAGCAACCCTCCTCAGGATTATGCAGTTCAAGGATGACCGGGCAGAGGGGGGGGGGAGATGAGTCACCACACTGAAGGGCAGTGTCAGCCGAAAGCGCTGGCATTATATGAAGAAGAAATTCCTGCCCCACCTGCCCGCAGCGCAGCCCCTCCGACTCACCCCACTGCGCTGAAGAATACGTCCGGGCGGCCCACAGCTGCAGAAATCACTTTTGGAAGTCATGGCACAATCTTATCGTATCTCAGGGGCTCCAAATCACTTCTACGGCCAGTCAGTGCCCTCAGCTAAAATGCAGACCCACAAGGATGTTCAATGGCCTCAGGAACACCTTGCGGTGGATGCAGCCGTGCTGGGACCACACACACACCCTCAGGCTGCACCGCAGTGTCTCAGAGATGGCCGCAGATGACTCCCGGCGAGCCGCGGTCACGCGACACCAAATACCGCACCGTTCAGCAGGCAGAGACCCACCCGGGGCTCTGGCCCTGCTGACGGGCCCTGGCATCGGTGGTGCGGGTTTGACCCACAGTTGTCAGGCGGGAGGCCAGGTTGCGGGACGTCACTCTCGCCGCCTCAGTAGTTGCGGAAGGTGGAGGCGAGCGCCACCCCCCAATTTTCTCCGCTTCTCCACGTTAGAGGGGGAGAGGAGGCTGTCCCCTCCCTCGATGTCCGCGGCGGCTGGCTCCACAAATTGAGACCCCGGCTGTTAAGGGCAGAGGGCCGCAGACGTTGGAGGATATTTACTCCGGTCTCCTGTGTCCGGATTCGGTCAGGATTTTGGCCGTGAACGCCGCTTCTCTTCCGACACTGATTCCACACACCGTGGAATTCGGATCGTTATTTCGGATAGACGAGGTGGAAGGGGAACTCCGGAGAGACCCTAGAGAGCGGCCATGCTGTTTTGCCACGAAGCCACGCCCCCTACCTTGCAATTATAGTTCTTTCTTTAACCAGATAAGGTAGTTCTGACAAGAACTTTTTTTTTCTTCTTTTTTTCTTTTGTATTTTTTTTGTGAACAATTTTGTATTTTTTTTAGTTTTTTCAAAAAATGAACCAAACAAAGAACGAATAAGACAGGAAACATTTGGAATTACTCATCATTCCAAAAACAAAAAAACAAAAAAAATAACGATGGTTGCGTTGCGCAGCACAAACTGCATCCACCGACTGCTCACCGAAGCATATAAGTTTCTTACACTTCACGCAGTGTTGCTCGAGAAAGGCGAATTCTGGCCTAATGTCCATTGCAGGTTTCCTGAGGACGCTCCAGATGTACTTGCCACAGCAAGTGAGAGGTTCAAAGCAGCTCGCCTCATTTCCTCCCAAGCAAGATTGAGAGGATGTGTGGTCCGGAGATGCTTGTACATTGAAACAGTGCCACAAGAGTATTTTTTTCATTTTTTTCGCATTTACTTTCTTCTCTCCAGGTGGAAAAGTGAAGAATTTCCACACAACAGATTCCAGCCTATGTGTACGTGGTGCCTCCTGCAAGAATTCTTCTTCAGAAGATACTTCCTCCTGCTGCTGCTGCTGTCCAGATGCCATTTTGTTTGATATTTTTGGAAAAACACCCAAAAAAAAAGCAAAAAGGGTTCTTGAAGGAAAAGAGATGTCTCTCTAAAGATGCTCCAACAAGAATGATTAAAATGGGTGGGGTCCTTCAATAGTTACAGTGGGAAATGTTAGGAACCAATGAAATCTTTTTTTTTTTAGATCACATGGGATCCGCGTACTCTGCGCTCACAAAGCACGCACCCGACGTGACTTCGCGAAAATCGATTTAAAAATAATATAAGTTTATTATAAGTACAAATATATTATTTTTATGAATATCTTAGATAGTCTCTTGCCCTAATATGTATATTAAACACACATACATATCATTTTAGAACATAAAAAAAATTTGCGGGAGTCGCGCACCCAGCGTACCCCAGCACGTATATGACGTCACACGGGACCCGCCACCGCACAAGGGTCGCGTACCGTAATGCGCATGTGTCGCGAATGCGTGGGAGCAGGAGTTGCGGACTGGTCGCATACCATCACGTAATATTAAGGTGCCGATCACGATCCGGTAAAAAATTACCCCGTGCGACTCGTATCCGGTCTTTTTACCGTACGAATCGTACAAGTGCCGTACGAACTGGCAATCACGATTCGCATGGTAAAAAGTCCATACGAACCGCATTGGGAATCATTCCCCACACGTCCTCGGGTCGGAAAATGTGTCCGACACGTCCTCGGACGATTTACCTTACAAACGTGAAAAGTCAAGTCCGACCGAGGAATCACGATCCATCCCGTGCGTCCGAGTTTACAACCGTATGGAAAAAACACCGTCCGCACCGAACTCCTATAGCAACCATGGAGACATGTGCCCGCATACGCGCCCAACACTCCCCCCAGCCCCCGTACCCCCCGTGTATGTACACCCCCACCCGTCTAGGTACACCCCAGTACGTTCGAGTCCTACCCCCACCCCTGTACGTGTCGAACCACCGTGTATGTACACCCCAGTACGTTCGAGTCCTACCCCCACCCCTGTACGTGTCGAACCCCCACCGTGTATGTACACCTCAGTACGTTCGACTCGTACCCCCACCTGTACGTGTCGTACCACCGTGTACCCACACCCCAGTACGTTCGAGTCCTACCCCCACCTGTACGTGTCGTACCACCGTGTACCCACACCCCAGTACGTTCCAGTCGTACCCCCACCCCTGTACGTGTCGTACCACCGTGTACCCACACCCCAGTACGTTCGAGTCCTACCCCCACCCCTGTACGTGTCGTACCACCGTGTACCCACACCCCAGTACGTTCCAGTCGTACCCCCACCCCTGTACGTGTCGTACCACCGTGTACCCACACCCCAGTACGTTCCAGTCGTACCCCCACCCCTGTACGTGTCGTACCACCGTGTACCCACACCCCAGTACGTTCCAGTCGTACCCCCACCCCTGTACGTGTCGTACCACCGTGTACCCACACCCCAGTACGTTCGAGTCCTACCCCCACCCCTGTACGTGTCCTACCCCCGTGTACCCCCACCCCAGTACGTTCCAGTCGTACCCCCACCCCTGTACGTGTCGTACCACCGTGTACCCACACCCCAGTACGTTCCAGTCGTACCCCCACCCCTGTACGTGTCGAACCACCGTGTATGTACACCCCAGTACGTTCGAGTCCTACCCCCACCCCTGTACGTGTCGAACCCCCACCGTGTATGTACACCCCAGTACGTTCGACTCGTACCCCCACCTGTACGTGTCGTACCACCGTGTACCCACACCCCAGTACGTTCCAGTCGTACCCCCACCCCTGTACGTGTCGTACCACCGTGTACCCAGTACGTTCGAGTCCTACCCCCAACACAACCTCCTAAGTACGGAGCGCACCCCAGGCCCCAACATCACAACCGCATGTACGAGTCGTATCAAGCCACCCACAAGGACAGCACCGTACAACCAAATGGCCCATGTACACACCGTACACACGCTCAAAACGCACGGACACAACCAGGACAAAACAAAACAACACAACTTTACACCATTCGAATGGCACAAAGCCACTAAACATGGCCAACAAACACTAAAACAACACCTTCACTGACCTGCAACTGCCAAAAACAAACAGAGGCCCAATACACCACCACTCCTTATAACCAACCCACCCAAAATTCAAACACAGCCACACCCACCAATGGACCAATAAAAAGGGCCCACACACACAAACCATGAGCCTTTGCAACAGACCCACTGCTGCCAGACCCCACAGACAACCCACAGCACCAGACCTCAACCTTTACTACACCTTACACTTGCACACCTTCACACAACCACCTTCACAAACACACCCTCATCACATTCACACACACACACACCTGCACAACCACACCCACACACCCACAACCATCCACACACCACCCCCACCATCCACACCCCCCCCCACCATCCACACCCCTCATCATGCCCACTACCAAGAATCCAAAGTTCAGTAACCGAGAGATGGAGGTTCTTGTTGATCAAATCCTCAGAGTCGAGCCACAGATCTTTGGAACATTGGTCAGAAACACCAGCCAGGCAGCAAAAACAGCCATGTGGCAGACCATCGTCGATGCTGTGAATGCTGTTGCGGACACCAGACGGACCAGGCAGGAATGCCAGAACAGGTGGTACGATCTGCGGAGGAGGGTCCGAGCCAAGAGGCAGGATGAACACGACCAGGCCAACGCCACCGGAGGAGGGCCCTCCCGCAGACCCGTACACTACCATCCCTGGGAGGAGAGGGTGATGGCCATACTGCCGGTGGAGGCAGTCGAAGGATTAGAAGGACTCCGAGACCCGGGTGAGTACACAAACAACGCACCTCACATGGGGGGAACGGCATCCACAACCAACATCACTAACAGGCACGCAACCACCACAAGCCATCGCATGACTCAACCACACTCCATGAGCACGCACATGCCACTGCTGCCACCATGCCCCATGCCCCATGCACCCAGCTGGACAATGTCAAGTCACAGGCCACAGAAGACAACAACACATGACACGGTAACCCGGATGGCGGGAGGCTGGGCCCCAAAAAGCACATAGTGCAACTCAGAAGCAGACAACAATTCACTCTACCCATATGGCCTAGGTCACAGCCAGACAAACAGTGTGTCCCAACACAGGAATGACTTGCCAGCAAATGGCGGACGCCTTGCATCAACACATGGGGGTGAAGGCACTGTTTTGCACATGACAGCAGCTAATGAACAGCCAACATTGTGAAAGAGTGGCAGCACACACCACCACAGCAGCAGCGCACAGACACACATCACACCCAATGGGTGCCTGGAGATCAGAAACAAACTCACATCAACAAGCCAAGGGCCACTCAAAGATCTGCTAACAGTGTGTGCCCAGGAAGCTGGGCCGAGGTGACAGAGGGTGACACACGGAGGGAGGGAGAGGGGGACACAGAGGGAGGGAGAGGGGGACACAGAGGGAGGGAGAGGGGGACAGAGAGGGAGGGAGAGGGGGACAGAGAGGGAGGGAGAGGGGGACAGAGAGGGAGGGAGAGGGGGACAGAGAGGGAGGGAGACGGACAGAGGGAGGAGGCTGACACACGGAGGGAGGGAGAGGGGGACACAGAGGGAGGGAGAAGGCGACAGAGAGGGAGGGAGAGGGGGACAGAGAGGGAGGGAGACGGACAGAGGGAGGAGGCTGACACACGGAGGGAGGGAGAGGGGGACACAGAGGGAGGGAGAAGGCGACAGAGAGGGAGGGAGAGGGGGACAGAGAGGGAGGGAGACGGACAGAGGGAGGAGGCTGACACACGGAGGGAGGGAGAGGGGGACACAGAGGGAGCGAGACACAGGGAGAGCTAATCAGCCGTGTTGCGTGTGTGAATGTCTGCTCGTCAGCAGGTAGACTGCGTGCATGTAGACAAGGGTGGCCAGTGCCAGAACCCCCCCTCTTCACCATGGCAAAACACAGGGCCATGTCACAACCTGTTCACGAGCACAAGGACAGCTACCTGGATCATATAAGTGTGTGGATCCACTCCATGTGCACATGTACAGTGCTACACGGAAGGCGCCAATGCATGGCTCGCCACACCTGCCCACTCCACTGCTGACTGCAGTCACACTTGACGCAGCAAGTAAGACTGTGCCACACATAGTTAAAGGGGCCAAAGAGGTGCCCAAGGGACACACCCATGCACAAGTGCACTGTGAGTGGAATGCAAGACCGATCCTAATTCCAAGAGGAAATGTGCCAACTTTGAAACTGATGAAACATGGATGTTGCATGGACCAAAATTAACATTGTCTCTCTCACACACAGGTCAACGTCGTGGTGCACCCCCCAACACTGGGGGGAACACTCACAGGACCCGGATCTGCAGGAGCCCGATCCCACCGGCAGCGACCACTCTCACCACTCTGCGGATGACCTCGACCGACCTGGCCCCTCTGGTGTCCAACCACCTGCAGCACCTGCGTCAGGTACAACTGTGCCAACCACCACCCCCACTCCTGCCACATCCCAGGAGACACCCAGGATCCCTGCCCCAACACCACAATGCAGCCAGGCTCGCCAGGAGGGACACGGTGTCCCGGGCACCCAGGAGGAGGCAGGCGACAACGCCAATGCCACCCCTCAGGGGTCCCGGAGACCCCATGTGCCCACAAGTGCAGGCCAGGTGCAAGTGGGCAGGGGTGGTGGGAGTGGAGGACGGCGGAGGCGCGAGCCTGACCAGTTGGCTGGGGATCCGGTATTTTCCCATGTCCGTAACATCCTGGACTCATACCGGCAGGACACCACGGGCATGGCCCAGGTTGTGTCCGTCCTCGAGGGGATCAAGGCCCAGCAGGCCCAGCAACATGCGGAGCTAATTGCCTGTCTACTGGTACACCAACGGAGGATGGAGGACAGACAGGCTGAGCAAGTGACGGCATTCCAGGGGATTCACGCTACACTCCGTCGGATGGCCGACACCATGGCCGACCCTCCCTGTGCCAGAAGGCGGAGAACATCACCACCCACAGGGAGGGATCAGGAGGAGGAGGAGGAAACATCCGACGGAGCATCCCAGACGTCGTCATGGCCTGCTGCTGAGGTTCCCCGCAGGAGGCCGGGTCGTCCACGGAAAGGACCGTGAGGGTGGCTGCTACATCACCATCTCCCAGGACACCTGGCCTGGCACCTGGCCCACTGGAGCAACAGCATCACAGCATCAAGAGACATTCTCTGCCACATGGCCCTGCTGGTCACTGGCTGACCAATGTTGACAAAGACTGTGGCATGGACTCTGAGGATTTCCAATGGCAAGGACACCAACTTCCCTACTGAACTTTGGATTCCATAATCCCGGAAAGCCCCTCACTTTGTCCCCCCCCCCAATAATAAATCACACTATGAAGAGTAGATGCCTGCTGGTAGCATTATTACCTAACATGTGTCTTGTAAAGTCTAAACATGCCTGAGTCATCTTTTCTCTTCAACCATCCACACCCTGGGGCCTGAGTCTGGCACAGGACACATGGGTCACAGTGTATTAGGCAAGACAGACATGGAGCACCATACACACCCGTGATGGGCACAACCAGCTGAGGGGGTGGCCGAACAACCGTGCTGACACACACATTGAGTACACCAACAGTCATGCGCAGAGGTCAGGGATCCAGTCCAGTGTCCTGGGGGGCACCCAGGTATGTGTAGACAGGTGGCAGAACCATGTCCTGCAAGCTTGAGTCCGGTGGATGCAGAGAATGGGGGCCTGGCCAACGTTGGATGCATGGGGATGGCACATGTCACAATACCCACGCAGTCATGGACATAATGCCCAATACACAGTCTCAGCCCACACACACAGCTTGCATCTTGCCACTCGACACATTGACACATAGCCACAATCAGGGAATACCATGCCAGACATGCAGGATGCACCGTGCCAACACACCAGCATTGACTGAGAAGAGGCACCTTGGAGGCATAGGGACACCTTTATTAGTCATGTATTCGGGATTGCAGAGGCAACTCGAAGTACACATGAACACATCATGTGGAGTGACATGTGGGTCCAACACTGGCACCCCCCTTCTGCAGCACAAATGCGTGATAGCCATGGAACTGGCACACAAGCGTCGGCTAACAGCTAAATACCCACAGCTGCACACGGAGAGCCTGCCATACACCATAGATCCGCTGATGTGGAAGTCCCACACCATGTCAAGCCAATGCTAACCGTATGTGTCCGAGGGCAGTGTCACACACATTGATGCCATCATCACAATCCACTATCCCATCACTGATGACTGTCAACCAGGCAGACCATCTATTCAGGTGTACACAGCTGCATGTCGTGTCCCATGGGGATGCGACATGGCTGCAGAGGAACAACACATCGACAGGGGCAGTGTGCATACATCGTGAACAACTGCCACAACCAATACACCCCAGATGCATCCCTTACCCCATGGAGACTTCCAAACGTGTCCGTAACGCTGAGTCAGCCCACGATGTCATGTCCATGAGGAATAGCAGTGGCACAACAATGCAACCAGCAAACGGCATGCGCAGGTACCTGGGGAAGAGAGAGACACAAGAAGTCAGCCACAAATAACACAGCCACTTGCATGTGCATTTACTCGACACATGTATGGATGACAACATGCTAGGTCATCATTGTGACTGGGGAAATACTACCATCACTGCCACCATCACTCCAGTGACACACCCACACACACCTCTGACTCACGTGCCATACATGCAGGTGGAGACACACATCACAACGCATGCCACACGGGGACCAATGCGTGCACACTCAGACACTGGTACTCACCACTAAGCAAAGAAGTCGCGTATGAGCCGAGTCCGGATGTCCTCTTGCGGCTCCACATCCTCCACATCACTAGCCCCATTGCCAAGCCCTTCGTCCTTCACGGGTGGATGGTCCTCGTCATGTTGATTCAGGATGAGTGGCACAGCTCTTTCAACTGCCATGTTGTGCAGCATGCAGCAGACCATGAAGATCTTGCAGACCTTCGCCGGGGCATAAGGGAGTGCACCACCGGTCTTGTGGAGGCACCGGAATCGGCTCTTCAGCATGCCAAACGTCCTCTCTATCACTCGCCTTGTCCGGTCATGGGCGGTGTTGTAGCGGAGCTGGGCCGGCGTGATGGGGTTGCGGAGAGGTGTCAGCAGCCAAGGCATGTTGGGATAGCCAGCGTCCCCTACATGGGAAGCACATGGTCATCGTTAGAAGTGGTGAAGCGGTCGTGCTGGTAGGCTATACAGAATACAGGACAGACAGACTGTACCCACCAACAACACATGCCCGTTCGTTGCGCAGCTGCATCATCATATCAGGCATCCCGCTACGCCTCATGATGTAGGCATCGTGTGCTGATCCTGGAAAACGAGCACAGACATGTGAAATCACCATGTTGGACAGACACACCACAAGGGCATTGATGGAGTGGTAGTGCTTCCGATTGCGATACGCCACCTCCCGTGCGTGTGGTGGTACCAAAGCTACATGTGTCCCATCTATGGACCCAATGACATGGGGCATCCCTCCCAGGGCATAGAATCCACGCTTGACCTCAGTCATCTGTTCAGGGGTTGGGAACTTGATGAAGTCATCCAGGTGAATCAACATGGCCTCCAAGAAATCATGCAGCACACCGCTGAACATGCTCTGGGACATGCCACCAACATGAGCTATGGTATTTTGGAAGGTACCCGTGGCAAGAAAATGTAGGGCAGCCATTACCTTCAGCTGGGGTGTCAGTGCCGTAGGATACCTGTGCTGCGGTTGCAGGTGTGGTGCCAGTCTCGCCGTCAGCTCCAGAATCAACAGTTGGGTGAATCGGTAGAGCCGGATCCTGTCATTCTCCTACATGGCAGCCAAGTCTGGAATTCTTCGGGCAAGAGGCGGCGCTCTGCAGTAATTTGGAAGTGACAAGGAAGAGTGAGTGCACTACGACAACAACTCATGTCTACTGAGCACATGTAAATCTGGCAATACACACATGCTACATAGGGAGTCAGGTATGTGCTACATGGGCAGGATACGTATGGATGCAAGGTGACACTCCTTCCAAGACCCAGCTACACACGGAGATTGAGAACCTCCCCATGCCACGCCATGGGAATAGCTGTGTCCCAGTGCAAGTGAACAGCCAGACGCAAGACAGGAGTGACATACACCCACACATCAGCAGAAGTAGGATGCCGATTGCCGAGACTGGTAGCGGAACACCGGAGCCACAGGTCACATGACATTACACTAGGCCTGCCCACACACCTTGCCATGAAGGTGCACATGTCATGACTCACCACACATTCCTTGTGAGGATGCTGACATGGCCTTGTCACGCTACTCCGTGTCCCATGCATACATGTGCACCTCACATCCGATAACACATGTGGCATGGTGTGCGGAACAGTGTGCAATGACAATCTACACACAGACACATGTTGGTTGCTGCAACGGCTGCAGCTTTTGAGGGTGCTACAACATCAACCTGATGGAAATCCCGCACACATAAATGACATAGTCACATTGTGCACTGTGGGTAGTGACAAGTCATGTGTCATAACCCCTGTACCGGGCATCATGGGACACTTCTGTGTGTTGGTGTCCGTGCCATGCCAGTGACGCTCACCCCAAGTGCGCAGTACGACATGCACACATGTCAAAGGAGTCAAGGGCATGCCTGGCACACATTGCACCGTCACACAGTACACCTATACACATCTCATCATACATCTGGTGCCTTCTCCACTCAGGAGTCATGTTCCACATCACAGCCTGTCACACCTGTGCCCCACACATGTAGTAATGCACAGACGATGCCTTGATGTCCATTCCTGGACAAGTATGTCCATCCATGGACAAGTATGTCCATCCATGGACAAGTATGTCCGCCCTATTCCTACCTGTGTGTCGCCTATCACCACTGTGATGTGTAAAAACCGCCGTACTGCTGCTAAGAGGGCCTGTGTATGTTCCCAAATCACTGTGGGAGTGGTGCCGTATGTGTACCCATCGTGATGGCGAGCGTACAGGCATTTGTACGGTCCGTACCACTACGAGTACGCATACGCGTGCAGACCCATAGTGATAGTGAGCGTAGATGCGTGTGTACGGTCCGTACCACTACGAGTACGCATACGCGTGCAGACCCATAGTGATAGTGAGCGTAGATGCGTGTGTACAGTCCGTACCACTACGAGTACGCATACGCGTGCAGACCCATACTGATAGTGAGCGTAGATGCGTGTGTACGGTCCGTACCACTACGAGTACGCATACGCGTGCAGACCCATAGTGATAGTGAGCGTAGATGCGTGTGTACGGTCCGTACCACTACGAGTACGCATACGCGAGGACACCCATAGTGATAGGGCCGTACACACGCATCTACGCTCACTATCACTATGGGTCTGCACGCGTATGCGTACTCGTAGTGGTACGGGCCGTACACACGCATCTACGCTCACTATCACTATGGGTCTGCACGCGTATGCGTACTCGTAGTGGTACGGGCCGTACACACGCATCTACGCTCACTATCACTATGGGTCTGCACGCGTATGCGTACTCGTAGTGGTACGGGCCGTACACACGCATCTACGCTCACTATCACTATGGGTCTGCACGCGTATGCGTACTCGTAGTGATAGTGAGCGTACATGCGAGTGTACGGCCCGTACCACTACGAGTACGCATACGCGAGGACACCCATAGTGATAGTGAACGTAGGCATGCATGTACGGGCCGTTGCAATGCATTTGGGGTGCCCTAGGGCCCCGAAACGCACCGTACCTGTGTGTGATGCGCCAAATTACATAGGGGACAAGTATTAAGGCCTACATGCATGCTGGTTGTCATGGAGACCAAGTTCAAATTTCGAATTTGTTCTGGAAGGTGCACAGCAGAAGTCAGTTGGAATTCTTCTACTTTGTTGCAATGTGTTTGTGGGGCTGACATCATGCAGGAGAATGAAACCGATAGAGAACCCACAGACTGCTAGGTTTCAAGGGATTGGTGGAAACATAGGATGCAAATGTGAGTGACCAATCACTCTGTACTCCTGTGCATGAGACTGGGCAGAAGGGCACATATAAGGCAGCCAGGTCCCATGAGGGAGTACTTGCCTGCACATCTTTGCATTCGTCGACCCAGCTGCTGCTACTGATTCCCTGGAACCATGTCAAGGGCTGTGGAGAGGACACAGCCATTCACCCTGGAGGAGAACATGGCTCTGCTGGATGTGATCCTCCCACAGTACTCCATGCTGTATGGGCGACCAGGGTATCAGGTGAGTGCATAGGCCACTGGCACAGACTGTCCCTATGTTGTGACTGTGACTTCAGGCATTGTGTCCTGGTGTGACACACATGCCATGTACTGTAGGGGGAGTCCCGGGGGGGGGGGGTGCCTGATGTCTCCCAGCAGTGCCCTGAGACAGGAGGGGTGTGTGCCTATCACTAACAGCAGTGCCCTGAGACAGGAGGGGCGGATGCAGAGTCCTCCCAGCAGTGCCCTGAGACAGGAGGGGTGGGGGCCTATCACTAACAGCAGTGCCCTGAGACAGGAGGGGTGGATGCAGAGTCCTCCCAGCAGTGACCTGAGACAGGAGGGGTGGGGGCCTATCACTAACAGCAGTGCCCTGAGACAGGAGGGGTGGGTGTGGAGTCCTCACAGCAGTGCCCTGAGACAGGAGGGGTGGGTGTGATGCACAGTGTGAGCCTTGATCATTGATTGTGACATTGCCATCATTCCACCTGTGTACCCACTATGGCACGTACTGCTTTTTCCCTCACCAGGGGATGATGTCCCTATGACAAAGGTGCAATGCGTTGACTGCATGACATGCCTTGTTGTAACCAGCTAATTTGTACTCATATGTCTCTCTGTGACATGTGGCTGGTGTATTGATGTGGTGTCACTTGTTCTTCCTCACAGGTAGGCGCCACTGCCAAGGAGCAGATCTGGCTGACCGCCATCAGTGCCGTGAGGGGTGTGGATGGTCGGAGGCGGAGCCTGCCCCAGGTGAGGAAACGCTGGCAGGATATCCGGTGCTGGACGCGGAGGATTGCACGGCTCCTGCTGGGGGACTCACCTGAGAGCCACAAGAACCGCGGCCGCCGCCGTCTGAGCCACCTCCACAGGTGTGTGCTGCCGGTGGTCTTTCCAGACCTGGAGAGGCACTTACAGGCGATGCAGCAGCCGGAAGGGGGTAGGTACATGTGTGTTTGTTGTGTGTCACCGGCATTTGTAAGGGCACAGTAGCATGAATTGACTGGCAGGGTTTAAAGGTGCTGTGCAGATCCTGTTTGCCCCAGTATAGCGCTGCGCCCCTGCCACCCTTCCCCTCCTTGCAATGTGTTCCCTGGTCTGTGTGTAGTCACTCCTTCACAAGGTAATGTAGGCTGGCGCTTTGTCCACGAGAACAATGACTGTAGCATCATGTGTGGGGGTGGTGTGTAACAGGTTGTGGGACCTTGCCTGTGCACTGTCAAGTTCACTGCA
This sequence comes from Triturus cristatus, assembly GCF_964204655.1. Taxonomy (NCBI): domain Eukaryota; kingdom Metazoa; phylum Chordata; class Amphibia; order Caudata; family Salamandridae; genus Triturus; species Triturus cristatus. Next base: position 165,695,118 of record NC_140579.1, read on the forward strand.
TGTGGGTTCCATGTCAGTTGGCACTGATGCTGACTCCAGACATGGGAGTTGGTCTCTCATGTGTCATGCCTTACAGCGCGCATGTCCTATGTAGTGGCCTGTGACATGATGTGCATGAGTGTGCGATACGCATAGTGCAGGGATGGTGACGTGTGTTGCAGTCATTACCATTCAGTAGCATGTAGTTGCGTGCCCACTACTGTCCCCTGGGGCACCTTTTCCTTAGTGGTGTATGTGTCATCATAAACGTGGACACTCTCAGTGTCTACAGCGTAGGTTGTGCTCTGTGCCATTGTCCCCTGTCACCATGTATATAGACGTGCTATTTTGTACAGGTGTCCACTGTGCAGCCTGACCTGATTGTCCTTCTTCATACTCACAGTTGCCAGTGCCTGTGTGTCTTGTTATACTCATCTGAGGATGGGCACTGGTACCTCATTATTTGTACAGGCGCACCTTGGCTGTTTGGCGTCCAATCTTGCATTTTGCCTGCCCCTGTGTTTATCACCCAGACTATGAGATGTTGGTGCCACCTGTGTCTCAACAATTTGCCTCGTGTAGGGGTTTGTTGGGGCGGGCAATGCCTATGTGTCAAATCCTGATTTCTACTTGCTGGGTCTGGGCAGTGTGTGATGTTTGTCTGGACACACACGCAAGGTGCAGTGACCGAGTCATGTTGGGCATGTTTTCAGCATTACCTATGCAGCATGTGTCTCAAGTTCATGGATATGGTCCCTGGTCATCGGTATTTTCACCGACGCTGTGTGGTGCAGATGCAGTGCTGGATTGTCCCAGGGCCTTGGTGCTATGTCAGACTACGTTTCCTGTCTTTAGCTATTGTCTCATGCTCTCCATGGTGTTTCAGTGGCATGGTGGCTCAACCAACTGTGTGTTTCATGCCCTACATCGGTACCTTGTTTAGTAGATGTTAGGGATCTTCCTTTTCAGGCTATGCAGTGTTACCTATGTAGATTGGACTCATGTGACTGATGTGTACAGCTGTCTGATTAATTTCTGTCTCTCCACCCTGCCCACAGCATCGTCGGGGGACACAGAGGGAGACATGGACACAGGCAAGGCGGAGGGACCGAGCACCAGTGCCAGCCGTGACATCGGGGCTGGCACATCGAGTGGGACAGAGGTGGAGGATAGTGCGGCCGAGGACCTGTCGACTGGCACGTCAGAATACGAAGCTGACAGGTCCGAGGAGGATGTCTCCGAGTGGGCGGTGGCTGCACCAGCAGCTGACAGCGGAACAACACCTCGCACCGCCCCCTCAGTTCCCATCAGCCGCCTCCCACTTGCTCGTGTCCCTTCCCAGCGTGCCCGGTCACCGCATGTCTCCTTCCGGCCAGGCACCGCACCCCCTGCCCCTGTCTCCACTGCTGCCGCCAATGCTGAGTCTGTGGACATCCAGCGGCAACTGCAGGTTGGTCAGGCTGCGATCCTTAATGTCCTCCATGCCCACGGGAAAACCCTCACCAACATCGAGGCATTCTTGGAGGGCATTCATTCATCGCAGGCTGACCAACGCAACTTGCTGAGGTCCATAGACTCCACACTGACTGCAGCAGTGGGTCTCCTGCAGCGCGACCTCCCCCCACCTACCCCTGCCCCATCCACACTTCCCACTCCCATGCCTGTCCCACGTACACCCAGACGTCGGCATGCACCCACATCAACAGACACAGGCACCACACCAGCAGGGAAGGTCCACCGCACTCCTCCTGACACGCACACACAGGGTGAGGTAGGCACACCCACTGGGTCGGGGGGCAAACGTGTGACACGCAGCCATAGTGGGAGTCCGCATTCCACCCAGTCCACTCCCTCCAAATCCCCTCCCCTCAGCTCTCCTGGCCACATCTCCCCCAAGGACTCCTTCATGGCCGCTCTGTCCCTGAGCCCCACAGTTACACCACCACGCAAGCGGTCAAGGAAGTCCTCGGTCAGGGTGGTTGAGTCTCCCCCCCTGTCTCCACCCTCCCCCGGTGGCGCTGCGACCCATCCCTCTGACCCCCCCCCCCCCTCCTTGGGGCCTGAGGTCCCTTCGGGTGCAGGGGAGTCCCTGGAGGACCTTGCTAAGGTGTGTAGTGCCATCCTGGCCTCCGCCTTTGGCCATGACACACCCCCTGTGGTTGAGTCCTCCATCCCTGCACCCACAACGCCGCCCCTTTGCCCTGATGTCCCTGCGGTGCCTGGTGCTTCCCCCCCCCCTGATGCCCTCACCAGTATGGAAGACGATGCCATTTGACTGTGAGGCAAGGTAGGGGACACGCATCCCACTGTGTCCCCCATCCAGCTGCGAATCATTGACTGCCCTATGGGCTTTGTGAATATTGAACTGCCTGCGATCCACGGACATTGTGCTCATGCTGAATAAAGCTTAATTTTGTTTTCATTATCACACTACTGCTATGCTGGTATTGGTGTTGGTGGGGCTGCTACATGGTTTTGGGTGGTGTTTAAGGGTTTGGGTGTGTGGGATATGTAGTAGTGTTCTGCTCATTGGGGGGGACCCTGGGATCTGTGTGCCATCACAAGGTGTTGGCTAACTTCCTTTGGTCATGTAAGCAGTTACTGCATGGTGCAATTGTCCCAGGGTGTATTCCTTCCTCTGTGTACCCAGATTTCTTCCCTGCAGGGTGTTCACAATGCTTAGCGCAGAGCAGTGTCTACATGAGCTGTGTGTGTGACAGAGCCCTTCTACTTTGGCCATGCATGCATGGCCATGTCTCCACCTGCAACAATCGTGGCATCCTTGGTGATCACTGTACTTGTGTGTGGAGTCTGTTGACATGAGTTCATGGGGACATGTTCCCTTGTAGGCAGTATGGATGTGGGTAATTCCGGCCTCACACACATGTGTTACACCCCTCCTGTCTCTGGGCACTGCTGGGAGGACTCCACACCCACCCCTCCTGTGTCTGGGCACTGCTGGGAGGACTCTGCACACACCCCTCCTGTCTCTGGGCACTGCTGGGAGGACTCCACACCCACCCCTCCTGTCTCTGGGTACTGCTGGGAGGACTCTGCACACACCCCTCCTGTCTCAGGGCACTGCTGGGAGTGATAGGCACACACCCCTCCTGTCTCTGGGCACTGCTGGGAGGACTCTGCACCCACCCCTCCTGACTCTGGGCACTGCTGGGCGGCCTCTGCACACAGCCCTCCTGCCTCTGGGCACTGCTGGGAGGACTCTGCACCCACCCCTCCTGTGTCTGGGCACTGCTGGGAGGACTCCACACCCACCCCTCCTGTGTCTGGGCACTGCTGGGAGGACTCTGCACACACCCCTCCTGTCTCTGGGCACTGCTGGGAGTGATAGGCACACACCCCTCCTGTGTCTGGGCACTGCTGGGAGGACTCCACACCCACCCCTCCTGTGTCTGGGCACTGCTGGGAGGACTCTGCACACACCCCTCCTGTGTCTGGGCACTGCTGGGAGGACTCTGCACACACCCCTCCTGTCTCAGGGCACTGCTGGGAGTGATAGGCACACACCCCTCCTGTCTCTGGGCACTGCTGGGAGGACTCTGCACCCACCCCTCCTGTGTCTGGGCACTGCTGGGAGGACTCCACACCCACCCCTCCTGTGTCTGGGCACTGCTGGGAGGACTCTGCACACACCCCTCCTGTCTCTGGGCACTGCTGGGAGGACTCTGCACACACCCCTCCTGTCTCAGGGCACTGCTGGGAGTGATAGGCACACACCCCTCCTGTCTCTGGGCACTGCTGGGAGGACTCTGCACCCACCCCTCCTGTCTCTGGGCACTGCTGGGAGGACTCCACACCCACCCCTCCTGTGTCTGGGCACTGGTGGGAGGACTCTGCACCCACCTCCTGTCTCTGGGCACTGCTGGGAGGACTCTGCACACACCCCTCCTGTCTCTGGGCACTGCTGGGAGGACTCTGCACACACCCCTCCTGTCTCAGGGCACTGCTGGGAGTGATAGGCACACACCCCTCCTGCCTCTGGGCACTGCTGGGTGGACCCTGCACACACACCTCCTATTTCTGGATATGTACGCTTGGAACATACACGGTGGGGGTGCGCTCCATGCATTCGAGGTGAGGGTACGAGTCTAGTTACACTGGTGTGGTGGGGGTACGGTCCGTGAGTCCGCGGGTGGGGGTACGGGTCGTACTTACACTGTTGGGGTGGGGGGTACGCTCCTTGCATACGCGGGTGAGGGTTCGAGTCGTACTTACACTGTTGGCATGGGGGGTATGCTCCATGCATACGCGGGTGGGGGTACGGGTCGTACTTACACTGTTGGGGTGGGGGGTACGCTCCTTGCATACGCGGGTGAGGGTTCGAGTCGTACTTACACTGTTGGCATGGGGGTACGCTCCATGCATACGCGGGTGGGGGTACGGGTCGTACTTACACTGTTGGGGTGGGGGGTACGCTCCTTGCATACGCGGGTGAGGGTACGGGTCGTACTTACACTGTTGGGGTGGGGGTACGGTCCGTGAGTCCGCGGGTGGGGGTACGGGTCGTACTTACACTGTTGGGGTGGGGGTTACCCTCCTTGCATACGCGGGTGGGGGTACGGGTCATACTTACACTGTTGGGGTGGGGGTACGGTCCGTGAGTCCGCGGGTGGGGGTACGGGTCGTACTTACACTGTTGGGGTGGGGGTACGCTCCATGCTTACGCGGGTGGGGGTACGGGTCGTACTTACACTGTTGGGGTGGGGGGTACGCTCCTTGCATACGCGGGTGGGCGTACGGGTCGTACTTACACTGTTGGGGTGGGGGTACGCTCCGTGAGTCCGCGGGTGGGGGTACGGGTCGTACTTACACTGTTGGGGTGGGGGGTACGCTCCTTGCATACGCGGGTGGGGGTACGGGTCGTACTTACACTGTTGGGGTGGGGGTACGGTCCGTGAGTCCGCGGGTGGGGGTACGGGTCGTACTTACACTGTTGGGGTGGGGGGTACGCTCCTTGCATACGCGGGTGAGGGTACGGGTCGTACTTACACTGTTGGGGTGGGGGGTACGCTCCTTGCATACGCGGGTGGGGGTACGGGTCGTACTTACACTGTTGGGGTGGGGGGTACGATCCTTGCATACGCGGGTGAGGGTACGGGTCGTACTTCCACTGTTGGCATGGGGGGTACGCTCCATGCATACGCGGGTGTGGGTACGGGTCGTACTTACACTGTTGGGGTGGGGGTACGCTCCATGCATACGGGGTGGGGGTAGGGTCCGTACATATCCGTCCCCACGCTATGTGATGCTTGTGCGGGCCGTACCCAGGCCTTTGCCACGTGGGTACGATCCGTCCCGCCATTGTTGGGGTGACGTGTGTGTGGGCGTGGTACGACTCGTACCCACGCTCTTCAGGCGTGGGTACGGGACGTACCTGTCTGGTTGTGTTGCCGGTTCGCGTGGTGACGGACTTCCGTTGTGGCGGTCGCTGGCTTATCAGGACACGCCCCCACCCCCTCGTGGTGACCAGGGCATGGGAGTCAGGTATGTCCAGGCCATATGTGGTGTGTGACTTATGTGGTTGTTTTGTGGCCTGCCCTGGTCGTGCCACCCCCACCCACCCCACTTTCCCCCCTCCCTTAGTTATTCTGACCTTCTGCGGCGTCTGCGTCGTAACCTGTAGAGGAGGTGGACTGCTATGAGGGCAGGAATGACTCGTAGGTTCGGGTCCATGTCTGTCCGTCGCGTACTGGTACTCCTTGATCGCGTCGTCCTGTCGCGTAAGGGTCCTCCTTGATCGCGTCGTCCTGTCGCGTACGGGTCCTCCTTGGTCGCGTCGTCCTGTGTGTCCGTCGCGTACTGGTCCTCCTTGTTCGCGTCGTCGTCTGTCCGTCGCGTACTGGTGGTCCTTGTTCGCGTCGTCCTGATTTCCCGGCAGTTTTTGGCTGCCGGAAAATATTCACCGTGCGGGGTGACGTCGGTGCGAATCGTAATTCCTGGGTCGTGAATGGCTGGCTGCGAGCGTCCCGACGTCAGGTCGGCGCTTTTCCGGATCGCATTGGTAGGTTTTTTTTGGTCGGTCGGGCTTTTTTACGATTCGTACGGTAATGGTGTACCCGTGCGAATCGTAATTCCTTGTTTGTAAAAATTGACGACCGGGTACGCGTCGGACGGAGTTTATGCTCCGTCCGACGGTTCGTACCCGGTTTTTGCCGGATCGTGATCGGCACCTAAATGTATATGATGTAACTGAAAAACACGCAGCCGTCGCATACTGTACGCGGATCCTTGACAACATTTCTAAAATGGCGGCTAGAATCCGCGCACCCACCGTGATGTGTACGCTTTGGGTGCGCGACTCCGAAAAAAGTAAAAAAGAAAATAATATAAATATATTGCAAGAAAAAAATTAAACAATATTTCGGTTTTAATTTAAAAAAAATTTTTTTGCAATTATCAGAAAAATATATGTTATTTAATGAATAACATATTTATAAATAAACAGTTAAAAACTGTAGAAAATCAGTACAACAAATAGGTATAACTACTATTACACTTAAAAATTAGCATTTAAAAAACCTTTGAAATTCACTGAAAATAACCATAGGTTTCAGAGACGTTATAGTTCGAAATTAGCATTTAAAAAACCTTAGAAATTCACAGAAAAAACCATAGGTTTCAGGGGTGTTATAGTTAGCTGGACATTTCACTTGTACAAAACCATAGAAATTCCTCCGTTCTAGTTAGTTCTGCTAACTATAATTCGCGCGCCCGCAATGCACTGCTGATGATGTCACATATTACATCATTCATGACATGGTCAGTGACATCATTGATGACATCATCCACGTGACAATCTGATACCTCATCATACACTAGTATAACCTTTCATCACTCACTGTAAAATACAGAGTACCCTATTTGAAACCATTGACACACCAATACCAGTTACTATGTACCCACTCACTGATTCCTAAGTCTACACACACAACTACCCATTCAACAACAGAATCACTTATACATGTAGTCACTAATTAATAGAACACTATCAAATGCACTTATACACATATATAGACATTGACACATCAGCAGTCATCTTAGTCGGTTATGCAGTCATCCTACTCACTCATGAAAAGAATTAATCACACTTACATTTACTCACTTACACAACTATACACACAACACCTCATTTATTCAAACACATAGTAAGTCATAGATAATATGTTAAAAAATCACCATTACAATTATACACTAATTCATATAGTTACTCGCACGATCACTGACTCTTACACAACTTATTTATATACACCAACACTCACATACAATGCCTTTTATTATTTTACTTTGTTGAAGATGTACAACTAAAACATATATTCGCTCACCAACACACAAATAAATACACTCAGTCACCCAAACAACTGTTTCCACATGCACTCTTAACCCCTTTGGTGCCCGCCCCTTTCCCCGCCCTGTGCCGCCCGTTACATTAGCGGGCGGGGTTTGTGACGAGCTGGACTCGTCATGGGCACAGCGCCACCGCGGCCCATGACGAGTCCAGCTCGTCACGGGCACCGAAGAGGTTAAACCTATACACCTAGTCAATCAACCATTCACACATCTATGCATAGAGTTACACACACCCCATTCAACCACACACAAACTCAGTGTCCCATATAAATACTCACCCAACTAATCAATAACTAATATACACACATGTAGTTAGTGACCAACTGATGCAGCATGTTATACAACAACAGAGACAGTGATGTACACCTCATAAAGTTTAGTTACTAATCCATGTATTAAGTGAGACACTTTTAATTACTCACTTAAACAGACAGTCAGACAACTACTAAATCCTCCATACAGACAGTTATATATCCACTCAATCTTCAATACAGATTGGTATATATATAATACATATTTAAATTTCAAACTAAACCACATTCACTGGATGATGTGATCAGTGATGTCATTTGAGATGTCATCAGTGATGTCACTGACCATGTCATGAATGATGTAATATGTGACATCATCAGCAGTGCATTGCGGGCACGCGAGTTATAGTTAGCAGAACTAACTATAACGGAGGAATTTCTATGGTTTTGTACGAGTGAAATGTCCAGCTAACTATAACACCCCTGAAACCTATGTTTTTTTCTGTGAATATATATATATATATATATATATATATATATATATATATATATATATATATATATATATATATATATATCCTGCCACAAATGCTCCACTCCAGACCAGAGACCCTTGAAAGGTAGTGTATGCGCCGGAAGAGCACCTGGCTCGTAAATTACACAAAGTTCCTTCGTGATGCGAAATAATGCACTCTCAGGACACGCATCCAATTTGCAGTTCAGTAATATTCAATCCGCTTCTTCATTATGCGTTTCGGCTGTGAAGTGTGCTCACACATGTAAGCAAGGCTTCACAGCCGGAACTAGTAACGAAGAAGTGGATTAAATATTTCTGAATTGCAAATTGGATGCGTGTCCTGAGACTGCATTATTTCGCATCGCGAAGGAACTTTATATATTTACACATATATATTAGATCTTATTTTTTGGTGATATGTTGATCCTTGGTATGAATGATTGAAAGTTGGTTTGTGAAGTTACCCAAGGGGGAATGTCTTTTTTGACTTATTGTCCGGTTGGTGCCCTGCCCCTTTGGAATAGGAGGGCCCCTTTGGTTTTGTTGGGATGCAGGATCTGGACCAAGCGCAAAGCAGGCCTAGAGAAGCCTAATGTGCCCCACTTTGAAAATCAACTTTATTTTTCAAAAGCCGTTGTGTGAATAACTCTGATAGGGAAAAATAAAACATATTGCAAAGTTCAGATTCACGTGCTCTCTGCTAGCCACTATTAGGTCTAATTCTGAAGGTTTTCAAAATTAATTGTCACAGTGGAAAACTCATAATTTATTGCCACTACTATCAATTCTGTTTTGTTTTGTGTATTTTATGTGAGAACAGCTTCTGTTCTGGGAAATGTTTTAAAGGATCTTTTTCCATTGGTCAAGTTCTAGGTCCTTAGATTGTGCTACTAGTTTGTGTATAATAGGCGGCCGAATACATTTTCCTGAAGAAAACCCACACACTATCATAACTGATGTAGATCTGTGTTGTAAGAGGGGTAGTTCCTAATTCAAGTTCAGGATTAGGGTTTTTCTCTGTCTGCCTTGATACTTTCCCTGTGTTACATAGTTTTTGAACAGCACAGGTGCACAATTTCCTTTGACACCTTGCGCTGTGGAAAGTAGCTGGATGTAGATGGTCATCAGCAATGTGTGGCTTTTTCCAGTAGAAGGGGCACAACATAACTGTCTGTTGTTAAGCCCTTCAGCCTTTTCAGTTCAACTTAGATTAGAAGGCTGGCAGGTAGTGCACAGTCCCAAATAAGGGTCCTCCAAAGCAGGCTCCTGATATTGTGTCTGTGTTAGTGCATGTCAGTGTGTAAGAGATATCAGTGTGTATTTTTATTATGGCTGATTTCTGTGTATTTTCAACCTAACTGTGATTTTCCAGACTTGCTCCATTACAATTTATTAATGAGAAACAGAAAGGAGCTGCACTTATTATCATTTTCCTCTAGAAATACAGTCCTATGTTTTGGCTCAGCTTAAATTTTAGGATGGTGTCACATACAGTGGCCCAGATTTACGAGTATTTGACATCATACAGCACAGCAACCAAAGTTGCTGCTCTGTCATGCTTCAGAGGAAGAGAAAAAATTGGCCAATGTCTACTAAGATATGGTGCATTTTTTCTCTCCCTCTCCTCTGACACATTTTTGGCTGCTGTGCACTAATGCACACACGTTTGTGCCATAGTGCCAGGATGTGTGTGTGTGTCCTATAAAGCATAGACGTGTACTGGAAGGTTACCCTTCTAGTACAAAACTTGTCCTTTAAGACTTTTCTCACATTGTATGTGTGCTGTACAATGCCGCACACATGCAAAGATGAAAAAATGAGGAGTAATGAAAACACTTCTCCTCATTACGCCTGCTTCAAGGGGGCATAAGGTTTGGCACATAGCCCTGTCTATTTATGTGAGCATGTGTCAGAGTACCAGATGCGGCCGCTGAGAATCCTAGTATGGCCGACAAGGAAGAACCAATAAGTCAAACAGACAGCGCACTAAATGTCAGTGGTGACGTGTACCTACTTCTCAGAAAATAAAGAGCGGAGCTTACAACTTGATGAGAGTGCGGAACAGCTGTGCGATGTGGAGATAATCGGAGATCGTACAGGGAAGGAGACTTGGAAGAAGGAAGGAGGAAAGCAGCAAGCGGAGACTTTTCGTAAAGAGAAACCCCAACCGGTGAGAGTAGAACCTACAGAAGACCTAAACATTCAAGTGGGGAAAGACGGTGTGGTTACTCGAGCGTGGCATTGGGAGAGATGCCCTGAGGACCTGACCACTGTGGCTCGACCTTTGGGCCACGGCTTAAGGCAAGTGCTGCATTACCCTATTTTCACTTGTTTAAGGGGTTTGTGAAGGTGGTGGGTTGAAGAAATAGAGGTGCCCTCCTCTCTGCAACCAAGCTTTCCTCTAATGAGCACTCACAACACAACCCCGAATGGTTGAATCATGACGATGTTGGTGACGGGTCTTTTTATCCCTAGTATAAAATAGGCAACTCAGGTTCTCTTTATCTTCCTAAGGGTCATCGGTATTAATTGTGAAAAGAGAGGAAGATAGAACCAGCATCTAGAGCTCTCGTGAAGTGTCGAGCTCACTACGCCACTGGAGGCAAGCTATCCTGGCTGAAGAGGGGTGAAACCCCGAAACCGGTCCTAGGAAGCTTGATTCCGGTCCAAGGAAGACATGGCTTGGCAGTTCGGGCTGGACTGTTCCCGTGAGGCACAGGGTCAAGACTGATTTGCATATGGCCATGTCTGAACTGGGGAGGCGTGGTGAGCAAAATAACGATGGATTAAACCCAGATCTGTGACTGGGGGTGAAGGTTTTGCCATTGTGCAACATTCCGTCCATCATCTTGTGTGTTTTGCTGTTCGCCCTATGTGGAAAGGGTATGCCCAGACGTGGGTCCCTTGCTCACTACGCCACTGGAGTCAAGCTATCCTGGCTGAAGAGGGGTGAAACCCCGAAACCGGTCCTAGGATGCTTGATTCCGGTCCAAGGAAGACATGGCTTGGCAGTTTGGGCTGGACTGTTCCCGTGAGGCACGGGGTCAAGACTGATTTGCATATGGCCATGTCTGAACTGGGGTGGCGTGGTGAGCAAAATAACGATGGATTAAACCCAGATCTGTGATTGGAGGTGAATGTTTTGCCATTGTGCAACATTCCGTCCATCATCTTGTGTATTTTGTTGTGAAGTGACCCGTGACATCTCTCCACGGGACATTAGTTTATTCTGAACAACTGAGACTATATATTCATAAAGATCCGGAAAGCAAGTAAACCTAATTCCCCAAAAAAGGAACAAAATAAAGAAAGACTTATCTATTCAATACTTTGGTGTCTTATGCTCTCTATCCCAGAAATTACAGAGTAGATAGGGCATTGCGTCAAACCCCATGTGTGGTTGCATCGGAATGTCCATGTACCATACATGGAATGCCTCCTTGACGTAAAGTAACACAAAGTAGTGCAACTTTGCATTACTTTGGTGAACTTTCCAACACAAATCCCGGTTTGCATTGGATAGTATATCTCCAAAACACTTTGTGCCGGGTTTGCCTTACTTTTGTAGTTAGTAAATCTGGGCCAGGATCCCCCAACATGCTGTTCTTCAAGTGTTCCTTCTGCTTCCAGACTTTCATCTTCCAACTGGTTAGATATAAGCAATCATAAAATGTTTCCAATATTTCACAGCACCTGTGAAATAAGAGTTTTAATACAACTCAATTTGTATCCAATAAAAGCACCAAAAGATTACTTTGTTACCTTTTGACCTTTCCTCGCTACCCTGACTATAATACAGAGCAAACAGAGTGGTTGCATCAGCCTCCATCTGATGATCCTCCTGTGCCCATCATGTGTCTGCCACATGGCTGGGCAACCCTATAATATTTGAGATGCGAGAACTCTGGCTCCATAGTGGGCTGTGTTGCAAGGCCCAAGGCAGATCCACCCTTTAAGAATTAGAACTAAAGTTTACAAATAGCATCTTTCTTCCTTAGAAGTAAGTTCTCACCTATACCTTTTCTCAATCACTTGGGATTTTAGGCCTCCAGTGGTGCCCTATCTTGTGTCACTTACTTACCACTCTAAATAGCAAAGGAAAACTGTGTAATGGTGGCTTGAGCCAGCCTAGTGCTGTCCTGTACTGGCTTTCATGATTCAGCCCCTTCCTTCCATAATTTAAGCTAACCATTTCCTCTTTGTTGAGGAATGCATTTGGAAAAACAAGTTTCTATTTTGAAGAATTCACACATTGCTCATTAGGTTCTAAAAACTAATAGCAAGGCCCAATCTTTAATAATCTTAATAGTGTGTAATTGTTTTTCCTAAATGTAATGTTCTGATGGGATACCCTTGCTGTCATCATCTGAACCAACTCCCCGACATTGCTAAGTCTTTCCTTTGTACATTATCTTCTCTAACTCAACTGATTTATTCAGAGTGTGGTCTTAAGCTGTTTGGTTTACTTTGTCACATATATATCACATGCTGACAGGCCTATTCCTCCTCTCCATGTAGAACCACGTTTGGGGGCGCTAGATTAAACATGAACAATGATGTCTTCATGAACCCATCCTTTCCCACTCAGCATAGAATTGATGTCAGTGACAGTCACTGAGTTCACCGAGCTGGTGATTCATGGGATAGGGCGTATGGCTGCTTGTGATTGACATAGGACTCAGACTTGGGCTCTGGGAGGTTTATAACTGACAGCTCTCAGCCTAAATTTCATCAGTGCAGCTGGACTGTTGGACTGTTAGACTTCTAAAGCCCTATCAGATTTGTGTTCAGATAAAGCTGGATACCTTCTACCTAACTAAGCATGTCCTGTGTCAACTTCCCCTTATTTCCTACTCCCAAAGTAACTTGTTCCCAACCATAAACTTGACCTGTAAACATAAAAAAAACTATTTACCACACGCAACTCAGAAAAGCCCCTACCTGCCTCTGACTTTTCTGACCCCCCCCCAACCTAGGGCTTCATAGGAGGATACATTGTAATGTTCACCCCCCTCTATAATCTCCTTACCCTGTACCAGGAATATCTCCATCCCTTAGTGAGACAATCGCACCCCATCTTCCCTGCAAAAGTCCACTGCAGCGTACCTTAACTCCGTATGTTCTACTCTCCCAGTACACTCCTTCTCGCAAAAGCCTCTTGTACCTGATAACTTTTCCCCTGCATTGTCTATTGTTGCAGTCCTCTTGCCGCCCCCCACTGTCTCCTGGGAAATAAGCAACTCCCCGACCAGATGATACACGTTCCCCATCACTGGTGTTTACCTGCCAAAAAGGAACCTTACCATTTCCTGCCCAAACAGGGGAAAGCCCCTTACTCACCTCAGTCCTCTACTCCCAGGGAAATAACAGCAAAAACACTTAATCTTTTTAAGGCATCCCTGCGAACGCATTCCACCTTTCCTCCGCCAAACTGTAATCTCTCTGTGACCGATCTAGGCAAACCTGTTCTTTTCCAACGCCACAACGCACCGACCATTTACAACGGAAACCCCACTATCCATGCAGACATATCCTCCAATGCAGGCCTCACCACTGTACCTGAAAAGACACAAGCGTAAATATATGCACACAAGCTGTCCCCAACGTTGACTCTCCTCACTAACTGTATAGCAAAACCGGCAGCTCTCCCTCGCCCCAATCTCACAAACCTGCCCTTTTTCCAGCCCTGATTTGCTGCATCCATTGATTCCCTGGACCGAAAAGGATGAATATCATAAACGCCCGGGGCCTCCCTAAATATGATGTCCTACGCATAAACCTCCATAGTTGCGCTGCAGACCTCTTGTTGTCTTAAAACCTCCAGAAAAAACTCCCCCTTTTTTATCAGGCCCCTTCTTACGATGAGCAGCCCCATATCACCATGCATGCTTCACCCCCCTGCTGCCTGATCCCTATTATCCCATCATTCACCTGGCTGTCCCTTCCTACTCGGCAATTCCAGAACCCAGGAGGGCCCCGGGACCCTACATAGCGCCAACTCTGGAAACCATACCTTAGCCCCAATAATCCTGCGACTCATCTGCATGTGAAAACAGGCTTATCTATAACCTAGGCCAATTGTTTCCTCAATCGTAGCCCAGTCTCCTTCTCTCCACCCCCCACCCTGCACCTGCCCCCTTCACCTGCCAAGGGGGCATACCCTTGCAATGACTTGTCCCATGAAAACCATCCCTGCCACCTTGCCTGCAGTAGTGCCCTCCAACTATCCTTCCCTCACACCCTGTACAGCAACTACCTCCCTCTCCCACCTGTATAATCTCTCCTAAGCCCCTCTCTAAAAGGTTCCCCTATGCTTATTCCTGCGCTCTCTGGGTACTACCACCCAAGACCCTACCTGGCTTGACACCCAATATTGTGTTTCAGACAACATAATACCGACCCTCATCTTTACTCGAGTACCTGTGCAAAACTCAGGTATTGCATATCGACCACTTGCATCGCTGCCATGTTGCCCTCTATTTTTACCCACGTTGTTCGACCCCCCCCAAGCAACCTCGCAAACTTTTTGCCACCTGTGCAAATCCTCCTCATCCCGGCTGACCGGCACATATCATGTTGTGTCAACGTAAAGCCCGGTCACGACCTTCTCCATCACCTAATAGCGTCCTTCCTGTCCGTACAACCCTACATGCGACTTTACACTGTCCTGATAGGCCCCTGTACGTTTCTACCCCCCACTTCCCGTCACGCCTGCATGTCGTCCACCACCATCACCTTGTGTAGCTTCTTCTCCATCGGTAGGCACGCCTCCCTCACCTCCGAGTCACAATCACTACCCAGAAATGACAACACTGCACTTGGACCTTGTGGCTCCTCTGGTGCCAAGTGGACCCCCAATGATCTCTTGCAAACTTGTCAGCTGTTGCTTACAGTCCGTCGCAACGGGTTGGCCCTCCCAGGAAGACGTCATCAAGGTAGTGTGTCACTGTCTCTTTTCCCTACTGCCTGAAAAGCCCATTGCAAAAGACGCTGAGACCCTCACAAGCATGCACATGATACAGTGAAGCCCCTTGCTAGTGCTTTGTCTACACTGATTTAAGACCTTCACCATATGCAACTTTTCCATCTGTAGGTGTGCCTCCATCACCTTCGAGTCAAAATCAATACCCAGAAATGACAACACCATACTCAGACCGTGTGTCTTCTCTGGTGCCCAGGGGACCTCAATTGCCCCATGAGCTCTTGTAAACTGGTCAGCTGTTACCGCCTGTCCGTTGAACCGGGCTGGTCCACCAGGAAGAAGTCGTCAAGGTAGTGTGTCACTGCCTCTTTTCCATCTGCTACGGACAGCCCCTTGCCAAAAGAAGCTGAAACGCTCAAAACCAGCACCGTATACTGCTCAGCCCATTGTTAGCGCTTTGTCCACACTTGTTTACCCTTCACCATATACAGCTTCTTCTCTATCGGTAGGTGTGCCTCCATCACCTCCGAGTCCAAATCAATACCCAGAAATGACAGCACCGTACTTGGACCTTGTGTCTTCTCTGGTGCCAAGGGAAAATTCCCAATTGCCACATGAGCTCTTTTAAACTTGTCAGCTGTTACTGACAGTCCTCAGAACCGGGTTGCCCCCCCAGGAAGAAGTCGTCAAGGTAGTGTGTCACCATCTCTTTTCTCGTATGCCCCGAAAGGCCCCTTGCAAAAAGAAGCTGAAACGCTCACACCTGCACAGGATATGTACCATCCTATTGGTAGCACTTTGTCCACACTTATTTGACCAGAAGTAAATGCTGTGCCACTGAAAATCTTCGGGGTGTACCGGTAGAAAAATGTAAGCAGACTTCATGTCATTTTGCCCTCGAGGCCCCTGTTCCTACCCCAGTCCTCAGGTTATGTCAATTGACCAATCTGATCTTGATATAATTTCTTCAACTATCAAACCTGACCTGCCGCTCCCCTCAGCTATGAACTATTGTTGCCTCCCCCAAACTTGTCCCGGTTCCTTTTTTGGGGGGAGGGAGCTTAACTTCTATTGGCGAGCTCATCCCAAACTTGTATGCCCCTCTGCATCTGGCATTCCCTAAGTCCTTCTTCACTTCATTAAGCCCTTCATCCTGCACTACCATCTTGCTTGTACTCCCTGACTGTAAGTTGTCCACCCCCGTCGTACCAAGGCCCCTTGTAGCCAGCCAGACACCTACCTTACACCCACACCTACTGAGGCAGCATCTTACCGTTAGGGATAGTATGCCAGCCATTGCTCTATGCATGGCTGTTTGCAGGGTGTACAAACCTTTTCCTATGTTGCCCTTTGCTCCCCTTCCCCTGCTATTCCCTGTTTCGTGTCCCCCCTTTTTTTTTTTGCTGAGTCCCTTGTACTCCCTTGAGCCCAATCCTCTTATTAAAAACGCCGTAGGACTCCTGTACTCCACCCTGGGTTCATCTGAGTAATCTCCCCCATACACCTCTGAAGGGTGCTTCTGAAAAACCTAACAGAGGGTGGTATACGAACGGAAAACCACTGGCCGTGCAATAAGACTTCCACAACCTGAATGCCCCCTTAGGTCTTTGGCAATTCCACTTCTTCCACCTTCGCACTCTCTTTCGTCCTAATTTCCCAGTAGTGCAACCTCTCTACGAAACTTCCTTCTCCAACACTTTTCTTTCACCTCCCACGTGTTGTAAGGTCCGCACCGCTTCGTGGCTCCCCCATATGTCTGCCCTTAGCGCTGTACCGCGTGTCTCTCTTTGTCCTCCCCTACCTGCACCCCTTCGCTGTTGTGATCTTCTGTTTTTGTGTAGTCTTTACCAGCCGTTGTCTCCCTCCCCTCGCCCTGTCAATGTCCTACCCGCTGCCTTTTGATCCCTCCCATCCCCATTTGCGTCCTTATACGCTCCTGTCCCCGCTGACCTTTGCCGTTGCGAGTCCTTACAATGAAATTCTCTCTTGCGCCCGTACCTGGTGTCAAGGTCGGTGACCAGCCTGGATTGTGCCCCCTAACCAGTCGTCCCTAGATTCCATCACGTTGTCCTGGGCCGGCCGCTTTCTTTTCGACCTGAGATGGACTATGCACATTGTTATTATGTCCCCCCACCCCCCTTTTTTTTTCTCTCCACCCCTTTCTCCTGCTATGAAACTGCTCATCCAAGTTTTAACTTGAATATCTCTGGGCAAACCTCCCTTCTGATCTCCCGCTGTCCCTGTGGTCGCATCGACCCATTGGGGGTTGTTGTCCCACCGCTAACTCCTCTGCTCACAGTTTTATTACGTCATGTCAATCCCTCGATGTTCCGGCTGTCCGCTCCTGACACTCTTGGTCACGTGGAGCCGCATGCGACTCACCCGAGACCGTTACCTCCCACGCCTGCTGCCCCTTAATTCAACGTAAGGTCCGGCAGGAGTGGTAATGGCCCCACCCCGTTCTACGCCGGGCCCCCGTGACCTGTTCCCCGTCTTCCCCCTCCCCCTGTTTCCTACTCTCCTAGTGGCTGTGGTCGATCCCCTTGCAACCCTTCCCCCTTCCACCCCTGCCTGAGCCTCCCTGAGGCCGCCCCCCCTGACTACACCCCCCCTTTGGGCCTCAAGCGCTTCACCCCCCACCTTTCCAGGTTGCCCCTCACCCCTCCTATCCAAACCTGCTCTTTATCCCTCACTGTCTCCTAGGGCTTGCTCCCCCCTCCGCAAACCCACCTGATCCCCCACTCCCTGTTTTTGGTTTCCTGCTCTAAAGCTGGCTGTGCCCCCCTCCCATCGCTGCTGGAGGACACCCAAGCCCAGCTATTGGCTGTGGGGCCTCCCCCCCACCTACCCCCCAGGGAGATGCCAACATCTTCCCACCACCTTTTGATGCTTTGGCGCTAGGGGAGGGGTTCTCCACCAGCCTCCTTATCTGTAACCCCCGCCTGCTCCCCTCGTGCAATTGAGTGCGGGCGCCCTGGCCCCCATTTCGCAGCGTTACACATGCGGCCGCATTGCAGCACGGTTGCATCCGCACACCCCTCCTCGCCACACCACGTTGCCTCAGCATACACATGAGCCCCGCTGTCTAACTCACGCGTGCGGCCGCCCTACCACGCAGCCATGCCGCACGTCCCACTTTGCCTTTTTACCCCATTGTCACAATAAGCCCCAAGCAATGCGCTATACCACACACGGCTGCGGCTGCTCTGCATCGCGGCCGCACGCACTCACCGGTTCCTCATCACCCTCATCATCCTGGAACAAGTATTGCAGGGCTCCGACCACGTGCAAAGGAGGCTCCAGGTGATGGAGCAAGGACTCGTATAAAAGAGACTTGCTCGGAAGCAATGCTCTCAAATAACTCGTAACACTATTAATCATGTCTGTAAAGACTAATATGCACCACATTCCATATAACTTGCTTAGAGGATGCTTGCATATGTGTCTTACTAACAAGTAACCCAAGAGAAACTTAAAATGGCTGCTAATGCGGGAATTTGCACTGCGCATGCGTCAACTGCATCTATACAGGATGACGGACTAAAGATTGGAGGGAACTTTCTGCTTCTGCGCACTTGCTTCTAAAATGGCCGCTTGAAGGCTCACATGCTAAGCATCTGCCTTGCTGAAACTAAAACATACTATTTACTAAATGCTAATGCAGGAAGACCTATTATAAGTAAATGGGATTAGAGTAGAGATAGGTGGTATACAGTGAAATCATTTTATTTTGATTTTAACATGTTTCTTTTTGACCTCTCTATTAGTTTGTATTTGGGCCTCTGAGCGATGCTAAAGTCTATACATCACATGACTCCTCTCGCAGGCGCAGTGACAACCAGCCAGAAGCCATGAGGGTGTGCTTGGATCCCGTCCAATGCCGCGTTCGCAACATGTCCTGGGAAAGTGATGGACATCCTGCAGGATGAACAAGACAACTGTCAAATATATTCTTTTTATTGATAAGATGTGAAATGCGGGTGGGAAATAAAGCTTGGGAAAATAAATTAAGGGGCGGGACCACTGAATAACGAACTAGAAAATTGTTAAAACTTAGCATGGTGTGATGATCATCCCCCCTTCCCTGTCCAATCAGAATTAGGAGTTTAATAAATTTGAAACATTTAGGGGTGGTACATGCCATTAGAAAAGTATAATTGAGGTAGTTTAGTTAGTTAGATGCAGATGGTGATGCTGATGTGTATGCTGCTGCTCGTGTTGCGGAAATGCTGAGAGACTGGGATGCTGTCCGAGAGCTGATCCAATACTGAAGAAGAATTGAATTGCAGAACTTAGAGCCAAAATGTAATTAATTAGAAGATGATCGTGGAAGAATCAAGGAGGGAAATAAGGCAAAGAATTAGAAAAAGATCATGAAAGAATCGAGAAGGAAGATAGTGTCAGAGACGGGTGCGATGCAGGCGTCGGATCTAGAACAGGTCATCTATCCTGTCCCTGAAATCTGTCCTGAAACCTCTGTCACCTGAGCTGTCCCAGGGGACCCTTCAAACACCTTGGCCAAGGGGTTGGTTTCCACACCATTCTAGGTAATTATAATTCTGTGTAGTATGTCATTGTACTGCTCTCTCTATTTTTTTCCTCTCCAAGTACTGTCATTGTAATAATATTGTTTAGATGATTTTACTGACATATTTGATGGATTGATTTTCCTTCCTTGGAGAAAACGGTGTACGAATTGTATTTTGCTTTGGCTCACATAAATTTGACTAGATAAACATTTAAACTCTTCCCTAGTCTGTGGCTATTTAAAATAATCAATTTACGTCATTTCACCTTATACTAGCTTAACTAAAAGGTCCATTGACCAGAGGAGAGTACTCTTTGATTCAGAAAAGATATTATTAGAAAATGTAAATGTAAATTAAACTTAAAGGCATATCACTACAAATTGACCCCAGCGGTACTTTACCAGCTTATGTGAATGTGTGTTTATGGGCCCAGGTGAGTATGTGGTTTGTTTGAGTATCTCTAGCTGGTAACCCGCTGGATCAGTTTTTCTGGTAGCAGAGCTATGGTTTTTTATTAATTAGTTAGGTGATAAAGATCGACATTTGAGTTATGGATTATGTATTAACAAACCTGTTTGTATTTTGTTTTATATTGTCTGGAAATTCCCGGGAATATTGAATAGCGGGTGATTAATGGAAGCCACTTTGCAGTGAGGTTACTCGTCTGTTGGAATAGCACTGAAAAGCTATGCAGGGCTGACAGTTCTGACTTAGGGATTATTTTTCGGATAAAAGTAAGAGTGATTGATAGCAAAAGAGTTCACTGGTGAAACTTTGGTCTTATATCACCTAGAAAGGGTAATACCAAAAGAGTAGCAGGTTCGTCGGAGCTTGGGTGAAGAGTAAGCGGAAGAGTTTTACTCGTAGTGTGTGAAGAGTAAGCGGAAAGGTTTACTCACAGTAAAAGAAAATCGACTATTCTTTGGTTTTAGCAGAGCAGTCAGAGTAGCGAATGTTTCTATGTCGTTATTAATGAAATTTGTATGAAAATTGTAAGAAAATAAGTTTTCATGTTACCTTGTAAAGGAGGGGTCAGTTGCTGGCATTGCACTGACGTTACAGAGGGCCGCACTGGGATTGGTTGAAGCAGCGGGCGTGTGACTGATGCGAAATTGAGGGGTCAGTAGTAAGGAGTGATACTGACGTCACAGAAAGGCTGCGCTAGTATTGGCTAGACGAATAGTGTGAGCCTGAGTTTGATCGGTCTAACGAATAGAAGCCGCGCTGGGATTGGTCAAACCTCAAGTGTAAAAGAGAATCTAATTGGTTGTCAGAATAGAAGCTGTAATAGTATTGGACAGTGGAGCTTGTATGTGGAAATACGATCCAACACTAATAGGGAATCGCCCAGACAGGAGATATTTAGGGTTTGCCAGAGACGAATATATAAAAAGATCTTCATCTAAAATGTACGGAAAAAAGAGAAAGATGTCATTTAAGCAGAAAATTACAAATTATTTTAAGAAGGTTAAAACCATTAAGACTAGAGAGGGAATTCTTATCCCTCCCCCGAAAACGCCCGCATCATTCATGATAATGGAAAGAGGTTATCATACCTGTGTATGGTTAGAAAATTGGATAGAATATACTAAAAGTGATGGAGTGTTAGCTTTCCAAGAGAATGGCACCTTCAATGGAAGGATACTACATAATTTGAGAATGCGAATGAATGAATTAGAGCCCAGACCTAGATTAACACAGTATGAGGCTCTAGAAGAATGGGAAACTGAGACATTTGAGCGCGACAGACCTAGAAGTAGTAGAAGTTACAGAGGATTTTTCCCTAGACAGATGCGCGAATCACGATAGCCAGATGAAACAATGGAGACAAGCAATGGTAACAGAAGGACTGTATCCTGTATTAATGGCAGAGGAACAGTCAGAAGGCAAGTGTACAGAGAAAACCAGACATTTGACAATGACAGGTTGTGGGGAATCAGAAGATGAGTTCATGGAGGACATTTTAACGAAAAACCCTCCACCATATCACGAAGGAACCAGTAGAACTACTCCTAGTGCCCGTTTTGGGAACACATTTGGTTCCGCAAGTCATACATGTGCCAATGAATGGAAGGGTACTTCAGGAGAAGGAAAGAGAAGCAATAAATAAAAATAGGGAAGAACTAATACAGAAAATACCTCAATTGAATACACACCCTGAAGCACTGACTATACCAGTGACCATAGGTCCGGTTTTTCCATTGTATGGGGATAAAACGATCTGTCACAAACCATCAATCATGACCACAGCTATAATTGAGTCTAGAAAAGATAATAATTGATGATCAAGGCAGTGAGTGCGATTCGGTAATATCATTGATGGATTTACCAATAAGAGGGCAGATAAATGAAACCCCAAAAAGAGTTACACCTAGTTGTTCAAAAGAAATACGATTAGAAACCTCAGCAGTTAAGAATCCCACAATAGTATCTCCACAAGAATTAGAAAGATGGGCGCAGGGAATAGATAAGCCAAAACAGCCGCTAAATATTTTAGATATTTACAAATTAAGAGTGGAATTGGAAGAGATGATAGCTGGAAATGTGGGACTGGATCGATTGAATGCCTACAGCGAAGAAGAATTGCTGTTTATTTGTAGAAGTATTACTAGAAACACGAAGATATTACATGAGAAACTGACAGAACTAGCCTCCGAAATGGGGATTGAGATAGGGATATCAAATGTATTGCAGAAACCATATAGAGCAGAATTTAGTGATAAGGATTTGGAAAACATGAATGTGTCAGGGAGAAAATTACAGATTAAGGAATTAATTAACATTTTGCAAAAATGGGGAGATGTAGATAAATGAAAAGCCAGGTGGATGAGGAAAAGGAGGAAGCACAGGCAAATCGAACAACTTCAGAAATTTTATTGAAAGAAACAGGAAAGGTAAAAAGATTGTGCCCAATGAGAGAAGTCCCTGGAGGAGGATATGTACATGTTCCATGGACTAGACAAGATATTTTGTCATTTACTAAGGATTTCCCGAGGTTAAGAGAAAAACCAGTTGAATGGTATCGGCAAGTTGATAGGTTTGTAAAGGTTTCTAAGGTTTTGTTGAAGGATTTGGATAGTATGTTTGACATAGTGGTACCTGCTGATTTATGAACAGAATGCAAAATTACAGTTGATTGGCCTAGTGATCAGTACCCGAGAGATGAGAAAACAGGGGCCCCTTCAGAAGAGGTAATGAAGAAATATCACCAGGTGATTACCTTCTTGAAAGGGAAAATCCCTCCAAAGGAAACAGATTGGGTAAAGATAGATAGGAGCGCACAAGACATAAATGAGACTGTACATGCCTATTATGAGCGTCTACTGCAAGTATTCAAGCAGTATAGTGGATTTGAGAACATCGGAGATTAGGACATGGGACATTTTGTGTATCGTTTTGTATCAGGGTTAAGACCAGAAATCTGGCAAATGATTCAGCAGCACATGTTGTGCTGGCAGGCAAAGCCGATCAATGAGATTCTTAAGTATGCCAAGTACTGCGGAGATGCCATAGATAATAGACGCAAAAAGTTAGAAGAAAAGGTAATGTGGGCCCAAGTGAAATTAGCAGAACAGTCAGAACTTAAACTAAACAGTCAGACAGGGGATCAAGGGAAAGGACAAGGCCAGAATGAAAATAATGGGGGAAACCAAAGAGTGAGTAGAGAGGAGGCAAAGAAGAAGTTTTCCTTTCATGGGTGCGGAAAATTGGGGCATTGGAAAAACGAGTGTAAAAATATTCAGAATAATATTGGCTCAAATCAAAATTTAAATCCACAGACGCAGAATGAATTGATAATGAGTCAGCCACAGCAGGTGGTAAATCAGCAGAGTCAGTTGCCACCTGCCCCTATGCCAAATTTTGTGAACAGAGCCAAGTACAGTGCGGACATCGGATTTCAAGGAGGATGTGATGAGACACAGAATAGTTATCTTAACGACAATGACGGTGCCTGAGGGGAGAGGAAAAGGAGTGCATACTTGGCGCATCCTTACCGGTAGATCAGTCAGGTCCATATATTGATGGTAAAGTAGAAGGAAAAGATATTACCTTTTTGCTGGACACTGGTGCTACCCGTTCTACTGTGAGAACAGCAAACATTCCAAACCTACCCCTCTCTGGAAAAGCGATCCAAGTAGTGGGCGTTTCAGATTAACAGATTAGAACACCTATTACAAAACCAATGGAGGTGCGTATTGGCAATTTTAGGGAAATGCATAAGTTTGTGGTATGTGACTCTAGTCCAGTAAACGTACTAGGAAGAGACCTATTGTGCAAAATGAATTGCACCATATTTTGCACACCGGATGGTGTTGCAATTCAGACCCCCAATGAAGACGGAGTCTACAAAATCATGTTCGCTAAACAAGGCACAGAGGTAGACGAGATGTATTCCTTAATGACAAAAGACAATTTACCAGATGAATTAAAAGCAACCGTAAATCCTGATGTGTGGGATTTTACAGAAAAGGAAGTAGGGTTAATGGCAAAAATAGACCCAGTGAAGGTGACTGTGAAGGAAGGTGCAGTTTATCCAAACACTTGACAATACAAAATGAGTCCTGAAGTCAAAGCTGGTGTTGCATCACAAATTGATCGAATGTTTAAAAAAGGCATTCTGAAAGAAATAATGAGCAGTCCCTGTAATTCACCAATAATTGGCATTAAAAAACCTAGTGGGAAATACAGGATAGTTCAAGATTTAAGACAGATTAATAAGATTGTCGTGCCTTGTTGCCTTGTAGTGCTCAATTTAGCAGTTATTCTGTATCAGATACCATGGAAGGCAGAATGGTTTACTGTAATTGATCTATGCCAAGCCTTTTTCTCCATTCCATTACAACCAGACAGTCAGTATCTCTTTTCATTTAAGTTTGAGGACCGTATTTTAGTATGGACTCGAGTTCCTCAAGAGTATACAGAAAGTCCTACAATCAGAATTGTCTAGAAACCTTAGTAGTGCCCAGGAAGTCAGTTCTAGTCCAATACATTGATGACTTGTTAGTCGCATCAAAAACAAGAGATGACTGTGTTACTGATTCGATTGCTTTGTTGAATCACTTGGCTGATGGTGGACATAAAGTGTCCCCAGAGAAATATCAATTTTGCAGGACAGGAGTCAGATATCTAGGACATCAAATAGAACGAGGAGTGAGGAAAGTGACCCCTGAAAGAATAAAGATAATAAAACAAATGCAGTTACCACAAACCCAGAGAGAGAATAGAATGTTCCTTGGAGTGGTAGAATGCTGTAGACAGTGGATTGTAGGCTTTTCTCTACTAGCCAAATCCTTACTACAAATGACAAAGAAAGGAGCAAAGGATCCAATAGAATGGGATTATGAAAGCATGGAAGCCTTTGTGAGGTTACAAAATTGTGTGTGTGAAGCCCCTGCCTTAGGTATGCCAGATTACACAAAAGAGTTTGCACTATTCTGTTGTGTGAGAGAAAGTTGTGCACTCTCAGTTTTAACACAAAGACATGGTTTGATGAGATGTCCAGTAGCATACTTCTCTGCTACTTTGGATCCTGTAGCATTAGCGTTACCTGGTTGTTTGAAAGCAGTAGCTGCAACTAGTATGAGTCTGGAACAAAGTGAATCAATTGTGATGGGACATGCTGTAAAAGTGTATGTCCCACATTCAGTTGAGATTCTTTTAACAAGAACTCAAACACAGTACCTCACTCCCAGTCGGATGACTAGGTACGAAAGAATCATATTGGGAGCTGAAAGTGTGTCAATAGTCAGGTGCCCTGTATTAAATCATGCTACCTTATTGCTAGATGTACGAAGAGAGGAGGTGTCAGATGAAGTTGAGCATGACTGTTTTTATGTGACTTAACTGTGTACTAAACCCCGTCCAGACATTCAGGAAGAGCCTCTGAAAAATGCTGAACATGAGCTATTTGTAGATTGCTCGTGTTAAGACATGAGGAGGGAGGATTAAGTGCTGCTTACGCAGTGTGCACATTGGCCGGAACAGTTGAAGCATCCTATTTACCCAGAGTCAAATCTGCACAAGTAGCCGAATTGATAGCTTTGATTAAAGCCTGCAAAATTGGGAAAAATTGGAAAGGAACCATTTTTACTGATAGCCAGCATGGTTATGGGGTTGTGCATGATTGTGGTCAGCTTTGGATGCAGAAGGATTTCATGACTTCATCAGGATCCCCAATTAAAAATGGAAAATTTGTGAAAGAACTACTTGAAGCAATACAATTGCCAAAAGAAGTGGCAGTGGTCAAATGTCCTGCACATCAGTCAGCAGATGACTATGTGACAGCTGGTAATAAGTATGCTGACCAGGTTGCCCAGTATTGTGCCAGAAATAAATTGGCAGTGAACAAGAAAATTGAAACAAGTGGAATTAGCTGCCAACTTATGTTACTCTCCGGAATAGAAACATGGGAAGAAGTAAGACAACTACGGGATCAAGTGGAAATGAGTGAAAGAGAAGAATGGATAAACATAGGATGCCAGAGGAGGACAGAGGATGATGGGTGGATTTATCTGGGTGGCAGGCTAGTAATGCCAGATTGTCTGCTTTCACAGATGGCCAGAATGTGTCATGAAGATACACACATAGGTAGGGACGCCATGATCAGACTCTTTAGACAGGATTGATTTAATCTAAAGTTCAGGAATGTCGCAGAGAGTCTATGCCAGAGATGCCTAACCTGTCAACAAATGAATCCAGGCAGGAAAACAGTGGTCAGTTGTGGAAGAATTGGAAAGGCAGAAGGACCATTTGTAAGGTTGCAGGTAGACTTCATACAATTACCAACTTGCAGGGTATTGAAGTACGTCCTTGTCATAGTTTGCTTATTCTCACGGTGGGTGGAAGCATACCCTACTAGAAGAAATGACAGCATAACAGTCGTCAAACTACTGTTGAGGGAATTAATTTCACGATTTGGTTTTCCAGTAACTTTGGAATCAGATAGAAAGTCTCATTTTAATAATGAAATAATTTAATTAATCTGTGTAGCGTTTAAAATTGAACATAAACGGCACTGGGCATATCACCCAGAGGCTTCTGGAGTGGTTGAACAAATGAATGGCACAATAAAGGCAAGATTGGCAAAGGTATGTGCATCCACACAGCTGGAGTGGCCTGATGCTTTACCTCTTGTTCTGATGGGACTCAGAAGTATTCCTGACAGAAATACAGGATTGAGTCCCCATGAAATTCTCATGGGAAGAGCAATGAGACAAGCATGTATACCAGGACACAAACTGTTGAATATATCTGATGATCTGGTATTAGACTATTGCAAAGGATTGGCTGACCTAGTGCGTTCTGTCTCTCACCAGGTTGGAGAGGATGCAGTTGCCAGGCTGCCAATTCAAGCACATGATCTGAATACCGGTGACTGGATGGTGGTGAAGAATCACACTTGAGAGTCGTGCCTAGCACTCAGGTGGGAAAAACCACATCAGGTTATACTGGTTACAACAACAGCAGTACAATGTGCAGGTTTGCCTAACTGGATTCACGCAAAGCATACTAAAAGAGTACCAGCGCCTGACGAAGAAGGACCACAACTGACTCATGCAGTTGAGGCCGCTGAAGGTTGTGCAGCTGAAGGATCTAGGATTTCAGATCCTGAAGTAGCTGACCAAGAACAACCGAGGACAAGTCAAGACGACTGGATACCAGTGGTTGACATACCCGAAGTGATTGTAAAAACAAGAAGCAGAACCAGGTTAGAGAGACAGGAAAATAGAGAGGGCCAGATAGGCGTAGAAGAACAAGCTCAGGGAAGGGAAAATCAAACTGTTGGAGATCCTGAGCAGGATTAGACAAGGAAAGAACAATATACTCAGACAGAGGTGAACGAAAACGTTCACGGATCTGAGGAGGGACAGCTAGGTCTAGAAGAACACGTTCAGGCTGCAGAAAACCAAAGTGCAGTAAGACCTGAGCAGGACCAGTTAGGAGAAGAAAAACAAGTTCAGGTGGAAGAAAAGGAGCAAATAGAAATAAAACCTGAACAGGGTCAGAAAAGGAAAGAAGAACATGTCCAGGCAGATGAGGCTACAGCTATAAGTCCTGGACAAGGACAGACAGAGAGGGATTCTGAAGATGAAGATAATCAAATTGTGCCACAACTTAACGAAAATAAAAGAACACTCAAAGAAAGTGACAGTGCAGTACAAGCAAAAAGGGTCAGAAGAGGTGATAACTGGCCAGGTGGTGTTAAAAGGTTAAAATATCACTTCAGAACAGTAAGTGAAGAACCTGAAGAAGTAAACAAAGTCACTAGCCAGACTGGGCAATCAACTAGTAGGCCTCAACGGAGAAGTCAAAGACTTATGATATTAAATAATAAGTTCAAAGGTCCTGAATGGACTTACGTGATTTTTGACGAATTCGAGAATTTAGATTTAAATTAAGAAAGTGATGAAGAAAAAATTGCAGAACAGATTGACGAAGAAGTGAGATCCACTTGAAAATCCCAGAATTAAAAATCCCATAGGCAAATTAGAAGTAAAGAAGAGAAATCTTCTTAGTCCAAAATGGCTGATGATAGGGTTGTTGGAAGAGCAGAACGAAATTGTATAAAGAAATATTGTAAAATATGTGTATGTAGTATATTTTTAGTACTCATAAGTTGGTTAATATTAACAGTGGCCATCCCTTATTTGATGGTGACAGAAAAGAGAAATAACACAACACTAATGAAAAAGTAGCTAACATTAAAGGAGATAGAGTAGCATTAGAAGAATCAGATGAGTCAAATATTAAAGATAGAGTAGCATTAGGAGCACCAGATGAATTAGACTTACACCACACTGTGACAAACAATGACACTGCTTTAAATGTATTTACAAAGTTATTAGTGCAATATGTAGACACTATGGAAGTCAGTGATTGTTATGTATGTATGAAATTACCTGCATCAGTAGCAGAAGGTGTAACATATCACCATTTACCATTAACATATGGTATTTCATGTAGTATTTTGTCAAGTTTATTTTATAGAACAGGAAAATTACAGTATTATTATTCTAACTTAGATGTGATTTTTTCAGAGGTTCCTATTCGAAAGAGTATGAACCCAGTTCTTAGTACTAAGGATGCATTGTTTATGGGTGAATATTTTCTAACCATGAAAACAATAGATATAGCTGAAGCGCATAAGCACAACTTAACATGTACATGACACAAAAAAATATATATTTTTGAATTTAGTAGAGGAAAGGAGACAGGACTTCCAAAGAAAGGCTTCTGAAAAGAAACCTCAGACTCCTCAATGGGCTGAGAAGGAGGATGTTTATACAGCTGGCAAGACTCATGCTGCGATGTCCTTGGATTTTGAAAAGAAAGGGAAGATCTGCCTCCATAAGTTAAAGACTGACTATAACAATGCATTCATTGGTTCCAGTGTATGTGAACATAATTTCTTAGTTATCGGGGGATGGGGACTAAAAGGTGGAACAGACCCAGAATTTCCGAGAGTTTATTACGTGTGTGGGAATAAAGCCTTTTTTAGGCTGCCTGCACATTGGTACGGGAGTGGCTATTTTAGAATAGTATTCCCGAAAGTGTACCATGTGAAAAGAATCACTGGAAGCAATGAAGACACAAAGGAACTAACACGTATCAAGAGATCTAGTTTTTCAAAAATAGTAGGTGATATATTTAGTGTATTGATACCTTCAGTGGGAGTAATTCTAAATTCACGGAAAATTTGTCAGTTATCTACAGCAGTTGATCGTCTATCGACTGATACTGCTGGGGGTTTCTTAATGATCAATACAGAAATGGTTGCAATTAGGTCAATGGCAAAAGTGGGCGGAGTCTGTAAAATGCTGAAAGCGGAACATTGTTAAAAGTGTTGAAATTGGAGGATACATTAAAAATATTACGAAATTGGAGGAAGATTTGAAACCACTGGAGTTTGACAGTGTATGGAAGAAATTAACCAATAGTATTACTACCATAGGGAGCTGGTTTACTAATATAGGTAAGAGTATTATAGGTCAAATAATACTACTGATACTTGGAATAACAATGATGGTTTTAGCAATAATGATATGGCGCAAACGCTGTAAGAAAAGAAAAAGATATGAAGTGAACGAAAAGGGAAAGAAAAGGAAGTATGATGAAATTCAGTTGGAAGAAACGAAGGGAGATTTATACAAAAAGATGAAGAATTTACAATACAATAATGAAGAAGGAGATGAAAAGACTGAAAAGGCAGAAAAGGCAGTTGAGATGTGCTAAAGTTGGCATCTGATTTGGTGATAGGTAAATTGGTGATGGCACAAATTCCATCAGAGAGGGGATTGATGGAGCAAGGACTCATATAAAAGAGACTTGCTCAGAAGCAATGCTCTCAAATAACTCGTAACACTGTACTAATCATGTCTGTAAAGACTAATATGTATCACATTCCATATAATTAGCTTAGAGGAAGCTTGCATATGTGTCTTACTAACAAGTAACCCAAGAGAAACTTAAAATGGCTGCTAACGTGGGAATTTGCACTGCGCATGCGTCAACTGCATC
Source organism: Triturus cristatus (assembly GCF_964204655.1). NCBI lineage: Eukaryota > Metazoa > Chordata > Amphibia > Caudata > Salamandridae > Triturus > Triturus cristatus. The sequence continues at coordinate 165,725,199 of NC_140579.1, forward strand.
TATACAGGATGACGGACTAAAGATTGGAGGGAACTTTCTGCTTCTGCGCACTTGCTTCTAAAATGGCCGCTTGAAGGCTCACATGCTAAGCATCTGCCTTGCTGAAACTAAAACATACTATTTACTAAATGCTAATGCAGGGAGACCTATTATAAGTAAATGGGATTAGAGTAGAGATAGGTGGTATACAGTGAAATCATTTTATTTTGATTTTAACATGTTTCTTTTTGACCTCTCTATTAGTTTGTATTTTGGCCTCTGAGCGATGCTAAAGTCTATACATCACATGACTCCTCACGCAGGCGCAGTGACAACCAGCCAGAAGCCATGAGGGTGTGCTTGGATCCCGTCCAATGCCGCGTTCGCGACATTTCCTGGGAAAGTGATGGACATCCTGCAGGATGAACAAGACAACTGTCAAATATATTCTTTTTATTGATAAAGATGTGAAATGCGGGTGGGAAATAAAGCTTGGAAAAATAAATTAAGGGGCGGGACCACTGAATAACAAACTAGAAAATTGTTAAAACTTAGCATGGTGTGATGATCATCCCCCCTTGCCTGTCCAATCAGAATTAGGAGTAATTCAGGATCCAGATCGCCGGTGGTCCCATACTTGCTTTCAAAGCGCGGTTCACCAACTCCCTGAATTGACCTACGCACAAGCCACCCTGTCCAATAAAAGATAACCTTACCCCCAGTTGATGGGCCCTAGTCCTGACAGACCCTGAAAAGAAATTCTTCAAACGGCGAACATATGAGTGCCCTATCACCCAAACATGTTGATCTTCCTGGTGCGAAGAGTGAACTAGCGCCACCATTTCTGTTGCTCGCCAGAAGCTCGCCGTCCGACGCTCTCCTGTTTGCTCCTGTGGTTTGTGAGTGTGAACGAGTGTAGGCTTCCCCTCTGAGTCACAGGATGAAGAAACTGTGAATGACGTGGAAACAAGAGAGCCAAGGTAAATGCCTTGCCACGCTGGCATGCAGCACACAATTACAAAAACTGCACCTAGCACTATCTGATAGTGAAATATACCCCTCTCTCTGAGTCACAGGAAGAAGGGAAACAACCCATTGCACACTCAAAAACGGACAGTCACACCATGCTAGAGCATGTGCAGCTGCACATATCTCTTGTAACAGTTAGAGGACCACCTACCGATCCTCTTGAGATGCTCGTCCCCCAGCCCTCTTGCTGCTGCTTCAGTGGCTGCCCCTATCCTGAAAGAATGAGTCCCGAAGTCGGCAGTGTCTAGCCGGGCATTCTTCAATGCCAGAAGCATGACTCTCCTGAACTGGAATACCGTGAGTAGTGACCCGTCCCCATGTATCAAGAGAGGCCCTCTCGTGGTTTGTGCCCGTTGGGCCATAAAGGCCTCAAGCCTGTAAACAGGGCAGCATGAAGTGTCCCCTGCCCTGTGTAATACTATGCTCTCTCCCCTACCATCTTGATCAGTTTTTGACTTTAGGATGGAAATCCCCCAAGAAGAAACAAAAAGACCAAAACGCCCCTTCGTAAGCACTTCTGGTTCTGGGCGCTAGGCTAGCTGCCACGAGGTTCGATACTCGGGGGCACCAAGCTGCAAAAGCTGTTCTGGGAAAGGTGTTGGGTGCACTGCTGCCTCTGGGATGTGTGACCTGAAAGCCTGCATTTTAAAACGAGACAATGCATCAGCCGCGTGGTTCAGAATACCTGACACGTGTTTAGCTTTAAAAAGGACATTCAATTTCATGCATTGCAACACAATCTCCTTCAACAAACGCAGCATCATGCCGCATTTAGCCGTTTGGCTATTTATGCATTCTACTACTGCCATGTTGTCAGACCAGAATATTACAGACTGGTTTTTTAGTCCCTCCACCCATACAGTCAGCGCCACTAGAATTGGAAAAAGCTCTAGGAAGTTTGTTAGTGGTGAGCCCAGATTTCCTACACCAATCTGGCCATCGCTGAGCTACCCACTCGCACCCCAGGATGGCCCCGAATCCCTCGCTACCTGCAGCGTCAGTCATTAGTCCTAGCTCCGGGCTGGACCTAAGTGGGCTGGGCCACACCACTCTCCCATTAAAGTCACGCAAGAATGCTTTCCAAATCAACATGTCCTGCCTGACTTCACCGGACAGCCTGGTGTGATGATGCTTCTCACTGAGGCCTGACATGTGCGATGGTGCGGGAAAATGGGCGCGCCATTGGGATTCTGCGTAGTGCGAAATTCAATTGCCCTACCACCTGCTGTAACTGGTGCAGCGTAACCTTATCTTTGTTGAGGCAGTGTTGCAACTCCACCCCGAAATCTTTGACTTTGTCAGCTGGTAATCTCGAGACCCCTTGGAGAGAATCTAGTTCAATCCCCAGGAATTCAATCGCTGTGCTTGGTCCCACTGTCTTACTGGGTGCCAGAGGCACACTGAACTCTTGCATCAAGGTGCAAAACTTTGACAATGCTGCCCCGTATTCCCCAGAGTCTGGTGCCCCCAGAAAAAGAAAATCATCCAGGTAATGTAGCACCCATTGATGCCCTGACTCCCTCCTGAATGCCCACTCTAAAAAGGAGCTAAACTTCTCAGAGTAGGCGCAGGACACTGAGCAACCCATTGGCATACATTGGTCCACGTAGTACTTTCCCTGAAATTGGAAGCCCAGCAAGTAAAAATCTGCAGGGTGGACCGGTAGCAATCTAAACGCGGACTCAATGTCGGCCTTTGCCAGAAAAGCTCCCTGACCTAGCGACCTGAGCATGTCAACCGCTTGGTCAAACAATGCATATTTTACACTACAAAGTGTGTCGGAGATGGCATCATTCACTGAACTGCCCCTTGGTGCAGAAAGATTGTGTATCAGTCTGAATTCGCCTGGCGCTTTCTTAGGTACTACCCCTAGAGGTGAACAAACGAAATCCTTCATTGGGACGTCATCAAAAGGCCCCGCCACCCTACCCAGGCTTACTTCCTTGAGGATCTTTGCTGTTGCTATGTCTACATTAGACCTAACTGAAAGCTGGTTCCGGCAGTGTGGCACCCCGTTGTAGCCCTGGGCTGGTATCCTGAAACCTTCAACAAACCCCTCCCTGATCGTCCTGGCTGCTTCGGGGCAATTGTATGATTCTAACCAAGGTATCATGGTGCTAACGTTAACTGGGGATCTAGCCTTTCCTAAAAGTAAATTGCTATTCTTGCCCCCTTTAACCCTGGATTTTTTGTGACACCTGGACTCGGGGTGGGATGCGTTACCACAATAACCACAGGAATGCTTGAACCTACATGTGCCTGGCGCTCTACTGCAAGTTCTCTTGTTAAAATCAAAACAGACGCCTTTTTTACCAGTGTTCCTTGTCTTCCCCGTGACCCCCCCGTGTTACCAGTGGGGCCTGTTTTAAAGGGCTGGAACCGAACTTTGTCAGGTACCTGCCCCCGCCCATTATCCGCTGATTCCTGTACCAAATGTCTCAAATGAATAAACATGTCGGTCTGGTTCCATCTTAGAATTGGATCCTGTGCTTTTGCCCTCCTAAACTCTTTGTCATATTCTTTCCACCCATCACCTCCCTGTGTGGCATGGGCGACGGTGATCCTATTCTGATAACATGCCATCTCAGATCCCACCTCTGGGAAGCGCTCTAACATGATGGCCATGAATATAGTGAAGCCCTGTATCCAATTGGCCAGGTTCTTCTCTACTCTGTATTTCAGGATTATGTTTGACCATTCTTTGTGATGTGTCCTTTCCTTGTTCTTCTTAGCCTCTTCCCTTTCTGCCTCATCTATCAAGAGGGAAAACATGCTAACATATTCCCCCTTCCAAATCTTTTCCTTAGTCTCTTTAGACAAATGCCGCCCCAACTGTTCCCTCCCGGAGCGCATCTCCCCCAAGCCTAGCGGAGGCAGTGTCGCCCTTGTACCTGCTGGTGCTGTCTTGCATGCGTCTGTGTTCTTCGCGTCGCTGTTACCAGGACACCTTCGCCACCGGGGACCGGTGCTGTGGCAACGGGTGTTGCACCCCCTGCCGGTATTGCCGGCACCTCACTTGGCCTCCCGTTTCCTAGCTCAGCCATCAATTTTTTCACCCTTTCAATGGCATCGCCCCCCCCGGATGTCGCCCCTGCGGAGTGAGACCAGTTCCCCACCATCTCCAGCCAAGGGAGTACTACCGCCAGATTGGCGGCTGTGTCAGGCAGAGCTGGCGTGGCTCCCCCTGTCCCATCCCCGAGGGGGAGGGCAGGGACAACAGCCTGGTCCTCAGTGGGCCCCACGGGCACTGCACCACTTGGGCTACCTTTGCCCAGGGGGCCCGGCGTGTCTGCAGGTGGAACTGCATCACCTGAGCCCCCCTCGCCCTGAGGGCTTGGCGTAGGTGCAGGTGCACCTCTCGGTGCCACCCCTGCCCCTTTCCCACAAGGCCTGCGCCTGTTCCTCTTTGGCGGTGGCGGGGAGTAGGTTTTTGGTGGGACAATAGGCCGCCTACCTCTCCCTTCTGGCACCTCTGGACCCTCCACCTTATCCTGTAACCTGTTGAGGGTCTGTCCCATAACCTGGACTTGCTGCATTAAAGCCTCCAGCAAAACGTCCGTGCATGACCGCTTCTCGTTCCGCCGAACCGGAGGGGCCATGGCGAAAGATGCTAATTCATATGGGACCTGCCTGCACGTGTAAACCGTAGCCCCAGATAGATGACCGTGTCACCTCTTACCTTCAAGAAACAGCAGCCCCCAGCCAACCCTTGCACCCATGCAACCAGAGCCACGACCTACTGGCTAACCCAGTAGGCTCAGGTGAGCCGCCCGCTCAAACCCTTTGTGGCTCCCAGAAGCGATAAGATGCTGGCTAGCCGGTGCCGCCCAAGCAAGTCCCTCCAGTGACCACCAGCGACCTTTTGAGCCAGGCACAGTCTTGTCCTCCCCGGAATGCGTGCTGTGACTGTGCAAACAACAAATAAAGCCGGTTTCGCTGCGCGAAGCCCTACCTGTTTGTTACCTAACAACTTCTAATCTCTGTTAGCCCCTGCACCCTGGCCCCACGTGCCCTGAAACACTACACAGCTAGCTGACGGCTTAAAAAATGCGCCGGTACTGAAAGGTTCATACACGTGACTAACGAATGTGGCCTGAGTGAAGGACAAAAAAGACCCCCGCCACGTTATCCTGCTGCAATTCCTTCCTTGCTGCCCCACTCCCTCTTGGGGCACTCACGCTTCAGCCCGATTATAACTCGCTCACGTGCTGCAGGGGAAGCGCTTGCGCTTTAACTCGTAGCGCTCTCCCAATTACTGCGCTGCAGACCCCCAGCAACACTTACCCTGGGCACAGCACTCCTAAATATTTCCCAACCGTACTGAAGGAAATACCATTTGCCTACGTGGGATGAGGAGCCTGAGATACTGCAGCCAGCAGATGAGATAGAAGTTAGTGCTGCAAAAACAGAGCATCGTGAGCACCACGCTGAAGTGCGGGTGCAGCCAAGAGGGTGGAGTGCCCAACCAAGAGGGATGGGAAAGGTTGGCAACACAACAACGGCCGTGTGCACCATGTATAGGGATGATGGGTTATATTCGAGTTGCCTTTGGCATAGCTGAAATTCACGGAAACGTCTTACAGTCTCTTCGAAAATCAACAGAGGGATGAAAGCTGAACAAGTTTGTGAGCCTACATGGATAACATTGGCTAGTCGGGGGAAGGATGAAGGCCCCTGGCTGAAAGAAGGCAGCACAGACCACCCAGGACAGACACGGGAAGGTCTTTTCCTCCCTTAAACCCCAGCAGCAGCACCAGGCAGGCCTCCAGGTGTACACAAGCTGACAGACGCACTGCCGCTCTACGAGTCAAAGTGTGTGGGGGAGGGTTAATTTTTCTGGCTGCTCCCTTGCATCAACCGATGAAAGAGGGGAGCACAAATCTACCCACGCACCTCACAGCGCTGTTGTATCTTCACCTTGTAGTTGTAGTTTCACTCTGTAGTTGTAGGCCAACGTGAAGCCGTACAACCCCCACCTAGCGGTGCACTGCTATGAAAACTTCAAAATATTCTAAAGGTGGGGGATCCATGGTTAGAAGTATCCATCAAAAGTGCTGACATTTTAGCTAGAAAAACTTTGCATGTTGACATTTTCAGCCCCTACTTATAACGTTACAGAACACTTAAAGCCATAAAATGCAGAATTGTGATTCCTGAAAAGCAGGACTGACTGAAGGCGTCCGTGTCACACAAGAGGATGCGCTACTTGCCGACTAGGTAAAACATTTTTAATAAGAAAGATTTTGTTTTTGAAGTTCAACCTTTGTCTTGGCAGCAATCAGACGTTAATTACTGAAGTGGGGATCACATTTCATGTGGAGTTACAGATGCGGGGCCCTATGGCACATCACCACCTATAACCCCACGCCTCTGTGTCAAGCTCTGAAGCAGCGACAGGAACAAAATAACTCGCCTGAACCTTGAAAATGAACAGGAAGTCTTACTCCTGGCGCCTCTGCATGGTCAGTGACTGGCTACCGCCCTCCCCCTATGACCACACCACCCCCGGACACAGCACCTAGACGTGGTATCTTTGGAAGGCGGGAGGTCAAGAGACCCCCCGGCCGTATTTATTAAGTACAAAAACAATAAATTTTAAATTTGCATGATAAACAGTTATACAAAAATTCAGCAGGACATTAGATACATTATTGTCAACAGGTGTGAGTGACTATCCTTAACAAAGACTCTAATACAGATTGTTTCCTAACCGAGTCTAACATCCTCCTCTGCATTTTTGTATACTAACATTTCTGGGCCATATGGCAAGGTCGCTAACCGGTGTCAGGTCCTACTAGCTGCGCCTCCCCTACAGGTGTGCGCATGCGCAGCCGGGCCCGGTAATTACCCGGTCCACGCCGTGAACTTCATTTACCCACTAAAGGAGGGCCCTTACTCTGCGCCATCCGGTGACGTCATGAGTATGCGCGCGGGGTGGCTACCAGCCTAAGGAAAGCGTGACTCCCCAACCCGCGCCCCTTTGAAGCACCAGTTACCTTGCCCCTGAAGTTCTAGGAGGGGCCAATGGCCCCTCCCCCTGGGCGGGCACCTCCGTAGGATGATGCCCGCCCCCTCAGACCTTCAAATAGTTGCTCACCGGTCATGACCTTACCGCATGCCCCCATACCTAATAAATACGACGACCTATGGGAGAAAATTCTAAAGGACAACTACACTGTCTAAAATCACACGTCATGTATAACACCATAAAGCTACAAGGGAAAGAAAAGGCCTAAACACGACTGCATCAGTTACACATAATACAGTATCATTCACTACCTTGGGAGAAAAAGGCCTACAAGAAAGCATAGTCAAGAACATAACTGCACAATACCATATTGATCACTACAATGGGAGAAAAAGTCCTAAAAGAAAACCTCATCAGAAACTAACATCTCATAACAGTTTCACACGCCCAATGCCCGCTAGTTGGACTAGCAACGCATCAACCACGTACTCCAGGGATGGTGGGTGGGGAAAATTTACCGCCCTGAGCGCCAGGGCACGTCCGATGTGGGGGAGCGTCCAGGGAACAAGGGGGTCACCTGGGCGCTCCCCGACGCTTTATCCCCCCAGAGGCCCGCCCCCCTCCCCTCCGACCCGGATGTCGATTAACGTCATCCGGGTCACGTAGGCAGCCAATCGGTGGTAGGGCGCGCCCCCAGTGAACACGCCCCACCACCGAGAAGTCCGGGGGAGGTCGCCGCACTGCCATGCAGGCGGAGGGGCCAAGAGCCCCCCCTTTCCACATGGTCAGTGACTGGCTACCGCCCTCCCCCTATGACCACACCACCCCCGGACACAGCACCTAGACGTGGTATCTTTGGAAGGCGGGAGGTCGAGAGACCCCCCGGCCGTATTTATTAAGTACAAAAACAATAAATTTTAAATTTGCATGATAAACAGTTATACAAAAATTCAGCAGGACATTAGATACATTATTGTCAACAGGTGTGAGTGACTATCCTTAACAAAGACTCTAATACAGATTGTTTCCTAACCGAGTCTAACATCCTCCTCTGCATTTTTGTATACTAACATTTCTGGGCCATATGGCAAGGTCGCTAACCGGTGTCAGGTCCTACTAGCTGCGCCTCCCCTACAGGTGTGCGCATGCGCAGCCGGGCCCGGTAATTACCCGGTCCACGCCGTGAACTTCATTTACCCACTAAAGGAGGGCCCTTACTCTGCGCCATCCGGTGACGTCATGTGTATGCGCGCGCGGGGTGGCTACCAGCCTAAGGAAAGCGTGACTCCCCAACCCGCGCCCCTTTGAAGCACCAGTTACCTTGCCCCTGAAGTTCTAGGAGGGGCCAATGGCCCCTCCCCCTGGGCGGGCACCTCCGTAGGATGATGCCCGCCCCCTCAGACCTTCAAATAGTTGCTCACCGGTCATGACCTTACCGCCACAGGCCAGCATTGTTAACCGACGATCTGGCCTCCCCCTCTACCCAGACCTAAACCAGGAGCGCGCTTATTTTGCAAATCCCTCCAACCAGGCCCAGACATTATTAGACCACAAGACGTTCGCTGCCTCCGTCAAGTGCACCCCGTCCCTCAAGTAAAAATGCTCGCCCCAGATACACCCATGTGGAATCGTCTGCAACTGGGGGGTCCGAAATAATTTGTCCAACTGTGTGTTGACCCTCCGTACCAAGTGATTCAACGCCCTGACCGAGACCCCCCCTCGCCACTGCCACCGAGGAATAAGTTGCGACCAAACTACTGTGGAACCCGGGCAAGCCCTGGCCACCCACCCCGCAGTGGAAATGATCTCCTCAATAAGCACGCGCCTCCCCAATTTTGCCAAATCATTCTCCCCCAGGTGAAGTATCACCACTGACGGGGGGGGCGCTGCTGAGCTAAGAGTCCCTGGAAAAAATTCCGAAACTGGCTGAGGCATAAACCCCCCCTCCCGAAAAATGATATATCCAACCCCTTTTGCGCTGCACTCGTCCTACGGTCTCCTGAAAGAAAAACATGTTCCGCACGCCTAACATAAGAGTGGCCCACAATCCAAGTCACCAATTTCTTGTGTCCTCCGTGCTGTGCCGATGTTGGTCGTTGTCGCCCGGTGACGAGTTCCTCCCCTGCGTGACAGGTTTGAGAAACTGCAAAAAACCAGAAACATACCGGGCGTGAGCACCATCCTGTCACAACATGTCAATTCGTACATAACTCTTGTAACGTTCAGACGACCATCTCCCCAGTGTCTTCACATTCTCCACTGAGAGACCCCTCGCCACTGCCTCGGTTGCTGCCCCAATCCTAAATGAGTGGGTGCCGAATTCCCTTGGATCGAACCCCGCCAGACTGACCGTTAGCTCCAAGACTCGCCTAAACTGGTACCTAGTCAATGGTGTACCATCGGCGTGACACAGCAGTGTGTCCCCCGCCGTGCACTCCCGCTGCCTGCAGAAAGCCTCCACGTGAGAAACCGGGCAGCAGGGGTTGGCCCGCGCCCGATGGAGCACTATGGTGTGACCCCGAGAGTCCTGATCGGTTTTTGATCTCTGAATTGTTATTCTCATAACGTCCTCCCTGATCTCAACCCCGGCCCACCGTAGTCCCCCCACTCTATCAGCTTTTGACCCAGCAACTAATTCCCCAACCCTCAAAGCCCCATAGAAGGCCAGGGAAAATGCCGCCTTGAACAAGATAACCTCCCACTGGGAGCTTCAAACACTGTGCAGCGCCCCCAATAAGGCCGTCAGCCGTGTCAGTCCAATGGGCCTTCTCCTATCGCCCTGGTAACCCTGTAAACGGCGCCAACCCCTCAAGGCCTTGCGCACCAGAAAGGTGTTAGTGGGATCTCGCACACCCTTACCCTGCGCAAAGAAGGAGACCGCCGCCCTATGTCTGTTCGCAGTCGCCACTGAGCGCCCTTCCCTGTGCATCGATTCTAGGTAAGCTGCAAAGCTGTCCTCCCCTCCTGGGCCCACCTAGCCTCCCATTCCTGCCCCAAAAACGCCCGGTAAGACAAAAACGCCCCTTCGTAAGCTGTCTTGGTCCTAGGGGCTAAGCTAGCAACCACGAGGTCCTGTAATCTGGGGCACCAATCTGCCAAAGTACTGCCGGGAATTGCGCCGGCTTGGGATCTGCCGCTGGAAGATGTTCCCTGAAAACCTGCATTTTAAAGCGAGAAAGGGAGTCAGCTGCATTATTGAGGACGCCAGGGACATGCTTGGCTCTGAAAACCACATTCAATTTTAAGCATTGCAACACAATCTCCTTCAGTAAACGGAGTATGAATGGACAGCGTGCCCCCTGCTGATTTATGCATTCCACAACCGTCATGTTATCCGACCAGAACACCACGGATTGGTTGCATAAGTGTTCCGGCCAGACCATCAATGCTACCCATATCGGGAAGAGCTCCAGAAAGCCAATATTGGTGGTCAGTCCCTGTGTCCTCCATTCTGCTGGCCACCGCTGGGCGACCCACCTGGTACCCAGAATGGCGCCAAAGCCGGTACTCCCAGCAGCGTCCGTCCATAAGCCCAATTCCGCCGATGTGGAGGGAGGACCTGGCCACACTACTCTGCCATTAAAATCCTCCAGGAATGCCATCCAAATAAGCATATCCTGGCGAATCTCAGATGACAACCTCGTGTGGTGATGTTTCTCCCGTAGCCCTTTCATAGCTTGGGCAATAGAGCGTGAAAAAGGGCGTGCCATTGGGATGACCCGGAGCGCAAAATTCAATTGCCCCACCACCTCCTGTAGCTGTTGCAATGTAACCTTGTCCTTGCGTAGGCATTGACGTAGGGCTGCTCTAAAGCTAGATACCTTGGCCATGGGTAACCTGAAGCATCCCTCCACGGAATCAATTTCGATACCAAGGAATTCCAAACAGGTGGACGGGCCCACCGTTTTTCCCGGCGCTAGCGGGACCCCAAAAGCCCGCATGAGCACGCAAAATTCCTGCAACGCCCAAGCACACTCCTGAGATCCCGCCGCACCTAAGAAAAGGAAATCGTCCAGATAATGCATAACCTGCCGGTGGCCCGTCACCTCTCTCATGACCCATTCCAAAAATGAGCTAAACGCCTCAAAGTAAGCACATGAGATAGAACAGCCCATGGGCATACATTTATCCATATAAAACTTGCCATCGAAAGTGAAACCTAAGAGATGGTGGTCCAGAGGATGGACTGGGAGGAGGCGGAAGGCAGATTCTATGTCTGATTTTGCCATCAATGCCCCTGGCCCCAGCGCCCGCAATAAATCAACTGCCTAGTCAAATGAGGCATACTTTACACTACAAATCCCCTCATAAATCGCATCATTCAGTGACGCACCTCTCGGTGCCGACAGGTTGTGAATCAATCTGAACTCCCCTCTCTCTTTTTTGGGTACTACCCCTAGTGGAGAACACACAAAATCGGGGACCGGCACCTTCTGGAAAGGGCCAGCTATCCTACCCAGGGACAGTTCCTTGCTAATCTTAGCAGCCACCACTGAGGGGTTATGTTGCACCGACAGTTGATTCCTGCAATGTGCGCTACCTGTGTAGCCCCCTGCCGGGATCCTAAAACCTTGAGAAAAACCTTCCTGCAGTAGAGTGGCCGCTGTGTGATTCGGGTACCTATTCAACCAAGGGATCATTGCCAAAACATCTATAGGGGTTGGTATATCCAGAATAACTGAACTACACTGGCTTCCCCCTCCCCCTCTGACTGTGGTTGCCCTGCTTGGACCTGCAAGATAACTCGGGGTGGGAGGGATGACCGCAGACTGAACATGCATGTCTGAATTTACAGGTGCCAGGGGCCCTCGTGCAGGTGCGCTTATTAAAATCCCAACACACCCCTTTCCTCTCATACCCCCCCCTGCCCCTACCCGGGACCTCGCTCCCCTGAGCCGCCCGAAAGGGGTGCTGAGGTCTGGTGGAGTACCCCCTAACCGCACTGGTGGACTGCAGTGGGGCAGAGCTCCCTGAGAACTGCCTATGCCATGACACAGAGTCAACCTTGTCCCATGTCAATGATGTGTCAAATTCCTTAGCTTTCCTGAAATTGACATCATACTCCTTCCAGGCATCCCCCAGGTACTGCTCGCTCCACCCCACAATCCTACTCTGGTAGCAAGCCAATGGCGCCTGCACATTAGGGGGCCGTTCGGCCATGATGGTCGTGAATACTGCGAAAGCCCTAACCCAATTGAGCAAAGTTTCCTCCACCCTAAATCTAGCACACTGTGCCCTCCATTCACTTGGATACATCCACTCCTTTAGTGTCTTTGCCTGTTCCATCTCCCTGTGATCCAGTAGCAATGAAAAAATGTAAATATATTTTCCCGCCCAAATCAATTCTTTCGTTGCTTGGGACACATGTTGTGCCAAATTCTCACTCCTAGAGGGCAATGACCCATCACCCAAGAGGGGCAGGGCCACCTCCTTACCATTTTCCTGCGCCGCGGCCGGTTGACCACCATCTGCCTTCGGTTGGGCGGGGCTGGAACCTGCAAGTGAAGAAGAGGAGGGAACCGCAGCTCTATCCGCTGCCGCTGCTGATTTAATCTTTTCTACCAACTGTGCTGCTTCTGCAGCATGATCTGATGACGCTGGTAACACGCCCCCCTTTTTTAGCCATGGCAATAAAGCCGCTATTTGGGATGCCAATTCAGGCGGGACCGAGTCCGGGTTGTCCGCTGGGACTACCGGCGCCCCAGGGGGCGTGGCCGGTGGCACCGGTATGGCAGGCGACGGAGTGACCGGCGGCGGCAGGCCCGGCACTGGGATCGGTACCACGGGCGGGGGAGCAGGCCCCACAGGAGGTAGCGCCGGCGGCATAGCAGGAGCTGGTGTAACGGGCGCCGGGACTACCAGCACAGGTATAAGCGCTACCGGAACCGCGGATGCGGGTGGAATTGAACTCGGTACTACTGGGGCTGGGGCACTGCACCTGCGCTTCTTTGCCTTAGATGTCTTGTGCGGGCTAGCAAAATCCCCTCTTGGCAAGGGTGCCTTCCGCTGCCGCGCGGGCCTGCCTGAGGGGACTGGGGGATCAGTAAACCTTTCATTCATGCGGGCCTCCAATTCATCCACTTTACTCAATCTCCTATTAATGCTGTTCATCTCCTGCATCATGGCCTGCATCATAGCCTCCATCCTGGACCCCCCTTCACCACCCATCGACCCCGGCATGACTTGGGTGCACCGCCCTACACTAATACCCTAATACAGGCGTAAGTATGCTTATTACCTTCACCAGATGGAGGATATACAGGGGGTTGTAAGCACCATGCAACCGTAACCGCAACGCCCCGGCTTATCCGGTTTGTCAGGGATGAGTAAACTCTAACGTAGACCCACCCGGCGGCTACCAGAAGCAATGCAATGCGAGCCCCCCGCTCTCCTCTTACCGTTCAAGATCCGGCGCACTCTCAGCCGGAATTTCGCCCGCGACCACACCGATATCCACCAGTCCGTTCGCAACGTGAAATACAAGAATGCAGCGTTCACGTGCCTAAAATAGAGAATGCATTAATACACACTAGTGTTAAATACAAACAATTGGTGAAAGCGGACTGCACCACGCTTAGAAAAGGTATGTAGCTTGAACTTTTACTTCCCCCCCACTGCCCTTGGCTGTTGCCCCTACCTCAGCAATCTCACAAGCAGTTGGTGAAAGCAAACTGAACACGCCCCACCACCGAGAAGTCCGGGGGAGGTCGCCGCACTGCCATGCAGGCGGAGGGGCCAAGAGCCCCCCCTTTCCATTCCCGACGAAAGCCAATGCTTTGCTGCGCATTCACACGCCCCTCCTCTGGAATATTGTTGGGGCTCGAGCCCCAGTGACGCTCAGAAGTAAGAGCCTGTGCCTGGGAACCATTTCCCTTTGAGGCCATCCTGCTTATGGGAAGTCCCCCGCCCGTTTAAGGTCAGTTCTATACACGAATATCGACTGACTCTAACCACGGTCCTAACATAGATGGCAAAAATAGACACAATTACGTTTTATTATTGAATACAAATTCTCTCCTATCGGTATTTTGCTATGGGGACGAGGGTTAGTCGCTATTTGAAATTAGAAATGAATGCCATATGGGCATGACAAACAAGCATTGGCATAACCAATAGGTCTCGCTTTTGGGACCTTATAAGTATTTAGTTATGCAGCACAATATCCTTGGTGCAACAATATCAACTGTTGCATGGCTAAACACTTACAAGGTCCCAAAGGCGAGACCTATTGGCCATGCCATGTAACCCATCAAATAAAACCATAATTTTGCCATGGTCAACATTAGACTGTTTTGTCAATGCCCAAACCGACATTAAAATCAGAAGTTACCTGATGAATGTAAATATTAAATAAGGATGGTAAGTAGTTAATCCTTAGGAAAATCTTTAAATATTCATGATGGAAGGAAAGACAAGTGTTGCATGGCTAACCACTTATATGGTCCCTAAGGTGAGACCTATTGGCTATGCCAATGCTCGTTGTAGTTGGATCGATGGCAGTTACAGCAGCACTAGTGTTAATAGTTATACCAGTACTAGTAGCAGTATCACTAGTCATAGTAATAAGGATGGTAATGGTAATGGTAATGGTAAAAGTATTTCTAAAGCGCTATCATTCATCCCAAAGGATATCATGGCGCTAAGATTAAACAATGTACAGAGAGCTGACATAGGTCGGTGATGGTTTTAATGAGTGTTAGGGAACAACATAGTTTTGAGCTTTTTTCTAAAGGTAAGGTAGCCGTCAGTAAGTCTTAAATCTATTGATAGGTTGTTCCATAAGTTTGCAGCTAAATATGAGAAGGCACGGCCTCCCATCCTGGCCTTCTTTATACGGGTGGTTACCGCTCTTGGGGTGAATTGAGATCTAAGATTTCTATTTGGTACATAGAAATTGATTCTATTTTTTAGGATAGTCGGGCCAGTATCATGCAGTACTCTGTGAGTGATGCACAGCATTTTGAAAGAGGCTCTTTCTCTCATTGGCAGCCAGTGTAAGGCTCTCAAGCAGCTTGCAGCGGAGTCATATTTTCTTTTGTTACATACGGCTTTTGCTGCCGCATTCTGAACAAGCTGTAACTTTGAAAATAGGTAATCCGCCATGCCGACGAATAGGGAATTCCCACAATCAAGTCTACTGATTAATAGTGACTGAACTAGGATCTTTCTGCATTCCAGGGGAATCCAGGGAAACAATCTTCGTAGCATTTTCAGTAGCGCGAAGCCTTTACCGCAAATGGTAGTTACGTGGTTTTTTATTGACAATGCATTGTCAATGTAGACTCCCAGATTCCTCGCCGTCTGAGTTGGTTTGGGGGGTGTACCAAGACTGTTGGGCCACCAAGTGTCATCCCAAAGCTGTTGGGAACCGCCGAACAATAGAATCTCCGATTTGTCGGCATTTAATTTCAGGCAATGATTGTGCATCCAACTAGATAGTTCAGTGAGGCAGTTGAGCAGTCTGTTTTTGGAGCCTTCTTCACCATTTAAGGCAATCATTAGTTGCGTATCATCTGCATATGAGCAGATGTTAACGCCCCACTTCTTCCCAATGGTGGCTAACGATGAAACATAAACATTGAATAGTGTTGGGCTTAGTGATGCCCCCTGTGGTACACCATACTTGATCTTTCGAGGAGTGGAGGTATAGCTGCCTAGTCGAACAGATTGCGATCTGTCGAATAGAAAAGAGTTAAACCAAGTCAGGGCTTTTCCCTGTATTCCTTTTGCAGCTAACATTCTTGATAAAAGGTTGTGGGATACGGTATCAAAAGCCGCTGATAAGTCTAACAATATCAGGGCCACCGTTTTACCCACATCAACCTGGTTTCTGATGTCATCCAGTACTGCCAGAAGAGTTGTCTCGGTACTGTTGTTAGACCTAAAGCCCGTCTGCGAAACATCGAGCAAGTTATTAGTTTCCCAAAAATTTGACAGTTGTTTGTTCACCAATTTCTCCAACACCTTTGAGAGGTATGGCAACTGCGAGATGGGCCGGTAGTTGGCTGGATTGTTTATGTCCGCACCTGCTTTTTTTAGGATACACTTATCAGAAGTGATGCGACCACTATAGTACTAGTGATACTAATAACAGCAGTATGATTAGTTGTTGGAGTAAAAGTTGTCTTACTTCTACCGATGATTCTTTGAACATGTTGTTGGTCATCTGTACTTTACATTTCGCAGAGTTTGAAAACAGTTGTGGAAATGCTAGTTTTGCCAGTTCTATTCCCTTCGCCTCCAAAAGAAGGAGCACTTCATCAATGTAACAGTCTGTAATATAAAAGCTGGTACCGTGTGTTTGGATTCCCTGGTATTAAAGCATATGTTGCTAGCCGCGTAGGCAAGGGCCAGGAGAGAACGTAACATTTATGTCTGTGCTAGGGCTGGTCTGGGAAACACAAGATGTAGTCACATTCACTTTCAGAACAGACGCGGCCCCAGACTCCTCAAAGAGATCTAGTGAAAGTTTCAGCCCCCTATGGGCGTCATGTAGGTGCAATAAAAGGCCTTCTTTACAAAATGGCATAGTGTGCACAGTGCCTGGCATAAGAGTGCCCCTGAGCTCACCATAAGATCTTTACAAACTCCTCATGGCCTGGGTCAAAATCAGCGTGAAATATGAGCGCAATCAATAACTCTGAAATAATTCAATGTAAAAAAATCACTTATTCCTTGGAATTCTGGATAAATGAGAGGTCACTTCTGAAGGTAAGTGAACGGCCTGAGTACTAGCACCGGGACGAATAGTAGTGTGGGGAGTAGTAGAAGTAGTTTGAGGGGAAGAGGTGGGATCGAGAGGAGGTTTTACACTCAGCGTGGGTTCCGTCGTCAGGTGTTTGGGGGTCCTTTGTTTGAACGTGAAACAAAACTGCTCAAGTTAGCATGTACATTGAAGAAAAAAGGGGAAGCGGGAAGAAGGTGAAAACGAACAGGAAAGATCAGGCAAACAAGCATTGCTTAAAAGCGGATGTCCATTCTCAGCGAGTGTGCTCAGACAGAGTGCAGGGCGGCCGTGTAAGTGCCACGGCCGCCCGTGAAAGTGAAACTGATCGCGATAAAGTGAACATGAACAAAGGGGGGCGGGAAGAAGGGGAACACGAACAGGAAAGATTAAAGAGCAAGGAGGTGGAGGAGAATGAAAAGGAAAATTAATCTGACGAGGAGGGAGTGGGAGAAGGGATGGGGTAGGGGAGGGGATTCACGCACTGTAAGGCTGTAAGGCTTAATGAGTCATTACAGAAAGCCAGATGGCAGCTGTGCACGTTCACACGCGCGTAACCGCATGCTTGAGGCCAGCAAAAGCCTTTGGTAACACTTTGAAAACCCAGTTACTAAATGTCTCGCCAGAGCAGCGCATGCACTGGCTCAGACGAGACCTAAAAACGGGAAGAGCAAGAAAACTGTGAAATGTGTCTTTGGGGTGATAGAGCATGACCCCTGGAGTCGTGTGTGTGCACATGTGGTCTCCAAGTGATTTAGGACCACTCACTAGGCAGCGATCACAGATGCCTGGCACAGATGGGTTGGCGGGGCGTGAGACCTCACCACATGCTCACGTGAGATGCCGCAGGCCTTAGGGCTATGGTCATCTTATTTTTATTTTTTTAATGCACTCTTTTGTTGCTGCGTAATTCTCAGCAGGACTCATGAGAGAACCACATGCCACTGTGCATTTTTCTTTGCAGAGGGCACTGGACAGGCAACAGGAGTTCTATAGAGAAAGTAGCGCAAGGCAACCCCCTAAGGTTAAATCTCTTCTCTTCCAAAGACACTTCCAAAACTAATACACCACTTTTCATGTCCCTCAATGAAGTTCTTTCATTATTGTAAATTTGTAATTTATGCCTGTTCAATCTTCATCCTATTGTGTTTTTTTGTGTTTTTTGTGTGACTGCCATATTTGACCTTTTCTTGTTCCTCGTTTGTGTCTGTAACGTGTAAATATATAATATTCTCCTCATGTAACATACTTGGTTCTATTGTGAAGCGCTCTGACACCTTTGGTTTAAGTCCACGCTATATAAAAATGCATTGAATAAATAAATAAATAAATAAAAAGAATAAATAAGGTGGGGAACAGAGCAGAGAACCTCCTTAGCATGCAAGCTCCACGTTTTGTAGGCGCCTCCCGCTTTATTTCACGGGTAACTGTTTTTTTTTTTCTATCTCAGTTTTCATTACAAACAGAGCGCTGCATTATAGATCCACAGTAGGAAGTTGATCGCAAAATACATAGTCAGGTCAAGCCCCCCCATATTTTCAATTTAGGTGATAAAAGCAAAGCAATGGCATTCTTCAGATTCCATATTTGAACCTTTTCACTGCCAGGCTGTTTGTGTGCATCTGTGCCAGAGTCCTTTTTTCTTATTTTGTAAAAATCGGCATTAGATTGTTCAAGCGCACGTCTTTAGTCTCTTTGTGCACCACATCAAAGTGTTGTTTTTTTCACCACATTCAGGGTTTAATTTGGTGCAAAAGTTGCAACAGTATCTCACTGCACCCGGAAGATATACTGAAAATGAGAAGATATCCTCATTATTTTTTTACAGATTTGCTCATTAGTGTATTGCATTTTCCCAGAAAACACAGATAGCAAGCATTTATCTGGATTCTGCAAATAACAAATTTGTGTGGCTCTTCCTAGGGAATTATCATTTTTAGGCTCCACCCTAAAGACGTCATTTATATACATTTATACACATACATGTCATTTATATTCAAAGTTTGATCTAACCCATTAACATGTGTGGTACATTTAAATGAATTAATAGTATGTAATCACTGGGATCACTAAGGGTTCACACATACGTGTATTAGGTTGATCAGTAGACTGATGTAATCATATTCATTACATATTCACGTTTAGTAATGATTGTTTGCTTTCCACTGATTTACAATACTGAATCCATTTTATTCTCAAATTCACTTAGCTTGATATTAGGCTTTAGCTTAAAATGTTTGTTTTAATGCTGCCAGTTTGCTGCTTTCTCTCCTGTGTAGGTGTAATATTGTGCTTCTCGTTAGCTAGAGAAAGGCTTTAGACTGCGGATAGTGAGGCATGGGAGAGAAAAGTTGACAGCGATTGTGGAGCAATGATGGCGAAAGAAAACCGGTTTATGGTTGTTGGAAACGGATAGCGTGGTGCAGAGCGGGTGGGCCAAACTCCAGAGGAAATGTGCTAAGCATCCACGCAATACACACAGGTGACACACAAGGCACACTCCAAAAAGAGACGCTACGCCAGATTGTGTAATAATAACTCTTGTATTGTAGGAACACAAGGTATTTTCAGTAATCTCTATACTGCGCCAACCGGCGCCAAGGCAATATTTACAGGGGAGAGTATATACATGGCAGGGCCAATCAGGCCCCTGCCAGAACCAGTGCGACATACACAGAAAATGACGTTAAGTCCATCAGCCTCAATTCTTGCAATAAAAACACATCAGGGCGTAACATTAGGCATTAGGCCGGAACACCTGCAATAAAACATCATGGCATCACCATATGCATACACGATATGAATGACCCCTGAGGCAGGAACGCTGTAAGGGGAAAACATTAGGTATCCACCTGTGGGCATAAACATATGTCGCCAGGCCTCGGGAGAAGAGGAGGGGTACGAGGCAACCCTCATTGATGACAGCTTTCCACCTCTCCTGCAGGGTGCTGGCGGCCCCTTTAACGCCGGCTGGCTCATCGCGGACGAAGTAACACCCCCTGTGACGTCAGCGGCAGGGAACCAATCAGCCGCGTCCATCCCCCGTAAGACGGAAGCCCGCGAGGAAGCCAGCGCGAAAGCCCATGGAGGAGAGTCAGGAGTAGCGGAGAAGGCGAGCGAGGAGAAGAGCGGAGAGCGAGAGGCGGTGGTCGGTAGCGGAGCGAAGTACGGGTACGACGGAGGAGGTGGAGCAGTCCGGAAGAGGTGACTCGGAGGTCCATACCAGCCGGGACGGAAGAGGTGCAGAGCCAGGAGGCCAACTTCACGGCATCTCGCCCCGCCACACGCCCGGAGGAGTGTGGCTGGGAAAGGTACGGGGCCGGATCCTGGGGCTACTGTCCACAAGGGGAGGGAGTTAAAGAGGGAGGATTTTGTGTGGGGAGGTCACGGGGTGTCTTGAGGGGGAGGTTTGGGGTATTTTTTTTTCCTTTTCTCTGTGTGTTCCCAGTACCCGAAACACTCACAGAGCTTCCCCCCCCTTGATCACGTGTGTACAGTACGGTGACGGACCCCCGGTGACCCTTCACTTCCCTTTCCCCCTCAAATCCCTGACGTATCAGGATAATCACCTAACCCCTGATCTTACCTTCCCTTTTCACATTCCGCTGAGGCAAAACCCCACCAGAAACGGGACCCCGCCGAGGTGAAGATAACCGAGACGGACAAGACACCATCCTGACCGGGACACCTACTTGTGGGACTGCAACCTCCGCCTTCCACCATCTTGAGAGGGAGAAAGAAAAGAGCACATCCGGACACTGTGTTTCCAATAAAATCTCAACACTATCAATTCGTCTAGTGGCGTTCTTATCAGAGACCCGGAGGGGATAGCGCCTAGGTGACAAGTGGCGAGCCAGATAGGAACTGTTGGATCGTGAACCACCACCCGATACAGGATGGATGCCTTCATACACCAAATGAAGGAAAGCCAGACGAAGATGGAGTGGGCAATAGAGCGGAGTTCCTCCCAGGCTGAAGCAGATCGGGCTGTGTTCACTTCGGCCATCCAAACACAAGCCGATAACCTGGTAAAACTGGCCGAAGGACAAAATCTTCTCGTGGCCTCCCTGGGTCAGGTCAGAGCGGCCGCGCCTCCGGGAACAGTGGTCCCCCTTCAGAAGCTCATCCCAGGGGAAGATCCGTTGGCCTTCTTTCTCAATTTCGAAAGGGCCGCCCGTGCTAGTGCTTGGGCAGGAGAGAGGTGGCCCTTTTACCTTGCCCCTTTGTTAGTTGGAGAAGCACAAGCGGCCTATCAGGCCGTAAATAAAGATGGGACCGCTACCTATGCACTTGTGAAACAATATATCCTGGACCGGCTTGGAGTAGACGAAGAGACTCACCGCTTACGGTTCAGGCAGGAACGCGGGGCTCCTGGGGACATCCCCAAGACTCTTTTTTTTAAGTTGAAGGAGGCGGCTGATCTGTGGCTAAAACCCCAAGAGGCCAACATGGAGGACGTGATGAATAAGATTTATCTTGAACAGTTCCTTGAAGCCCTCCCCTACTCGAGTCAGCGCTGGTTAAAACAACACGCTGGGTTATCCTTGGAACAGGCCGTAGAGATGGCCACATCATATGCTAGAGCTCAAAGTCGACCCAACCCCAAAGAACCAGAACGGCCCCTAAAGCATGTGTCCCAAGGAAGGGGTGACCGGAAGCCGGCTAAACCCGTCCCAGAGCCCGTACGGTCCCGAGGAGCCCGGCCAGACCCTATCCCTTTCTCGGGGCCCCAATGTTATGACTGTGGGGAATGGGGACACATAGCCCGCTTTTGCAGAAAGAAGAGGGAGAAAGAGGAGGAACCCATGGATGTGAGCTATGCACCCCACTCCCTCCTGTTTGCTCAAGAAACGGGTCCCGTCTTTTATGTGAGTGTAAAGATACAGGGAAAAGGGGTACGAGCCCTATTGGATTCAGGCTGTAAGCACTCAGTAGCCAGGCAAGAGCTCATTCACCACTCCTGGGTCCTACCGGGTAAAAGGGTGGGTATCAGGTGTGTCCACGGGGAGGTTAGAGACTACCCTCTGGCTACCATCCAGCTCCAAACACCCACAGGGGCCCGCATGGATGCAATAGTAGGGGTCCTTCCACACCTTCCTGAACCTGTCATCATAGGGACCGATAACCCCTGTTTTTCCGCTATGATGCAGGAGGTGCTCAGTTCCCCGGCCTGTCGTCAGGTCTCGGTGTTGACCCCAGAACCGTGGGCTAAGGATACTCACTTCCGTACTGCCCAATTGAACGACGCCAGTCTTGTCAATGCCTGGAACAAAGCCCGGGCAGATCAGGACCAAATGGCTAGAGTCTACCCCACTTTTGTTGAACGTAATGGCCTCCTCTATCGGTTAGCTAAGGAAGACGCCCCTCTTCAGTTAATAGTTCCCTCAGACTTTAGGGATCAAATACTTTTTTTCGCCCATGCCCACCTTTTGGCGGGGCATGTTGGGGCAGAAAAAACAGGACAAGCCATTCTGCAACACTTCTTCTGGCCTGGGATATATGCTCAGATACAAAGGTATTGTCAGGAATGTCACATCTGCCAACGGCGCAATCCATATGTACCGCCTGCCGTCCCCTTGCAGCCTCTCCCCATCATAGGGAAACCGTTCGACAGACTAGGAATGGACTTGATAGGTCCCTTGCCCAAATCCAGTAGAGGACATCAATACGCCCTAGTCTTGGTGGACTATGCGACTCGCTATCCCGAGGCTTTCCCCCTTAGAGCAGCTACGTCCACGGCTATAGCTCAGCGCCTGGTGGAAGTATTTTCGAGGATGGGTTTCCCAAGGGAGGTAGTCACTGATCAGGGCACCCCGTTTGTATCCAAACTTATGAAGCAGGTCTGTCTCCAGCTCAACATCCGACACATAAAAACATCGGTGTACCATCCCCAGACAGATGGGTTAGTTGAGCGCTATAATGGAAGCCTTAAACTAACCCTGAAAAAACTTCTGTCTGGAGACGGAAGAAACTGGGACCAACTGTTACCTTTGGCCTTGTTTGTGTTAAGGAGCCAGACCCAGTCCAGCTTGGGGGCTTCCCCATTCGAGCTCCTCTTTGGTCGGAAACCCCGAACTCTACTGGAGATAACAAAAGACAGCTGGGAGCAAGAAGGGAAACAAGAAGCAGAGGCTCTGCTTGATTACACCCGCCAGTTGCAGTCCCGACTCCATAAACTGAGGACCCTTTCCCATGAACACCTAGCCGTCGCCCAAACTAAACAAAAGCACTTTTATGATAAGGGAAAAAAATGGAGGACGCTCGATGTAGGGGACTGGGTCCTGGTGTTGTTACCCATTTCTGCTCAGAAAATGAAGAAGGAGTGGCAAGGTCCCTTCCAGGTCATTAAGAAGGTGGGTAGGACCTCTTACGTTCTACAGATATCGCGCACAAAGACCCAATTGTATCACATAAACATACTAAAAAAATGGTTAGGAAAGCCTCCGAGTACACCCCTAACTGTCTCCTTTACCGCACCTCTGGCGCATACCGTCAGGGACCTTCCTGTCAATCCCGATTTGCCCCCTCATCAAAGGGAGGCTATAGACTCTCTCCTCCTTCGGTTTTCAAGTGTATTTTCCGATCTACCGGGGAGAACCCACTTAGCTGAACACACTATCCCCACCCCCGTAGGGGTTACCGTCAAACAAAAACCCTATCGGATACCTGAGGCACGGCGGGCGGCCTTCCAGACAGAAGTACAACAGATGCTAAAAACCGGAGTGATCATTCCCTCTCATAGCAACTGGTGTTCCCCCGTAGTCTTGGTGCCGAAACCGGACGGAAGTATCCGGTTTTGCATAGACTTCCGTGCCGTCAATAGGGTCTCCAAGCAAGATGCTTACCCACTTCCTAGGGTCGACGAACTAGTTGAGCGCCTTGGTGAGGCCAAATACATAACCACTATCGACCTCACCAAGGGGTATTGGCAGATTCCCCTAGCTCCTGCCGACCAAGAGAAAACAGCCTTCTCGACTCCCTCAGGACACTTCCAGTTTACTGTCCTCCCTTTTGGCCTACATGGGGCTCCGGCCACCTTTCAACGGGCCATGGATACCCTACTAAAACAACATCTTCCTTATGCTTCTGCCTACCTAGACGACATAGTTGTCTTTAGTAAAACGTGGCCAGAGCACCTCCGACATCTGGGCAGTATACTGGAAAGTATAAAAGAAGCAGGCTTCCACATCAACGCAAAGAAATCCCGGGTGGCATTTCAACAAGTGAAATATCTGGGTTTTCTACTTGGGGACGGTAACATTAAACCTCAGGCAGACAAGGTTGCGGCGGTTCAGGCTTTGCTGTACCCCAGAACCAAAAGGGATCTTAGGGCATTTTTGGGGTTGGTAGGTTACTACAGGAGATTTATCCCCCAATTCGCCAATCTGGCTGGTCCCCTCACTGATCTCCTCCGCAAGACCCAGACTTCTCCCCGCCTACGGGCGCCTACGGCCCTGGAGTCTACTGCTTTCCAGGCTCTCAAAGATGCTCTCACCTCCTCCCCAGTGTTAGTGACCCCTGACTTTCAGAAACCCTTTATCCTGCAGACGGATGCATCTGGGGTTGGGATAGGGGCAGTGCTCTCCCAAGAGGATTCGGAGGGCTGCGAGCGTCCTATTTTATACATTAGTAGGAAGCTTTTCCCCCGAGAGCAGGCTTACTCCACAGTGGAGAAGGAGTGTTTGGCCGTACGTTGGGGGGTGGAGAAATTGCGCTATTACTTGGAAGGCAGATCCTTTATCCTCTTTACGGACCATGCCCCTTTGACCTGGCTTCAGCGTAACAAAGGCCACAACGAGCGCATCCTCCGCTGGTTCTTGGCATTACAGCCTTATCGCTTTGAGGTACGACATCGGAAAGGGCTGGATCAGGGGAATGCGGACTTTCTCTCCCGATACCCCATTTCCCCCGATCGGGAAAATCCGGGGTTGGGGATGTGTCGCCAGGCCTCGGGAGAAGAGGAGGGGTACGAGGCAACCCTCATTGATGACAGCTTTCCACCTCTCCTGCAGGGTGCTGGCGGCCCCTTTAACGCCGGCTGGCTCATCGCGGACGAAGTAACACCCCCTGTGACGTCAGCGGCAGGGAACCAATCAGCCGCGTCCATCCCCCGTAAGACGGAAGCCCGCGAGGAAGCCAGCGCGAAAGCCCATGGAGGAGAGTCAGGAGTAGCGGAGAAGGCGAGCGAGGAGAAGAGCGGAGAGCGAGAGGCGGTGGTCGGTAGCGGAGCGGAGCGAAGTACGGGTACGACGGAGGAGGTGGAGCAGTCCGGAAGAGGTGACTCGGAGGTCCATACCAGCCGGGACGGAAGAGGTGCAGAGCCAGGAGGCCAACTTCACGGCATCTCGCCCCGCCACACGCCCGGAGGAGTGTGGCTGGGAAAGGTACGGGGCCGGATCCTGGGGCTACTGTCCACAAGGGGAGGGAGTTAAAGAGGGAGGATTTTTGCTTTTGTGTGGGGAGGTCACGGGGTGTCTTGAGGGGGAGGTTTGGGGTATTTTTTTTTCCTTTTCTCTGTGTGTTCCCAGTACCCGAAACACTCACAGAGCTTCCCCCCCCTTGATCACGTGTGTACAGTACGGTGACGGACCCCCGGTGACCCTTCACTTCCCTTTCCCCCTCAAATCCCTGACGTATCAGGATAATCACCTAACCCCTGATCTTACCTTCCCTTTTCACATTCCGCTGAGGCAAAACCCCACCAGAAACGGGACCCCGCCGAGGTGAAGATAACCGAGACGGACAAGACACCATCCTGACCGGGACACCTACTTGTGGGACTGCAACCTCCGCCTTCCACCATCTTGAGAGGGAGAAAGAAAAGAGCACATCCGGACACTGTGTTTCCAATAAAATCTCAACACTATCAATTCGTCTAGTGGCGTTCTTATCAGAGACCCGGAGGGGATAGCGCCTAGGTGACAACATAGTAGGCATGAAGCATTCTCATTAGGGTAAAACGGTAGGCAACATCACATTAGGCATTAGCAGATGCATAAGGCATTACTCTCGAGCCTGAACCTGTGGGCATAAAAATTAGGTAGAGCTCCTGAGGCAGAACACCAACGCTGTAGCCTTAGGGAAAAGAACCCATTCGTCTTATAAACACATGCATTAGGCATAAGGCATTATCACATGTATAAATCACATCATGTAGTCCCTCGGGCCTAATCGTATTAGCATAGGGCACATTCGCCTGCACTGCAAGCATTAGGGGTGAAGCATTGGGCAGGATCACAGCATACCCTGGGGCATAAGTACATTGGAAGGGGGTCTAAACCATGAGCAACACATTCCTGTAAATATAGTCACTCCCCAACAATTAGCAGTCCCAGTCAGTACAGTACCGGGGACGTGGGCACCCCTCTTCTGGGACTCCCGAAATTAAGCAGAAGTAATGTTGCCCCCAAGAGTACTGGCCCGTGGAATCCCCCTCCGGGATTCTAGCATTCAATAATGCCCACAAAAGACCACGGGCACCACGGAGCAATGGGGTGCCCCACTCGGGAGCTCCGAAAAGGAAAATGCCCTCCAAAGCGTTGCAGCGGCCCGCAGGTATGGCGCCGCTGGGGAAAGCAGACACTCGGGGCCACCACGATCTTTAAACTGCAGGCCCCACTCATCGGGCTCTCTCTGGCGTCCCCAGGCAGCTGTTCCTCTCGCTGGCGGGAGGCGGCTGCTCTCACCGGGACTCTTCTCGGGCTGGGCTGGTGCGGCGGTGCTCTCCCCTCCAACACGCGAGCCCCGCCCTCCTCGGGGCACATCTCCGGACTTCACCCGGGCCCCCACCTGGGACCCAGGACTTCGATCTGGAGCCTGCGGGCTCCAGGTGGCGCAGGCTTCACATGGGGCTCTCCTCTGCTCACGGGGAGCCCCGCCAATGTCAGCACCTCGCCGGATTTCACCCGGGCCCCCTCCTGAAACCCGGGACTTCTAGGCAGGGCTCGCAGGGTTCTCCCTCTTTTTCTCCAGGGAGCCCCCCACCACGGAGCGAAGTCTCCGCCGAGTCTTGGGGCTGGGCCAGCGCGGGGTAGGCTCCCGCCTGGCTTCCAGATCACTTCTTCCCCTTCCGGGTTGCCGCTGGCAGAGCGGCGGCCCGCTTCTCGTCCGCACCCCGGGCGTCAGCAGTGAGTCCGAGCAGTCTTAAAGCGCGGGGTAGGCTCCCGCTTGTATTGGCAATACACTCGCGGGGTGGCCACCCGCTGGGTTTCTAATTAGGCTGGAACGTGGGGTGGGCACCCGCGACAGTCAGTAAAGCGCCGCCATTATGCGGGGTGGGCACCCGCTGTAAAAATAAAGTACCCAGGTGACAGAAACACGGGGTGGGCTCCCGCTCTCTTTTTAAATAAACAGCTCTCCCAGGCCTCACAGCGCCGCAGGTGTCACTCGCCCCTCCCTCCTTCTGGGGCAGTGAAATATAGCTCTAGGAAGCCCCACAGCTCCAGGGTCCAGAAACAGCGCTCTCTTCTTCTGGCGGCTCGAATATAGCGCTCACGAGGCGCTAGGGTGCAGGCAGGCAGCCAGGGACCCACCCCAGCACATAGCGCCCACACGCCTCACCTCCTGGGAGTGCAGTCCAGTCCCATATAGCGCTCACCTTACGCAGGGCATGCGGTCAGGGTCCCACGAGGTGCTAGGGTGCAGGTAGGGAGCACAGGCCAGTCCAGTATAGCGCTCCTCTTATCCAGGCGCTAGGTAGCAGAGCAGCAGGCACCACTGGGCAAGATCAGCAGTCAGTGGGTACTCATCAGAACAGGGCTGTAGGTCCTAGGAACCATCATCCTCTGCAATGTGGCACTCCTTCTGATACAGCAGCCTCCACTCCAGCAGCGGGGCTCTCACTAGCTCTGTGGACAGCAGAGGGGTTACAGTTGTGCACAGGGGCCCGCACACAGGCCCAGGTGTCGGTACCTCCTGGCAGTAGGTCCCCTTACGTTCAGGTCCACGCTCTGACTGAGCACATGGCAGCCCAGCTCCGCCTACCAGACAGTGCCAGAAGCTTCTAGAAGCGTCTGGGGAAACTGGTTCTAACTGGTTCAGGGGAGGTGTGGAGCACCCTGGGTGCCAGGCTTCCCTCCAAAAGCTGGGGTTGCTGGGAAATAACAACTAGACTGGTAACCCAGCTCAGTCAGGCGGCACAACCACACATCCCTGGCATCCATTTTAAAAGTGAATTGTGAAAGTCAGTCTGCACACGCCATTTCACTGCACGTCTTATGGCATCTCACACCACACATGGCCTATACCTTTCTCTACCATGGGGGAGATACAGGTGCGTACACCATTGCACAGCATTTCACATAACAGGTTGCTTCCCATAGAAGCGAAAAAATTCAGGGAAAAGGGCCAAGTCCAACAATGGCGTACCAGGAGGATGCTACATGCAAGGACAACACGTGTACCTCATTGTGAGGAGATGGGCAATTAGGGGGTATGTCGGCTCTCAAATGTAGTTATGGAAATGGTTCCCAGTGGTGGGACCAAGATATGGATGTTCTGGAAACTGTCAGGTGTACTTTTAAATGGTGTTTCATAGTTAATTTGAGATACTTTGTGCCGACTTTGAGAGGGAGCAGATCTCTCTCCTGAGTTTTTCGAGTGTAATGCTGAACACTCTTCCATTTCTTTCGAACGTCTACTAAAGATCGAACCCATACTGACACCTTCTTTTTATTTATTTTATTCAATCCATAGCATTTGACAACACATATTTAATACATAATTGTTCATGGTCATGACAAACATAGATCGCAAAAGAACATAGAAACAGGACAGCGAATACAGGAAACATTTTACCTAGATCATACAATTAATTCAGAGGTTCTATCATTGGGCCCCAGATCTGCATACCCAATTGTTTCTGCTTCATTGACTTAAGATGGTAAAGACTATACTCCAAATTAAAAATGTTATAAAATGTAGCCCGTCACATCTCAAACGTAGGGGCGTCCCGCTGCAACCAAACTGATGCAATACATAACCATGCCACCACAGCTACAATAAATATAATTTATCTGAATTTATATGTCGGCTGACCAATTTGTAGATTATCCCCAACCCCCATCAGCATTATATCCTTGTCATATAAATTTGAAGCCCTAAAATTTCCGACAAGAACTGGTCTATTTGAAGCCTTAATTGCTGAACCAAATTGCAATCGAAAAACACATGCACAATGCTAGCTCTTTCCATAATACATCTAAAGCACTTCCCATCATTAGAGCCCCCCCACTTCATCATCCTCTCAGGTGTATGATACAAATCAAATAACGTCTTGTAGTGTTGGACTTTCAGATTCGCCAATAACAGAATCTGCCCTACCAATTGATTGCTGCACATAATCGCCTTCCTGGCCCAACCGTTCACTCCATTTAACAGTTTGTGCAGCCATGTCATCTAGTTGTGTCTCAATTAATATAGCATACAATACCCCTAGCCGTACCCTCCCTCTAATTACGTCCACCATCGAGGAAGTGGTTATTCCCTCGCCCATGTGATGTTTAAATAAGAAATCCCGAACTTGCAGATATTAAAAAAATTCCTATTGTTGGAGTCCATATCTATCATCTAACCCTGAAAATGAATCTAATAATGAATCATAGAGATCTCCTAATTGTCTAATACCTTTAGCCCTCCAACTCTGCATTCTAAAGTCCAAAAATATAGCGGGGAAAATAGATGACGCATTGAACGGAGTATAATAACTAAACCGTGAGATGTCTAACATTTTCCGTACCGATTTCCAGACCTTATACACTGCGAGCACTACCTTAAAACGAGTTTTTTTTAAAGTAACTTGGTTCATAAAACTTGACTAAGAAGTTTCTAGCTTCTAATCCTAACAACATCTGATATATTGACGGTGATTCCGCTATCAACTCATCTTCACCTGTCAACAATATCCATATGTTTTGAAGTATACATACATAAAAATAAAAGGTAAAATTAGGAACCACCCCCCCCCCCCCCGATCGTATGGTAACATCATATATTTAAACGCCCGTCTCGCTTTCCTTTGTACCCATATAAACCTATCACAGATAGATTGGACTCCCTGAAGTTGTATTTTGGTGAATTCCTGCAGAACCGCCCTAAAGTAATACATAACTCTAGGAAGGATAATCATCTTAAGCACATTGCATCTTCCCACCATCGTGAGATGCAAGCATTCAAAATGATCTAGCTGCTTTTTGATCCCGTGAACAATACTACCCCAATTCACTTCTATCAAATCCTGCAAAGACATTCTAACTTTAATGCCTAGATATGTGGCTTCGTCAACTACCCGTACATCGCCTGGCCATGCTAACTTAGTACATACAATCTGTGTTTTAGAGGCATTTAACTTATAACCTGAAACCTCACCAAATATATCAGCTAATCTTTCTATCTCTATTACGGCTTGCGCAGGGTCTGAAGATGCCACCGCTATGTTGTCTGCATATGCTAAAACGCGTACCTGATACTGTCCACAACTCATAGATTTGATATGCTCATTCTGCTCCAACATAACCAAGAAAGGGTTAATTTATATTGCAAGTAACAGTGGAGAGCACAGACACCCCTGTCTTGTTCCCCTGCTTATACAAAATTACTTTGATTCCCTACCCATTACGCAGATCCTAGCTCGTGGTGACTTTTACAAACTTTGTATAGCGCCAATATAGCCCTGCCCAAATCCTGTCTCCCGCATAATGACCCATAAAAATGACCATGACACACGATCAAGCGCTTTTTCCGCGTCTAGAACAATAAGCCCAAACTTCCTATGATTTACATTGGCATAATCAATAAGAGAAACTACTCTGTTGATATGGTTAACCGTACTTCTGCCAGGTATAAATCCGTGTTGATAAATAGACACCAAAGGTGTGATAACTTGCGCCAACCTATTGGCAAGTTTTTTCGCATAAATTTTGCCATCTGCATTTAACAAAGAGATTGGTCTATATGCTCCTGGTAGATTTGGGGGCTTATCTTTCTTTTGGAACACCACTATATTAGCCTCTTCCCATGATGCAGGTGGATTCCCTGCTTGCGCCTCTTGAAATGTGATCAACATATCTGTTTTGAAAGCTTGAAAGAGTGATCGATAAAGCTCAAGAGGAAGCTTATCCGGTCCTGCCGCTTTACTCCTCGCCAATGGCCCCATTGCCTCCTTCAACTCCTCCATAGTAATTGTCGCGTCTAATAACAGCTGTTGTTCTTGACTTAACTCAGCTAGGTTCAATTGTTGACAAAAGTTCTCTATATCCCGCTCATTAACATCACTTTGCTTATACAATTCTTGATCAAAATTGTAAAATACCCCCAATATCCCCTCCAGCGTTTCAACCGTATTGCCAGCTGTGTCCAACATCGCCCTTATTTTCTGTGAAGACTGTCTAACTCTTAACCTTTGTGCTAGACATCGTCCTTTAGCTTCCCCATATTCGTATCCATCTTGTTTATACAGCTTATATTGATAGGCAATTTCCTTACACCATATCGCATCAATTTTGGCTTTACAACAAGCAATCTTAGTTTGTATTTTCCTGAACTCTTGTCCCCACCTAAGCACCTGTATCAGCTCTTGTTCCTGATTCCTTAAATCTTCCAGGAGCCGCTGTATCAGAGTTTGTCCTAATTTCTGTTTAGCCAATCCATAACTTTAAGGGCATCCCATACTATCGCGCTAGAGGAAGTTCCCCTATTTACCTCCAGAAATTGAGAGACCCAGCTCAACATATGATAAATAAATTCCTTCTCCATTAAAAGTTTCCTATTAAACGAAAACACCCTGCAATCTTTCACCGGACTGAAGCTATAGACATCTAAAAGTAGTGAACAGTGATCTGTGGTTATCCAAGGCCATACCCGCATTTTTTCACCAACAATGTATAATCTAGACATAAACACATAATCGAGTCTCACTAATTTATGATGGGGATATGATTAGAAAGTATAGCCAGGATCCGGATCATTTAAGACCGCCCATACATCTAATAATCCATGATCTTCTAACAACTGCCTTAATGCTTTAAAAACCTTAGGATTCTCACCCATATATTTGTAATTGTCATCATCTAACTGATGTCCATCTGCATGCATATTAAAATCCCCACAGAATATCAAAGGGGTATCTCACAGTGCCAATTCTATATTTAAATTCTCTACTATAACAGCTTCATCGAAGTTTGACCCATATATTGTACAAATTGTCACATTGTTGCCACCAATAATACACTCGACAATCGCCCATCTACCATAGTTGTCTGTCCTTTCCCTCCCAGTCCCAGAAATGTCGCCACGTGCAAGAATAGCAACCCCCCTACTAGTAATAGTCTGGCTGGTTGCAGCCAATAGCGTATATCCGAGCTCATTCTAACACCCTACACTTAACCCAAGGTATACGAGTCTCTTGAATGCACAATATATCAGGTTTCATTAAGCGCAAATTAGCAGCAACCCGTCTCCTCTTATTAATATTATTTAAGCCACATACGTTAAATGAACATGTACGTACTCCACTAACAGCCATTTTGCCCAGTATATTTTACCAGTTTCACTGTCAACCTGTTTATCTTTTCTACACACATTTTTATATTAATTACATTTGCAGATATGACCTTGCTATAAACTTTATATAGATTTTTTTTTAATACCCCCCTGCCTACCCATCCCACCCTCGTGCCCCAACTCGTCTCCCCCACTCAACACCCACGTGCCCCTCTCTAACCCCTCAATCACCCCCCACCCTTTCCCCAAAACATCGGCAATAGGGCGTATAGCCCTGTGATGGAAGGTGAGTATACCACCTTGTGTTCAACAACCCCACCAACATATACCTAGTTATTGATAGTCAACATAAAGTATTTACAACCTTATAGGAGGACACTATCTGAATAGCCTTAACTTTAAATTAAAAAAAAATCAATGCTTCCTCCTAATCCCCTTATACAATTGTTTATAACCAGGAAAAAAAACCAACAAAAAAACACTTTTTCCAATAATAACAGGTCTTTTTTCACAAAGTCGTCAAATATTCCTTAGCTTGCACCTCCGAAATGAAGGTACGCGTTTTCCCTTTACACAGAACTTTCAAGGTGGCAGGATTTAACAAAAAAGCCTGTGCTCCTTTTGCCTGGAAAGGAGTAATTAATTGGCGCAACTGCCATCTCTTCTCGACAGTATAATGGCAATAATCAGGCCTAACAAAAAGTTGCAAGCCTTTCCCCATCCTCTTTTTACCAGGCCATGCCAAATCATATACAGCCTGTCGAACAAAAAAAGTATTCAAGGAGATCAAGATTGCCCGTGGCCACTGTTCCAGTTGTCCCCCTTTTGCCAGTCATTGCTTGAAAGGAAACCTGTTCACCCTTTGGACTGCCACAGCCCAGTTCCACTCCTTCAGTTCAGGGAAAGCTTCTGAGAACAGTTCCACCACAAACCTACGAACATCCTGTCCCTCAACCCCCTCTTGCACTCGTAATATTCTAACATTATTTCTGCGAAGCCTATTCTCCAAGTCCACAAGCTTAATCTGTACATCCTCTTTGTGGGCGTTTATTACCTCTGTAGCCCCCTTCTATTCATTGAAATTCATGTCTCGACTTCAGCTATTCTCTATGTGAATTCATTGAATGTTTTGGCCATCCTTCTGACAATGTTTTGAAACTTGCGACAAGCCGTGTGGGTTTTCAAATTCTCAGTCCGAGTGTCTATCCTATGATCTAACATACACCGGTAGATTGATTCCAGGGAGATTTCTTTTTCTGGTCCTACTGTTATCCCACCCACAGCTTGGTCGGTAAGGTTAGCGTCTTCAGGAGTCATTTCACCTGACAAAGTAAAATTTCAGTGCGGAGTCTTTATCGCTTCTGACTCAGCACCCCTATCCTTAGTTGTTTTTTTGCTTACGGACAGTGGGTAGTTCTGAATTTTCGTCATCAGGGTTTGTACTATTCGGATCGCCACCCAGACTTATTATTGAGTCCTCCCAGGAGCCTGATTTACGTCCTATCCCACCATCGTCTTCAGACATATGCGAGGGTTCGGAAAGAGAAAAAAACTTCTCCCCTGAGTCAGCTTCCTTATTACTAGCATCAGTGCCATTGGCTGTTGCCCCAGACTCTGGTTCCATTACTTCAGGCACCTAATCCTCCTCATGGAGCCCAACTGCCATCTCTTTTCCCCCGGCCTCTATACCTGCTGCTCCCATAGTGGCCAGATTATCACATTTACCCCATTCAGATTCAGATACTACTTGGCTCTGCATAGTAGCCTTTCCCAATATGTCCTCTCCCTGCTTGACATCACTATCAGCATTGCTGTTACCACCATCTGCATTTTCCACCAATGCTGATTTGAATGCATTCAAGGTTGATTGCTTTTTCTTAGTAGCCACCTGAAATATCTGTGGTATTTTCTTACTCAGTGATCCTTGATCTCCTCCCATAGCTCCTTCTGATCCCTCTAGGAGAGCTCTAACATTGCAGCCTGCAAGCGCTGCTCTAGTCCCTGCCCTGACTTCCATAGTGGCTCTGGTTTTTCCTCCCCGGGCTGCTTTAGGGGGCATGTTGAATTACAAGAAGATTTTATCAGGGCTGTCCACCAGTGCACGTAGCTGAAAACACCTACTTCAAAATACCAGGAGAATCCACTAATATGCACCCCACGTTCAACTTCGCGGGCACCACTGTTGCGTGCTCCTCCAAGCTCCTTCGAGCAGCCCTGCTGCTAACACTGCTGCTGACAATTTCTTCACCGAGCGGAGGGACCACAACACCACCTTGCAAAGTTGCTTGCTCTCCTGCAGATATCATTGCTAACCGACTGCGCTCCACTCTCTTGAAATCTCAAACGCACAGGTGCACTCTGCAGGCGAGCGTGTGCGACCCCGCCACATAGAGCCTCCGCACGGTACGTCCACCAAACTCCACCACAAGCGGTATCTGACCGCTCTCATGAAGTCCTGCTAACACCAAGCAGGAGAGGACGGATAGGGTGCCAAATTACATCTATGTTGCCTCCACTGCTGCCCCGGTAAACCGACACCACCCAGAGGTGCCTAGCTGCTCGCCGATGCCTGTCTGCTCCACTCCTCCGCTCCGGCCCCAAGCGCCACAGGTGAACACCACAGGTGAGCGTGCCTTACCCTGCTGAGGCGTCCCTTTCCATGGCGTGTCCGTTAGATTCCACGATTGTGTGAGATGCCGCGAAAACTTTTACAGAAAGATTTTTTTACCCTATAGAATTTAGTCCGTGCTTCATCTTTCCGTAGTCCAAAGCATATCGCACTATTATCTCTGACCTGCTACACAACAAATTAAAGGGTGGTGAACACATAGGAGCTCCTCACACACACACGTCCAGCCAATGGACGCCATCTTGCCCCACCCCATACTGACACCTTCTATGCTTCCCTTTTAGAAATCCCTTTCATAATTCTCCGTCTTAGCTTATGTTCAGTTTATAAAGGGAAGTATTCTTTATAGGACACCTGATCACATCAATGTGTTTCCTCCGCATTGTGACAGTTACTATTTTGTATCTCATTTTATTACGACTTAATTTACTGGAGCATTTCAGCCTCTGGACTGTATTGTTATATTTTTAAAATCTCTTCCTGCTTTGCATATATCCTTGTTGGATTAATGTTTTACACTAAACCTTCAAGGTTAAGATAACTTATTCTTGGTCTCCATTGTAAAGCCGCATTGGTATTACAGAGATATAAATGTATTTCTGAGGTTAGCTCCCTCACAATGCTTCACATTGACAATCAAAGGTCCATACAACCAGTAGGGGAATTTGTTTGATGATTTCACTAAGAGATTGAGGTTTATATATCAACGCTTCATCATTAGCCCAGATCACAAGATTGTTTCTGAATTAATTTTTGTGGTGTACTTTTCATTTGATGACATATCAAATGAAGCTTTGTGGAAAGTATAAGACTACATATTTACACAATTCTGTGAATCCTAAGAAACGTATTGGTGAGAGTCAGACAACCCTTGCCCTGACTTCCTGGCCAGCCGATGATTCTAAACATGACATTTGTCAGAGTTGGAAAAAGGTTTTTAACCAAAACCCGGCAATTCCCCCCAGTCTCCCTCACATTGGAACATATCCATGCCAAGGCTTGACCACCATCCTGGTTCCTCTGGGGCTCCTTAGTGTGTGGTACCAGACTTTTATAGGTTTTCCATTAAATTAAAGCTTCCGCATGCGATAAACTGTATGCAGTGCATTTTAGTTAATTTGGAGAGCAACTGCAAGCAAAATACTAGTTACGAGGGTACCTGTCTTTTGGTAACAGGTGTCATCCCAGGACAATATGGAAAACTACCACAACAGTATATTTCCAATATCTAAATATTCTAAGGTTTATATCACTGGGTATCTGACCTCCCTCACTCTGATTGGCTGGGTGGGATATCATGCTGAACTTGTTTCTCGGATTTTCAACATTGTTTTCAACTAAACATAGTAGTTCCTTTTCACATATGCTCGCACAAGAATATATGCCTCTTAAGACGTGAGACCTAACATCCAAAGTTACTACACTTCTCCAATAAAACAGAACTTGTGTGTGCAGGCCTATTGGAAAGGACAGGGATAGGCCAAAATTGTGACCAAGTGAAGACTACAGTAGCACCATATTGACTTCACATGGCCACACATTTGGATCGTTCCTTTCAACTACGATAGGCTCAGCCAGACGTGAGGCGCTGTTTTTACTGGTAGAAGTGTGGGAACACTGGGTGGTCAGAATTTTGTTTTTCTTCACGAAAAAACAACCAGGTATTCCTAGTATTCCTGTTGCCTTAGACATCAATGCTTTCTTACACATGTAGAAGATGATGGGGAAAATAAGTTGCTTAGGTAGGTAGGATTGGGAGGAGTCCAGTGAACAGAAACATGTGTATGAGTGTGAATCTATGGTTTAGAGCAGGTGTCGCCAACCAGTCAATGGAGAGTTACCAGTAGCTCATCGAGACCTTAAGTGTAGCTCCCAGCCTTGAGTTCATTTTTAAATAAGAACGTGGTCAACCATTTGTTTTATATGAAAACCTTCACCCACCAACCTAGTAGGTGGCATGCTTCATCATCGGGTCCCACCCAAGGTGCCGAGTGCACCTCGGGTGTGCTTCGATGCCTGAATTACAGCGGAGCAGGTTTTTTGTGAGTGCAAAGTGGTGCTGTGAAAGTGAAGTTTAAAAACTGTCCATTGGGTCCCTTTTGAATAAAGGTATCTTTTTAATGGTGGGCCCTCTGGCAGTGTTAAAAATGGAGAGAATCGCATATGTGTAGAGTTTAAATTATGTCTCTAATATCCAGTTGGGGTGCTGCACACTGCTGGTCACGTAAATTACACCTGACCATCACGTCTATTCACATAGACACTATCACATAGGTCCTGAAAAAAGCCAGCATACGTATTAGTCTGGCTGAAACATGTAGACCTTTTACTACAAGATATTAGGTACATAATTTAGAAACAGCAGGCCTCTTACTGCCAGCAGACACTGGGCCATATTTATAACTGAAGAATAGTCATTTATTTTTTAAACAAGAGAAATTTAAATTGAAGAAAAACATTTCTATGAAAAGTTAAGTCTTTATGTTTGTCTCCACTTTCAAAAAAGCCAATTATATCTTAGTGCTTTATGAAGCATGTGTTTTTTCACATCAAATTCTTAACCTTTAAAACAATGGCTGTATTTTTCTAATATTGATATGGCAACATGTCTGCAGGTCACTAGGAGCAACACACCTGCTGTTTGTAAATATGACACTTGGAAATTTAAATCATGAGTTTTAAGGAATCCATCTAAACATAAAGTTAACTCTTCAGTTTAATTTTCTCCCATTTCAAAGTGTTGGCTCTACCCACTGTAGACATCTGGCTCCCAGTGACTAGTAGACACGGTGTCATATTTAGAAGTGAAAAATACAGTCATTATTTTAAGTGGTGGAAATTTATACTGCAGAAAAATGTTCAGTTTTATGAATATGGTTGCAGAACATTTTTCTGCCCGTTGTATGTTTGTGTTATACATGTAACTGTATATCAAAATGGTAGAATTCCCACCATATTTTCACAAATCTTCAGTTTTATGATGCTCAAAGGCCTTCTATGGGCGTGCAACTCTGGAAGACATACCGTACATGTGTGTGAAAATATCTGAATATATGTGAAAAAAGCTGGAGCCTCTTCAGGTCCCCCAGGCCCAAGATGCACAGCCAATGAAAATTAATTAATACAATCAACAAGTTCCAGTAGTTTCTTCCTTTTTAATCCTTCTTAATCATTGGGTAATCATTTTTTAATCCGTACATTTTTATCATTCCAAATTTCAACATATCAGTTCACAGAGATGCCTGTAAAACACACTGCTATATGAATTATATCACTACATGTAAGACGCAAAACTATACAGGATTATAAAACCAACCCATTGAATACATACATAAAACGATGAGGATTTCACAATAATATCATAAAATATAACCTGGTGATTGGTGCGAAGTGATTATAACTTACAAAATGTCATCAGATAATACATCTCTACTCCTCATCCTCGCCAGGTTGTGTCATGGAGCAGCCCAGGTCGATATGGAAGGCTTGATACAACCATAGCAACTCTTTGGTATTCAACCTTCT
Source organism: Triturus cristatus (assembly GCF_964204655.1). Taxonomy (NCBI): domain Eukaryota; kingdom Metazoa; phylum Chordata; class Amphibia; order Caudata; family Salamandridae; genus Triturus; species Triturus cristatus. Next base: position 165,763,551 of record NC_140579.1, read on the forward strand.
TCTCTTCCGCAGCCCAGAACTACTGCAAGTCCTGTGCCATCTGCAGGCTGCCCGGGGTCCACGAAGGAGACCCACTAAAAGGACGGCCTATTTGGTGCCACAAGAGGCACAGGAGGCAGCCTCCCAGTGTTTGGGACCCTCAGGGGTCCAGGTGTGCTGCATCACTTCTGGGGAGAGGGGGGTGGGGGGTGGGGGATGATGTACATATACCTCTCCCCGCCCTCTGGGCGCCCTCTTTGCCCACGCCGTTTGGACGTGTCCCCGGGATTCGTGCTTATGCGGTGAGTGCTGTCCCCCCCCCCCCTTCCCCGAGGTTGGGCACCTGTGCCCAGCCCCCACCGTGGTTGCAACCGCCATGGGGGGGGGGGCAGCTCCCGGGGGACAAGGGTTGAGGTACCCCTTCCCTGTTCGTGGCCGGCGCTGTGACCGGGGAGTGGGCATTTAGTAATGGCGGGCCCAGAGCAATTTGTAGGCGCCGGTCCATCCCAGGCCCCAGGATCGCCGCTGATGCTGGTCGCGGGGGCTCTGGCCCGCGTGGTATCGCAATGGGGGGAATAGCGAGCCTTCTGAGCCTCCATCCGGTTATTGCCTGCTGGTAGCTCACGACACGCAGGGGGATGTGGTCCCCACCAGCAGGCCATTTTCTAGGCCCTGACCCCCACGCCTGCCTCCGCCTACCTCTCGGGAGGAGAGGCACAGGGTTGCACTCGCAGGAGTGTAAGGAGCAAGACGGGACTGTGGCGGGGGGAGCCCACCTGTTTTCGGTTGCGGCTAGTTAAGCAGAACAAACCGGGCCTTCGCGATCTCCCCCAGCCCCCGGTCTTACCCGACTGGTCCACGGTGCCTTTTCCGGTGTAGCAGAAGGCTCCGTCCACAGCTTTCCTGCTGCTCGTGGTGCCTGCAGCAGCGCGACCCCTCCATGACACTTTCCCGGCCCGCGGTTCACCCAGGAGTGGGCCAGTGAGGCACTGGTCGGACCTGGTCAGCTGCGCATTGCTTTGGGGGGCGGCGCTTCGTTACCCTGCTCTACTCTACTTTAGTTTAGTTCAGGTCCGGCCACCAGCATTCATCGGCGCCCCCGTGCCAAATGCACACGGGGCGGGTGCAATCTCTCCTGTCTGAAGCTCTGTTATTCAAACATCGCTTAGAGGGGGAGGCTTAATGCTTTATGAGTTCGTTACTTTCCGCCTCTCGACTTAGCATACCCTGCGCGAGGGGAGGAGAGCGGTCATGTCAGTCTCTTCCCATGTCCTGTGTTCCCTGCCTGCATGTCTTTCTTTGTGCCTTCTTGAAGTAAGGGGCAAGCTGGTTGTAATTCAAAGGAGAGATTTATTAAGACATACAGAGAGCCGTCCCAAGCACCGCCAAGGCACTGAAGGCAACTGTCGCTCTGCACATTCAAAGTCAGCCAAAGATAACATTCTTAATGACATCATAAAATATAGCCATTCCATTGACTGGAACACATCACCACACCTCCCCCCTTTAACAAGATAAGAGAAAAAGAGGAGAAGAAGTGAAAAGAGTAAAAGAGAGAAAAAAAACATAAGATTCAATATAAACGCAAATTGAATAAACTTAAACATAATCTTGCAACTTTCGTGGTCTTGCACAAATCCTAGAAATTTTCCTAACACTATCTTCCCCCACAGTTTTCGGTTTGATTTTAATGACCTCATGGGGAATACAAGGATCTCTTGCCACACCCGAAGTGCTCCACCAATTCCCATTGGACAATTTCACTTCTTTTTTTCGCATGTCAACAATCTGTAGCAAATCAAGGAATATGGAAAAACCTTTTCTCACTGAGACTGGATTTTTGATTCTAACCCAGTCTCATACACTGAGCTTGTGTGTGCTTCTTGTGGAGGGGAATTTACAAGATTTGGAAGAGACTTCATTTGAGGTTTTTCTCGCAGAATCCCACGTACACCTCATGTCGCAACCAAGATGAAATGATTTGACCATCCAAAAGGGGTAAACTTGAGAGGAAGCTATTCTACCTCTCATCATTTCAAAGGGTGAGAAGTTGGTAGCCACATGGGGTGAAGTGCGATAAGACCATACCAGATCCTTTACAGCTTGAAAGACACAGGACCTGGATCTAAAAGCCGCTTGTACACATTCCACTACTACTCTGTTGAACCTTTCAGTCTTCCCATTACTCTGAGGATGGTAAAGTGGGGTCCTTGTGTGTTTGATGTTACAAGAATGTAAAAATGAAGTCATTTAGTGAGAGACAAATTGAATGCCGTTATCGGTGAGGATTTCCTCTGGGTAACCTTCCCTACGAAAAATGGTATCTAAGCAATTGATGACACTTTTAGAATCTGGCACTGAAATAGGTTCAACCTCTACCCACCTTGATAAGTGGTCAATAAGAACTAAACAATATTTCGAGTTTGAAGGAAGAATATGAAAAGGCCCAAGAAAGTCCATGCCCAGTTTTTGCCAGGCTCTGCTAGGAGAAGGTACGGGAAAATCAACAGTACCCTCAAGTACTAGAACTTTGTCACTGGAGTTGCATCGTGAACACTGCTTCACTAATTCATCAATTTGTGTGTCCATTCTGGGCCATCAAAAATCATTCCTGACTTTCCTCTTAGTAATGGTTGCACCAAGATGACCTGAATGTGCAGCAAGAATGATCTTCTCTCGATAACAAGAAGGAGGAATGAGTTTATCCCCTCTGACAACTTTTCCGTCTTCCACTGAGAGTTCATCATTAACCTTCCAGTACATCTGAAGATTATATGAAAGACACTTCTCCCTCGGCCAACCTTTCTTGATCAAAGAAATGACTTCCTTGAGAATAGGATCTTTGCTGATCTGTGCGACCCAGTCAACTTCTGCAAAAGATAAATTGTCCTGATTAATTACAGCAATGAAGCATTCTTCTACCTCAGTTTCCCATTCTTGCTCATCTGTGTCCTGAACAGGAAGTCTCGACAGACAATCTGCCCTGCAGTTCTTTCCTCCAGGGATATATTCTACAGTGAAGCTAAACTCCAACAGCTTTGTAGACAAGCGTGCCAGACGAGCTGTGGTGCGTTTGATTTTCTTCCCTGAAAGAATGTCAACCAAGGGGCGATGATCCGTTCTGAGAATGAAAGATCTACCCCACACATATTGCTTAAATTTTTCAATGCTCCATACACAAGCCAGAAGTTCTTTTTCAATTACCGAATATTTCCTTTGAACAGGACGAATCGTCCTGGATGCAAATCCAACAGTATCCTCTCTTCCGTTGGAGCGTTGTGAAAGGACGGCTCCCAAACCATACTCAGAAGCATCTACCGTGACAATCGTTGGTTTCCCTTCAACAAAAGCTTGTAAAGCAGGAACTTGCACTATATGTTTCTTGATGTTTTGGAAACCTTTTTCACACTCGTCAGACCATACAAAAGTCGATCCTTTCTTTAACAGCGCCCTAAAACACTCTGTTGTCTTAGCAAAATCCTTCATAAATTTAGAATAAAATTTGCATAGTCCAAGAAAGGACATAAGTTGTTCTTCATTTTGAGGAGGGGGCGCATCAATTATATTTTTTATGAGACCCGGTCTGGGTCTGATGCCATGTTCGGAAATTATATGTCCAAGATACTCAATTTCTTTAACTTTTAAAGTACATTTGTTTTTTTGTAGAGTGACTCCTCTATTTGCTAGGAAACTAAACACTTGGTCAAGAACAGAATCGTGCTCAGCTTCGCTTTGACTGAAAATTAATATATCGTCTTGAAAAACAACAACATTAGGGTTATTTTGAAACATTTCAGTCATCAACCTTTGGAATATGGCAGCAGCCGAAGCAAGCCCAAAGGGAAGACGACAAAATTGAAATACCCCGTCTGGGGTGACAAAAGCTGTGAAGTGTCGGGACTGAGGATGTAGTTCGACTTGATGGTAGGCCGCCTTAAGATCAAGTTTGGTGTACCATGAAGAGGAACCTACTTTACAGATAAGATCTTCAATGCTTGGTAGGGGAAACCCGTCAACCCAAATAGCTTCGTTAAGGCTCCTCAAGTCCACACACATCCTCAAATCCCCAGACCTCTTCTTGGCTAAAACAATGGGCGAAAGCCAAAGAGTAGATTCAACTTTTTCAATTATGCCTTGGTTGCACAATGATTCTAGATGTTTTGATAGATCACCTCTAATTGACAAAGGAACGTTCCTGAGTTTATATTTGATGGGAGTAACATTCTCTTTTATTTTGATAAAATGTTGGAAATTCGTAAATTTCCCTAGACGATCTTCAAAAATGTTACTGTATTTTTGTTCCCAGTGAGTGACAGATAGCGAATTGACACCCTTATCAGAATCAGACTGACTAGTGTGAACCTGAGGGTCAATGAAAACTGGATTAGCTAATCCTGGTTTAATGATGAGACCAAACTCGGCTTGGTAAATAAGGCCGAGGACATTTATCCCACGCCTGGCTACATATACTTTTCCATTGATTACTTTTCCAAAAACACTTATATCTGCCCAGAAATACCCAATTAAATCTTTTTTACTTCCTTCAAAGGCTACCGTGAGAATGTCAGGAGGAAGTAGACTCTTAGTGGACCTGAATTTCAAGTACTTCTCATGAGAAATGATCGTTATACGTGCTCCAGTGTCTACCAGAAGTTGTATGTGGTTACTATCAATTGTTACATCAACGTCAGGGTCAGGAATATGTTGTGTGGTGCCTTTCTCCGAGCAACTTCTGACAACAACATACTCTTGATTAGTGACGTCATCAGAACATTCTTCTACTGTTTGTTCACTAGAATCATTAAGAACACAACCCACACCTCTTCTGTTTCCACTCATACAAACTTTTGCAAAGTGGCCCATTTTACCACATTGACCACATTGTTGATTCAAGGCGGGACAGTTTCTAAAGGATGACACATGCGTATTAGACCCACATCTGTAACAATTTACTCTGTAGTTGTACTGCCTATTAGGCGTAAAAGCTTTCCCGCCTCTAAACGGTCTGAAATTTCTCCCCCCCAGATATAGTAAACCCTCTACAAGAGCTAGAAGAAAAAGGGATAGAAGAAGAGGGTTTAGCAGACACAGCACCAGAAACAGTGACATTAGATAGAGCATATTCAAGTTGTTTAGCATCATCCATTGATCTTTCGATGCTCTTTGCAATGTCAACAGCTTCATCTAAAGTGGGATCTTTGCAGGTAAGTAATCTTTGTTGTATTTTTTTTGCAATGACATCGTGCAACCAGTTGATCTCGGACAAGTTGAGATGTGAAATTATCAAATTCATACTTTGCAGCTAGAACTTGTAACGCAGTAATGAAAGTGTTTATACTTTCATTGGGTTTTTGTGTTCTTGTAAAGAAATTGTATCTGTGTACAACGTTTTTAGTTTTTGTAAAATACTTGTCTAACTGTAGAACTGCTGTTTCAAATTCATCAGGATCTTGACCTTCAGGTGGTTCATAAGGAGGAAGATGATCAAAAACGTTCTGTCCTTCAACACCCAAGTGATAGTACATCAGATTTTTTTTTCTTTCTGGTCTATATCTTTGAGCATCGATAGCACCTAAATATGGTTTGAATGACCTAATCCACAACTTCCATTCAAGTTGTGGTTCTCCAGGTTCTTGTAAGAAAGGTGCTGGCGGTGTGAAACTTTGCATTTTTGCAACTAAAGATGAATCACGTTGAGGAAATGAAGAGAAGAAAGAAGAAAGAAAAAAATAAATAAATAAGCAAGATGGAAAAAGCTTACTAAAAATGAATATGGAATTAGCATAAAATCTTTGTAGAAAGTAGGAACTGCGTGAAATACGAAGTAATGCTGTGCACATCAGCGAAGTAAACTGAACACAACTGACATGCAACCTCGAAAGTGTCACAAGAATGATCATTGAAAATTTGTACCTCCATAACCTGTAAGTGTATCACTCAAATTATTCTTCCTTAAGTTTATATATTTTTTTTAGGTCTACAGAAACTGTGTATGCCAGTGCAGAAGTTGCCAGATTTTGCTTTCAAATTGACTGACACACAACAGCTGTGCGTGTCAGCGCAAAACGAGTTCTCAAACAGATTGCAAAACGATTTGCAGAGCGTTTCTGCTCCGTAGTATCCTGTTGCTGTGGAAACTTGAAAAATGCCGTCTGCGTGTGACGCACGAAAGCTATGCGCGTCAGTGTAATAATGCGCCTGCGTTGCTGCCAGCTGACTTCACGTATCTTGAGGAATGAATTCTACTTGCGCCTAGAGATCAGGTAAAGAATTCTCTCACGCTAGAGCGCGCGCTGAAATGTCTGTTAAAATTGATGCCGTGACCCCCAAATCCGTCAGCTTTGATTCACGAAGTCTTTTCGAAGTTCAAGGTGACTCGGGGTAAATAAAAAAAACACAGGCACGGCTCTCTGTCTCTGCGAAGTCTCACTAAAAATAGAATATGCCCCAGAATGAGAAAAAAAAAATTACTCACAGTTGGCTGAAGGGCAGGGACTCAAAGACACTTCAATTTCGCAAAAGAAGCAAGAAACGAAACGGTACTGGAAACTTTGAAGTCTTGCAAGAGGTTCAATTCGTGTCGTAAAGCTTCGCGGTAGAGTCCAATATAAAACGTGTAGACACGCATCCCATCTCCTGTCGCCAGTGAAGTAAGGGGCAAGCTGGTTGTAGTTCAAAGGAGAGATTTATTAAGACATACAGAGAGCCGTCCCAAGCACCGCCAAGGCACTGAAGGCAACTGTCGCTCTGCACATTCAAAGTCAGCCAAAGATAACATTCTTAATGACATCATAAAATATAGCCATTCCATTGACTGGAACACATCACCACACTTCTTTCACGTCACTGCCAGAGGAGCATACCGGGAGGGGTGCACCGAGGTTCAACCCTGGGGTCTGTCGGACGCGGGGGAACAGTCGGGCTGTGTCGATTTATGTCAGTACAGCCACATTCGGTGCCAGGACAGCTCTTGTGTGAGCACGCTTACTACACAAGGGGGTGCCACGCTCACTGAGTATTTGGGGACACAGCAGACCTACACGGGAGCGTAGGGTAGTACCTGAACATGCGCCACTTGGGCGACTCACTCGGCATGCCGTCTTCGCTTGTTTTCAAGCATGGCCGTTCTATTGTGCTACCTCCCCCTGGGGGTGCACTTCGCAGCGTGTTGCCTGGGCCTCAGTTGTGTTTAGGGCAGGCTGGGGGCCATCAGGTCGGGGGCAGGTAGAAGTACTTTAAATATTAGGGAGGGGAAGCCGAGTGGGGCGGGTAAAACTGTCTCTGCAAGTGCAAGTTATATCATTCCCTGACTCGTCAACAGTTTGGGGTCGGTTCGAGGGCAATTAATTGTGGGGAAAAGACCTCAAGCTGGTGGATTCTCCACTTTCCACCTTATTCGTCCTTCAGCAGTTTATTCGACTCTCAAGTTCGTTCTCCTTCCCCAAGGGTCGAGCACAGCATTGGCGCCTCAAGCAATGTAGGCCACCAGGTGGCACTGCAGCACTGTTTTCCAATGCTAAGCCTGAAAGAATAGGAAATGTGAGGGATATTATATGTATTCAATGTCCTTTTTGGGTGGGTGCGACACGGTTTTACCAAACTCGTGCCAGAGGACAACAGAACAGACCAATGCCATATTGGATTCAAACAGTGTTTTACGGGGGGAATCTTGGGTAAAACTTGAGCAGGTGTTCATGGACTACATCGTACACGTCAGTTTACTTCAACGAACGGAAATATTGTGGAGGGAGATGGGTGCTCTGTAAGCATAGTTCTGACATATCCTGGCAGGCTATGAGGTAAGCAACCTTTTCTAATAATGGGAATTTGTCCGGAAAGCCTTGAAAGTCAGTCTGTGCACTAGGCTGGGTGGTGGTGGTGACATTGGGGTAGAGCACGGTTTGGTGGCAGCTCGTATTGTGGATGTCGCTAGCATCTTGCATCCACTCAGTCTGCCTTATCTTGCTGCAGACTGTCAGCGCACCCTTTTCAGTGGCTCAGACTGTTTCCGGGCATTGCGTCCTGGGTGAGCCTCAGCCAGAGAGAAGGGCCCTGGTCAGAGGACTAAGCGTGTGTCAGAAGGCCTGTCCACTGGTTTCCCGCGTGCCCATCTATGGTACTTATGGGGAGAGGCCTTGTGCGTAGAACCCTGCGCTCCTGGGTCAGGGGCATTGGGATGGGGTTCATGGTAAGCAAGAATTACACAGCGGCTAAGGATCAGTGTTCAGCATCCCCCAAGCTCTCCCTCGGTGCCAACTGATTGATTTATCTCCAGCATGAATTGCAGATTGAAAGTGAATAAAGTCTTAGATGTTATAGCTCAACGGGATAAACAGTTACTAAATGCATAGACAGGAAAAAGAGTAGGGGATGGTTGAAAGGGATGACAATTATAAAAGGGTAGGTTAGCAGAAAGCTTGACTCTTTTAAAAGTGGAAGTTTCAGTGGCTCGAGTGTGTATGTTTTGTCACTTGGGATCCTAGGTGATTTCTGCTGGCAGTTCTGAGGTAAGGGGCAGAATTGCATTTTAGGCACTATGGGGCTACATTGCCAGGCAGTGTGAACCAGGCCTCAGTGGGTGCCACGCCGCTGCAGCTCGTCAGGGGCATGAAGTAGCCTGAACAGCGGCACTGTTACGGCCTGAATCGATTTCCCAGGGTGACTTCTTCAGAGGCACAATGCTTTGGCCGGTCAGCAGGTATTAGTGGTGTTGGGGGCCTGGTATAGTCTGAATTGTCACACTTGCACAAGCTCAGGGTTAGTAGTTGTGAGGTTACGATGATTTGCAGCACGGCAGTAGCTAGGTGTGGGGCTAACTGAAGTGACCGCCTGAGGTGAGTCTTGGCATATAGTTGCACAACTGTCCTGCAGCAGGATGCAGCAAGTGAGGCAGTCGGGCCTACAAGGGGCTTGGGAAGTCCCCAGGAGGGTCTCTGACATTGTAGGCCAAGGTATTGCACCAAGGAGGTGACAGGATAGAAGACTTACTTGGTTGGGCCAAATTCGCAGCGCACTATTTGTAAATTCTCTTGGTGATGCCACACTGTGAGAAAGTTACCCATGGACTTTAATTAAGGTTGCAGTGTTGCAGGAGTACAGATCTGGCTGCAAAGATAGAGGTCACAAAATACCAGACGGCAGCAAACCAAGCTAAGCTCTATTTTGCAGTAGGGTTATGCAGTGGTAAGTGCTGCAAGCAGGCGCCGAGAGATGGGTCCCTCAATACCATCCTTAATCTTAACCTGGGCCCACTGGTGATCCACAATTTTAACCGTTGCGTCAGGCTTTATATGTACAGCCTCCTTGAGTTAAACCTCAATGGAGAATGTCATCCCAGAACTTTAATAGTGCTGCAATTGTCCACTCTGCTAAAATACAGTATCTAGTAACCTGTGCAATATTTGTCAGGGTGGTTCCGGGCGCTCGGCACTGTCACTTAATTTTATAATGGCGCTTGGGGACAGTCTGCCACAAGTAGGCGCTGTCTGTCTTTTAGAGACAACCACAACAAAAGGGTGGTGATGTGATAGGATTGGCAGCACGGCAGGGGCAACGTGTGGTGCGAACGAAAGGGGCTGCCTGCCGCCAGCCCTGGCTTACAGGTATACAAATCAAGCACGCGACATTTGGAATCTGTGGGGCTGTGGGCACAGCTGGGCTGCGAGTAGGTCAACCATAGTGAGGTGTTGCATGTCTTCTCCTGCTCAGGTTTCAAAACAAGGGGTAGTTACTTGGGCATGCTCCTTGCTGTAATCAGCGCGCAAATCGAATGCATGTTTATGTAAGAGCATGGTATACCACAAGAACAGCATATTACATACATCCTCCAGTACCTCCAAGATACAGGCTCGCCCAGTTCTCACACTCCCTGTGGAGGGCTAGAAATTCCGGGGGATACAAAGCGAACCAGGGCATGGTTGGTTCAGCACCAAGGGTCAATGTTGGCCAGCAGGTAGGGTTACCTGGGCTAGGTCTATAGCAAGAAAGCAGGAGGGGCTGTGTATGGGTCACCCCACAGAGGGTGCAGTGACTGCAATAGTGGGCACATTACGAACCTCCCCTCAATCCAGATTGTCTCCATCCATGAGTTCGCCATGTTATAGGATGCTTCAATTAAACAACATTCCCTGCCCGGACAACCATAGTTACGTGGGGGAGGAAGCTGACTTCTAGCAGGGGTGCTGCTGTCCCACAATGGGGGGGAACAAGGTGTTTATAGCACTAATGGCTACAATGTTGAGGCAAGGCCATTATTCAAGCGAAGCTAGGTAGCTGGAATTATAGTGGAAGGGATACGCTATTTCACAATAAATGTGAGCTCACGTGGGGAATGATTGGGTTTGTCAGCCGCTCTAATGAGAATGACTATTGGATTAAAAGCATAGTTGGCAAACTAGGAGTGAACTGCTAAACAGCTTGGGCCTCACTTGTTATACAATGCAGGTGTCTGTGAGCACCGACACGTTACCAGCGGGGGGAAACACCACACTGTCCCAGGTAACAGGACCAGCAGTCCGGGGCATTTAGGTTCAGGGTAAATAGAGGGATGTTCTAACCCTGTATTGGACTTGCCACATTGTTGCGCTTGAAAGACTGTGGGAATGTCTCCGGACAAAGTTGTGCTCGCATTTTGTTATTTCAGCAAGGGGACTGGTGCCTACAGTGTCCTTGCATTTTGAAGTTATAGAAAGAAAAGAACTGTAAAGGAATAGCAGTGCATGAACTGGGCACACTTCACAGTAAAGCCAGCAATTATGAAGAATTGGTGGGTGTCAGATATTATTTGCATAATATCAGGGAACTGCAGCTATGTTCCAACAGTGGGAGGATTGTGACTGTCATGCTTTTATTCACAGATTACTATACATTTTAGACAATAGGGTTTTGTAACCTGTAGGGGGAAGGACTCGATCAACTGTCACCCTCCCAGTAGAGTCACAGTGATACATACTTTTCAGTCGAACTACACATGTGCTTCAACCATGAACTGACAGATATATCTCTGCCCACATTATCTTAAGTTGTATCACAACATCACCATCTTCAGACTCGGGCCATTGTTATTTGGTGAAGCAGCAGCAGGGCACAGACCTTGGGGCCGGCAGTCGCTGCCCATATACCTCCTCCATCCTAGCCCACACTTAGTCCATTCCGCCTTGACTCCACTGTTGGACTGGTTGACACAATAGCCTCTTACTGGAATCATCTCTTTTGACACATATTGGCACATTCGGGCCATGTATTGTTTTTCTTCGCACGAGGGCCTGCAATTGGTTTGGCGGGTTTCTACAGGAAGGGCACGCATGTGTGCTGTTCCTGGAGTAGCTAGGTCCAAGAAGTAAGGCAAGTGGGGTCCTGGCGGGATACTGAGAATCTTAAACGTGACACTGTTGTCATCGGGTCCACTCACATTGGTACTATTTTCACCCTGGGGAATGAAGACAGGGTTGTACAATATTTCCTACACGTGGGTGGGGGATGCCCTCCACATCCTAGCTCCTTCTATGCTATCCAGGGGACGAAGGCAGTTCACTAATAATGAACACTGTTATCAAGTTTGGATCCCCACTTACAGGATTAGCACCTGATTGGGAAAAGTGTTCTGGATGCGGTGCCAGAGGATACCGGCCATTTGGGGGTATCAACTAATTGATTTACGCAGGGTGAAGATAGGGGGTATGGAAAAAGTACCTGATAGAGGTACGGCAGAGCAGGATATGTGGCAGGCAGCATTTGGTGCCAGGCAGCAATGGGTGCCATATAATAGTCCCCTATTAACATACAGGTAGTAAAGGTCAATAGCCTGTCTAGGGGGCAGGCGCAGTAGAGGCCAGGCGGCGCTTAGCGCTGGACTGGGCCAGCACCAATACGTTCAGTTGGGGCTGTGGTTGTACTCAGGCATAACTTAAAGTGGATTAGAGACCCCTACATGTCCTTTCCTGCTCCCAGCAACAGCCCAATCTGGGGCTGAGTATTCCACACCTCCCGTTCTCAACATCCACTTGTATGCTTCCAGGTTACCATAGCAGTAGTTCGGCAGGGGGTCACTCATGCCAGGGTGGGGACAATAGCAGGGTGACTCAGCATCTTTGATCGCTTGCAGACGGTGATGAACGTGCAGGCAATAGGAAACAAAAGGGCAGGCAAGTTATGCGTATGACTTCCCAAAGGCCTCCACTAGCCAAGAACACTGGCCCTGTGTACACCTTTGTCTCTCCTGGGGAAGAGGGATCTGTTGCAAGAGATAAAGTCCTCCAGGTGTAAGTTAGGCAACAATTGGGGGCATGTGCGTTAGGCATGCTTGCCTAGTCCACGGGGTTTTGAAAAACATGGGGCTTCACCTGCTAAAAGTGGCCTTGGACTTGTTTGCTGGACCGGGGAGAGGCCCGGGTATCAGCTGGATGTAGGTAAAGATGCCTACCCTTGACCAGAGGGGGCATGGACAGGTTTGCTGGACCTGGAGCGGGGCTCGAGCAAGCAGGATGTAGGTAAAAAGGCTTAGGTGCAAACTGGAGTGTATAGAAAGGTGTGCAGTGCTCAATTAAGGGTGTTAGCAACCCAGCATTTCTTTATTTGGCCAGGATCAATGGTTGGTATATGGCCTTTCATGTGTCTTCAGGGTGGCACGAGGGGCGGAAGGCAGGAATCGGAGACAGGTGTTGTTTCCACCACTGAGTTAATTCGGTTTGGGGGCCTAGGCTAGGGCTGGAACAGCTTGCAGTAGATAGCTGTGTCACTGACCGGGGGGAGTGCCTCCTTCCCTAACAGTGGGACATACACTTAAGAAGCAATGAGTTGTCTTTCCTGGGTAGGAAGGCACTGCTGTAAGACATGAAGTCCTCCATGCGTAAGATATGTGGGGGGGGGATTCCTCCTCCTAATATTGGGTCATACACCTGGGAGGGAATAATCTGGCATCTCTGGGGAGAAGGGCACTGCTTCAAGCATTGACGGTCACCATGTGTAAGGAGCAACCAGCTGGGGAGCTGTGAGATATGGTAGTCTGAGATAACGCCCCGGCGGGTGTGGCAGGGCGCACAATCAAGGGAAGCCATGGAGGTCTCTCGCAGGAAGGTTAACAGCGCCATGAGGAAATTCACTGAGCAAAGGGGGTTTTGGCTTCATCCGTCATGGGTTACTGCACACTAAGGCCACAGGGTGTTTTGATGAAGACTAGGTACACCTGTCCAGAGTGGGTATGGACATGTTCTTACTTGATCTGGGGGAGGCCTTAGAGACAGCAGGGTGTAAGTAATAAAGGCTAGCTTGGTGGGGGGCTCTGGGGTGACGGTGGCCACACCCAGAGCTGTGGCGGAGTTACAGGGCGATCCAGAGGCTGTAAGGTACATACGGATACCCCCTGCAGGAGCACAACAAGAGTGCAAAGGCCAAATATCAACAGGGAGGTCCTTGCGTTGGACCCTGGAGGAGCAACGGCGCCCCGTTAGTCCTACAGGCGGTTGTGGACCTGAGCAACCGGGGGCTGCCTGGCAGGCTCCGCCCCCTCATGGGGCGTGAGCAAAGGGGTTGGCAGTTGGCCCACCGGTGGGAGGGGTCTCCCCTACCCAAAAATATGGCAAACACCGTTGGGCAGGGCCACAGTGTCATTTGGCTCATCAGGTGGCAGGCGGCGAGGGGCTGCCTGCCTTGGGATCGCCCTTAAGATAACCCACCAATGTTGGCATATTTGTAATGCTAATAAACCTGCAGCAATTTTCTCCTCAAAGAAGGTGTCTTGTCTTGTCTGCTCTAGGAGAATGCTGTATGGGGGGAGGGTGAGTGCCGATATTGGCACTATGTCTATTCCACAATGCCGCAAAGGGTCTTAAGGCCACCTCTGCTACTCCCACTCCTCCTTAGGCCCCCTCGTGCAGAGTCAAATAGGTTGCATCCAAAAGGTAAGGTGTTCTGTTTATTTCGTATGTTTTCACTCGTATGAGGGGTTGTGCTATTGTAATTTCTGAACGCCGCATCTGTCTCCCAACACCTCTCTCAGCACATACAAACAAATAGATGACATTAGGGATAGCACTAAGACACTCCATGCTTCAGAATGGACTAGATTTCAATCTCAGTGGCATCTGGATGAGCTGGGTTTATTGGTTGAAGTAATCATCCCTATCATTTTCATTGTTGTTTTATATTTTCTATTAAAATTAATAATGTGCATCATCCTATGCACTTGCACAAATAAAGGCACTTTGAATATCTTTTCGCTTGCCAACTTTGAGGATGATGAGGACAGTGATAATAAAGATGTAAAAGCAGAAACTTTGAGACAAGAAGGGGGGGCTGAGAAAACATAAGCATGTATTCCTGTTGCCTTAAATACTAATGCTTATTTTCACATGTACAGCATAGCCTCATTTTCAATATTGGCAAACAGAAGTGAGATTTTAATAAAATAATAAATTTCGAAGTATGTTTGTATCTATAGCTTCAATTCAAGGTCTTCTAAAATGCTCTCCCTGAGAAGACCGTATAAGAACTTCTTTAAAATTGCATGCATTTTAGTGTTACATGCTCCAGCTGGCTCTTTGAGGAAGAGCACTGGTCGGCTGTAATGAAAGCTGTCACCTTACTAGGTGCTGTGACTTTTGCTATTTTTGCATTAAACGCATGTTAGACTTTTAGGTCTCCTGTAGAACAAATTATTTGCCTTCAGTAACACTCTTTCTGGTGGATAATCTATCTAACTGCAGATTTTTCGACTGTAGAATAAGCCCAGGTGACAGACTGGACCTTGAAGATTTAAACAGCATTGCTCCTGCATTACAATAGACGGCATCATTGATTTTGTCTGCCCCAGAAGTGACAATGAAGCTGCAAAGAAGCTCCACCCCTGCACGTCTATGACAATTTCTTTGTAGTCTTTGTCCGCGCCTTTAGACGTGGAGCCATTAGTGTGCAGATCTCTAGTTTGGAACTGTTTTAGATGGGGAAAAGGGAGGGTGGTGAGGAATCTGCAGTTAAATAGAGCAACCACCAGAAAGAGCATTACCAAAGGTAAGTAACTTGTTCTTCTGAATGCTCTTCTGATGGATACTTCTAACCCACGAATTAGACACCTGTAGAATAGATACCAAAGCAGTACCATCCAAAGGTGGGAAGGTCAAAGGAATGGAGACTAAATGAAAAGTCCTGCAGAACCATGCAGGCGAAATTACCTTGCTGCTGGACCTTGCTGTCAAGACAGTAGTGCTTTGTGAATGTCTGCACCGGTGCCCACATTGCAGCCTGGTAGGTATCAAGGACAGACAACCCTCATGCCAATGTAGTAGTAGCAACCTTGGCCCTGGTGTTATTGGATATCAGACCTGCAGGAGGCTGCTTCTTGGTCATAATATAGCAGGTCTTGATGCAGAATATTATCTAACTGAACAGGTTACTTTTCTGCACAGCCTTCGCTTTCTTTGTCCCAGAAACCCCCACAAAGATCCGATCATCCACTTTATGGGCTTGGTACCCTTGTGGGTCTAACCAATTGAAGACGTCTTTAGATAGGTGAAGGGGAGCAAAGAACGCAGGTAGAAGGATCGACTGCCTAAAGTGGAAAGAAGTCACAACCATTGGTAAAAAGACCGCCTGAATCCTCAGCACCAAATTGTCTGGAAAGAAGGTGGCGCAGAATGCGTGTACTGAACGTGCCTGCCATTCACTCATACAATGAGCTGATGTAATCACAATGCGTAAGACAGTTTTCAGAGTCAAGAGATGCAGCAAGCAACTACGTACTCAAATTTTTGCACATATAAGAAAAGTCAAGACCAAGCTTCCACTGGGGTTCACAAATGGTTAGGGAGGGAACACATTTCAAACCTTTAATAATCTGCATTACAGCTGGTTAGTTAAATAAGGATAGTTGAGAAGAAAGACCTAAAAAGAAGACAAATTACCTGTTACAGTGCCCACTGCAAGGCGTTGATGCCCTGACCCCAGTGTATTTGCTTTGACCCCTAAAACAAGATAAAACTGGCCAATCCCCAATTGCGGCATTTAACTTTAAAATAGAGGATATAGTAAATGGTGCAGGAAATACACCAATGGCATGTAAAGATAAATGTCACCTGTGTAATGCAGAACATATGTTGTGGTATCCACTAGGCTGGCAAATGAAACATAGCTTCAGGTGTCCCTGTGTAGCATGAATCCTAGAGATTTCAAACTACAAGCAAACCAGTTGAAATAACCTTTTTTGACAGGAAATAATCCTACATTTAAATATTAAATGTCACCCCCCAAGCAGGCATGTACCTATAGTGCCTAGCCCCCAAACACTATTTCCTATAGGAAAGGCTGTAGCTGTCGTTTGAGAGAAACTAAAGTTCAGAATAAAATTATAACTATGCTAACTTAGATTTGCGATAAGCTACTGGTTTAATTCAAATTCTATTTTTAATGTTTTGTAACCAATTCAGTGGTGAAGTTGTATTTTAAATAAATATTTAGGAAAAGTAACTTTTAAAAAGTCTGACTTTGTCTTCCTGAACCTCCAGAAATCTAGTTAGCATTAGACTACAAGCAGAGGACCCGTCTGTGCTTCCCTTTAATGAAGTGTGAAAATGCTCCCAGAGCAAGAATAATGGCTTAGGCCTTTTGGCAGGAAGACCTGGGGGCGAGGTGTGCGACACATATCAGCTCATGAATTGCAACTGGGGAGGGGTCATAAATGTACTTCACTCGAAAGGGACCAGGGTGTGGCCTTCCAATTCATAGTTAAGTGCAAAGGGAGACCTGGGGGAAGAGAGGCCTTTGTATCTTGGGCCCTTTGAAGCCAGTGTGGCACCAGCCAGCTGGAAGGGGGAACTGGTCCTAGAAGCAGCTTGGTGTAGGTGAGGAGGAAGGGACTTCTCATTTCCCTAAACTAAAAAACCTGTGGCTGGCACAGAAACTACCTCCAGGTAAGGTCTGATCCTGGGAGCCTTAGGAGTTGCTCAAGAAACTATGAAAAGTTGAAACATAGAAAATGTTTGGACTTCTAAGACCTACAGGGCTTAGGGTGGAACTTTGGGGCAACAGTGGCCGATATTGAAAGGACTTTGTTAAATACAGCATCCTCCAGCAGGTCGCTGGAGGATTGCGAGCTCTATAGAACAGATTAAAGGCCTGATTTAGATATTGGCCGATGGGATACTCCATCACAAACGTAACAGATATTCTTTCCGCTGTATTAGAATTGCATTATATGCAATGGCACTTGTAAAACAGTGAAAGGGATATCTGTCACATTTGTGATGGAATATCACATCTGCCAAGATCTAAATCAGGCCCTTGGTCCGAAGATAGAAATCCTGACCAAATGAAAGCATGAAAAGTATCCATGTGAGGACTTCGGCAGCCACGAAATTTGAATGTCCTTCGCTCTGAGCTTTTCCTGTCAAAACCAGTGGTTTCAGCGGGACCTCATGCAGGATTTCAATTTCAGAGATTTAGCTTGAAAGTGAAATCTTTGACTTGGATGATCCGCTTTTATCTGACATTAGCACCATTGTGGTCTGCCTGAAATCACGCCTAGGTCCCAGTCAACTGTGAACAGTGACTACTGATTTTGACTCTTTTGCTTGGTGCTTTTTGCCTTACATCAGTGGTTTTTATGGTTTAAATCTTTTATTGAATTTTCTTCAACATGTAACAAGACCAACCGCTCCAGGCAGGCAGTGCAGTATAGCTAGTGGTAAACAGTAGCAATATGGATATAAGAATGATATGAGCCGAGCATGTCGAAAATAAACAAATAACAATAAATGAAATTTATACTTCCCTCCCTCCTCCCCCCGCCCCATCCCTCGTCCACCAGGGAAATAAACAGTATAGAGCTAGTTTGAGTGTCCGGGATGTTGGGCAACTTCATGGTTCTGTTCGCGGTGGATCAGAAAGGCGTAGTAGTCTCAGGTACCTGGGGCATAAGAGTTAGCGGAATTCCGATGTAAAAAGAGATATGAAGGGTTGCCATAGCTCTCTGAAGTCGGATCCTCTACCCGCTAGCGTAAGTGTTAATTTCTCCATGCCCAAGGCATGCCACAAGCGGTGCAGCCAGCCTGTGAAGATAGGAATTTGGGGAGTACGCCAGTGTGTCAATATGTTCTGGAAAGCGGAGCCTATTGCAATGGCTATCAAACGGCCTCTTCTGGATTTGAGTGGGTACGTGAGGGGATTAGACAGCCCCAACAAGATATATGCAGGGAATCTTGGAAGCTGGGTTTCTAAGTGAGTGTCTATCTCATCAAGAATCTGCTTCCAGTATGGTTGAACATGTTCACAGTCCCATAAAAGATGAGTCAGAGTCCCCACCTTCCCGCAGCTCCTCCAACAATCAGTGCTTTGCTTTGGGTCATATTGGTGTATTCGTTCAGGTGTATAATACCAAGATGTGGCTAGTTTTGTCATCGTCTCAGTGAGTCCCGAATGGTATGCTGAATGTCGGGCCCTGTAATAAATACCCTCCCATTCCTTATGTGACAGGGATCTGCCCAGCTCCCGCTCCTACCGCTCTCGACCAGCATTGTAAATATGTTTGTCCTTCGTTAACATTATTTTATAAAGGTCTGAGATGAGTTTTTTGTCGGATGTGCGGGTGATGAGCCATTTTTCGTAGGTGGTCAAGAAGCGGTGTGCTCCAGATTTGACATGTGGATGGAGGGCCCAGTGGTGGATCTGCAGGTAGTGCAGACGTTCCGCTTCCGTGAGGCCAAACTCAGCTTTGAGCTGTGGGAATGACATCATCCCGTCTAGGTCAAATAGGTGACCCAGTGAGTGACATTCTGTGGCCCGCCACTCTGAGAACGCCTTTGCCTCCATGCCCGGTTGAAAATCTGGGTTATCGAACAATGGAGTGAGGGGAGAGAGGAAGGTGGTTAGATTATACTTGATATTAGTGTGATCCCAGGCTTCCTGTGTTGTGCGAGTGATATAGGATGCATATAGATTGGGTGGCCTGTGATGCTTCAGGAGAAAAGGCAATCTCTGTAGGGGTGTGGCAGCCACGGCTTGGTCTTGAAATAGCCAGCATTTCTCAGATTCTGGGCGGTACAATTCCACTAAGTATTGCAGTTGTGTGGCATAAAGGTAAAGTTGAATATCAGGGACCCCCAGAACTCCTTCCTCCGGTGGGAGGATCGCTATGGCATGTTTAAGCCGAGGTTTACGGCCTTGCCATATGAATTGTGCAAGCTCAGACTGAATCGGTTTAATCCAGCCAATGGGGGCAGAGAGGCAAAGTCTGAAATAAATATAGGATCTGGGGGAGGATAGTCATTTTAAAAGCAGCTATCCTTCCAAGCCAGGAGAGCAGGTGATGCTTCCATTGGTTCAGTTCCTTGCGTATAAGTGAGCGTAATTTAGCATAGTTGATATCGACTGTAGATGGGATAGTGGGGCCTAAGTGTATGCCTAAGTATGAGACTGATTTTGACGCCCATTGAAGGGAGTGTTCTTCCTGAAGGCGATTTAGGGTGTATGGAGATAGCAAGAGGTTGAGCGCTTCCGATTTGTCCA
Source organism: Triturus cristatus (assembly GCF_964204655.1). Lineage (NCBI taxonomy): Eukaryota > Metazoa > Chordata > Amphibia > Caudata > Salamandridae > Triturus > Triturus cristatus. The sequence goes on from NC_140579.1 coordinate 165,783,024, forward strand.
AGTTAATTTTAAACCCTGAGGCTGATGCAAAACTATTCATTTCGGTAAAAAGGGATCTCAAAGCAGGAACTGGGTCTGAAAGAGAGATTAAGATATTGTCTGCGTATAGGCTGACGGTATGTGTGTCCCCACCAAATTTGATACCGGTTATAAGAGGGTTACGTTTAATCCGCAGGGCTAGGGGTTCCATGTATAAGGCAAATAGGAGAGGGGAAAGAGGACATCCCTGCCTAGTGCCCCTGCTAATAGGAAACCGCGAGGATGTATACCCATTAACCCGGACCGTGGCTTTAGGGAAGTGGTAGCAGTTAAGGATCTGGGTGCGTAGTTTCTCCCCCATTCCCACCTGCGTAAGGACTTGCTCTAAGTATGTCCAATGGACCCTATCGAAGGCCTTCTCGGCATCAATTGTAAGCAACATGTACTCTCCTTGCGTCCGAGTGGCCTTCTCAATCAAATGAAGAACCCTTTTGGTGTAGTCACTCGTTTGGCGCTGCGGGATAAATCCAGCTTGTTCCGGTTCTACCAAGGTGGGCATATATGGTGCCAGACGAGAGGCGAGTATGCTTGTGTACAGTTTGTGATCTATATTAAGAAGGGATATCGGCCTATATGCTCCACAAGACGTTTTATCTTTACCGGGTTTGGGAATGAACACTATAGAGGCTTCGAGCATTTCGTCTGGTATCGCCCCCACTTGCTCGAAGGAATTGAATAATTTTGTCAGTAGAGGGGCTAACGGGGCAGAATGTCTTATAGAAAGCTGCTGAGTAGCCATCAGGCCCTGAGGATTTGCCCAATTTAAGATGTGAAATAGCTGCAATAACTTCTTCAATTCTGACATCCCTAAGTGTTCGGCCTGTGCTGGCATGAGGGAGGGTATGCCTGCCTCTGCTATATAGTCAGTACTAAAGGAGAAATTTAGGCGCTGACCTGAACAGAGATGTGCGTAAAAAACACGGAAGGTCTCCATTATTTTGGAGTCCTCCGTAGTCGACCCACCGCCGTCTGTACAAATAGCTGAGACACTCTGATTCGGTCTAGCCTCTAAGTTTGTGTGCTAGCAGACGACCGCATTTTTCCCCTCCGGTGTAGATGGAGTGACGCAGTCGAAGGGCTGCAAATTCCGCTCTATCCTGGTCTAGGGCTGCCAGCTGTTGCCTCACTGTGCGCAATTGGCGCCAGATTCCATGTGCCCCCGTTCTCTGATGCATTTGTTCGAGCTCTTGTACCTGTTGGGTGAGGTCAGCTCTCTTGAGACTACGCTCGGCATTTTCCGCCGTAGCAATGGCCACAAATTCCCCGCGAATGAAAGGAAAGTAATCTGCTGCAAAGGTACTTGAACGCTCGGAGAACAGGTCTAAAAACCCAGCACTGAGGGAAACAAGAAATATAAGGCTGCATGAGAAGGGGAAAAACACAGCGAGGTAAGCAACATTATTAAATCTAACAGACCAATAGTGCAACACAAAGATAATGGAAGCACCTAGAACTCGGACAGACTGACTCATCTGAAGGGCTGAGGCCTGGCCTGCAGCTTCAGAGGCAGGCGCGAGACAGGGCAGGGCAAGGCTAGCCAGTCAGGCAAGGGCTCTAGTAATAATTTAAATTATTATGGCCGGTGAGTGTCGGACGATCCTTCTCAGTCTCCGGCGTGGCTGGGGCCTGGGATGCCCCACCACACAAGTCACGCGCACTTTAATTGCATGACAAATTCAATGGAATTGGTCACCAGCCCCACCCTGGACTTGCGCAGACGTGGAGCCAACTGCGCAGCGCGCACGCACCCACCCACCATTTAACTAATGAAGAGCTCTGTCTCAGAGGCTCGGGGCCCGCGCGTGCGCACTGCGTAGTTGAACTTGCGCACCATTTAATTCAGTACTGATTAACACTGTGAAGAGCGGCAGCCTCTGAGGCCCAGCCGAGGCCCGGGTATGCTCAGCGCACCATTTAATTAATGAAGAGCTTCTGAGGGCCGGCCGGAGCCCCGGCTGTGCGGCTGTGCATCATTTAATTTATTAAGAGGTCGGGCGTGCCACCATCATGATGAAGAGGCTTCGCGCTTGCTGGCTCTGAGTGACGGGGCCCCTGGAGCGCGGGGCCCCCACACAACGCGGTGGCTGTGTTACATCCCTGACCTCATGTTCAGTAGCCTCTGAGCTAGCATTAGGAAGGTAGTGGATGGCCCAGGTGCCAGTACACCCTGATACCCTCAGATAACACAAATAGAGGTGGGGGGGCACCAGCAGGGATGGTGCTACGTGCCAGGGCCGACTTTAGCGCTGTTGGCACCCGGTGTGACAATCATTTTTGGTGCCCCCGCACCCCATGATTGCCTCCTTGGATTCTCTCACTACCATAGGGCAAAAGTGCCCCTCATCTCTCCTATCATAAGTTATTGCTAAATACAGCACTCCCCTGAGGTCAGCGCCCCCCTCCCAGGTCAGCGCCCAGTGCGGCCGCACCAGTTGCACTGCCCTAAAGCCGGCCTTGCTGCTTGCTAACAGTGCTGCTTGCTACTAGTACAGGGCAATGGTATCAACTGTGGATGATCCTCCAGTGCTAAGGGTGTCAGCAGAGGCATTAGGATGACGTGAACCGGCATAGACCATGGGGCCATGGTGGAAGTATGTACCAGAATTGGTATGGTGAAGTTAACCAGACAGACTGTGCTATAGAGGGAGGCAGTAGCTCGGCTGGAGGCTCCTGTGGTTTTTTGGGACAGAAGAAATCAATCTATCCATCAATCATTACTTTATTTGATTTTAAAAATAAAATCATACAAGTGCAGCAAAAAATAGAACAACACAATTATACAGCAAGGCAAAAATATAAATATTAACATAAAATGTCATAAAAACGCCAAAGCCGGATCAACATTGACTACCCCTGTCAAACTGATCTGTAAACCCCCCTAAGAAACATGGGACACATTATAACAGATTTCATGAGAAGCTAAAAGTTGTAGATATAAAAAAGAACGGTCTAGTCTGATAAAAAAATGAGGATAAAAAAGAGGTTTTAAAAACGTATACCGAAGAGTTTTATAACAAGCATTTGCAATGCAATCGGTCTTGCCTTTGGGAGGGACCTTATATGTATTTAGCTATGCAGCACATTAGCCTGGGTGCTGAATCATCAACTGCTCTTTAACATGGAGGCAAAGTAAGCACCAAACTGCGTGACACGCCAGGTATGGGAACACATGGAGAGAAATATTGCCTTTCAGCGGGAAATGGTATAGTCCAAAGCTCTGTTTTTAATATAAAATCAGGGCCTTCTGTGATAATATCACTGAAAATACAAGATTTGAAAAAAAATATTAGTGTCTACGGGTGCTCTTGGAAAACAATTTCAATAGACTGGAATCTAGAGAACGCTAAAGTGATTCTGGTATTTTACTGACCTCTGCTGGTCATTTTCTATCAAGAAAACTAAATAGAGGCAGTTGCCAGAATTTTTTTTAAAAAGGAAGTCCCTCAGCAGAAAGCAATTCTAGTATTTTACTGGTCGTTTTCTCCCAAAACAGTTAAATAGAGGCAGTTGAACAGAAAAAAGTCCCTAAGTGGAACCATACAAGTGCTGGGCTGATCTCCAGAGCCCACAAAGTACATACACAAATAAGTATATACACAAATAAGTATATACACAAGAGGTCTTATAAGAGGCCTTAACTTTAGGAACACCATTTTTAAAGACCGCAAACATGTAAAAATATCATAGTCTTTTCAAAATTCAAAAAGTTCATTTCATTGACCTGTAGAACTATTTCACCTTAGTAAATCAAATTATAGCAGTGCATTCAGAAGTAATTTTTTTTAAAGTGATGGCTTTCAAACATGAATTTAGAAACATTCATGCTTCCTACACTCCCACCCTGACAAGAGTGCCATTAGTGATTACATCCAAGCACAGGAGATGGTTTTGTACAGCACATAACCTGAAGTCATGTATTTTGAGGTCCTCTTATGTGTGATAACGAAGAAAAAGGAGGGAAATTGAAATAAAACAATTGCCCAGGGTCACACAATTTGGTCAAGTGGAAAAGCTGGGGGATTCAGCCCATGTTTTCTGGTTTCACATTGCTCAATTGAGTTCAGCCAGTAGATATACATGCTTTGCTTCCTCTACACCCACTTTACACCCCCCACCCCGCTGGTATCAGTGCTGCCCTCGGACACAACAAAGACCAAACTTTGTGGCCCCCGAGAAAATGTTTGTGAGCACCCTTGACCTAATGGAACCAACCTACTCAATACTAACGATTCATAGAGCAAGCAGCACCTATATACAATTTACTATAATAGTGCATAGCGTGCAAAGAGCGTACAAGTAAGAGATTACATCAAAATATCTGTGGCAGAATATGGTTATTTGCAAAAGACAAGGGGGAAATCAATCTTACAATTGTCCTAAGGCCATGTCAGATGGTACCCCAAAAAGGTCTGCTTGTCATCCTATAAGTTATGTAGCTCACTGATCCCAGTTCTTTAGCTTGGTAGCGCTGTTAGGGTACTATAACTATACCCATGCCTCAGACATTACTAAGCTCACAACAGTTCTTTGCTTTTTTGCAGACACCAGCAAACTTTAAAGATACCATATCGAAATAATAAAACATACAAGCAATGCTCTACAAAACGCTGTATCCAACTTTCTCCAACCAAGACATCAATCCCAACTATCTAGGGAATAAAAACAGTATTAACACCATTAGTCATCAAAGAAGACATTAGATATGAATGCCAAATGCATGAGTTTTTCACTATACTACACATCACTTTGTGGAAATAGAAAAACGTTTATCGTCTAACTAGTCCATCAGTTTGTGTTTTATTTTCAAGAAAATAAATGAAAGACATTTCACATAAAAGTGTTAGAAACAAACTTGTACTGAATGAATGCATCAAGCTAACCGCATAACTGATTAACCTCAACAGCGCAAGATGCAGATTACACAGTGGATTTGTAATATAATAAGAGTTTACAAATGGTACTACAGACCGAGGAGTGAACGGAAGTCCACTTCTAATTGTATGCACATTGAGAGGGGTAAGACGATGATAGCTGTACGTGCTAGATGGAGAGCATGCCTTATTTGCCACATAATGCACAGTGATGCGAGTCCTGTGAGGAAGTGCCTCCCATCATGCGATCTTCCCCGATACTCGCAGGTCCCTCTGGGACAGTGCACTCATCTTTATTTGCATAGGGGGCGTCCCCTTTACAGGAGCAAAAGAAATACCGAGGGCACAGGGTGGTTTTTCACGACTTCTGGCCTCTAGATCATTAGTTAATAAAATAATCATACACCATGTCAGGCTGTTAACATACAGAGTTTGCACGTAAATATGTATAACATAAATTCTCCCTTTCTCAGTCTTGGGGAGCGGGTAATACAAGTGAAACCCACATGGCTTACATAGGTTACCGTTTTATAATCAGTATTAATACATAGAAATGCATAGCTTGCACATTCAAAGTGTGGTAGTGAATGAATGTGAGCAGGACGGTCCGTATCCTGATGCCAGGGTCCTAGCGTACAGGCACTGTATTCTGCATGCACTTTACGTGTTCCTTTGGACGTAAAGCAGTAACATCAAAGAAACATCCCTTACCATTTAGCACACGGGGAGAAGGGGACGTGGAAGATAAACTGGGAAGCAAACGATAGTCCAAAAGCGAAAGGAAGATTTAATGTTGGTGACCTTGTCAAATGAAGTGAAGCGGCTGTCCTTTTTACTTTTATTTCCTCTTTTGAGGAGAAAGAAAATCTGCCCAGTGAGGCTGAAAAGCTGGAGGCGGATGTGCACTGTGATGCTACAACTAGAAGTTCTTCGATGTCACACTGCAAGAACTCCCATATTGAACAAGCCCGCGAGTGGTGCGCGCGCGCCACAGTGAGCGATCTGTTTTCAATTATCCGGCCCGTGTCTGGGCACGATAATTGAAAACAGATGTGGCCTGTGTGGGTAACCGACACCAATAGGCCGTGGGCGGAGCAAAGGCGGGACATGCACCCGCCTTTGCCCAATTGCATGCGGTCTTTCTCAGAAAGACGCACGCAAAGCCCAGTTGCCCTGTAACGAAAGCTGACCACACGCACAAGCGTGTGGTCAGCTTTCAGAAGCCCCTACAAGAAGTCTCGTGCTGTGCGAGCAGAGCTGCGCACTGCAACGCTAGGCGCGAGACCTAAAAAGTACATAGCAGTACAATGTGCAAGGTATCACATTTAGAGAAAAGATCACAAGTACATGGTGGTGGATCACAATACTTATACCAGGTACCTTCGGGATAGAGCAACTGATAGAAAAGACCCAATCTAAAAAAAAAGTCAAGTGACGACGCTGATGAGTAGGGATTTCAAAAAGAAGATAAGTCTCTATACAGGGCACCGTTTTGATCAACAAAAAAAATTCAGTAGAGGGATTTGGCTAGTACTTGAGATTCCCATTCAGCTGTCGTTCTTTGACAAAAGCACGCTTTTAGCAATACAACATCTTTTTTGTTAATGCTTAGAGGATTAAAATATAACTCCGGCCTCCTTAAAAATCTCTCTAATATACACCAGCCAGGGAATATAACACGTTATCCAATTTCATACAATATAAAATGATTACCCTATTCAAAATTAGAGCAGCCTTTAACCAAACAGCACACCATAACACAAGGGGTCGCAACTGAATGCAATCCACAATGTAACTCATACCTAGCTCTTCATGTATTATTTCACTTGGGGTATATTGCCTCACCCCTAAAAGACTCCAAGTATTTATTCTCTGCTACCCTTAGAGGATCTAGATTTGAATAACCCCAAATCTCACAATCAAAGGTAGAGATGGGGATACATTTTGCTTTATAAACCTCCAACATGAGTCACAGAAGTCGATTGAAAGATTTCCATAAAACCATTATAGCGCAACTACTGCCTTCTATACTGTAATCATAAATTAGCAGACTTAATCAGGAGGACCAAGCGGATACAGAGCACCAACCTAAGGGGATACAGAATCCCAATCTATGGGGATACATCAACACTACTAGCATTTTGGAGGAGGTCTTGCGAGCAGCTTATCAGTCTTCACCAGTAAAGTCAGTTGGGCATTTCCAAGCCGTTAGAGTCAGAACCGAAGAGTTCCCCTGTTGGAAGGCGGACCCCGAGGAGTCGGTGCGACCACCAAGGGGGGGGGGCCCTCACACTGCACGAAGTAGCCGAGCGCTGCCGAGAAGTCTCCTGAGAGATCCTTCTCCTATCACGTCCTAGCACAGTAACACCACCACACAGGACTCAAGGAGGTTGTCTTGTGACAAGCAATTCTTTATCAGCAATAAAAAGGTTACGAGGTCAATATTTACACGAAGGGATCGAGGGATCCACCAAAAGTCTCAGTGTCTCTTTGGAAGGGTCGGGGTAGCGGGACAGTCTTTGGCAGGAATGCGGTACGAGGGTACCTGGGGCCCAGTTCTTATCCTCAAGCTGGAGGACCTCCGGATCTCGGAGGGGTTGAGCCGCGACGGCGTCAGCAGGGCTCTGGCGTACAGTTCGTGGAGAGCCGCGATCCAATCAGCAGGGCTCTCAAGATGGTTTCTGCTCAGCTCGAGCCGCGACGTCGTCAGCAGGGCTCCGAGGGAGGTTTCAGCGAGGTTGGGCCGCGACGGCGTCAGCAGGGCTCCGATGTTCCAGGTGGTTCAGAAAGGGTTCACAGGAAGGAGCCGCGACGCAGTCAGCAGGGCTCGTGATGGTTCCGACAAGAGTTCTTCTCCGTAGGGTCAGCCGCGATTCAATCAGCAGGGCTCTCGACTCCGGGATACAACTGCCGAGCTGTGGTGGGGTCGCCCCAGATATAGGTCTGGAGCCCTTTGATGTCCGGACCTATGCGCCCGAGGGGGCGGAGTGGCCGGGTGGAGGTGGCCAGACGCCCAGCAGGAGAGGCGCCAGGCCCATGGGAGTTGCAGGGCGATCACACCTCGAGAGGGGAGGACAGTTGGGGGTCCCATCGATACTGTCCTCCGCCGGGGGCGATGAATGGTTCCTGCGGCACCCCCTGGCTAGTTCGTGGTGCCTCGATGTCGGGGCTTCGCTGGGGTCGAGGCCGGGTTGAGCGGGGTCGCGCCGGCTGGTGCACGGTGTGACGTGGATGCCAACAAGATGGCGGAGCCACGAGGAGTATGCGTCCACGTGCAGCTCCGGGTGAAGGGCCTTGGTGCAGTTCAGACGGGTGGCCCGTGACGGCCGGGGCGGGGAACGGGCACAATCCAGGGGGTTACGGACCACGCCACGAGGCCGGGTCCAACAGGCGTCCCCCCCAGCCGAAGGCATGGAGAGTCACCCATCTCCTTGGGGATTCTCCTCGTCAAGGCGGAAGAAGCGGGACAGGCCGTCGGCGTTGGCGTGGTCATTGCCGGGCCGGTGTTCGACGTCAAAGTCCATCCCTTGTAGCGAGATGGACCACCGCAGCAGCTTGGGGTTCTCGCCCCGCATTTGCATTAGCCATTGCAAGGGCCGGTGGTCGGTCTGGACCCGGAAGTGGGTGCCAAAGAGGTAGGGCCGGAGCTTCTTGAGGGCCCACACCACAGCGAAGGCCTCACGCTCAATAGTGCTCCAGCGTTGCTCTCGGGGCAGTAGTCGTCGGCTGATGAAGGCCACTGGTCGGTCGAGCCCCTTTTCGTCGGCTTGGGATAGGACGGCCCCGATCCCATACTCGGAGGCGTCCGTCTGTACCACGAACTCCTTCTGGTAGTCCGGGGCCTGCAGCACCGGAGCAGTACACATGGCTGTCTTTAGGGTGTCGAAGGCTGTTTGGCAGCGGGGTGTCCAGTGTACCTTCTTGGGCTGCTTTTTGGACGTTAACTCTGTGAGGGGGCCAACAATGCTCCCATAGTCCCGGATAAACCGCCGGTAGTATCCGGTGAGGCCCAGGAAGGCCCGGACAGCGGTCTGGGTAGTGGGGGGTTCCCAGGTCTGGATGGCATCTATCTTTGCTTGGAGGGGGGCCACCTGCCCGCTCCCCACTTGATGGCCCAGGTAGGTCACGGATCCGTGGCCGATTTGGCATTTGCTGGCCTTGATTGTGAGCCCGGCCCGCTGAAGGGCGGCCAGGACGGCCTTCAGGTGGAGAAGGTGCTCAGCCCAGTGGTTGCTGTACACGGCAATGTCATCTAAGTAGGCCGCGCTGAAGGCCTCAAGCCCGGCCAAAACCTTGTTCACCAGTCTTTGGAAGGTGGCCGGGGCGTTCTTCATTCCGAAGGGCATCACCCGAAAGTGGTAATGCCCATCCGGGGTCGAAAAGGCGGATCTTTCTTGGGCGCCGGGGGTGAGCTGGATTTGCCAGTACCCGGCGGTGAGGTCCAGCGTGCTCAAGTAGCGAGCGGCCCCTAGGCGGTCGATGAGTTCGTCGGCCCGGGGTATCGGGTGTGCGTCTGTCTTGGTTACTGCATTCAGGGCCCGGTAGTCCACGCAGAATCGCAACTCCGGGGGGTGACCGGGAGCTGCGGCCTTGGGCACCAGGACGACAGGGCTGGCCCACGGGCTGTCGGAAGGCTCGATGACCCCCAGGGCCAGCATCTTCGCTACTTCGGCCTGGATGCAGGCCCGCACTCGGTCAGGCACCCGGTAGGCTCTGTGTCGTATGGGGGGGCTCTCCCCGGTGTCAACATCGTGGACGCACCAGTGGGTCACCCCCGGGGTGAGAGAGAAGAGGGCTGCGTAGTCCCGCAGTAATTGCTGGCAGTCGTTGCGCTGTTCCGGGGTCAGGGACGAGGCGAGTTGGACCCCTTCGATCGATCCATCGTGAATGTCGGATTGCAAGAGGTCGGGCAAGGGCTCGGAGTCGTCCTCGCCCCCTTCGTCAGTCGCCAGCAGCAGGCTCAGTTCGGTCCGGGCGAAGTGGGGTTTTAGCCTGTTAGCATGTAGGACCCGGAGGGGGTTCCGGGGGGACTCCAGATCGACCAGGTAGGTGACGGGACTTTTCTTCTCCACCACCTTGAAGGGCCCGGTCCACTTGTCCTGGAGGGCGCCGGGTTCGACCGGGGCCATGACCCATACTTTCTGTCCTGGCTCGAATTCTATAGTAGAGGTGTTGCGATCGTACCACCGCTTCATGTCCTCCTGGCTGGCCTCGAGGTTGGCTTCGGCCATGGCTCGGAACCTGCGGGTCTGGTTTCGGAGGGTCAGGAGGTATCGGTAGACGTCAGGAGGGGCTCCTCGGGGCTTCATCTCCCAGCCCTCCTTGACCAGGCTGAGCGGTCCGCGGACCGGGTGTCCATACAATAGTTCAAACGGGCTGAACCCCAGGGACTTCTGCGGGACCTCCCGATAGGCAAACAGGAGGCAGGGCAGCAGGACATCCCATTTCCGCCTGAGGGGTTCTTCCAGGCCCTGGATCATCCCTTTTAATGTTCGGTTGAACCGCTCAACCAGTCCGTTCCCCTGAGGGTGATAGGGGGTCGTGAACTTGTATGTGACCCCGCACTGTTGCCACAGAGACCGCATGTACCTGGAGATAAAGTTCGTTCCGCGGTCGCTCACCACTTCGCTGGGGAATCCCACTCGGGAGAAGATCCCCATCAAGGCCCGGCCTACCACAGGGGCCGTTATAGTTCTTAGCGGGACCGCCTCCGGGTACCTGGTGGCGTGGTCCACGAGGACCAGGATGAAGCGGTGGCCCAGGGCGGTTTGGGGGTCCAGGGGTCCCACAATATCGATCCCGACCCGTTCGAACGGGGTGCTGACGGCTGGAAAGGGCTGGAGGGGGGCCTTGACCCGACCCCCCGTCTTTCCGCTGGCTTGGCAGGTCTGGCAGGACCGGCAGTGGTTGTCCACATCTCTCCGCATCCGGGGCCAGTAGAAGTGGGTCACCAGACGACTGTACGTTTTGTCTTGCCCCAAGTGTCCGGCGAGGGGCACATCATGGGCCAGGTGGAGAAGGAACTCCCGGAAGCGGAGGGGGACCACCAACACGCGGCTGGCCCCGAGTTCTGCTACTTTCTGTTCACTGTACAACAGGCCCTCGGTCCAGAAGATCCAGTGGGTGCCGGTCTGGTCACCGTTGGCTTGCGCGGTCGCCTGTTGTCGGACCCCTTCGAGAGAGGGACAGGACTGTTGTTCTTGCTGGAACTGCTCTCGGGTGGGGCCCCCTTCGTGTCGCCATTGTGTCAGCTCGGGGAGGGCGCTCGGAGAAGCCATCTCTTCGGGGGAGGATTCGCTGGGTCCAGGGTCGGTGTCCGCCTCCTCCTCGCTGCTGGTGGGAGGGGGTGTGAGCCCCTCGGGCTGGGCGGTCCCGGAGGTCGAGGATGAGCGGGGGGCCTGGGCGGTCATGGACCGGGTGATGGCGCAGGCCCAATCAGCCAGTCCCAACATTCGGAGGTGCTCTCGTCGCTCTACTTGAGCCCAGGGGGAACTTTCCAAGTCGTTCCCCAGGAGGCAGTCGACCGGGGCGTCGTCGCGCACTGTCACCTTCAGCAGGCCCGTCACCCCTCCCCACTCGAAGGGGACCAGGGCCATCTGGCATAGGCTTTCACTGTTGTCGGCCGTCCGTACGGGGCACAGCACATTCGGTAGAATCTGCCCAGGGGTCACCAGGTGGCAGCGGACAGCGGTGATACTGGCGCCTGTGTCACGAAGGGCTTCGGCCCGTTGTCCATTGACCGTGACCTGCTGCCGGTACTTCTGGGTGTTGGTTGGGATGGGGGTGCAGGGTACCATCTCTCGGCTACCCAGGCAGACCAGGGACATGGCTGCCGGCTCCCACTCAGTGTTCTCTCGGTCGAGGGCCTCCTCTTCCTCTTCTCCTCCCCCCAAGGCGGCGGCTGTCAGCTGCCGGGGCGGGTGCCCGCCGGCCCCGTTTCTTCGGTTCAGAGGGCAGGCCGAAACGCTGGCAAAGTGTCATGTTTGTTGGCAGCCGTAGCAGGTCACTGGCGGCCGTGGTCCGGGTCGGGCCAGGCCCACCTTTCGGGCTAGGCTCGGGGAGAGATGTGGCTGCGGTGGCCCTCGAGGGGGGCTCCTGGGGGCCCCGGCGGGAGGGTCTCGGTTCCTGTTCGGCCCTCCCCCCCCACCGCGCTGGCGGGGGGGTCCGTTGGGGTTCCTCTGGTACTCCCCCATTGAGTTCCGGGGGACCCGGGAGTTGACCCATCGATCGGCCTCGAAGGCAAGTTTTCGCGGGTCGGTCATTTTGCTGTCGAGGAGGTGCTGTCTCAGTTCCACGAAGCAATTGTTGGAAAGGTGTTCCCACACGATGAGGTCGACCAGCTGCCCGTAGGTGGTTACTTTGCTCCCTTTGATCCACCCTTCTAGGGCCCGACTGAAAAAGTCCACATATTCCACCCATGTGGTACCCGGGATTTTCTTGCAGTCTCTGAACCGCTGGCGGTACATTTCCGCTGTTAGCCCGTAGCGGGTGAGCAGGGCCTCCTTCATGTGATCGTAGGAGGTCATCACCTCCTCCGGTAGCTGGAGCAGCGTGTCCCGCCCCTCACTCAGGAACCGCCCCCACAGGCCCGCGCCCCAGTCCTTTCGGGGCACCCGATGAGAGGTCATGGCCACCTCGTAGGCCTTGAACCATTGTTGGATGTCGTCATTCTTGTAATACTCCTTGACGACTTCTTTCGGGATATGTACCTTGGCCTCGGAAGGCGGTAGAGTGTCTCTAGTACCGGGGGTGTCAGTCCCTCCGTTCTTGGCCTTGATCTCGAGCTCCTTGAGACTGCGCTCGTGCTCAAGAGTTAGTTTCTTTTCCTCCAACTCCCGGTGTCGTCTCTTCTCCTCTATCTCTTCTTGAAGGCGCAGCTGCTCTAGGGCCAGTTTCTTTTCTGCCAGCTGGAGTTCACCGTCCAGCCGCAGTCGGGCGAGCTCTAGCTCGTGGCTCCGGACCTTTTCCCGCTCTCGTATTTCTTCTTCGGAGAGGCCGGTTTCTAGGCTCTTTCTTCCTCCGGTTGCCGGAGTCCGTGCGGTTGCTGCGGTCTCAGTCAGGGGCAAGGGCCCTTCTTCCTGGGAGGGGCCTGCCCCGGCCTCCAACCATGCCCTCAGAGCTTTCTGCATCTCCTCTTTGGTACCTAGGCTGGTGGTTGCAATGCCTTTGTCTTTGCAGAACTGTTTCAATTCTTTGTGCGTATATTCTTCCAGCCGTTCGGGCTGGAACTCCATTGTCGCGTTGTTTTCCTGGCTGCTCATGATGCTGTTCGTTTGGATGGGTAGCTAGTGGGTACTGGCTGGTACGTACTGCGTTCGGCTCGGATCCCGTCGCTGGCCACCAAATGTTGGAAGGCGGACCCCGAGGAGTCGGTGCGACCACCAAGGGGGGGGGCCCTCACACTGCACGAAGTAGCCGAGCGCTGCCGAGAAGTCTCCTGAGAGATCCTTCTCCTATCACGTCCTAGCACAGTAACACCACCACACAGGACTCAAGGAGGTTGTCTTGTGACAAGCAATTCTTTATCAGCAATAAAAAGGTTACGAGGTCAATATTTACACGAAGGGATCGAGGGATCCACCAAAAGTCTCAGTGTCTCTTTGGAAGGGTCGGGGTAGCGGGACAGTCTTTGGCAGGAATGCGGTACGAGGGTACCTGGGGCCCAGTTCTTATCCTCAAGCTGGAGGACCTCCGGATCTCGGAGGGGTTGAGCCGCGACGGCGTCAGCAGGGCTCTGGCGTACAGTTCGTGGAGAGCCGCGATCCAATCAGCAGGGCTCTCAAGATGGTTTCTGCTCAGCTCGAGCCGCGACGTCGTCAGCAGGGCTCCGAGGGAGGTTTCAGCGAGGTTGGGCCGCGACGGCGTCAGCAGGGCTCCGATGTTCCAGGTGGTTCAGAAAGGGTTCACAGGAAGGAGCCGCGACGCAGTCAGCAGGGCTCGTGATGGTTCCGACAAGAGTTCTTCTCCGTAGGGTCAGCCGCGATTCAATCAGCAGGGCTCTCGACTCCGGGATACAACTGCCGAGCTGTGGTGGGGTCGCCCCAGATATAGGTCTGGAGCCCTTTGATGTCCGGACCTATGCGCCCCAGGGGGCGGCGTGGCCGGGTGGAGGTGGCCAGACGCCCAGCAGGAGAGGCGCCAGGCCCATGGGAGTTGCAGGGCGATCACACCTCGAGAGGGGAGGACAGTTGGGGGTCCCATCGATACTGTCCTCCGCCGGGGGCGATGAATGGTTCCTGCGGCACCCCCTGGCTAGTTCGTGGTGCCTCGATGTCGGGGCTTCGCTGGGGTCGAGGCCGGGTTGAGCGGGGTCGCGCCGGCTGGTGCACGGTGTGACGTGGATGCCAACAAGATGGCGGAGCCACGAGGAGTATGCGTCCACGTGCAGCTCCGGGTGAAGGGCCTTGGTGCAGTTCAGACGGGTGGCCCGTGACGGCCGGGGCGGGGAACGGGCACAATCCAGGGGGTTACGGACCACGCCACGAGGCCGGGTCCAACATCCCCTATCTGAGCAAATATCTGTCCTCCAGGAGAGGCTTGCCAAAGGCTATCCTCAAAGGAGGCTCTGACGTTTTTCCTCTGCATCTAATTTTTATTCCTAACTGAGGGTGAAGGCAGCGTCAAAGTTAGCTCTGTGACCCTACTAGTGTCACTTCATGATTGGCAATCAAGACAAAGGAGTCAGTACCGTGGTAGGCATTGGCTTCCTTGGAAGCAGTGCTAAGGTTTGAGCCTGTGGAAGCATGGAGCTGGGAAGCATCAGGAGGAGGAGGGGAGCTGTTGTAATTGCCAGCCCCTTAATATCAGAGCCACCATTGGTGAGTGGCTCCAAGGAATAAGGGTCCGTCCTGAAGATCTGTATATAACATTGGCGTCATCCTTAAATGTGTATAATGGATTGTCTATAGGCATCGACCTGGGAAGGGTCAACAGATTAATTGTCTCTGAAAATGAGGAAGAGACCAACATTGCAGAGTCTCCGAATGTTCAGATAGGTAATATCAACTTACAATACCAGTCTTCGGGAGTTAAGATCAGTAAAGCATCAACAGTGCATCACCAGCGGCACAAGGGCGGCTGGGTGCAGGGTGCAAGTTCGAGGTCGGGCACATAATACAAATCAATGCGGAATGGGGCAATCGGACAGAGGCAGGTAAGTAGCAGCGGCTGGGGGGGGGGCAATCTCCAGAGGTTGAAACAAGCACTGGGCAGGGTCCAAAGCAGTACCAACACTACACCACCAGCGGGACAAGGGCGGCCGGGTGCAGGGTGCCAACACAGAGTAGGGGGCCAAATGTACAGCAATAGAGAAAGGCAAAATTGGAAAGGGGCCTGCAGGCTCAGGCCAGGAGAAGGGACGAAAGAACCCAACCGCTGCAGAGGTAAGTTGCGATGCTCGGGATGTAGGGACACCTTTGGATCTCTTCACCAAGTCCCAGGGCATACGAATGCAGGGTGTCTGTTGGTGTCAGAAACAGCTTACGGGAGCAGGTCACAGTTGAGGGGTCAACCCATGATGGACTCAGGATCTCGAGCACCGGGGAACCTCACTGGAACCAGTGGGCCACTTAGACTCAGACCGGAGGCATTGGGTGCAGAAGTGTAACCGGGAGCAGGGTTTCGCAGTTCTTCAGGTCACAGAGGCCTTTACTTGAGGATAGTTACTTTTTAAAAGGTGCGCTGTTCTCGGGAGATTTTGATCTTGGTTAAAGGCAGGCAGTCCTACAATGGTTTGGTGGTGGCTGGGCTGCAGGACAAGTCTTATTTTGGTGCAGGATCATATGGGGCGGCAGACATGCTGGTAGGGCTAGGGCAAAGTCAGTAGTTTTCTGGAGTCTGCTGGTGCGGCTCTGTAGTGTCCAGCTCTTTGTAGGTTGTCAGGAACTGAAGTTCAGGGTCTGGAGATATGACCGAAGTACTAGATTATGGGGTGTTACAAGGGAGTAACAGGTAATGGCCAATGGCCCCCTTATCTGGAGTGTCTACACCCCTATTTTGCCCACCTCCTGTGGGAGGGGGACATAGTCCTAGACCTGATTGGAAAAGTCCCACCATCTTAAAGATGGTGGGCATTGAAAAGTGTACTTCACCTCACCTTCAGCACCTGAGGGTAGAGTTGGCAAAGGGGGTCACACTCCCTATTCTTTCTATGTTTTCCGGCCTCTCATTCTGCCAAAAAAGAGGGGTGAGGACAGGAAGGGGGCCTGCTCCTTCTAACAGGAGATGCTGGGGTTGCATTACAAAGGTGGCAAGGCCTTTGAAGCTCCTGGCCACAGATAGCTCTTCCTGACCAGGGGGAGGTGTGAACACCTCCACCCAGGAAAGGCATTTTTCTCAGCCCCAGAGCACGCAGGCACTCTCCCCATGAGGTCAGAACACTGTTTAGTGGTAGCAGGCTGCTTAGGCCAGTCGGTGACCACACTAAGGGTTTGTAGGTTTCAAGGGACCCCGCTAAGGGGTCCTTTGTTTGCAATTTCTAATATATCTGACACTGGAATCAGTGCAGGTTTATTATGCTGAGAGGTTTGGTACCAAACATCCCATACTTCAGTGAAGCCATCATGGAGCTGGAGAACTTATAATGACAAGTGTCCAGTCCATGTACTTATTATGGCTTCCCTGGTCACTTACAATATCCAGGAATTAAAAAAATATTGCAAGAATATCTCCCTCACAGGAGATATAGTGCACCCTGCCTTAGAGCTACAGCCTGGCCTGCTAGAGGGGTGTCTTACCTACATCTCATGCAGTGTATGTGGGCATAGCACACAGGGATGTATGCCATATCGACTCTTCAGTTTTGTCTGCACCAAGACAAGCAGGTTGCAGTACCACTGTGCATGTGCTTGGTGAGGGGTCTCTTAGGGTGGCACAATTCGTGCTGCGGCCCTTAGGGACCCTCTTTAGTCACAAGACCTTTGGTACCAGGGGCACCTTTTCCTAGGGACTTATATGTGAGCTAAAGTGGTAGCAATGGGTATGTGACTCAGTCTTGAATAGTTGACACCACACAACTATTATATGACTTATTGCATAGTCTTTATATTGTACAATCATCAAATAAAAATAAAAAATACTGAAAGAAGTCTCAAGCTTCGAAGTTATCACAACACCTTTTCCTCTGCAGGGCCTTTGGAGTTCCTGTCTGTCGGATCCCTCGACAGTACGAAGAAAACCAGGTAAGTCACTAATCTTCTTAGGGCTATATACTAGCGGGTTAGTTAGCATGGTGGTCTCTTCTCTTTCTTCTTGGGCTTTTGTGGGATTAGTAGGAAGTGGGGGAGTGCCCTTGACAAGAGGACCCATGCTCCCAGAGAAAGAATAACAACCACAAAAAACAAGAAACAAAAGGGAAAAAAAGGGGTCGGCAACAGACACCAACAACCTGGAGTAATGAGGCAGGAAAGAAGCACTGGGGCTGCAGGTTAGGCATTTTCTCCTACTTTTGGTAGATAATTCCACCTCACAGCGACTTAAATTCTGCTTACCCCTCAGCCCGCACACTTCCACCTCGTAGTTTACCTGCTCCCTTAGGGGCTCAACTTAGGAGCCGTGCAGGCACCTGGTGAAGCCATGTCCCTCCTGGGACTTGGCGAGGATCAGGAGCCAACCGGCAGACAGGGGACGTTGACTCTCCCTCCGGCGTCCTCGCAGTCTTCCCCTGGCTCTCCTTGGATTCTCTTCTCCGGCTGTTCGGATTCTTTAGGGTCTGTCTTCCAATCGACCGCTTCGTTCGACTTCCCGCGACATGGTCTTCCATTCTCTACTCCTTCCTCCGACGATGCTGGTCGCTTATTGCTTTCTTCCTGCGTCCAGATGCTCCGCGGAGGTCCTTGGCTCCTCCACCTCAGCCTTACTTCCTGTTTTGACAGAGCAGGCCAGGAAACGTAGTGGGCTCCAACTTCTGGGTTATCAGGTCCTTGACAAGGTACAGTTTAGGGAAGGAGCTTTGGCACAGGGGACCTGGTTGGCAGGGGCCCTGCGCACTTCCAGTCGAAATTACATCATTTTCCAGGCAAAAAGTGAAGGCTAACTATGCCCATATGAGGCAGTTTCATACACTCACTTTGTGCCATGCCAAAGTCACTGCATATAAATATGTAAGTATTCCCTACAGCAGGCCCTAAGGCAGGGTGCATTATATTTGTTAGGACATATCTGCATGAGCAGATATGCCCTTGTGATGTCTAGTTCTATTACTAGATATTGCAAGTGAACAGGGAAGCCATCTCAAAGGTATGTACTGGACACTGGTCAAAACGAGTTACCCAGCTACATAATGGCTTCACAGAAACATATGGTGTTTGGTATTAAACACCGTGTCTTAATAAATCCCTACTGATGCCAGTATTGGATTTAGTATGACAGACACCCAGAGAGCCCCTTAGAGGTGCCCCCTGAACCTTACTAGTCTTATAGTGTGCTGACTTACTTCTGGTATTATTCCGCCTCCCACCATAGATGAGTGGCTGAACCCCGGTAGGTGACAGACAGCGCTCTCTATGGTAAAGAAGCAATGCCTGCTCCGGAGAAGATGTGATCACCTCTTCCAGCAGGATGGCTAATGGATCTGCTTACCAGGCCAGAGGCCTCAAAGCCTCTGATGCCTTTGATATGCAACCCTGGCTTCCTCCAGAGCTGGAGAATGCCACTCCTGCACTGAGGACCATTTGGCACCAGGACTGGTGGGAAATTAGCTATGCAGTAGGTGTGTTGCACCACCAGGCTAGTCACACCCCTAAGGTGGGCTACCTGATGTGCTCCACGAAAGAAGGGTTCCACCATCTTGTTTTTGGTGGAATTAGGAACTCTGGGACAGGGTTATACCCACTCCCCACAGGAAGTGGTCATATAGGGGGTGTAGTGACCCTAGGAGTAAGTAGCCCTTTGGCAACTAACCTTCACTCCCCTTAATGCCCCTAAGTTTAGTATTTAGGTGACCCCCTGACACCAGGAACTTAAATTCATCTGCTTGAAAGAAGAAGAAGGACAAAGAAGAGCTGAAGACGTGATAACTGTGGACCAGCATCAATCTAGGCGCAAAACCCTGCCTGACTGCGGCTCTCCTGACAATCACTGAGTCGTCCAGAAGCAGAACAGCATCCCCAAACCCTTAGAGGTCCACCCAGCACTTCCTCAACCCTGCAACATCTCCCTTGGAGTAGAGGAGCCACTTCATGGAGCAGCAGCCACCGGCTGCAGCTGTCCGGAAAAGCGTTCTGTCGACCCCCGGGCACACCGAGAGTGCAGCACCCCAGCAAGAGGCCTTCATGCTCCAGGATATCAGATCCATCTCCCTACCAAGTTTGAAGACATCAGAACCCCCAGGAGCCACCCTACACCAATACAGAAGGCACTGGACCCAGTAGCAAGCACCGAGGCTTGTTTGTGTTCAGTCGGAACACCACCGCCGCCAAAACTTACCTACACGTCAAGGAACTCCGAGAGAGGCCCTGCTGTTTTTCCTTTCCCTTTTCTGCAGATACACCAAGAACCATAGGAGCCTCTAACTCACTGACCAGCTGGGCAAAATACCTCTGCACCAGGGCTTCCCAACCCAGGCTCATGTAAACGGACGGTGTGGTTCTGAGACCCTCAAATTCAAGCCCACCCTTGGGTTCTACTGGACTGGTCCCGCAGTCCCACTTGCAGCATTTTCTTATAGGTACTTTTCCCCCTTTAGCAGGTAGCGTTGGAAGCTACCACTGTGTAAAGCACCTCTGCACCCAGACACCCTAGGGCAGGTAAACATGAACTGTTGGTGCTTTCTTGGACCTTGACGCCTACTTACCTTAATTCCATAAGAAAAGTCCTGTAAGTCGTCTGCAAGTGTACCTATGCAGTGAATGTTTCTCCCACAGGTTAACGTTACCGCTTTCAAGGCTCATGCCTAAAATCTGACAGCTTTCATTTTCTACTGTTTTTACTGTAAAATTTGATACGGTATAAAGTACTTACCCGAGTCTGATGATCTTGGTGTCTAAAATCATAAAAAATATATATGTTATATTTCTAAATGAGTCTCGAGTTACTTCTTGAGAGTGTGTCTTATTTATTGACTCTCGGTGTACAATCAATGCTTTACACTACCCTCTGATAAGCCTAAACTGCTCGCCCACACTACCACAAAAGAGAGCATTTGGGATTATTCATTTAAACCCTGTAAACCAATAAGGGTTGTCTGGACTTTCTACATAGTGTACCTCATTTTGGTACACTACATAAAAAGCCACCTCCCTACAGTGTACCTATACAGTGTATGTTTCTCCCAAAGGATAGCATTACCGTTGCCGAGGCTCATACCTCAAATCCGTTATTTGACTGTATTTTTCTAATACTACAAAAAACTATAATTCCGAAAGTACTAACCTGTGAGAAAGTGCCCTCTTCCTGCATGGTTGCTGCCACGTTTTGCTGAACTGCTGAGGTACTTTGACTGAGCGTGCTCTGGGCTCCTGCCAATCAGGTACCCAGGGCCGATGTTCTTTCCCTAAAATTGCATTGAAGACCAAACCCAATTGGCACTCTCTGGCCACAGGTCAGCCCCTGGAAAATGGTACCACAGGTACCCAGGGCACTGTGACCAGGGAAGTCCTCTAATGGCTGCAGCACTTATTGTGCCACCATTAGAGGCCCTGTACCTTCATACTCGCACACTGCCTTTGTAGGCTGCATGTTTTGGTGCAGAACAAAGTGAAGAGTCGACATGGCACACATGCCTTTGTGGCATGCCTACAACCCACTGCCCTGGCATAGATCAGCCACCCCTCTAGCTGGATGCACTATTTGTTTTTTAAACAAACTTTATTGAGCATTTGTTCATGAAAACATACGGACAGTAATATGTGCCAAGAAACATATAATCATACCCATGACTTATCTAGCAAGTTCATTTGTGCCAGCGGTCATTCCATTAATCTCTTCTCTTTCTGGCATAGGGCCCTACCCTTGAGTTCACAATCCGATACATTGCACGACCAGTCTTTGTGTCCATGCCGATATTCTTTTAACTTATTCGGCGGTTAGGATATAATACAATGACTCATGTGGCATGCAATGCCTCTGTCCACTTCCTACCTAAAGGCCACCCCTTGCTCTCCCTACTCTCCCCTCCCCCGCCAGGCATGTCTTGAATTACCTACGCTAATGTTCCCCTAAAGTCTGTCCACTCAGAAATCCTATGCTCCACTCAACCTTCAGGTATCTATTAGTTGGATGGCACTTCCACTCCTTCCTTCTCCATTCCATCCCTTCCATGCCGTTTAAGTCATGCTACTCTATGATGCAGACTCTTGCGAGTTTCCCTGCCGCTCTTCATCCATGGCTTTTTCTGGTTGCTTGAGTTGCATTACCACCGACTCCCACACCTCTAGTGCCTTCTTAGTTCCATTGCGCCTGGCCTCTCTAAGTCGTACTCCCCCTCGTACCCTACCCACCGCTCAAACTCTTTCTTCCATCTGCCTGTGAGGGGGACTCCCTGCACCTTCCGATGACTGGTGATATCCCTTTTTGAAAGTATAATACCCAGGTCCTGAAATTTACTTGTGATCTTATTCCTAGAGGTGTGAGGAAATCAATGGAGCAGGCAGTACCCTAGAGACATGGTCACCTCCCTTTCCGTCACTTCAGCAGCAAGGACGTCCGTCACTTCCCTTCAGAACTTCCCTATCTCTGGGCAACTCCAAAACATATGGAGAAACTCCTCTCCCTCCTCTAAACAGCGGGCACATGTCGCATTTGTCGTGTTGAAGTACCTGTTAATACACCCTGGAGTAAAATACGCCCTGTGGAATACGTAGAAGTTCACCAATTGAAATCTAGTATTCCTAGTGACCTTCCTGACACGCTCCGTCAGTTCATCCCAAATCTTCTCCTCCATGGCCTCCCCAGGTCTTCCTCCCACCTCTGCTGCAACACAGTAAGGGCCGGGAGAGTCGCCCAACTAAGTCTCCTGTATAAGCAGGTGACTGCCTTAATTGTCCTCGCTGCGGACACCACATATTAGCAGCCTTCAGACAGAGGTGGCTCAGCCATCCTGGCTCCCCAGTGTCCCCGTACCGCTGCCGTTAAGGCCGTGTGAAGTGAAAAGTCTCCTCTTGGTATTTCACATATCTCACTAAATGTGTCAAAGGGTAAGAGAGTACCATCCTTGTACAGCAACTCCACTGTAGTTACCCCTACAGTCGCCCAGGTCTCCAATCATCTCCAGACCGCCCTGTGCGGTAGAGCCATACACATTGACAATGGGATTTACGGTGTATATGGGCGCCGGATGTTAGCCCTCTGTAGACCCCTAGCCCAACATTTGCAGACCACTTGTACTTCCGTAGTCAGTCCCCTTTCCTGAATGGGCAATCGCAGTATTATTCTTGAGAGGAGGTCCAGGCTCAGGCTTTCATCCCCATGCCCCGCCGTACCACTTGTCTGACTTGCCACCCATTTCGTGAGCCATTGCATCTGGGCTGCTATGTAATAATACTCAAAGTCTGAGACTGCCAAACCTCCCTCCGACTTTGGTCTCATTAGTGTTTTCAAGGCTACTTTACGCCTCCTAGCTCCCCACAGGAATTCTGTTACCATTGTTCAGAGCTGCCTAAACCGCTCTGCCGGAATCCACACCGGTAACACCCCGAATACAAATAAAAGTCTCAGGAGTGTCACCATTTTGAAGATATCCTTCCTGCTAACGATAGGGGGAGTGATCCCCAGACCTCAAAGCTGGCCTTTGTTCCTCTAATAACTTACCCACATTACCCTCTAACAGATCCTCTCGATCATGATAAACTTGGACCCCTAAGTATTAGAAGCATCTACCTTCCCACACTATCCCCTCCACAGCCTGAGGTCTATCTCACCCCTTTCTGGTGGGAAACAGACACGACTTTCTCCAATTGACCTTGAGGCCTGCCAACTTCTCCAATGCCATCAACAGTTCCATGGCTCCATATTTCTAAGGAAGAGCAACAAGTCATCAGCATATAATGCTATAAGATGGGTTGGGCCTTCCACCTCCAGCCCTTGATATTAGTTTACCATCCTGGCTTTAGCGGCCAGTGGCTCCATGATCAGAGTGGACAACAGGAGCGAAAGAGGACACCCCTGCTGTGTTCCCCTCTCCACCCCATAGCTATTAAAGATAATCTTACCCGTCGTGACTTGGGCCTTTGAATCAGAATAGAGCAGTGCCATCCATGCCACAAACTCTGACCCCAGGCCGAATGTCCGCATCACCCGGAACAAGTACGGCGATTTGAGGCTGTCAAATGCCTTTTCTACGTTGACAGCAAAGATAGCAGCCTCCTCTCTGTAGTATGTGTCTGCTTCCAAAATTCGCTTCAGTCTTCTCACATTTATCGCCGAGTTCCGGGTTGGAATGAACCCCGTTTGATCCGGATGTATAAGGACCGTCATATGTGGCAGAAGTCCTGTGGCCAATATTTTACTTAAAATTTTATAATCGATATTGAGCATAGAGAGAGGCCTAAAGGCTGTCTTTTCAGATACCTATTTCCCTGGCTTGAGCAACTGAACTATTAAGGCTTCCCTCGTGGTCCCCAGGAGTTTCCCCCTTTGTTTTTGCCGCATTGTATAGCTCTAGCAACCGGGGTCCCAGCAGGTCTACATATGTGGCGTAAAATTCAACAGGAAACTCATCTGTCCCTGGTGTTTTGTTCCTAGCCATAGCCTTAATGCCACTTCTCACCTCCCGCAGTTTTATTTCTCTCCCCAGTGCATCCGCCTCTTCCTCAGGGATCGCCGGCAATTCAACACTGCCCAAATAAGCATCAAGGTCCTCTGTGGTGGGAGACACCCTACTTTTGTACAAGCCTTTGTAGTAATCACAGAATAAACCATTAATATCCTGCTGACGATAGCAAACCTCCCCCTGCTCATCTCTCAGTTCCAATATTCTAGTGCCAAGAAACTGCTGGTGAACGTGCGCTTTAGAAATTATTTTAACATAACATAACAATTTTACAAATCCCCTTTTGGTCGGGTTGGCCAGCCAAGCTAATAATGCACCAGGCCTATCCCTTTCAGCATGCACCCTTGTCATGTATTCCTTGTAATCGAAGCAGCGTAATCGCTCCACATGCTCCGCCACTTCCTCCTTGGCTGCTAGCAACTCGTCCTGTTTGTCTATATTCTCTGGTCTTTCCCTTTTGATGCCTCTCAGGCGCTGCTCTGCTAGCAAAGTGTCAGACAGCAGAGTCCTGCTCACCCCACCATCTCGGAAATACACCTGCCTCCAATTACCACCTTAAATGCTTCCCACTCCATGCTGGGACTCGAGGCCGTACCTGCATTTGCTGCAAAGTATTGCTCAATAGCCGTCCTGATCATACCCTGGAACCCCTGATCTTCCAGTGTTTCTGGTCTGAGGGGCCATGTGGGAATGCACGTTCTGACCCTGGCCCAGCCCAGTCCAATCAATAGTGGGTTGTGGTCTGGGACCGTTCGTGCCAGATACTCACTAGTCTGCACGCACTCATGTACATCTGGAGTGCACAATATGGCATCTAACCTGACGTGCAATTCATGCATATTGTTGGACCCGGCCTCATAACATGGCTTTACTGGTCCCCACACCACCTAACCTGGTGCCGGCAGCCCCAATCCCCCGGCCTCACCAAGCCTTTCCACCAAGAACACACGCACTCGACCCGGACATCCTCGTCCATGGCCTCTTTCCTTTCGGCCACCCCGGGCCCGCGTGCCCACTTCATGCACTAAGATGGCCGCCCGTCCCCAGCGCGACCCGGGCCTAGAGGCGCCACTCCGGCTGGAGGACATCACGCTTCCAGGGGTTGAGAGAGGGAGGAGCAGTTTCTATCGCACCTCTGAACTCCCCTGGGACGATGGGTTTCGATCGGCCCTCCGGCCTCCCTGAAGGCTGGCTCCACGCCTGCTGGGTGTCTGGGACTCCTCCCGACCCAGCTCTGAAAGGATCAAAAGACAATGGCAGGAAACCCCGACAAGCGACCCCCAGGTGACAAGACCCCTGCCTGCACAGACTCCGGACATCAAAGAGGGGTCGACCTATAACAAGGGGTGCTCTGGGACTGTCCGGCAGATTCGACGCTGGAACAACGAGAGCCTGCTGACGCGGTCGCGGCTCCTGGAACTTAGAACTAACTGAGCCCTGCTGAGTGACTCGCGGCTCCCTGAAGATCGTAAGACCTCCGAACTGCACCTGAGCCCTGCTGAGTGACTCGCGGCTCCCTGAAGATCGTAAGACCTCCGAACTGTACCTGAGCCCTGCTGAGTGACTCGCGGCTCCCTGAAGATCGTAAGACCTCCGAACTGCACCTGAGCCCTGCTGAGTGACTCGCGGCTCCCTGAAGATCGTAAGACCTCCGAACTTGTACTTGAGCCTGCTGAGTGACTCGCGGCTCCCTGAAGATCGTAAAACCTCCGAACTGGTACCTGAGCCCGCTGAGTGACTCGCGGCTTCCACAGACTCCACTGGTCCCGCCGGACCCCACGACAACTAGCCTACCCCCCAGCTCGAGGATTGTGAGCTGTGCGCCGGGTACATCCTTACCTTGAGCCTTTGTGCCAAAGACTGTCCCGCTACCCCCTATCCCTTCCGAGACTCATTGAGCCCGCGCTCTCCTTGTACATATTTGCAGTGCTAACCTGTTTGATAAAGATTGATTCCTAAGGACGCACGGTGTGGTGTTTCTGTGTCGTGTGGTGCCAGAGGTACGATCCTCGATCCAAGATTTCTCCTCCTGAGGAGTCTCCCGCCAGTGCCCGGCTACGATACTTTGAGGGTGGGTCTCAGGGTAGTCAGGACCCCCTTTCCGGGCTCCTCTGAGGTCGCCGTCTAACATTGGTGGCAAGCGACGGGATTCGGGCCCATCACCGAGAGATCGTACTGTGAACGACGGACGCACTACCAACAAAGATGGCAGAAGGAAACACCATGATCCCCGCAGAAATCAACGCCAACAGGGTGTTCCAGGTGGAACAACTAGAGGAATACACACACAAAGAACTAAAGCAATTCTGCAAAGAACTTAGAATCGCTACCACCGGTCTCAACACCAAGGAAGATTTGCAGAAAGCACTGAAAGCCTGGGTGGATACCGGGGCCTCCCGCCCGGAAGACACGGGGGAGCGCCCCGACGAGGCCGAACCCTCCCAAGGCGAAAGCAGCAGCAATCAGGTGCGAAGCATCGTACCAGACGGGGGCCTGTCCCCGGAGGAACTCGCGGACAGAGAGAGAAGCCGCAATCACGAACTCGAGCTAGCTAAACTCAAAATCGAAGGCGAATTAAAGTTAGCAGAGAAAAAGCTAGCAGTAGAGCAAATGCGCGTGCAAGGCGAGCTAGAAGAGAAGAAGCTCCAACGGGAACACGAAGGAAGGAAGCTCCAACTGGAGCACGAACGCAGCTTGAAGGAAATCGAACTCAAGGCCAGAAGTGAGGAAGGGAGGCCCCCGGGAAACCGAGAGGCGACCTCCCCAGCGGAACAGAAGGTCCACATCCCCAAGGATGTGGTCAAGGAATATTATAAAAACGATGACATTCAGCAATGGTTCAGGGCCTACGAGGTCGCCATGACCTCCCATCGGGTCCCGCAGAAGGACTGGGGGGCAGGGTTGTGGGGACGGTTTCTGAGCGAAGGAAGAGACACCCTGCTCGACCTACCCCTCTCTCTGCAGACCTCCTACAGCCACATGAAAGAGGCTCTACTCACAAGGTACGGTCTCACCCCCGAGATGTACCGTCAGCGATTCCGGGACTGCAGGAAAATCCCGGGCACCACCTGGGTAGAATATGTAAACTTTTTTAGTCGGGCCTTCGATGGGTGGGTCAAGGGCAGCAAGGTCACCACCCTTGAGGAACTCACCGACCTCCTATTGTGGGAACACCTGGCTGCGAACTGCTTTGTGGAACTACGCCAGCATCTGCTTGACAGCAAACTCACCGATCCCAGGAAGCTGGCGGTGGAAGCAGACCGCTGGACCAACACCAGGGTTACCCGGGGCATGGTAGGAGAATACCCCCGAGCCAGTCAGGGACCACCCCGCCAGAGAGGAGGGGGGAACCAGGGAGGCCAGAGAGAGTCCCAGCCTAGTCCCCCGAAGACCCAATCTCCACCTTTCCCAGCGCCCCCCCCACCAGTAACCGGACCCCCCGGGAGACGGGGACACAGGGTAACCGTCACTTGTTTCCGTTGCCAGAAGCCCGGGCACTACGCCAATGACCCAGAGTGCCCCATGGCCACCCAAAACACCCCTGCAAGACAGATAGCCAACGTAGCTCTAGGGGAGGAGGTTGAGGAAACCGGGGAGTGGGAACCCGCAGCCATGGCCCTAGTATCCCTGGGAGATAGGGAGATGGTCCCTGGTAGCCTCCTGCCCTCCAACACGAAGAAATACGGGCAGCTCGTTAAGATCAATGGCCACCAAATAGAGGCCCTGCGGGACACCGGGGCCAGCATCACCGGTGTCCTCAGGCACTTAGTCCCCGAGGAGCAGATCCTCCCCAACGTCTTTTGCCCAGTCATTTCCGCCGATAATAGAGAGAGTATTTGTCAGGTAGCTCTGGTGCCGTTTGAGTGGGGTGGAGTGATAGGTAAACTGAGGGTTGCCGTAAGAACCTCCCAGCCGGTCGACTGCCTCCTAGGGAACGACCTGGAGAGTTCTCCCTGGAAGCACGTCGAACGCAAGGCCCACCTAGAGATGATGGGGCTCCCCGAGTGGGTGTGCGCCACCACCCGATCTATGTCAGCCCGACTCACCCCCCTGGGAGAAGTCGAAGACGCCCCGACCGAAGAAGTCAGAGCAGTAACCCCCGAGGGTCCTCCCGTCCCCCCATCGGAGGGGCCCGTCGCCAGCGACGAGCCCTCCCTGTCCGACACCGCCCCGGTCCCTGAGTTAGGCGATCTACCCGAGTTGGCCCAATGGCGCCACGAGGGTGGGCCCACCCGGGAGGAGTTTTGCCAGGAGCAAGCCACCTGTCCTTCCCTGGTCGGACTGCGGCGCCAGGCCGAGGGCCAAGCCGCAGGCGACCAAACTGGCACGC
Organism: Triturus cristatus; assembly: GCF_964204655.1. Lineage (NCBI taxonomy): Eukaryota > Metazoa > Chordata > Amphibia > Caudata > Salamandridae > Triturus > Triturus cristatus. Next base: position 165,810,970 of record NC_140579.1, read on the forward strand.
ACCAAATTTATTGGGAGAGTAGCCTTTTGTATAGTGAGCAGAAGTCGGTGGAGCTGGGATCCGTACGGGTGCTGGTGGTACCCCTCCGCTTCCGAGACTTCCTCCTGGGCTTAGCCCACGACGTCCCCCTTGCCGGCCACCTGGGTCAAGACAAGACCTACAGCCGTCTCGTGACCCATTTTTACTGGCCTAAGATGAGAGCAGCCGTAGAAGCCCACTGCAAGTCCTGTCCCACGTGCCAGGCTAGCGGGAAGAGTGGGGGGAAGCGCAAGGCTCCCCTCCAACCCTTCCCGGTCGTCAGTACCCCCTTTGAACGAGTCGGGATCGACATCGTGGGGCCCCTGGACCCCCCCACCTCCCAAGGTCACCGTTTTATCCTGGTCCTGGTGGATCACGCCACCCGCTACCCTGAGGCGATCCCCCTACGCACCGTCACGGCCCCCGTAGTGGGCCGGGCCCTGATGGGGATCTTTTCCCGGGTAGGGTTCCCCCGCGAGGTCGTGAGCGATCGCGGCACTAATTTTATCTCGAGGTACATGACGTCCCTGTGGCAACAATGTGGAGTGTCCTACAAATTCACTACCCCGTACCATCCCCAAGGGAACGGCCTAGTAGAGAGGTTTAACCGGACTCTGAAAGGGATGATCACCGGCCTAGAAGAGCCCCTCCGGCGTAAGTGGGACGTCCTGCTCCCCTGCCTCTTGTTCGCTTACCGAGAGGTCCCCCAGAAGTCCCTAGGGTTCAGCCCGTTTGAGTTGCTCTATGGACACCCCGTCCGAGGTCCCCTCAGCTTGGTTAAGGAAGGGTGGGAGGCGACACCCCAGACCACCCCACGAGATGTGTTCCACTATGTTCTGACCCTCCGGAACCAGACCAGGAAGTTCCGAGCACTGGCCGAGGCCAACCTAGAGACAAGCCAAGAAGAGATGAAGCGCTGGTACGACCAGAATGCCACTCTGGTCGAGTTCCAGCCGGGCCAACAAGTATGGGTCATGGCTCCCGTGAAGCCAGGCGCCCTCCAGGACAGGTGGACCGGGCCCTACAAAGTGATTGAGCGGAAGAGTCCAGTCACATACTTGGTGGACGTCCAGTCGCCTCGGGATCCCCTCCGGGTCCTTCACGTGAACCGCCTCAAGCCTCACTTCGTGCGGACAGAACTAAGCCTCCTGCTGGCCACCGATGACGGGGCCGAAGATGAGTCCGATCCCCTCCCGGACCTCCTGTGTGTCAAGGAGCAGGATGGCTCCGTGGAGGGAGTGAATCTCTCCCCAGCCCTCACTGCCCAGCAACAAGAGGACTGTCGCCAGCTACTAGGACAATTTGCCGACCTCTTCTCCCTGATCCCCCGAGTCACCGACTGGTGTGTCCATGACGTGGACACCGGGGACAGCCCGCCGGTGAGACACCGAGCCTACCGGGTCCCCGACCGGGTCCGGTCCTGCATTCAAGCTGAAGTCTCAAAGATGTTGACCATGGGAGTGATCGAGCCATCTGACAGTCCCTGGGCCAGCCCCGTGGTCCTGGTCCCGAAGGCAGCGGCCCCCGGTGTCGCCCCCGAGCTCCGGTTCTGTGTGGACTACCGGGGGCTCAATGACGTCACCCGAGCCGATGCCCACTGTTAGACGGCGACCTCAGAGGAGCCCGGAAAGGGGGTCCTGACTTCCCTGAGTCCCACCCGTGTAGTATTGTAGCCGGGCACTGGCGAGAGATTCCCCAGGGGGAGGAATCTCGCAACTAGGATCGTACTTCTGGCACCACACGACACAGAGAGGCCACCCTGGGTATTCTCAGAAACAAGCTTTATCAAATAGGTATCACTGCAAATATGTACAAGGTGAGCACGGCTCAAGAGTCTCGGACAGGTAGGGGGTAGCGGGACTGTCTCTGGTAACGGTTCCAAGCAGGGACGTATCCGGCGCACAGCTCACAATCCTCGAGCTGGGGGGATACGTGGTCGGAGTCGGGGTCTGGCGGGACCGTGAGAGTCTGGGGGAGCCGCGAGTCACTCAGCGGGCGCAGGTACAGGTTCGGAGGTCTTTACGATCTTCAAGGAGCCGCGAGTCACTCAGCAGGGCTCAGGTACAAGTTCGGAGGTCTTACGATCTTCCGGGAGCCGCGAGTCACTCAGCAGGGCTCAGGTACAAGTTCGGAGGTCTTACGATCTTCAGGGAGCCGCGAGTCACTCAGCAGGGCTCAGGTACAAGTTCGGAGGTATTACGATCTTCAGGGAGCCGCGAGTCACTCAGCAGGGCTCAGGTGGGTTCAAGTTCCAGGAGCCGCGACCACGTCAGCAGGCTCTCGTTGTTCCAGCGTCGAATCTGCCGGACAGTCTCAGAGCACCCCTTGTTATAGGTCGACCCCGCTTTGATGTCCGGAGTCTGCGCAGGCAGGGGTCTTGTCACCTGGGGGCCGCTTGTCGGGATTTCCTGCTATTGTCTTTTGATCCTTTCAGGGCCGGGTCGGGAGGAGTCCCAGACACCCAGCAGGCGCGGAGCCAGCCCGCAGGGAGGCCGGAGGGCCGATCGAAACCCATCGTCCCAGGGGAGTTCAGAGGTGCGATAGAAACTGCTCCTCCCTCTCTCATCCCCTGGAAGCGTGATTTCCTCCAGCCGGAGTGGCGCCTCGAGGCCCGGGTCGCGCTGGAGCCGGCGGCCATCTTGTTGCAGGGAGTGGGCACGCGGGCCCGATGTGGCCGAAAGGAGAGAGGCCATGGACGGGGATGTCCGGGGTTGGTGCGGGTGTCCTGGGGGGGAAAGGTCGGCTGGGCCGCGTGCTTGGGCTGCAGGCACCAGGTTGCAGTGGTGCGGGGGCACGGAGGGCCATTCTACGAGGCCGGGTCCAACACGCGTCCCCCCCAGCTGAAAGCCGGAGAGAACTGCCCATCACCTTGGGGGGTTCTCTTCGCTGAGGCGGAAGAACCGGGAGAGGCCGTCAGCGTTGGCGTGGTCCGTACCAGGGCGGTGTTCTACGGTGAAGTCCATTCCCTGGAGGGAGATTGACCACCGCAGTAGCTTGGGGTTTTCTCCTCGCATCTGCATGAGCCATCGCAAGGGCCGATGGTCAGTTTGGACCCTGAAATGAGTGCCGAACAGGTAGGGTCGTAGTTTTTTGAGGGCCCAGACCACGGCAAAGGCTTCGCGCTCTATGGTGCTCCACTTCTGTTCTCGGGGTAGCAGCCGCCGACTGAGGAAGGCGACGGGCTGGTCTAGGCCTTGATCATTCACTTGGGACAGGACGGCCCCAATGCCATGCTCGGAGGCATCGGTCTGGACTATGAACTCCTTGGTGTAGTCGGGAGCCTGGAGGACGGGGGCGGTGCACATGGCCTTTTTTAGAGCATCGAAAGCTTCCTGGCAGGCAGCCGTCCATTGCACCTTCTTTGGCTGTTTTTTAGACGTGAGTTCAGTGAGAGGGCCGACCAGGCTGCCATACCCCCGAATGAATCGGCGGTAGTAGCCCGTGAGTCCCAGAAAGGCTCGGACTTCCGTTTGGGTGATGGGTGGGTCCCAGGCCAGGATGGCGTCGATCTTTGGCTGTAGAGGGGCGACCTGGCCACTCCCGACTTGGTGCCCCAGGTAGACTACTGATCCTTGCCCGATCTGGCACTTGCTGGCTTTTACGGTGAGGCCTGCCTGGCGCAGGGCGGTTAGCACCCTCCGGAGGTGCTGGAGGTGCTCACTCCACTCTGAACTGAAGACAGCGATGTCGTCCAGATAGGCCGCGCTGAACTGTTCTAGCCCGGCCAGGACCCTATTTACCAGTCTCTGGAAAGTGGCCGGGGCATTTTTCATCCCGAAGGGCATCACGCGGAAGCGGTAGTGCACATCGGGGGTGGAGAAAGCAGACCTCTCCTTGGCCCCTTCGGTGAGCGCAATCTGCCAGTAGCCGCAGGTGAGGTCGAAAGTGCTGAGGAACCGGGCGGCCCCTAGTCGGTCAATGAGCTCGTCGGCTCGTGGAATGGGGTGGGCATCGGCTTGGGTAACGTCATTGAGCCCCCGGTAATCCACGCAGAACCGGAGCTCGGGGGCGACACCGGGGGCTGCTGCCTTCGGAACCAGGACCACGGGGCTGGCCCAGGGACTGTCAGAGGGCTCGATCACCCCCAGGGTCAACATCTTCGAGACTTCAGCTTGAATGCAGGACCGGACCCGGTCAGGAACCCGGTAGGCTCGGTGTCTCACCGGCGGGCTGTCCCCGGTGTCCACATCGTGAACACACCAGTTGGTGACCCGGGGGGTCAGGGAGAAGAGGTCGGAAAATTGTCTGAGGAGCTGGCGGCAGTCCGCTTGTTGCTGGGCAGTGAGGGCTGGGGAGAGGTTCACCCCCTCCACGGAGCCATCCTGCTCCTTGACACACAGGAGGTCCGGGAGGGGATCCGACTCATCTTCGGCTCCGTCATCGGTGGCCAGCAGGAGGCTCAGTTCTGTCCGCACGAAGTGAGGCTTGAGGCGGTTCACGTGCAGGACCCGGAGGGGATCCCGAGGCGACTGGACGTCCACCAAGTAGGTGACTTGACTCTTCCTCTCAACCACTTTGTAGGGCCCAGTCCATCGGTCCTGGAGAGCGCCAGGCTTCACGGGGGCCATGACCCACACCTGCTGGCCCGGCTGGAACTCGACCAGAGTAGCATTCTGGTCGTACCAGCGCTTCATTTCTTCTTGACTCGCCTCCAGGTTGGCCTCGGCCAGTTCTCGGAACCTCCTGGTCTGGTTCCGGAGGGCCAGGACATATTGGAACACATCTCGGGGGGTGGTCTGGGGTGCTGCCTCCCACCCTTCCTTAACCAAACTGAGGGGACCTCGGATGGGGTGCCCATAGAGTAATTCAAACGGGCTGAACCCTAAGGACTTCTGGGGGACCTCCCGGTAAGCGAACAAGAGGCAGGGGAGCAGGACGTCCCACTTACGCCGGAGGGGCTCTTCTAGGCCAGCGATCATCCCTTTCAAAGTCCTATTAAACCTCTCTACTAGGCCGTTCCCTTGGGGATGGTACGGGGTGGTGAACTTATAGGACACCCCACATTGTTGCCACAGGGACGTCATATACCTTGATATAAAATTAGTTCCGCGATCGCTCACGACCTCGCGGGGGAAACCCACCCTGGAAAAGATCCCCATCAGGGCCCAGCCCACCACGGGGGCCGTAATGGTGCGCAGGGGAATAGCCTCTGGATAGCGGGTGGCGTGGTCTACTAGGACCAAGATGAAACGGTGACCTTGGGAGGTGGGGGGGTCCAGTGGCCCCACGATGTCGATTCCGACTCGTTCGAAGGGGGTACTGACGACCGGGAAGGGTTGGAGGGGAGCCTTGCGCTTCCCCCCACTCTTCCCACTGGCTTGGCACGTGGGGCAGGACTTGCAGTGTGCCTCTACCGCTGCTTTCATCTTAGGCCAATAAAAATGGGTCACGAGACGGCTGTAGGTCTTGTCCTGACCCAGGTGACCGGCGAGGGGGACATCGTGGGCTAAGCCCAGGAGGAAATCCCGGAAGCGGAGGGGTACCACCAGTACCCGTCCGGATCCCAGCTCCACTGATTTCTGCTCACTATACAGGATGTTATTCTCCCAATAGATTCGGTGCGTTCCGGTCTGGTCACCTGCGGCTTGGCCCTCGGCCTGGCGCCGCAGCCCGACCAGGGAAGGACAGGTGGCTTGCTCCTGGCAAAATTCTTCCCGGGTGGGCCCGCCCTCGTGGCGCCAATGGGCCAACTCGGGTAGATCCCCCAACTCGGGGACCGGGGCGGGGTCCGATGGTGCGGGTTCGCCGCTGGCGACGGACCCTTCCGATGGGGGAACGGGAGGACCCTCGGCGGGGACGGTACGGGCTTCTTCGACCGGGGTGCCCTCGACTTCTCTCCGGGGAGTGAGTCGGGCTGTCATAGATCGGGTGGTGGCACACACCCACTCGGGGAGTCCCATCATCCCTAGGTGGGCTTTGCGCTCTACGTGCTTCCAGGGAGAACTCTCCAGGTCGTTCCCTAAGAGGCAGTCGACCGGCTGGGAGGTTCTTACGGCCACCTTGAGTTTACCTATCACCCCTCCCCACTCAAATGGCACCAGGGCTACCTGACACATACTTTCCCTATTGTCGGCAGATATTACGGGGCAAAAGACATTGGGGAGGATCTGCTCCTCGGGAACTAGGTGCCTGAGGACACCGGTGATACTGGCCCCGGTGTCCCGCAGGGCCTCTACCTGGTGGCCATTGATCTTGACGAGCTGCCCATATTTCTGTGTGTTGGAGGGTAGGAGGCTACCAGGGATCATTTCCCTATCTCCCAGGGATACTAGGGCCATAGCGGCGGGTTCCCACTCCTCGGCTTCCTCAACCTCCTCCCCCAGGGCTACGTTGGCTATCTGTCTCGCAGGGGTGACTTGGGTGGCCATGGGGCATTCTGGGTCATTGGCGTAGTGCCCGGGTTTCTGGCAACGAAAACATGTGACGGTCACCCGGTGTCCTCGTCTCCCAGGGGGCCCTGTGACTGGTGGGAGGGGCGCCGGGAAAGGTGGAGGTGGTGTCTTCGGGGGGCTAGGCTGGGACTCTCTCGGCCCTCCCTGGTTCCCTCCCCCTCTCTGGCGGGGCGGTCCCTGACTGGTTCGGGGGGACCCGGGTGTTGGTCCAGCGGTCGGCCTCCACAGCCAGCTTCCGGGGATCTGTGAGCTTGCTATCCAGCAGATGTTGACGTAGCTCTACGAAGCAGTTCGCAGCCAGATGTTCCCATAACATGAGATCAGTGAGTTCGGCAAGGGTGGTGACCTTGCTGCCCTTGACCCACCTATCGAAGGCCCGACTAAAAAAGTTTACATACTCCACCCAGGTGGTGCCCGGGATCTTCCTGCAGTCCCGGAACCGTTGGCGGTACATTTCTGGGGTGAGGCCGTATCTTGTGAGGAGAGCCTCTTTCATGTGGCTGTAGGAGGTCTGCAGGGAGAGGGGTAGGTCGAGCAGGGTGTCCCTTCCTTCGCTCAGAAACCGCCCCCACAATCCCGCCCCCCAGTCCTTCTGTGGAATCCGATGAGAGGTCATGGCGACCTCGTAGGCCCGAAACCATTGCTGAATGTCATCGTTTTTATAATATTCTTTGACCACATCCTTGGGGATGTGGACCTTCTGTTCCGCAGGGGGGGGCCGTCTCTCGGTTCCCCGAGGGCCTCCCGTCCTCATTTCGGGCCTTGAGCTCGAGTTCTTTTAAGCTGCGTTCGTGCTCTAGTTGGAGCTTTCTTCCTTCGTGCTCCCGTTGGAGCTTCTTTTCTTCCAGTTCGCCTTGTACGCGCATTTGCTCTACCGCTAGTGCGACCCGGGCCTAGAGGCGCCACTCCGGCTGGAGGACATCACGCTTCCAGGGGTTGAGAGAGGGAGGAGCAGTTTCTATCGCACCTCTGAACTCCCCTGGGACGATGGGTTTCGATCGGCCCTCCGGCCTCCCTGAAGGCTGGCTCCACGCCTGCTGGGTGTCTGGGACTCCTCCCGACCCAGCTCTGAAAGGATCAAAAGACAATGGCAGGAAACCCCGACAAGCGACCCCCAGGTGACAAGACCCCTGCCTGCACAGACTCCGGACATCAAAGAGGGGTCGACCTATAACAAGGGGTGCTCTGGGACTGTCCGGCAGATTCGACGCTGGAACAACGAGAGCCTGCTGACGCGGTCGCGGCTCCTGGAACTTAGAACTACCTGAGCCCTGCTGAGTGACTCGCGGCTCCCTGAAGATCGTAAGACCTCCGAACTGCACCTGAGCCCTGCTGAGTGACTCGCGGCTCCCTGAAGATCGTAAGACCTCCGAACTGTACCTGAGCCCTGCTGAGTGACTCGCGGCTCCCTGAAGATCGTAAGACCTCCGAACTGCACCTGAGCCCTGCTGAGTGACTCGCGGCTCCCTGAAGATCGTAAGACCTCCGAACTTGTACTTGAGCCTGCTGAGTGACTCGCGGCTCCCTGAAGATCGTAAAACCTCCGAACTGGTACCTGAGCCCGCTGAGTGACTCGCGGCTTCCACAGACTCCACTGGTCCCGCCGGACCCCACGACAACTAGCCTACCCCCCAGCTCGAGGATTGTGAGCTGTGCGCCGGGTACATCCTTACCTTGAGCCTTTGTGCCAAAGACTGTCCCGCTACCCCCTATCCCTTCCGAGACTCATTGAGCCCGCGCTCTCCTTGTACATATTTGCAGTGCTAACCTGTTTGATAAAGATTGATTCCTAAGGACGCACGGTGTGGTGTTTCTGTGTCGTGTGGTGCCAGAGGTACGATCCTCGATCCGAGATTTCTCCTCCTGAGGAGTCTCCCGCCAGTGCCCGGCTACGATACTTTGAGGGTGGGTCTCAGGGTAGTCAGGACCCCCTTTCCGGGCTCCTCTGAGGTCGCCGTCTAACACATATGTGAAAAAAATGAATTGTCTCTGGTACCCTGGTGCTGTGCCCTCTAGGAGTCTATTAGTCCCCACTGAAGCTGCCAATTCTTTCTTGCAACCGTGGTGCTACAAATCGGCGAGTCCGGTAGCGGGAGGTGGGATCGGTCTAGGTTTATCTCATCTATACAATTATAGTCATCCCCTAAAAGCGCTGATCCCGTCAGAGCATGGGAAAGTGTTCTAGAAAGAGTTGCGAAGAAAGCAGCCTGTTTTACGTTCGGGCCGTGTATACTTCCTATTGTATTATCTCTCTGAACTGCTTAATACATTGGAAGGGAACCACTGCCCTCACCTACACCAGTGCTCCTCTGGCGAATACAGAGTAGGTTGTGTAGTATATCTGGCCCTACCAACGGCGCTGCACTGCGGCTCCCTCTTTTGCATTTATGTGCGTCTCCTGCAGCATTGCAATTTGCACCGCTCTACGCACTAAGAACACGCGCACTTTGTGGCGCTTCGTCATGGAGTGCATCCTTGTACATTCCAGGAGATACACCTGAAGTCTATGGTGGATCCCATTGCATGGGCACTGAGATGTCATTTCCTAGGTTCTTGCCCCAGACACGCCTGGCCCCCATTAAACACATCAAAACAACTTAACTTCCCAACTCCCCTTTCCATGGACAGGTAGAAGTAGTCCCCCCCCCAACCAAACACTAAAACTGTTCTTCTGGTTGTGTGGTTGTAGTGGCTGCCACCTCGCCCCCAGAGCAGCATGATCTACCCTATAGTTTTATAACACTCTTCAAATAAACCTTCCATATGTGGCTAGTCCTCATAATGTGTCATACATGTAGTGGGAAGGGTAATTACTATCAATCAGTCAGGGTTTGTAAAGCTCAGCTGCTTCACACATAAGGGTCTCGAGGCGGTGTGGGATTCATGCTGCTGGATCATGCTGCTTGTTGGTTGAACAGCGAGGTCTTGTGGTCCTTCCTGAACTGCTGGAGCGATGGGGAGGCTCTGAGGTGCAGGGGGAGGGTTTTCAGGTCTTCACTGCCAGGTGGGAGAAGTAGCGGCCTCCACTGTTTTATCAGCGGCTGCATTGGGTGGCTGCTAGGGAGATGGTTCTGGAACATATTTTCCTGGTAGGTTGGTGGAAATTCAATCGTTCATTAAGGTATGCTGGTCCTTCATTGTGTAGTCCAGGGAAGACACGGCTTGGCAGTTCGGGCTGGACTGTTCCCATGAGGCACAGGGTCAAGGCTGATTTGCATATGGCCATGTCTGAACTGGGGTGGTGTGGTGAGCAAAAAAACGATGGATTTAGGCCCAGATCTCTGTACTGGGGTGAATGTATGACATCGTTCTGCATTCTGTCCATCAACTGTTGTTTTTGCAAGAAAATAAAAATGACACATCAAAATCTTTCAGCAGCCGCCACTGCTGATTGTCTTCTTTTTTTCCCTACCCACTGCTAGCCTCGCCCGCTGCATTGCAAGCAAAATGAAGAGAATTCGAGTACACAAATCTGGTTATTCGAAACGAAAGAGAAAGGTGGCTCAGCAGGCTTTCGTAGTGTCACAGGAAGGAGCAATCCTGAACTTTATAACCCAAGGGAAACCTAAAGATGGAGAATCCTCTGGCCAGAGTACTGCTGATGCACTAGGTAAAACAGGCGCTGACGACCATAAAGAACAAAAAAATGATGATATCCATGAGCAGAATGATACTCATGAGCAGACCAATGAAAATAAACAAGGTGACTCTGAAATTGATACAAACATGCAGCAATTACCAACTCAGGATGAGGATTATTACAAAAGACCCTCAGACAGAGAAACTGAAACATCATTCATCGGTCCATCAACATCTTGCATTCTGAAGGAGGTTCAGAGTTTACAGACGGATGATGCTGGTATTGAAGAGGAAGCCAAAGAGCAAGACCATGTTACAGACCCGTGTTCTGAATATGATTTATGTGATTGGAGGGATCCTACTTCGTGGCCGAACTCTCTTACGGACGCGCAACGTGTTTTTCTTGTTGAAAGGGGTCCATCCAGAGACCCAGATTCTAAAACAAAGTATCCAAGTGATGAGCACTCAAAAAGTGAACGTCGTTTTTCTGTTACCATGTTACTGGTCATCTAACGCCTTTTCTGGACGTTTTATTAAAACACCTTCCTGAGCTCCGCCCCGCCCGGACTCCCTCTTCCGGGGCCCCCTACCTGCGCTCCCTGCACAGGGCCACCATGAGCCTAGAGCCGCCCCTGCTGGGAGTCCTCTGCACTCACCCCTCATTTGTAAGGGCACTGCTGGGAGTCATCTGCACCCATCCCTCATGTGTTTGGGCACTGCTGGGAGTCCTCTGCACCCACCCCTCATATGTCTGGGCACTGCTGGGAGTCCTCTGCACCCACCCCTCATGTGTCTGGGCACTGATGGTAGTCCTCTGCACCCACCCCTCATATGTCTGGGCACTGATGGTAGTGATATGCACCCACCCCTCATATGTCTGGCACTGCTGGGAGTCCTCTGCACCCACCCTCATGTGTCTTGGCACTGCTGGTAGTGATATGCACCCACCCCTCATATGTCTGGGCACTGCTGGTAGTGATATGCACCCACCCCTCATATATCTGTGCACTGCTGGGAGTCCTCTGCACCCACCCCTCATATGTCTGGGCACTGCTGGGAGGCCACTGCACCCACCCCTCATATGTCTGGGCACTGATGGTAGTGATATGCACCCACCCCTCGTATGTCTGTGCACTGCTGGGAGTCCTCTGCACCCACCCCTTATGTGTCTGGGCACTGCTGGTAGTGATATGCACCACCCCTCATATGTCTGGGCACTGCTGGGAGTCCTCTGCACCCACCCTTAATTTGTCTGGGCACCGCTGGGAGTCCTCTGCACCCACCCCTCATTTGTCTGGGCACTGGTGGGAGTGATATGCACCCAACCCTCATGTGTCTGGGCACTGCTGAGAGTCCTCTGCACCCACCTCTCATGTGTCTGGGCACTGATGGTAGTCCTCTGCACCCACCCCTCATATGTCTGGGCACTGCTGGGAGGCCACTGCAGCCACCTCTCATGTGATGTCCACTGCTGGGAGTCCTCTGCACCCACCCCTCATATGTCTGGGCACTGATGGTAGTGATATGCACCCACCCCTCATATGTCTGAGCACTGCTGGGAGTCCTCTGCACCCACCCCTCATTTGTGTGGGCACTGGTGGGAGTGATATGCACCCACCCCTCATGTGTCTGGGCACTGCTGGGAGTCCTCTGCACCCACCCCTCATGTGTCTGGGCACTGCTGGGAGTCCTCTGCACCCACCCCTCATATGTCTGGGCACTGCTGGGAGTCCTCTGCACCCACCCCTCATGTGTCTGGGCACTGATGGTAGTCCTCTGCACCCACCCCTCATATGTCTGGGCACTGCTGGTAGTGATATGCACCCACCCCTCATATGTCTGTGCACTGCTGGGAGTCCTCTGCACCCACCCCTCATATGTCTGGGCACTGCTGGGAGGCCACTGCACCCACCCCTCATGTGTCTGTCCACTGCTGGGAGTCCTCTGCACCCACCCCTCATATGTCTGGGCACTGATGGTAGTGATATGCACCCACCCCTCATATGTCTGGGTACTCCTGGGAGTCCTCTGCACCCACCCCTCATTTGTCTTGGCACTGGTGGGAGTGATATGCACCCACCCCTCATGTGTCTGGGCACTGCTGGGAGTCGTCTGCACCCAACCCTCATGTGTCTGGGCACTGCTGGGAGTCCTCGGCACCCACCCCTCATATGTCTGGGCACTGCTGGGAGTCCTCTGCACCCACCCCTCATGTGACTGGGCACTGATGGTAGTCCTCTGCACCCACCCTTCATATGTCTGGGCACTGCTGGGAGGCCACTGCACCCACCCCTCATGTGTCTGTCCACTGCTGGGAGTCCTCTGCGCCCACCCCTCATTTGTCTGGGCACTGCTGGGAGTCTTCTGCACCCACCCCTCATATGTCTGGGCACTACTGAGAGTCCTCTGCACCCACCCCTCATTTGTCTGGGCACTGCTGGGAGTCCTCTGCACCCACCCCTCATTTTTCTGGGCACTGGTGGGAGTGATATGCACCCACCCATCATGTGTCTGGGCACTGCTGAGAGTCCTCTGCACCCACCTCTCATGTGTCTGGGCACTGATGGTAGTCCTCTGCTTCCACCCCTCATATGTCTGGGCACTGCTGGGAGGCCACTGCAGCCACCCCTCATGTGTCTGTCCACTGCTGGGAGTCCTCTGCACCCACCCCTCATATGTCTGGGCACTGATGGTAGTGATATGCACCCACCCCTCATATGTCTGAGCACGGCTGGGAGTCCTCTGCAGCCACCCCTCATTTGTCTGGGCACTGGTGGGAGTGATATGCACCCACCCCTCATGTGTCTGGGCACTGCTGGGAGTCCTCTGCACCCACCCCTCATGTGTCTGGGCACTGCTGGGAGTCCTCTGCACCCACCCCTCATATGTCTGGGCACTGCTGGGAGTCCTCTGCACCCACCCCTCATGTGTGTGGGCACTGATGGTAGTCCTCTGCACCCACCCCTCATATGTCTGGGCACTGCTGGTAGTGATATGCACCCACCCCTCATATGTCTGTGCACTGCTGGGAGTCCTCTGCACCCACCCCTCATGTGTCTGGGCACTGCTGGTAGTGATATGCACCACCCCTCATATGTCTGGGCACTGCTGGGAGTCCTCTGCACCCACCCCTCATTTGTCTGTGCACTGCTGGGAGTCCTAAGCACACACCCCTCATTTGTCTTGGCACTGGTGGGAGTGATATGCACCCACCCCTCATGTGTCTGGGCACTGCTGGGAGTCCTCTGCACCCACCCCTCATGTGTCTGGGCACTGATGGTAGTCCTCTGCACCCACCCCTCATATGTCTGGGCACTGCTGGGAGTCGTCTGCACCCACCCCTCATTTGTCTGGGCACTGCTGGGAGTCCTCTGCACCCACCCCTCATTTGTCTGGGCACTGGTGGGAGTGATATGCACCCACCCCTTATGTGTCTGGGCACTGCTGGGAGTCCTCTGCACCCACCCCTCATGTGTCTGGGCACTGATGATAGTCCTCTGCACCCACCCCTCATATGTCTGGGCACTGCTGGGAGGCCACTACACCCACCCCTCATGTGTCTGTCCACTGCTGGGAGTCCTCTGCACCCACCCCTCATATGTCTGGGCACTGATGGTAGTGATATGCACCCACCCCTCATATGTCTGGGCACTGCTGGGAGTCCTCTGCACCCACCCCTCATTTGTCTGGGCACTGGTGGGAGTGATATGCACCCACCCCTCATGTGTCTGGGCACTGCTGGGAGTCCTCTGCACCCATCCCTCATGTGTCTGGGCACTGCTGGGAGTCCTCGGCACCCACCCCTCATATGTCTGGGCACTGCTGGGATTCCTCTGCACCCACCCCTCATGTGACTGGGCACTGATGGTAGTCCTCTGCACCCACCCCTCATATGTCTGGGCACTGCTGGGAGGCCACTGCGCCCACCCCTCATGTGTCTGTCCACTGCTGGGAGTCCTTTGCGCCCACCCCTCATTTGTCGGGGCACTGCTGGGAGTCTTCTGCACCCACACCTCATATGTCTGGGCACTACTGGGAGTCCTCTGCACCCACCCCTCATTTGTCTGGGCACTGCTGGGAGTCCTCTGCACCCACCCCTCATTTGTCTGGGCACTGGTGGGAGTGATATGCACCCACCCCTCATGTGTCTGGGCACTGCTGAGAGTCCTCTGCACCCACGTCTCATGTGTCTGGGCACTGATAGTAGTCCTCTGCACCCACCCCTCATATGTCTGGGCACTGCTGGGAGGCCACTGCAGCCACCCCTCATGTGTCTGTCCACTGCTGGGAGTCCTCTGCACCCACCCCTCATATGTCTGGGCACTGATGGTAGTGATATGCACCCACCCCTCATGTGTCTGTCCACTGCTGGGAGTCCTCTGCACTTACCCCTCATTTGCCTGGGCACTGCTGGGAGTCATCTGCACCCATCCCTCATGTGTTTGGGCACTGCTGGGAGTCCTCTGCACCCACCCCTCATATGTCTGGGCACTGCTGGGAGTCCTCTGCACCCACCCCTCATGTGTCTGGGCACTGATGGTAGTCCTCTGCTCCCACCCCTCATATGTCTGGGCACTGATGGTAGTGATATGCACCCACCCCTCATATGTCTGGCACTGCTGGGAGTCCTCTGCACCCACCCTCATGTGTCTTGGCACTGCTGGTAGTGATATGCACCCACCCCTCATATGTCTGGGCACTGCTGGTAGTGATATGCACCCACCCCGCATATGTCTGTGCACTGCTGGGAGTCCTCTGCACCCACCCCTCATGTCTGGGCACTGCTGGGAGGCCATTGCTCCCACCCCTCATATGTCTGGGCACTGATGGTAGTGATATGCACCCACCCCTCGTATGTCTGTGCACTGCTGGGAGCCCTCTGCACCCACCCCTCATGTGTCTGGGCACTGCTGGTAGTGATATGCACCACCCCTCATATGTCTGAGCACTGCTGGGAGTCCTCTGCACCCACCCCTCATTTGTCTGGGCACTGCTGGGATTCCTCTGCACCCACCCCTAATTTGTCTGGGCACTGGTGGGAGTGATATGCACCCACCCCTCATGTGTCTGGGCACTGCTGGGAGTCCTCTGCACCCACCCTCATGTGTCTGGGCACTGATGGTAGTCCTCTGCACCCACCCCTCATATGTCTGGGCACTGCTGGGAGGCCACTGCACCCACCCCTCATGTGTCTGTCCACTGCTGAGAGTCCTCTGCACCCACCCCTCATATGTCTGGGCACTGATGGTAGTGATATGCACCCACCCCTCATATGTCTGGGCACTGATGAGAGTCCTCTGCACCCACCCCTCATTTGTCTGGGCGCTGGTGGGAGTTATATGCACCCACCCCTCATGTGTCTGGGCACTGCTGGGAGTCCTCTGCACCCACCCCTCATATGTCTGGGTACTGCTGGGAGTCCTCTGCACCCACCCCTCATGTGTCTGGGCACTGATGGTAGTCCTCTGCACCCACCCCTCATATGTCTGGGCACTGCTGGTAGTGATATGCACCCACCCCTCATATGTCTGGGCACTGCTGGTAGTGATATGCACCCACCCTTATATGTCTGTGCACTGCTGGGAGTCTTTTGCACCCAACCCTCATATGTCTGCGCACTGCTGGGAGGCCACTGCACCCACCCCTCATATGTCTGTGCACTGCTGGGAGTCCTCTGCACCCACCCCTCATGTGTCTGGGCACTGCTGGTAGTGATACGCACCACCCCTCATATGTCTGGGCACTGCTGGGAGTCCTCTGCACCCACCCCTCATATGTCTGGGCACTGCTGGGAGTCCTCTGCACCCACCCCTCATATGTCTGGGCACTGCTGGGAGGCCACTGCACCCACCCCTCATATGTCTGGGCACTGATGGTAGTGATATGCACCCACCCCTCATATGTCTGGGCACTGCTGGGAGTCCTCGGCACCCACCCCTCATTTGTCTGGGCACTGCTGGGAGTTATATGCACCCACCCCTCATGTGTCTGTCCACTGCTGGGAGTCCTCTGCACCCACCCCTCATGTGTCTGGGCACTGCTGGGAGGCCACTGCACCCACCCCTCATGTGTCTGTCCACTGCTGGGAGTCCTCTGCACCCACCCCTCATGTGTCTGGGCACTGCTGGGAGTCCTCTGCACCCACCCCTCATATGTCTGGGCACTGCTGGGAGTCCTCTGCACCCACCCCTCATATGTCTGGGCACTGCTGGGAGGCCACTGCACCCACCCCTCATATGTCTGGGCACTGATGTTAGTGATATGCACCCACCCCTCATATGTCTGGGCACTGCTGGGAGTCCTCTGCACCCACCCCTCATTTGTCTGGGCACTGCTGGGAGTCCTCTGCACCCACCCCTCATGTGTCTGGGCACTGATGGTAGTCCTCTGCACCTACCCCTCATATGTCTGGGCACTGCTGGGAGGCCACTGCACCCACCCCTCATGTGTCTGTCCACTGATGGGAGTCCTCTGCACCCACCCATCATTTGTCTGGGCACTGCTGGGAGTCCTCTGCACCCACCCCTCATGTGTCGGGGCACTGATGGTAGTCCTCTGCACCCACCCCTTATGTGTCTGGGCACTGCTGGGAGTCCTCTGCACCCACCCCTCATTTGTCTGGGCACTGATGGTAGTCCTCTGCACCCACCCCTCATGTATCGGGGCACTGATGGTAGTCCTCTGCACCCACCCCTCATATATCTGGGCACTGCTGGGAGTCCTCTGCACCCACCCCTCATTTGTCTGGGCACTGCTGGGAGTCCTCTGCACCCACCCCTCATATGTCTGGGCACTGCCGGGAGGCAACTGCACCCACCCCTCATGTGTCTGTCCACTGCTGGGAATCCTATGCACCCACCCCTCATATGTCTGGGCACTGATGGTAGTGCTATGCACCCACCCCTCATATGTCTGAGCACTGCTGGGAGTCCTCTGCACCCACCCCTCATTTGTCTGGGCACTCGTGGGAGTGATATGCACCCACCCCTCATGTGTCTGGGCACTGCTGGGAGACCTCTGCACCCACCCCTCATGTGTCTGGGCACTGCTGGGAGTCCTCTGCACCCACCCCTCATGTGTCTGGGCACTGCTGGAAGTCCTCTGCACCCACCCCTCATATGTCTGGGCACGGCTGGGAGGCCACTGCACCCACCCCTCATATGTCTGGGCACTGATGGTAGTGATATGCACCCACCCCTCATATGTCTGGGCACTGCTGGGAGTCCTCTGCACCCACCCCTCATTTGTCTGGGCACTGCTGGGAGTCCTCTGCACCCACCCCTCATTTGTCTGGGCACTGGTGGGAGTGATATGCACCCACCCCTCATGTGTCTGGGCACTGCTGGGAGTCCTCTGCACCCACCCGTCATGTGTCTGGGCACTGATGGTAGTCTTCTGCACCCACCCCTCATGTGTCTGGGCACTGCTGGGAGTTGTCTGCACCCACCCCACATATGTCTGGGCACTGCTGGGTGTCCTCTGCACCCACCCCTCATATGTCTGGGCACTGCTGGGAGGCCACTGCACCCAACCCTCATGTGTCTGTCCACTGCTGGGAGTTCTCTGCTCTCACCCCTCATTTGTCTGGGCACTGCTGGGAGTCATCTGCACCCATCCCTCATGTGTTTGGGCACTGTTGGGAGTCCTCTGCACCCACCCCTCATGTGTCTGGGCACTGATGATAGTCTTCTGCACCCACCCCTCATATGTCTGGGCACTGATGGTAGTGATATGCACCCACCCCTCATATGTCTGGGCACTGCTGGTAGTGATATGCACCCACCCCTCATATGTCTGTGCACTGCTGGGAGTCCTCTGCACCCACCCCTCATATGTGTGGGCACTGCTGGGAGGCCACTGCACCCACCCCTCATATGTCTGGGCACTGATTGTAGTGATATGCAACCACCCCTCATATGTCTGTGCACTGCTGGGAGTCCTCTGCACCCACCCCTCATCTGTCTGGGCACTGCTGGTAGTGATATGCACCACCCCTCATATGTCTGGGCACTGCTGGGAGTCCTCTGCACCCACCCCTCATATGTGTGGGCACTGCTGGGAGGCCACTGCACCCACCCCTCATATGTCTGGGCACTGATTGTAGTGATATGCAACCACCCCTCATATGTCTGTGCACTGCTGGGAGTCCTCTGCACCCACCCCTCATGTGTCTGGGCACTGCTGGTAGTGATATGCACCACCCCTCATATGTCTGGGCACTGCTGGGAGTCCTCTGCACCCACCCCTCATATGTCTGGGCACTGCTGGGAGGCCACTGCACCCACCCCTCATGTGTCTGTCCACTGCTGGGAGTCATCTGCACCCACCCCTCATATGTCTGGGCACTGATGGTAGTGATATGCACCCACCCCTCATATGTCTGGGCACTGCTGGGAGTCCTCTGCACCCACCCCTCATGTGTCTGGGCACTGATGGTAGTCCTCTGCACCCACCCCTCATATGTCTGGGCACTGCTGGGAGGCCACTGCACCCACCCCTCATGTGTCTGTCCACTGCTGGGAGTCCTCTGCACCCACCCCTCATTTGTCTGGGTACTTCTGGGAGTCTTCTGCACCCACCCTTCATGTGTCTGGGCACTGCTGGGAGTCCTCTGCACCCACCCCTCATATGTCTGGGCACTGCTGGGTGTCCTCTGCACCCACCCCTCATATGTCTGGGCACTGCTGGGAGGCCACTGCACCCACCCCTCATGTGTCTGTCCCCTGCTGGGAGTCCTCTGCACTCACCCCTCATTTGTAAGGGAACTGCTGGGAGTCATCTGCACCCATCCCTCATGTGTTTGGGCACTGCTGGGAGTCCTCTGCACCCACCCCTCATATGTCTGTGCACTGCTGGGAGTCCTCTGCACCCACCCCTCATGTGTCTGGGCACTGATGGTAGTCCTCTGCACCCACCCCTCATATGTCTGGGCACTGATGGTAGTGATATGCACCCACCCCTCATATGTCTGGCACTGCTGGGAGTCCTCTGCACCCACCCTCATGTGTCTTGGCACTGCTGGTAGTGATATGCACCCACCCCTCATATGTCTGGGCACTGCTGGTAGTGATATGCACCCACCCCTCATATATCTATGCACTGCTGGGAGTCCTCTGCACCCACCCCTCATATGTCTGGGCGCTGCTGGGAGGCCACTGCACCCACCCCTCATATGTCTGGGCACTGATGGTAGTGATATGCACCCACCCCTCGTATGTCTTTGCACTGCTGGGAGTCCTCTGCACCCACCCCTCATGTGTCTGGGCACTGCTGGTTGTGATATGCACCACCCCTCATATGTCTGGGCACTGCTGGGAGTCCTCTGCACCCACCCCTCATTTGTCTTGGCACTGCTGGGAGTCCTCTGCACCCACCCCTCATTTGTCTGGGCACTGGTGGGAGTGATATGCACCCACCCCTCATGTGTCTGGGCACTGCTGAGAGTCCTCTGCACCCACCTCTCATGTGTCTGGACACTGATGGTAGTCCTCTGCACCCACCCCTCATATGTCTGGGCACTGCTGGGAGGCCACTGCAGCCACCCCTCATGTGTCTGTCCACTGCTGGGAGTCCTCTGCACCCACCCCTCATATGTCTGGGCACTGATGGTAGTGATATGCACCCACCCCTCACATGTCTGAGCACTGCTGGGAGTCCTCTGCACCCACCCCTCATTTGTGTGGGCACTGGTGGGAGTGATATGCACCCACCCCTCATGTGTCTGGGCACTGCTGGGAGTCCTCTGCACCCAACCCTCATGTGTCTGGGCACTGCTGGGAGTCCTCTGCACCCACCCCTCATATGTCTGGGCACTGCTGGGAGTCCTCTGCACCCACCCCTCATGTGTCTGGGCACTGATGGTAGTCCTCTGCACCCACCCCTCATATGTCTGGGCACTGCTGGTAGTGATATGCACCCACCCCTCATATGTCTATGCACTGCTGGGAGTCCTCTGCACCCACCCCTCATATGTCTGGGCACTGCTGGGAGGCCACTGCACCCACCCCTCGTATGTCTGGGCACTGCTGGTAGTGATATGCACCCACCCCTCATATGTCTGTGCACTGCTGGGAGTCCTCTGCACCCACCCCTCATGTGTCTGGGCACTGCTGGTAGTGATATGCACCACCCCTCATATGTCTGGGCACTGCTGGGAGTCCTCTGCACCCACCCCTCATTTGTCTGGGCACTGGTGGGAGTGATATGCACCCACCCCTTATGTGTCTGGGCACTGCTGGGAGTCCTCTGCACCCACCCCTCATGTGTCTGGGCACTGATGGTAGTACTCTGCACCCACCCCTCATATGTCTGGGCACTGCTGGGAGGCCACTGCACCCACCCCTCATGTGTCTGTCCACTGCTGGGAGTCCTCTGCACCCACCCCTCATATGTCTGGGCACTGATGGTAGTGATATGCACCCACCCCTCATATGTCTGGGCACTGCTGGGAGTCCTCTGCATCCACCCCTCATTTGTCTGGGCACTGGTGGGAGTGATATGCACCCACCCCTCATGTGTCTGGGCACTGCTGGGAGTCATCTGCACCCAACCCTCATGTGTCTGGGCACTGCTGGGAGTCCTCGGCACCCACCCCTCATATGTCTGGGCACTGCTGGGAGTCCTCTGCACCCACCCCTCATGTGACTGGGCACTGATGGTAGTCCTCTGCACCCACCCCTCATATGTCTGGGCACTGCTGGGAGGCCACTGCACCCACCCCTCATGTGTCTGTCCACTGCTGGGAGTCCTC
The DNA here is from genome assembly GCF_964204655.1 of Triturus cristatus. Classification (NCBI taxonomy): domain Eukaryota; kingdom Metazoa; phylum Chordata; class Amphibia; order Caudata; family Salamandridae; genus Triturus; species Triturus cristatus. The sequence goes on from NC_140579.1 coordinate 165,831,709, forward strand.
TGCGCCCACCCCTCATTTGTCTGGGCACTGCTGGGAGTCTTCTGCACCCACCCCTCATATGTTTGGGCACTACTGGGAGTCCTCTGCACCCACCCCTCATTTGTCTGGGCACTACTGGGAGTCCTCTGCACCCACCCCTCATTTTTCTTGGCACTGGTGGGAGTGATATGCACCCACCCCTCATGTGTCTGGGCACTGCTGAGAGTCCTCTGCACCCACCTCTCATGTGTCTGGGCACTGATGGTAGTCCTCTGCACCCACCCCTCATATGTCTGGGCACTGCTGGGAGTCCTCTGCATCCACCCCTCATTTGTCTGGGCACTGGTGGGAGTGATATGCACCCACCCCTCATGTGTCTGGGCACTGCTGGGAGTCATCTGCACCCAACCCTCATGTGTCTGGGCACTGCTGGGAGTCCTCGGCACCCACCCCTCATATGTCTGGGCACTGCTGGGAGTCCTCTGCACCCACCCCTCATGTGACTGGGCACTGATGGTAGTCCTCTGCACCCACCCCTCATATGTCTGGGCACTGCTGGGAGGCCACTGCACCCACCCCTCATGTGTCTGTCCACTGCTGGGAGTCCTCTGCGCCCACCCCTCATTTGTCTGGGCACTGCTGGGAGTCTTCTGCACCCACCCCTCATATGTTTGGGCACTACTGGGAGTCCTCTGCACCCACCCCTCATTTGTCTGGGCACTACTGGGAGTCCTCTGCACCCACCCCTCATTTTTCTGGGCACTGGTGGGAGTGATATGCACCCACCCCTCATTGGTCTGGGCACTGCTGAGAGTCCTCTGCACCCACCTCTCATGTGTCTGGGCACTGATGGTAGTCCTCTGCACCCACCCCTCATATGTCTGGGCACTGCTGGGAGGCCACTGCAGCCACCCCTCATGTGTCTGTCCACTGCTGGGAGTCCTCTGCACCCACCCCTCATATGTCTGGGCACTGATGGTAGTGATATGCACCCACCCCTCATATGTCTGAGCACTGCTGGGAAACCTCTGCACCCACCCCTCATTTGTCTGGGCACTGGTGGGAGTGATATGCACCCACCCCTCATGTGTCTGGGCACTGCTGGGAGTCCTCTGCACCCACCCCTCATGTGTCTGGGCACTGCTGGGAGTCCTCTGCACCCACCCCTCATATGTCTGGGCACTGCTGGGAGTCCTCTGCACCCACCCCTCATGTGTCTGGGCACTGATGGTAGTCCTCTGCACCCACCCCTCATATGTCTGGGCACTGCTGGTAGTGATATGCACCCACCCCTCATATGTCTGTGCACTGCTGGGAGTCCTCTGCACCCACCCCTCATGTGTCTGGGCACTGCTGGTAGTGATATGCACCACCCCTCATATGTCTGGGCACTGCTGGGAGTCCTCTGCACCCACCCCTCATTTGTCTGGGCACTGGTGGGAGTGATGTGCACCCACCCCTCATGTGTCTGGGCACTGCTGGGAGTCCTCTGCACCCACCCCTCATGTGTCTGGGCACTGATGGTAGTCCTCTGCACCCACCCCTCATATGTCTGGGCACTGCTGGGAGTCCTCTGCACCCACCCCTCATTTGTCTGGGCATTGCTGGGAGTTCTCTGCACCCACCCCTCATTTGTCTGGGCACTGGTGGGAGTGATATGCACCCACCCCTTATGTGTCTGGGCACTGCTGGGAGTCCTCTGCACCCACCCCTCATGTGTCTGGGCACTGATGGTAGTCCTCTGCACCCACCCCTAATATGTCTGGGCACTGCTGGGAGGCCACTACACCCACCCCTCATGTGTCTGTCCACTGCTGGGAGTCCTCTGCACCCACCCCTCATATGTCTGGGCACTAATGGTAGTGATATGCACCCACCCCTCATATGTCTGGGCACTGCTGGGAGTCCTCTGCACCCACCCCTCATTTGTCTGGGCACTGGTGGGAGTGATATGCACCCACCCCTCATGTGTCTGGGCACTGCTGGGAGTCCTCTGCACCCACCCCTCATGTGTCTGGGCACTGCTGGGAGTCCTCGGCACCCACCCCTCATATGTATGGGCACTGCTGTGATTCCTCTGCACCCACCCCTCATGTGACTGGGCACTGATGGTAGTCCTCTGCACCCACCCCTCATATGTCTGGGCACTGCTGGGAGGCCACTGCACCCACCCCTCATGTGTCTGTCCACTGCTGGGAGTCCTCTACGCCCACCCCCATTTGTCGGGGCACTGCTGGGAGTCTTCTGCACCCACCCCTCATATGTCTGGGCACTACTGGGAGTCCTCTGCACCCACCCCTCATTTGTCTGGGCACTGCTGGGAGTCCTCTGCACCCACCCCTCATTTGTCTGGGCACTGGTGGGAGTGATACGCACCCACCCCTCATGTGTCTGGGCACTGCTGAGAGTCCTCTGCACCCACCTCTCATGTGTCTGGGCACTGATGGTAGTCCTCTGCACCCACCCCTCATATGTCTGGGCACTGCTGGGAAGCCACTGCAGCCACCCCTCATGTGTCTGTCCACTGCTGGGAGTCCTCTGCACCCACCCCTCATATGTCTGGGCACTGATGGTAGTGATATGCACCCACCCCTCATATGTCTGAGCACTGCTGGGAGTCCTCTGCACCCACCCCTCATTTGTCTGGGCACTGGTGGGAGTGATATGCACCCACCCCTCATGTGTCTGGGCACTGCTGGGAGTCCTCTGCACCCACCCCTCATGTGTCTGGGCACTGCTGGGAGTCCTCTGCACCCAGCCCTCATATGTCTGGGCACTGCTGGGAGTCCTCTGCACCCACCCCTCATGTGTCTGGGCACTGATGGTAGTCCTCTGCACCCACCCCTCATATGTCTGGGCACTGCTGGTAGTGATATGCACCCACCCCTCATATGTCTGTGCACTGCTCGGAGTCCTCTGCACCCACCCCTCATATGTCTGGGCACTGCTGGGAGGCCATTGCACCCACCCCTCATATGTCTGGGCACTGCTGGTAGTGATATGCACCCACCCCTCATATGTCTGTGCACTGCTGGGAGTCCTCTGCACCCACCACTCATGTGTCTGGGCACTGCTGGTAGTGATATGCACCACCCCTCATATGTCTGAGCACTGCTGGGAGTCCTCTGCACCCACCCCTCATTTGTCTGGGCACTGCTGGGAGTGATATGCACCCACCCCTCATATGTCTGGCACTGCTGGGAGTCCTCTGCACCCACCCTCATGTGTCTTGGCACTGCTGGTAGTGATATGCACCCACCCCTCATATGTCTGGGCACTGCTGGTGGTGATATGCACCCACCCCTCATATATCTGTGCACTGCTGGGAGTCCTCTGCACCCACCCCTCATATGTCTGGGCACTGCTGGTAGTGATATGAACCACCCCTCATATGTCTGAGCACTGCTGGGAGTCCTCTGCACCCACCCCTCATTTGTGTGGGCACTGCTGGGAGTGATATGCACCCACCCCTCATATGTCTGGCACTGCTGGGAGTCCTCTGCACCCACCCTCATGTGTCTTGGCACTGCTGGTAGTGATATGCACCCACCCATCATATGTCTGGGCACTGCTGTTAGTGATATGCACCCACCCCTCATATATCTGTGCACTGCTGGGAGTCCTCTGCACCCACCCCTCATATGTCTGGGCACTGCTGGGAGGCCACTGCACCCACCTCTCATATGTCTGGGCACTGATGGTAGTGATATGCACCCACCCCTCGTATGTCTGTGCACTGCTGGGAGTCCTCTGCACCCACCCCTCATTTGTCTGGGCACTGCTGGTAGTGATATGCACCACCCCTCATATGTCTGGGCACTGCTGGGAGTCCTCTGCACCCACCCCTCATTTGTCTGGGCACTGCTGGGAGTCCTCTGCACCCACCCCTCATTTGTCTGGGCACTGGTGGGAGTGATATGCACCCACCCCTCATGTGTCTGGGCACTGCTGAGAGTCCTCTGCACCCACCTCTCATGTGTCTGGACACTGATGGTAGTCCTCTGCACCCACCCCTCATATGTCCGGGCACTGCTGGGAGGCCACTGCAGCCACCCCTCATGTGTCTGTCCACTGCTGGGAGTCCTCTGCACCCACCCCTCATGTGTTTGGGCACTGCTGGGAGTCCTCTGCACCCACCCCTCACATGTCTGAGCACTGCTGGGAGTCCTCTGCACCCACCCCTCATTTGTGTGGGCACTGGTGGGAGTGATATGCACCCACCCCTCATGTGTCTGGGCACTGCTGGGAGTCCTCTGCACCCAACCCTCATGTATCTGGGCACTGCTGGGAGTCCTCTGCACCCACCCCTCATATGTCTGGGCACTGCTGGGAGTCCTCTGCACCCACCCCTCATGTGTCTGGGCACTGATGGTAGTCCTCTGCACCCACCCCTCATATGTCTGGGCACTGCTGGTAGTGATATGCACCCACCCGTCATATGTCTGTGCACTGCTGGGAGTCCTCTGCACCCACCCCTCATATGTCTGGGCACTGCTGGGAGGCCACTGCACCCACCCCTCTTATGTCTGGGCACTGCTGGTAGTGATATGCACCCACCCCTCATATGTCTGTGCACTGCTGGGAGTCCTCTGCACCCACCCCTCATGTGTCTGGGCACTGCTGGTAGTGATATGCACCACCCCTCATATGTCTGGGCACTGCTGGGAGTCCTCTCCACCCAACCCTCATTTGTCTGGGCACTGGTGGGAGTGATATGCACCCACCCCTCATATGTCTGGGCACTGCTGGGAGTCCTCTGCACCCACCCCTCATGTGTCTGGGCACTGATGGTAGTCCTCTGCACCCACCCCTCATATGTCTGGGCACTGCTGGGAGGCCACTGCACCCACCCCTCATGTGTCTGTCCACTGCTGGGAGTCCTCTGCACCCACCCCTCATTTGTCTGGGTACTTCTGGGAGTCTTCTGCACCCACCCTTCATGTGTCTGGGCACTGCTGGGAGTCCTCTGCACCCACCCCTCATATGTCTGGGCACTGGCGGGAGTGATATGCACCCACTCCTCATGTGTCTGGGCACTGCTGGGAGTCATCTGCACCCAACCCTCATGTGTCTGGGCACTGCTGGGAGTCCTCTGCACCCACCCCTCATATGTCTGGGCACTGCTGGGAGTCCTCTGCACCCACCCCTCATGTGTCTGGGCACTGATGGTAGTCCTCTGCACCCACCCCTCATATGTCTGGGCACTGCTGGTAGTGATATGCACCCACCCGTCATATGTCTGTGCACTGCTGGGAGTCCTCTGCACCCACCCCTCATATGTCTGGGCACTGCTGGGAGGCCACTGCACCCACCCCTCGTATGTCTGGGCACTGCTGGTAGTGATATGCACCCACCCCTCATATGTCTGTGCACTGCTGGGAGTCCTCTGCACCCACCCCTCATGTGTCTGGGCACTGCTGGTAGTGATATGCACCACCCCTCATATGTCTGGGCACTGCTGGGAGTCCTCTGCACCCAACCCTCATTTGTCTGGGCACTGGTGGGAGTGATATGCACCCACCCCTCATATGTCTGGGCACTGCTGGGAGTCCTCTGCACCCACCCCTCATGTGTCTGGGCACTGATGGTAGTCCTCTGCACCCACCCCTCATATGTCTGGGCACTGCTGGGAGGCCACTGCACCCACCCCTCATGTGTCTGTCCACTGCTGGGAGTCCTCTGCACCCACCCCTCATTTGTCTGGGTACTTCTGGGAGTCTTCTGCACCCACCTTTCATGTGTCTGGGCACTGCTGGGAGTCCTCTGCACCCACCCCTCATATGTCTGGGCACTGCTGGGTGTCCTCTGCACCCACCCCTCATATGTCTGGGCACTGCTGGGAGGCCACTGCACCCACCCCTCATGTGTCTGTCCCCTGCTGGGAGTCCTCTGCACTCACCCCTCATTTGTAAGGGCACTGCTGGGAGTCATCTGCACCCATCCCTCATGTGTTTGGGCACTGCTGGGAGTCCTCTGCACCCACCCCTCATATGTCTGGGCACTGCTGGGAGTCCTCTGCACCCACCCCTCATTTGTGTGGGCACTGGTGGGAGTCCTCTGCACCCACCCCTCATATGTCTGGGCACTGATGGTAGTGATATGCACCCACCCCTCATATGTCTGGCACTGCTGGGAGTCCTCTGCACCCACCCTCATGTGTCTTGGCACTGCTGGTAGTGATATGCACCCACCCCTCATATGTCTGGGCACTGCTGGTAGTGATATGCACCCACCCCTCATATATCTGTGCACTGCTGGGAGTCCTCTGCACCCACCCCTCATATGTCTGGGCGCTGCTGGGAGGCCACTGCACCCACCCCTCATATGTCTGGGCACTGATGGTAGTGATATGCACCCACCCCTTGTATGTCTGTGCACTGCTGGGAGTCCTCTGCACCCACCCCTCATGTGTCTGGGCACTGCTGGTTGTGATATGCACCACCCCTCATATGTCTGGGCACTGCTGGGAGTCCTCTGCACCCACCCCTCATTTGTCTCGGCACTGCTGGGAGTCCTCTGCACCCACCCCTCATTTGTCTGGGCACTGGTGGGAGTGATATGCACCCACCCCTCATGTGTCTGGGCACTGCTGAGAGTCCTCCGCACCCACCTCTCATGTGTCTGGACACTGATGGTAGTCCTCTGCACCCACCCCTCATATGTCTGGGCACTGCTGGGAGGCCACTGCAGCCACCCCTCATGTGTCTGTCCACTGCTGGGAGTCCTCTGCACCCACCCCTCATATGTCTGGGCACTGATGGTAGTGATATGCACCCACCCCTCACATGTCTGAGCACTGCTGGGAGTCCTCTGCACCCACCCCTCATTTGTGTGGGCACTGGTGGGAGTGATATGCACCCACCCCTCATGTGTCTGGGCACTGCTGGGAGTCCTCTGCACCCAACCCTCGTGTGTCTTGGCACTGCTGGGAGTCCTCTGCACCCACCCCTCATATGTCTGGGCACTGCTGGGAGTCCTCTGCACCCACCCCTCATGTGTCTGGGCACTGCTGGGAGGCCACTGCACCCACCCCTCGTATGTCTGGGCACTGCTGGTAGTGATATGCACCCACCCCTCATATGTCTGTGCACTGCTGGGAGTCCTCTGCACCCACCCCTCATGTGTCTGGGCACTGCTGGTAGTGATATGCACCACCCCTCATATGTCTGGGCACTGCTGGGAGTCCTCTGCACCCACCCCTCATTTGTCTGGGCACTGGTGGGAGTGATATGCACCCACCCCTTATGTGTCTGGGCACTGCTGGGAGTCCTCTGCACCCACCCCTCATGTGTCTGGGCACTGATGGTAGTCCTCTGCACCCACCCCTCATATGTCTGGGCACTGCTGGGAGGCCACTGCACCCACCCCTCATGTGTCTGTCCACTGCTGGGAGTCCTCTGCACCCACCCCTCATATGTCTGGGCACTGATGGTAGTGATATGCACCCACCCCTCATATGTCTGGGCACTGCTGGGAGTCCTCTGCACCCACCCCTCATTTGTCTGGGCACTGGTGGGAGTGATATACACCCACCCCTCATGTGTCTGGGCACTGCTGGGAGTCATCTGCACCCAACCCTCATGTGTCTGGGCACTGCTGGGAGTCCTCGGCACCCACCCCTCATATGTCTGGGCACTGCTGGGAGTCCTCTGCACCCACCCCTCATGTGACTGGGCACTGATGGTAGTCCTCTGCACCCACCCCTCATATGTCTGGGCACTGCTGGGAGGCCACTGCACCCACCCCTCATGTGCCTGTCCACTGCTGGGAGTCCTCTGCGCCCACCCCTCATTTGTCTGGGCACTGCTGGGAGTCTTCTGCACCCACCCCTCATATGTTTGGGCACTACTGGGAGTCCTCTGCACCCACCCCTCATTTGTCTGGGCACTGCTGGGAGTCCTCTGCACCCACCCCTCATTTTTCTGGGCACTGGTGGGAGTGATATGCACCCACCCCTCATGTGTCTGGGCACTGCTGAGAGTCCTCTGCACCCACCTCTCATGTGTCTGGGCACTGATGGTAGTCCTCTGCACCCACCCCTCATATGTCTGGGCACTGCTGGGAGGCCACTGCAGCCACCCCTCATGTGTCTGTCCACTGCTGGGAGTCCTCTGCACCCACCCCTCATATGTCTGGGCACTGATGGTAGTGATATGCACCCACCCCTCATATGTCTGAGCACTGCTGGGAGTCCTCTGCACCCACCCCTCATTTGTCTGGGCACTGGTGGGAGTGATATGCACCCACCCCTCATGTGTCTGGGCACTGCTGGGAGTCCTCTGCACCCACCCCTCATGTGTCTGGGCACTGCCGGGAGTCCTCTGCACCCACCTCTCATATGTCTGGGCACTGCTGGGAGTCCTCTGCACCCACCCCTCATGTGTCTGGGCACTGATGGTAGTCCTCTGCACCCACCCCTCATATGACTGGGCACTGCTGGTAGTGATATGCACCCACCCCTCATATGTCTGTGCACTGCTGGGAGTCCTCTGCACCCACCCCTCATGTGTCTGGGCACTGCTGGTAGTGATATGCACCACCCCTCATATGTCTGGGCACTGCTGGGAGTCCTCTGCACCCACCCCTCATTTGTCTGGGCACTGGTGGGAGTGATGTGCACCCACCCCTCATGTGTCTGGGCACTGCTGGGAGTCCTCTGCACCCACCCCTCATGTGTCTGGGCACTGATGGTAGTCCTCTGCACCCACCCCTCATATGTCTGGGCACTGCTGGGAGTCCTCTGCACCCACCCCTCATTTGTCTGGGCACTGCTGGGAGTCCTCTGCACCCACCCCTCATTTGTCTGGGCACTGGTGGGAGTGATATGCACCCACCCCTTATGTGTCTGGGCACTGCTGGGAGTCCTCTGCACCCACCCCTCATGTGTCTGGGCACTGATGGTAGTCCTCTGCACCCACCCCTCATATGTCTGGGCACTGCTGGGAGGCCACTACACCCACCCCTCATGTGTCTGTCCACTGCTGGGAGTCCTCTGCACCCACCCCTCATATGTCTGGGCACTGATGGTAGTGATATGCACCCACCCCTCATATGTCTGGGCACTGCTGGGAGTCCTCTGCACCCACCCCTCATTTGTCTGGGCACTGGTGGGAGTGATATGCACCCACCCCTCATGTGTCTGGGCACTGCTGGGAGTCCTCTGCACCCACCCCTCATGTGTCTGGGCACTGCTGGGAGTCCTCGGCACCCACCCCTCATATGTCTGGGCACTGCTGTGATTCCTCTGCACCCACCCCTCATGTGACTGGGCACTGATGGTAGTCCTCTGCACCCACCCCTCATATGTCTGGGCACTGCTGGGAGGCCACTGCACCCACCCCTCATGTGTCTGTCCACTGCTGGGAGTCCTCTGCGCCCACCCCTCATTTGTCGGGGCACTGCTGGGAGTCTTCTGCACCCACCCCTCATATGTCTGGGCACTACTGGGAGTCCTCTGCACCCACCCCTCATTTGTCTGGGCACTGCTGGGAGTCCTCTGCACCCACCCCTCATTTGTCTGGGCACTGGTGGGAGTGATACGCACCCACCCCTCATGTGTCTGGGCACTGCTGAGAGTCCTCTGCACCCACCTCTCATGTGTCTGGGCACTGACGGTAGTCCTCTGCACCCACCCCTCATATGTCTGGGCACTGCTGGGAAGCCACTGCAGCCACCCCTCATGTGTCTGTCCACTGCTGGGAGTCCTCTGCACCCACCCCTCATATGTCTGGGCACTGATGGTAGTGATATGCACCCACCCCTCATATGTCTGAGCACTGCTGGGAGTCCTCTGCACCCACCCCTCATTTGTCTGGGCACTGGTGGGAGTGATATGCACCCACCCCTCATGTGTCTGGGCACTGCTGGGAGTCCTCTGCACCCACCCCTCATGTGTCTGGGCACTGCTGGGAGTCCTCTGCACCCACCCCTCATATGTCTGGGCACTGCTGGGAGTCCTCTGCACCCACCCCTCATGTGTCTGGGCACTGATGGTAGTCCTCTGCACCCACCCCTCATATGTCTGGGCACTGCTGGTAGTGATATGCACCCACCCCTCATATGTCTGTGCACTGCTCGGAGTCCTCTGCACCCACCCCTCATATGTCTGGGCACTGCTGGGAGGCCATTGCACCCACCCCTCATATGTCTGGGCACTGCTGGTAGTGATATGCACCCACCCCTCATATGTCTGTGCACTGCTGGGAGTCCTCTGCACCCACCACTCATGTGTCTGGGCACTGCTGGTAGTGATATGCACCACCCCTCATATGTCTGAGCACTGCTGGGAGTCCTCTGCACCCACCCCTCATTTGTCTGGGCACTGCTGGGAGTGATATGCACCCACCCCTCATATGTCTGGCACTGCTGGGAGTCCTCTGCACCCACCCTCATGTGTCTTGGCACTGCTGGTAGTGATATGCACCCACCCCTCATATGTCTGGGCACTGCTGGTAGTGATATGCACCCACCCCTCATATATCTGTGCACTGCTGGGAGTCCTCTGCACCCACCCCTCATATGTCTGGGCACTGCTGGTAGTGATATGAACCACCCCTCATATGTCTGAGCACTGCTGGGAGTCCTCTGCACCCACCCCTCATTTGTGTGGGCACTGCTGGGAGTGATATGCACCCACCCCTCATATGTCTGGCACTGCTGGGAGTCCTCTGCACCCACCCTCATGTGTCTTGGCACTACTGGTAGTGATATGCACCCACCCCTCATATGTCTGGGCACTGCTGGTAGTGATATGCACCCACCCCTCATATATCTGTGCACTGCTGGGAGTCCTCTGCACCCACCCCTCATATGTCTGGGCACTGCTGGGAGGCCACTGCACCCACCCCTCATATGTCTGGGCACTGATGGTAGTGATATGCACCCACCCCTCGTATGTCTGTGCACTGCTGGGAGTCCTCTGCACCCACCCCTCATGTGTCTGGGCACTGCTGGTAGTGATATGCACCACCCCTCATATGTCTGGGCACTGCTGGGAGTCCTCTGCACCCACCCCTCATTTGTCTGGGCACTGCTGGGAGTCCTCTGCACCCACCCCTCATTTGTCTGGGCACAGGTGGGAGTGATATGCACCCACCCCTCATGTGTCTGGGCACTGCTGAGAGTCCTCTGCACCCACCTCTCATGTGTCTGGACACTGATGGTAGTCCTCTGCACCCACCCCTCATATGTCCGGGCACTGCTGGGAGGCTACTGCAGCCACCCCTCATGTGTCTGTCCACTGCTGGGAGTCCTCTGCACCCACCCCTCATATGTCTGGGCACTGATGGTAGTGATATGCACCCACCCCTCACATGTCTGAGCACTGCTGGGAGTCCTCTGCACCCACCCCTCATTTGTGTGGGCACTGGTGGGAGTTATATGCACCCACCCCTCATGTGTCTGGGCACTGCTGGGAGTCCTCTGCACCCAACCCTCATGTGTCTGGGCACTGCTGGGAGTCCTCTGCACCCACCCCTCATATGTCTGGGCACTGCTGGGAGTCCTCTGCACCCACCCCTCATGTGTCTGGGCACTGATGGTAGTCCTCTGCACCCACCCCTCATATGTCTGGGCACTGCTGGTAGTGATATGCACCCACCCGTCATATGTCTGTGCACTGCTGGGAGTCCTCTGCACCCACCCCTCATATGTCTGGGCACTGCTGGGAGGCCACTGCACCCACCCCTCGTATGTCTGGGCACTGCTGGTAGTGATATGCACCAACCCCTCATATGTCTGTGCACTGCTGGGAGTCCTCTGCACCCACCCCTCATGTGTCTGGGCACTGCTGGTAGTGATATGCACCACCCCTCATATGTCTGGGCACTGCTGGGAGTCCTCTGCACCCAACCCTCATTTGTCTGGGCACTGGTGGGAGTGATATGCACCCACCCCTCATATGTCTGGGCACTGCTGGGAGTCCTCTGCACCCACCCCTCATGTGTCTGGGCACTGATGGTAGTCCTCTGCACCCACCCCTCATATGTCTGGGCACTGCTGGGAGGCCACTGCACCCACCCCTCATGTGTCTGTCCACTGCTGGGAGTCCTCTGCACCCACCCCTCATACGTCTGGGCACTGATGGTAGTGATATGCACCCACCCCTCATATGTCTGGGCACTGCTGGGAGTCCTCTGCACCCACCCCTCATTTGTCTGGGCCCTGGTGGGAGTGATATGCACCCACCCCTCATGTGTCTCGGCACTGCTGGGAGTCATCTGCACCCAACCCTCATGTGTCTGGGCACTGCTGGTAGTCCTCTGCACCCACCCCTCATATGTCTGGGCACTGCTGGGAGGCCACTGCACCCACCCCTCATGTGTCTGTCCACTGCTGGGAGTCCTCTGCGCCCACCCCTCATTTGTCTGGGCACTGCTGGGAGTCTTCTGCACCCACCCCTCATATGTTTGGGCACTACTGGGAGTCCTCTGCACCCACCCCTCATTTGTCTGGGCACTGCTGGGAGTCCTCTGCACCCACCCCTCATTTTTCTGGGCACTGGTGGGAGTGATATGCACCCACCCCTCATGTGTCTGGGCACTGCTGAGAGTCCTCTGCACCCACCTCTCATGTGTCTGGGCACTGATGGTAGTCCTCTGCACCCACCCCTCATATGTCTGGGCACTGCTGGGAGGCCACTGCAGCCACCCCTCATGTGTCTGTCCACTGCTGGGAGTCCTCTGCACCCACCCCTCATATGTCTGGGCACTGATGGTAGTGATATGCACCCACCCCTCATATGTCTGAGCACTGCTGGGAGTCCTCTGCACCCACCCCTCATTTGTCTGGGCACTGGTGGGAGTGATATGCACCCACCCCTCATGTGTCTGGGCACTGCTGGGAGTCCTCTGCACCCACCCCTCATGTGTCTGGGCACTGCTGGGAGTCCTCTGCACCCACTCCTCATATGTCTGGGCACTGCTGGGAGTCCTCTGCACCCACCCCTCATGTGTCTGGGCACTGATGGTAGTCCTCTGCACCCACCCCTCATATGTCTGGGCACTGCTGGTAGTGATATGCACCCACCCCTCATATGTCTGTGCACTGCTGGGAGTCCTCTGCACCCACCCCTCATGTGTCTGGGCACTGCTGGTAGTGATATGCACCACCCCTCATATGTCTGTGCACTGCTGGGAGTCCTCTGCACCCACCCCTCATGTGTCTGGGCACTGCTGGTAGTGATATGCACCACCCCTCATATGTCTGGGCACTGCTGGGAGTCCTCTGCACCCACCCCTCATTTGTCTGGGCACTGGTGGGAGTGATATGCACCCACCCCTCATGTGTCTGGGCACTGCTGGGAGTCCTCTGCACCCACCCCTCATATGTCTGGGCACTGCTGGGAGTCCTCTGCACCCACCCCTTATGTGTCTGGGCACTGCTGGGAGTCCTCTGCACCCACCCCTCATGTGTCTGGGCACTGATGGTAGTCCTCTGCACCCACCCCTCATATGTCTGGGCACTGCTGGGAGGCCACTACACCCACCCCTCATGTGTCTGTCCACTGCTGGGAGTCCTCTGCACCCACCCCTCATATGTCTGGGCACTGATGGTAGTGATATGCACCCACCCCTCATATGTCTGGGCACTGCTGAGAGTGCTCTGCACCCACCCCTCATTTGTCTGGGCACTGGTGGGAGTGATATGCACCCACCCCTCATGTGTCTGGGCACTGCTGGGAGTCCTCTGCACCCACCCCTCATGTGTCTGGGCACTGCTGGGAGTCCTCGGCACCCACCCCTCATATGTCTGGGCACTGCTGGGATTCCTCTGCACCCACCCCTCATGTGACTGGGCACTGATGGTAGTCCTCTGCACCCACCCCTCATATGTCTGGGCACTGCTGGGAGGCCACTGCACCCACCCCTCATGTGTCTGTCCACTGCTGGGAGTCCTCTGCGCCCACCCCTCATTTGTCGGGGCACTGCTGGGAGTCTTCTGCACCCACCCCTCATATGTCTGGGCACTACTGGGAGTCCTCTGCACCCACCCCTCATTTGTCTGGGCACTGCTGGGAGTCCTCTGCACCCACCCCTCATTTGTCTGGGCACTGGTGGGAGTGATACGCACCCACCCCTCATGTGTCTGGGCACTGCTGAGAGTCCTCTGCACCCACCTCTCATGTGTCTGGGCACTGATGGTAGTCCTCTGCGCCCACCCCTCATATGTCTGGGCACTGCTGGGAAGCCACTGCAGCCACCCCTCATGTGTCTGTCCACTGCTGGGAGTCCTCTGCACCCACCCCTCATATGTCTGGGCACTGATGGTAGTGATATGCACCCACCCCTCATATGTCTGAGCACTGCTGGGAGTCCTCTGCACCCACCCCTCATTTGTCTGGGCACTGGTGGGAGTGATATGCACCCACCCCTCATGTGTCTGGGCACTGCTGGGAGTCCTCTGCACCCACCCCTCATGTGTCTGGGCACTGCTGGGAGTCCTCTGCACCCACCCCTCATATGTCAGGGCACTGCTGGGAGTCCTCTGCACCCACCCCTCATGTGTCTGGGCACTGATGGTAGTCCTCTGCACCCACCCCTCATATGTCCGGGCACTGCTGGTAGTTATATGCACCCACCCCTCATATGTCTGTGCACTGCTCGGAGTCCTCTGCATCCACCCCTCATATGTCTGGGCACTGCTGGGAGGCCATTGCACCCACCCCTCATATGTCTGGGCACTGCTGGTAGTGATATGCACCCACTCCTCATATGTCTGTGCACTGCTGGGAGTCCTCTGCACCCACCACTCATGTGTCTGGGCACTGCTGGTAGTGATATGCACCACCCCTCATATGTCTGAGCACTGCTGGGAGTCCTCTGCACCCACCCCTCATTTGTCTGGGCACTGCTGGGAGTCCTCTGCACCCACCCCTCATTTGTCTGGGCACTGGTGGGAGTGATATGCACCCACCCCTCATGTGTCTGGGCACTGCTGGGAGTCCTCTGCACCCACCCCTCACGTGTTTGGGCACTGATGGTAGTCCTCTGCACCCACCCCTCATATGTCTGGGCACTGCTGGGAGGCCACTGCACCCACCCCTCATGTGTCTGCCCACTGCTGGGAGTCCTCTGCACCCACCCCTCATATGTCTGGGCACTGATGGTAGTGATATGCATCCACCCCTCATATGTCTGGGCACTGCTGGGAGTCCTCTGCACCCACCCCTCATTTGTCTGGGCACTGGTGGGAGTGATATGCACCCACCCCTCATGTGTCTGGGCACTGCTGGGAGTCCTCTGCACCCACCCCTCATGTGTCTGGGCACTGCTGGGAGTCCTCGGCACCCACCCCTCATATGTCTGGGCACTGCTGGGACTCCTCTGCACCCACCCCTCATGTGACTGGGCACTGATGGTAGTCCTCTGCACCCACCCCTCATATGTCTGGGCACTGCTGGGAGGCCACTGCACCCACCCCTCATGTGTCTGTCCACTGCTGGGAGTCCTCTGCGCCCACCCCTCATTTGTCTGGGCACTGCTGGGAGTCTTCTGCACCCACCCCTCATGTATCTGCGCACTGCTGGGAGTCCTCTGCACCCACCCCTCATATGTCTGGGCACTGCTGGGAGTCCTCTGCACCCACCCCTCATATGTCTGGGCACTGCTGGGAGGCCACTGCACCCACCCCTCATATGTCTGGGCACTGATGGTAGTGATATGCACCCACCCCTCATATGTCTGGGCACTGCTGGGAGTCCTCTGCACCCACCCCTCATTTGTCTGGGCACTGCTGGGAGTTATATGCACCCACCCCTCATGTGTCTGTCCACTGCTGGGAGTCCTCTGCACCCACCCCTCATGTGTCTGGGCACTGCTGGTAGGCCACTGCACCCACCCCTCATGTGTCTGTCCACTGCTGGGAGTCCTCTGCACCCACCCTCATGTGTCTGGGCACTGCTGGGAGTCCTCTGCACCCACCCCTCATATGTGTGGGCACTGCTGGGAGTCCTCTGCACCCACCCCTCATATGTCTGGTCACTGCTGGGAGGCCACTGCACCCACCCCTCATATGTCTGGGCACTGATGTTAGTGATATGCACCCACCCCTCATATGTCTGGGCACTGCTGGGAGTCCTCTGGAACCCACCCCTCATTTGTCTGGGCACTGCTGGGAGTCCTCTGCACCCGCCCCTCATGTGTCTGGGCACTGATGGTAGTCCTCTGCACCCACCCCTCATATGTCTGGGCACTGCTGCGAGGCCACTGCACCCACCCCTCATGTGTCTGTCCACTGCTGGGAGTCCTCTGCACCCACCCCTCATTTGTCTGGGCACTGCTGGGAGTCCTCTGCACCCACCCGTCATGTATCTGGGCACTGATGGTAGTCTTCTGCACCCACGTGTCTGGGCACTGCTGGAAGTTGTCTGCACCCACCCCACATATGTCTGGGCACTGCTGGGTGTCCTCTGCATCCACCCCTCATATGTCTGGGCACTGCTGGGAGGCCACTGCACCCAACCCTCATGTGTCTGTCCACTGCTGGGAGTTCTCTACACTCACCCCTCATTTGTCTGGGCACTGCTGGGAGTCATCTGCACCCATCCCTCATGTGTTTGGACACTGTTGGGAGTCCTCTGCACCCACCCCTCATGTGTCTGGGCACTTATGATAGTCTTCTGCACCCACCCCTCATATGTCTGGGCACTGATGGTAGTGATATGCACCCACCCCTCATATGTCTGGGCACTGCTGGTAGTGATATGCACCCACCCCTCATATGTCTGTGCACTGCTGGGAGTCCTCTGCACCCACCCCTCATATGTCTGGGCACTGCTGGGAGGCCACTGCACCCACCCCTCATATGTCTGGGCACTGATTGTAGTGATATGCAACCACCCCTCATATGTCTGTGCACTGCTGGGAGTCCTCTGCACCCACCCCTCATGTGTCTGGGCACTGCTGGTAGTGATATGCACCACCCCTCATATGTCTGGGCACTGCTGGGAGTCCTCTGCACCCACCCCTCATTTGTCTGGGCCCTGCTGGGAGTCCTCTGCACCCACCCCTCATTTGTCTGCGCACTGGTGGGAGTGATATGCACCCACCCCTCATGTGTCTGGGCACTGCTTGGAGTCCTCTGCACCCACCCCTCATGTGTCTGGGCACTGATGGTAGTCCTCTGCACCCACCCTCATATGTCTGGGCACTGCTGGGAGGCCACTGCACCCACCCCTCATGTGTCTGTCCACTGCTGGGAGTCCTCTGCACCCACCCCTCATATGTCTGGGCACTGATGGTAGTGATATGCACCCACCCCTCATATGTCTGGGCACTGCTGGGAGTCCTCTGCACCCACCCCTCATGTGTCTGGGCACTGATGGTAGTCCTCTGCACCCACCCCTCATATGTCTGGGCACTGCTGGGAGGCCACTGCACCCACCCCTCATGTGTCTGTCCACTGCTGGGAGTCCTCTGCACCCACCCCTCATTTGTCTGGGTACTTCTGGGAGTCTTCTGCACCCACCCTTCATGTGTCTGGGCACTGCTGGGGGTCCTCTGCACCCACCCCTCATATATCTGGGCACTGCTGGGTGTCCTCTGCACCCACCCCTCATATGTCTGGGCACTGCTGGGAGGCCACCGCACCCACCCCTCATGTGTCTGTCCCCTGCTGGGAGTCCTCTGCACTCACCCCTCATTTGTAAGGGCACTGCTGGGAGTCATCTGCACTCATCCCTCATGTGTTTGGGCACTGCTGGGAGTCCTCTGCACCCACCCCTCATATGTCTGGGCACTGCTGGGAGTCCTCTGCACCCACCCCTCATGTGTCTGGGCACTGATGGTAGTCCTCTGCACCCACCCCTCATATGTCTGGGCACTGATGGTAGTGATATGCACCCACCCCTCATATGTCTGGCACTGCTGGGAGTCCTCTGCACCCACCCTCATGTGTCTTGGCACTGCTTGTAGTGATATGCACCCACCCCTCATATGTCTGGGCACTGCTGGTAGTGATATGCACCCACCCCTCATGTGTCTGGGCACTGCTGAGAGTCCTCTGCACCCACCTCTCATGTGTCTGGGCACTGATGGTAGTCCTCTGCACCCACCCCTCATATGTCTGGGCACTGCTGGGAGGCCACTGCAGCCACCCCTCATGTGTCTGTCCACTGCTGGGAGTCCTCTGCACCCACCCCTCATATGTCTGGGCACTGATGGTAGTTATATGCACCCACCCCTCATATGTCTGAGCACTGCTGGGAGTCCTCTGCACCCACCCCTCATTTGTCTGGGCACTGGTGGGAGTGATATGCACCCACCCCTCATGTGTCTGGGCACTGCTGGGAGTCCTCTGCACCCACCCCTCATGTGTCTGGGCACTGCCGGGAGTCCTCTGCACCCACCTCTCATATGTCTGGGCACTGCTGGGAGTCCTCTGCACCCACCCCTCATGTGTCTGGGCACTGATGGTAGTCCTCTGCACCCACCCCTCATATGACTGGGCACTGCTGGTAGTGATATGCACCCACCCCTCATATGTCTGTGCACTGCTGGGAGTCCTCTGCACCCACCCCTCATGTGTCTGGGCACTGCTGGTAGTGATATGCACCACCCCTCATATGTCTGGGCACTGCTGGGAGTCCTCTGCACCCACCCCTCATTTGTCTGGGCACTGGTGGGAGTGATGTGCACCCACCCCTCATGTGTCTGGGCACTGCTGGGAGTCCTCTGCACCCACCCCTCATGTGTCTGGGCACTGATGGTAGTCCTCTGCACCCACCCCTCATATGTCTGGGCACTGCTGGGAGTCCTCTGCACCCACCCCTCATTTGTCTGGGCACTGCTGGGAGTCCTCTGCACCCACCCCTCATTTGTCTGGGCACTGGTGGGAGTGATATGCACCCACCCCTTATGTGTCTGGGCACTGCTGGGAGTCCTCTGCACCCACCCCTCATGTGTCTGGGCACTGATGGTAGTCCTCTGCACCCACCCCTCATGTGTCTGTCCACTGCTGGGAGTCCTCTGCACCCACCCCTCATATGTCTGGGCACTGATGGTAGTGATATGCACCCACCCCTCATATGTCTGGGCACTGCTGGGAGTCCTCTGCACCCACCCCTCATTTGTCTGGGCACTGGTGGGAGTGATATGCACCCACCCCTCATGTGTCTGGGCACTGCTGGGAGTCCTCTGCACCCACCCCTCATGTGTCTGGGCACTGCTGGGAGTCCTCGGCACCCACCCCTCATATGTCTGGGCACTGCTGTGATTCCTCTGCACCCACCCCTCATGTGACTGGGCACTGATGGTAGTCCTCTGCACCCACCCCTCATATGTCTGGGCACTGCTGGGAGGCCACTGCACCCACCCCTCATGTGTCTGTCCACTGCTGGGAGTCCTCTGCGCCCACCCCTCATTTGTCGGGGCACTGCTGGGAGTCTTCTGCACCCACCCCTCATATGTCTGGGCACTACTGGGAGTCCTCTGCACCCACCCCTCATTTGTCTGGGCACTGCTGGGAGTCCTCTGCACCCACCCCTCATTTGTCTGGGCACTGGTGGGAGTGATACGCACCCACCCCTCATGTGTCTGGGCACTGCTGAGAGTCCTCTGCACCCACCTCTCATGTGTCTGGGCACTGATGGTAGTCCTCTGCACCCACCCCTCATATGTCTGGGCACTGCTGGGAAGCCACTGCAGCCACCCCTCATGTGTCTGTCCACTGCTGGGAGTCCTCTGCACCCACCCCTCATATGTCTGGGCACTGATGGTAGTGATATGCACCCACCCCTCATATGTCTGAGCACTGCTGGGAGTCCTCTGCACCCACCCCTCATTTGTCTGGGCACTGGTGGGAGTGATATGCACCCACCCCTCATGTGTCTGGGCACTGCTGGGAGGCCTCTGCACCCACCCCTCATGTGTCTGGGCACTGCTGGGAGTCCTCTGCACCCACCCCTCATATGTCTGGGCACTGCTGGGAGTCCTCTGCACCCACCCCTCATGTGTCTGGGCACTGATGGTAGTCCTCTGCACCCACCCCTCATATGTCTGGGCACTGCTGGTAGTGATATGCACCCACCCCTCATATGTCTGTGCACTGCTCGGAGTCCTCTGCACCCACCCCTCATATGTCTGGGCACTGCTGGGAGGCCATTGCACCCACCCCTCATATGTCTGGGCACTGCTGGTAGTGATATGCACCCACCCCTCATATGTCGGTGCACTGCTGGGAGTCCTCTGCACCCACCACTCATGTGTCTGGGCACTGCTGGTAGTGATATGCACCACCCCTCATATGTCTGAGCACTGCTGGGAGTCCTCTGCACCCACCCCTCATTTGTCTGGGCACTGCTGGGAGTGATATGCACCCACCCCTCATATGTCTGGCACTGCTGGGAGTCCTCTGCACCCACCCTCATGTGTCTTGGCACTGCTGGTAGTGATATGCACCCACCCCTCATATGTCTGGGCACTGCTGGTAGTGATATGCACCCACCCCTCATATATCTGTGCACTGCTGGGAGTCCTCTGCACCCACCCCTCATATGTCTGGGCACTGCTGGTAGTGATATGAACCACCCCTCATATGTCTGAGCACTGCTGGGAGTCCTCTGCACCCACCCCTCATTTGTGTGGGCACTGCTGGGAGTGATATGCACCCACCCCTCATATGTCTGGCACTGCTGGGAGTCCTCTGCACCCACCCTCATGTGTCTTGGCACTACTGGTAGTGATATGCACCCACCCCTCATATGTCTGGGCACTGCTGGTAGTGATATGCACCCACCCCTCATATATCTGTGCACTGCTGGGAGTCCTCTGCACCCACCCCTCATATGTCTGGGCACTGCTGGGAGGCCACTGCACCCACCCCTCATATGTCTGGGCACTGATGGTAGTGATATGCACCCACCCCTCGTATGTCTGTGCACTGCTGGGAGTCCTCTGCACCCACCCCTCATGTGTCTGGGCACTGCTGGTAGTGATATGCACCACCCCTCATATGTCTGGGCACTGCTGGGAGTCCTCTGCACCCACCCCTCATTTGTCTGGGCACTGCTGGGAGTCCTCTGCACCCACCCCTCATTTGTCTGGGCACTGGTGGGAGTGATATGCACCCACCCCTCATGTGTCTGGGCACTGCTGAGAGTCCTCTGCACCCACCTCTCATGTGTCTGGACACTGATGGTAGTCCTCTGCACCCACCCCTCATATGTCCGGGCACTGCTGGGAGGCTACTGCAGCCACCCCTCATGTGTCTGTCCACTGCTGGGAGTCCTCTGCACCCACCCCTCATATGTCTGGGCACTGATGGTAGTGATATGCACCCACCCCTCACATGTCTGAGCACTGCTGGGAGTCCTCTGCACCCACCCCTCATTTGTGTGGGCACTGGTGGGAGTGATATGCACCCACCCCTCATGTGTCTGGGCACTGCTGGGAGTCCTCTGCACCCAACCCTCATGTGTCTGGGCACTGCTGGGAGTCCTCTGCACCCACCCCTCATATGTCTGGGCACTGCTGGGAGTCCTCTGCACCCACCCCTCATGTGTCTGGGCACTGATGGTAGTCCTCTGCACCCACCCCTCATATGTCTGGGCACTGCTGGTAGTGATATGCACCCACCCGTCATATGTCTGTGCACTGCTGGGAGTCCTCTGCACCCACCCCTCATATGTCTGGGCACTGCTGGGAGGCCACTGCACCCACCCCTCGTATGTCTGGGCACTGCTGGTAGTGATATGCACCAACCCCTCATATGTCTGTGCACTGCTGGGAGTCCTCTGCACCCACCCCTCATGTGTCTGGGCACTGCTGGTAGTGATATGCACCACCCCTCATATGTCTGGGCACTGCTGGGAGTCCTCTGCACCCAACCCTCATTTGTCTGGGCACTGGTGGGAGTGATATGCACCCACCCCTCATATGTCTGGGCACTGCTGGGAGTCCTCTGCACCCACCCCTCATGTGTCTGGGCACTGATGGTAGTCCTCTGCACCCACCCCTCATATGTCTGGGCACTGCTGGGAGGCCACTGCACCCACCCCTCATGTGTCTGTCCACTGCTGGGAGTCCTCTGCACCCACCCCTCATACGTCTGGGCACTGATGGTAGTGATATGCACCCACCCCTCATATGTCTGGGCACTGCTGGGAGTCCTTTGCACCCACCCCTCATTTGTCTGGGCCCTGGTGGGAGTGATATGCACCCACCCCTCATGTGTCTCGGCACTGCTGGGAGTCATCTGCACCCAACCCTCATGTGTCTGGGCACTGCTGGGAGTCCTCGGCACCCACCCCTCATATATCTGGGCACTGCTGGGAGTCCTCTGCACCCACCCCTCATGTGACTGGGCACTGATGGTAGTCCTCTGCACCCACCCCTCATATGTCTGGGCACTGCTGGGAGGCCACTGCACCCACCCCTCATGTGTCTGTCCACTGCTGGGAGTCCTCTGCGCCCACCCCTCATTTGTCTGGGCACTGCTGGGAGTCTTCTGCACCCACCCCTCATATGTTTGGGCACTACTGGGAGTCCTCTGCACCCACCCCTCATTTGTCTGGGCACTGCTGGGAGTCCTCTGCACCCACCCCTCATTTTTCTGGGCACTGGTGGGAGTGATATGCACCCACCCCTCATGTGTCTGGGCACTGCTGAGAGTCCTCTGCACCCACCTCTCATGTGTCTGGGCACTGATGGTAGTCCTCTGCACCCACCCCTCATATGTCTGGGCACTGCTGGGAGGCCACTGCAGCCACCCCTCATGTGTCTGTCCACTGCTGGGAGTCCTCTGCACCCACCCCTCATATGTCTGGGCACTGATGGTAGTGATATGCACCCACCCCTCATATGTCTGAGCACTGCTGGGAGTCCTCTGCACCCACCCCTCATTTGTCTGGGCACTGGTGGGAGTGATATGCACCCACCCCTCATGTGTCTGGGCACTGCTGGGAGTCCTCTGCACCCACCCCTCATGTGTCTGGGCACTGCTGGGAGTCCTCTGCACCCACTCCTCATATGTCTGGGCACTGCTGGGAGTCCTCTGCACCCACCCCTCATGTGTCTGGGCACTGATGGTAGTCCTCTGCACCCACCCCTCATATGTCTGGGCACTGCTGGTAGTGATATGCACCCACCCCTCATATGTCTGTGCACTGCTGGGAGTCCTCTGCACCCACCCCTCATGTGTCTGGGCACTGCTGGTAGTGATATGCACCACCCCTCATATGTCTGTGCACTGCTGGGAGTCCTCTGCACCCACCCCTCATGTGTCTGGGCACTGCTGGTAGTGATATGCACCACCCCTCATATGTCTGGGCACTGCTGGGAGTCCTCTGCACCCACCCCTCATTTGTCTGGGCACTGGTGGGAGTGATATGCACCCACCCCTCATGTGTCTGGGCACTGCTGGGAGTCCTCTGCACCCACCCCTCATATGTCTGGGCACTGCTGGGAGTCCTCTGCACCCACCCCTCATTTGTCTGGGCACTGCTGGGAGTCCTCTGCACCCACCCCTCATTTGTCTGGGCACTGGTGGGAGTGATATGCACCCACCCCTTATGTGTCTGGGCACTGCTGGGAGTCCTCTGCACCCACCCCTCATGTGTCTGGGCACTGATGGTAGTCCTCTGCACCCACCCCTCATATGTCTGGGCACTGCTGGGAGGCCACTACACCCACCCCTCATGTGTCTGTCCACTGCTGGGAGTCCTCTGCACCCACCCCTCATATGTCTGGGCACTGATGGTAGTGATATGCACCCACCCCTCATATGTCTGGGCACTGCTGAGAGTCCTCTGCACCCACCCCTCATTTGTGTGGGCACTGCTGGGAGTGATATGCACCCACCCCTCATATGTCTGGCACTGCTGGGAGTCCTCTGCACCCACCCTCATGTGTCTTGGCACTACTGGTAGTGATATGCACCCACCCCTCATATGTCTGGGCACTGCTGGTAGTGATATGCACCCACCCCTCATATATCTGTGCACTGCTGGGAGTCCTCTGCACCCACCCCTCATATGTCTGGGCACTGCTGGGAGGCCACTGCACCCACCCCTCATATGTCTGGGCACTGATGGTAGTGATATGCACCCACCCCTCGTATGTCTGTGCACTGCTGGGAGTCCTCTGCACCCACCCCTCATGTGTCTGGGCACTGCTGGTAGTGATATGCACCACCCCTCATATGTCTGGGCACTGCTGGGAGTCCTCTGCACCCACCCCTCATTTGTCTGGGCACTGCTGGGAGTCCTCTGCACCCACCCCTCATTTGTCTGGGCACTGGTGGGAGTGATATGCACCCACCCCTCATGTGTCTGGGCACTGCTGAGAGTCCTCTGCACCCACCTCTCATGTGTCTGGACACTGATGGTAGTCCTCTGCACCCACCCCTCATATGTCCGGGCACTGCTGGGAGGCTACTGCAGCCACCCCTCATGTGTCTGTCCACTGCTGGGAGTCCTCTGCACCCACCCCTCATATGTCTGGGCACTGATGGTAGTGATATGCACCCACCCCTCACATGTCTGAGCACTGCTGGGAGTCCTCTGCACCCACCCCTCATTTGTGTGGGCACTGGTGGGAGTGATATGCACCCACCCCTCATGTGTCTGGGCACTGCTGGGAGTCCTCTGCACCCAACCCTCATGTGTCTGGGCACTGCTGGGAGTCCTCTGCACCCACCCCTCATATGTCTGGGCACTGCTGGGAGTCCTCTGCACCCACCCCTCATGTGTCTGGGCACTGATGGTAGTCCTCTGCACCCACCCCTCATATGTCTGGGCACTGCTGGTAGTGATATGCACCCACCCGTCATATGTCTGTGCACTGCTGGGA
Source organism: Triturus cristatus (assembly GCF_964204655.1). NCBI lineage: Eukaryota > Metazoa > Chordata > Amphibia > Caudata > Salamandridae > Triturus > Triturus cristatus. Next base: position 165,856,473 of record NC_140579.1, read on the forward strand.
GTCCTCTGCACCCACCCCTCATATGTCTGGGCACTGCTGGGAGGCCACTGCACCCACCCCTCGTATGTCTGGGCACTGCTGGTAGTGATATGCACCAACCCCTCATATGTCTGTGCACTGCTGGGAGTCCTCTGCACCCACCCCTCATGTGTCTGGGCACTGCTGGTAGTGATATGCACCACCCCTCATATGTCTGGGCACTGCTGGGAGTCCTCTGCACCCAACCCTCATTTGTCTGGGCACTGGTGGGAGTGATATGCACCCACCCCTCATATGTCTGGGCACTGCTGGGAGTCCTCTGCACCCACCCCTCATGTGTCTGGGCACTGATGGTAGTCCTCTGCACCCACCCCTCATATGTCTGGGCACTGCTGGGAGGCCACTGCACCCACCCCTCATGTGTCTGTCCACTGCTGGGAGTCCTCTGCACCCACCCCTCATACGTCTGGGCACTGATGGTAGTGATATGCACCCACCCCTCATATGTCTGGGCACTGCTGGGAGTCCTTTGCACCCACCCCTCATTTGTCTGGGCCCTGGTGGGAGTGATATGCACCCACCCCTCATGTGTCTCGGCACTGCTGGGAGTCATCTGCACCCAACCCTCATGTGTCTGGGCACTGCTGGGAGTCCTCGGCACCCACCCCTCATATATCTGGGCACTGCTGGGAGTCCTCTGCACCCACCCCTCATGTGACTGGGCACTGATGGTAGTCCTCTGCACCCACCCCTCATATGTCTGGGCACTGCTGGGAGGCCACTGCACCCACCCCTCATGTGTCTGTCCACTGCTGGGAGTCCTCTGCGCCCACCCCTCATTTGTCTGGGCACTGCTGGGAGTCTTCTGCACCCACCCCTCATATGTTTGGGCACTACTGGGAGTCCTCTGCACCCACCCCTCATTTGTCTGGGCACTGCTGGGAGTCCTCTGCACCCACCCCTCATTTTTCTGGGCACTGGTGGGAGTGATATGCACCCACCCCTCATGTGTCTGGGCACTGCTGAGAGTCCTCTGCACCCACCTCTCATGTGTCTGGGCACTGATGGTAGTCCTCTGCACCCACCCCTCATATGTCTGGGCACTGCTGGGAGGCCACTGCAGCCACCCCTCATGTGTCTGTCCACTGCTGGGAGTCCTCTGCACCCACCCCTCATATGTCTGGGCACTGATGGTAGTGATATGCACCCACCCCTCATATGTCTGAGCACTGCTGGGAGTCCTCTGCACCCACCCCTCATTTGTCTGGGCACTGGTGGGAGTGATATGCACCCACCCCTCATGTGTCTGGGCACTGCTGGGAGTCCTCTGCACCCACCCCTCATGTGTCTGGGCACTGCTGGGAGTCCTCTGCACCCACTCCTCATATGTCTGGGCACTGCTGGGAGTCCTCTGCACCCACCCCTCATGTGTCTGGGCACTGATGGTAGTCCTCTGCACCCACCCCTCATATGTCTGGGCACTGCTGGTAGTGATATGCACCCACCCCTCATATGTCTGTGCACTGCTGGGAGTCCTCTGCACCCACCCCTCATGTGTCTGGGCACTGCTGGTAGTGATATGCACCACCCCTCATATGTCTGTGCACTGCTGGGAGTCCTCTGCACCCACCCCTCATGTGTCTGGGCACTGCTGGTAGTGATATGCACCACCCCTCATATGTCTGGGCACTGCTGGGAGTCCTCTGCACCCACCCCTCATTTGTCTGGGCACTGGTGGGAGTGATATGCACCCACCCCTCATGTGTCTGGGCACTGCTGGGAGTCCTCTGCACCCACCCCTCATATGTCTGGGCACTGCTGGGAGTCCTCTGCACCCACCCCTCATTTGTCTGGGCACTGCTGGGAGTCCTCTGCACCCACCCCTCATTTGTCTGGGCACTGGTGGGAGTGATATGCACCCACCCCTTATGTGTCTGGGCACTGCTGGGAGTCCTCTGCACCCACCCCTCATGTGTCTGGGCACTGATGGTAGTCCTCTGCACCCACCCCTCATATGTCTGGGCACTGCTGGGAGGCCACTACACCCACCCCTCATGTGTCTGTCCACTGCTGGGAGTCCTCTGCACCCACCCCTCATATGTCTGGGCACTGATGGTAGTGATATGCACCCACCCCTCATATGTCTGGGCACTGCTGAGAGTCCTCTGCACCCACCCCTCATTTGTCTGGGCACTGGTGGGAGTGATATGCACCCACCCCTCATGTGTCTGGGCACTGCTGGGAGTCCTCTGCACCCACCCCTCATGTGTCTGGGCACTGCTGGGAGTCCTCGGCACCCACCCCTCATATGTCTGGGCACTGCTGGGATTCCTCTGCACCCACCCCTCATGTGACTGGGCACTGATGGTAGTCCTCTGCACCCACCCCTCATATGTCTGGGCACTGCTGGGAGGCCACTGCACCCACCCCTCATGTGTCTGTCCACTGCTGGGAGTCCTCTGCGCCCACCCCTCATTTGTCGGGGCACTGCTGGGAGTCTTCTGCACCCACCCCTCATATGTCTGGGCACTACTGGGAGTCCTCTGCACCCACCCCTCATTTGTCTGGGCACTGCTGGGAGTCCTCTGCACCCACCCCTCATTTGTCTGGGCACTGGTGGGAGTGATACGCACCCACCCCTCATGTGTCTGGGCACTGCTGAGAGTCCTCTGCACCCACCTCTCATGTGTCTGGGCACTGATGGTAGTCCTCTGCACCCACCCCTCATATGTGTGGGCACTGCTGGGAAGCCACTGCAGCCACCCCTCATGTGTCTGTCCACTTCTGGGAGTCCTCTGCACCCACCCCTCATATGTCTGGGCACTGATGGTAGTGATATGCACCCACCCCTCATATGTCTGAGCACTGCTGGGAGCCCTCTGCACCCACCCCTCATTTGTCTGGGCACTGGTGGGAGTGATATGCACCCACCCCTCATGTGTCTGGGCACTGCTGGGAGTCCTCTGCACCCACCCCTCATGTGTCTGGGCACTGCTGGGAGTCCTCTGCACTCACCCCTCATATGTCAGGGCACTGCTGGGAGTCCTCTGCACCCACCCCTCATGTGTCTGGGCACTGATGGTAGTCCTCTGCACCCACCCCTCATATGTCCGGGCACTGCTGGTAGTTATATGCACCCACCCCTCATATGTCTGTGCACTGCTCGGAGTCCTCTGCATCCACCCCTCATATGTCTGGGCACTGCTGGGAGGCCATTGCACCCACCCCTCATATGTCTGGGCACTGCTGGTAGTGATATGCACCCACTCCTCATATGTCCGTGCACTGCTGGGAGTCCTCTGCACCCACCACTCATGTGTCTGGGCACTGCTGGTAGTGATATGCACCACCCCTCATATGTCTGAGCACTGCTGAGAGTCCTCTGCACCCACCCCTCATTTGTCTGGGCACTGCTGGGAGTCCTCTGCATCCACCCCTCATTTGTCTGGGCACTGGTGGGAGTGATATGCACCCACCCCTCATGTGTCTGGGCACTGCTGGGAGTCCTCTGCACCCCCCCTCACGTGTTTGGGCACTGATGGTAGTCCTCTGCACCCACCCCTCATATGTCTGGGCACTGCTGGGAGGCCACTGCACCCACCCCTCATGTGTCTGCCCACTGCTGGGAGTCCTCTGCACCCACCCCTCATATGTCTGGGCACTGATGGTAGTGATATGCATCCACCCCTCATATGTCTGGGCACTGCTGGGAGTCCTCTGCACCCACCCCTCATTTGTCTGGGCACTGGTGGGAGTGATATGCACCCACCCCTCATGTGTCTGGGCACTGCTGGGAGTCCTCTGCACCCACCCCTCATGTGTCTGGGCACTGCTGGGAGTCCTCGGCACCCACCCCTCATATGTCTGGGCACTGCTGGGACTCCTCTGCACCCACCCCTCATGTGACTGGGCACTGATGGTAGTCCTCTGCACCCACCCCTCATATGTCTGGGCACTGCTGGGAGGCCACTGCACCCACCCCTCATGTGTCTGTCCACTGCTGGGAGTCCTCTGCGCCCACCCCTCATTTGTCTGGGCACTGCTGGGAGTCTTCTGCACCCACCCCTCATGTATCTGCGCACTGCTGGGAGTCCTCTGCACCCACCCCTCATATGTCTGGGCACTGCTGGGAGTCCTCTGCACCCACCCCTCATATGTCTGGGCACTGCTGGGAGGCCACTGCACCCACCCCTCATATGTCTGGGCACTGATGGTAGTGATATGCACCCACCCCTCATATGTCTGGGCACTGCTGGGAGTCCTCTGCACCCACCCCTCATTTGTCTGGGCACTGCTGGGAGTTATATGCACCCACCCCTCATGTGTCTGTCCACTGCTGGGAGTCCTCTGCACCCACCCCTCATGTGTCTGGGCACTGCTGGTAGGCCACTGCACCCACCCCTCATGTGTCTGTCCACTGCTGGGAGTCCTCTGCACCCACCCTCATGTGTCTGGGCACTGCTGGGAGTCCTCTGCACCCACCCCTCATATGTCTGGGCACTGCTGGGAGTCCTCTGCACCCACCCCTCATATGTCTGGGCACTGCTGGGAGGCCACTGCACCCACCCCTCATATGTCTGGGCACTGATGTTAGTGATATGCACCCACCCCTCATATGTCTGGGCACTGCTGGGAGTTATATGCACCCACCCCTCATGTGTCTGTCCACTGCTGGGAGTCCTCTGCACCCACCCCTCATGTGTCTGGGCACTGCTGGTAGGCCACTGCACCCACCCCTCATGTGTCTGTCCACTGCTGGGAGTCCTCTGCACCCACCCTCATGTGTCTGGGCACTGCTGGGAGTCCTCTGGAACCCACCCCTCATTTGTCTGGGCACTGCTGGGAGTCCTCTGCACCCGCCCCTCATGTGTCTGGGCACTGATGGTAGTCCTCTGCACCCACCCCTCATATGTCTGGGCACTGCTGCGAGGCCACTGCACCCACCCCTCATGTGTCTGTCCACTGCTGGGAGTCCTCTGCACCCACCCCTCATTTGTCTGGGCACTGCTGGGAGTCCTCTGCACCCACCCGTCATGTATCTGGGGGCACTGATGGTAGTCTTCTGCACCCACCCCTCATGTGTCTGGGCACTGCTGGGAGTTGTCTGCACCCACCCCACATATGTCTGGGCACTGCTGGGTGTCCTCTGCATCCACCCCTCATATGTCTGGGCACTGCTGGGAGGCCACTGCACCCAACCCTCATGTGTCTGTCCACTGCTGGGAGTTCTATACACTCACCCCTCATTTGTCTGGGCACTGCTGGGAGTCATCTGCACCCATCCCTCATGTGTTTGGACACTGTTGGGAGTCCTCTGCACCCACCCCTCATGTGTCTGGGCACTTATGATAGTCTTCTGCACCCACCCCTCATATGTCTGGGCACTGATGGTAGTGATATGCACCCACCCCTCATATGTCTGGGCACTGCTGGTAGTGATATGCACCCACCCCTCATATGTCTGTGCACTGCTGGGAGTCCTCTGCACCCACCCCTCATATGTCTGGGCACTGCTGGGAGGCCACTGCACCCACCCCTCATATGTCTGGGCACTGATTGTAGTGATATGCAACCACCCCTCATATGTCTGTGCACTGCTGGGAGTCCTCTGCACCCACCCCTCATGTGTCTGGGCACTGCTGGTAGTGATATGCACCACCCCTCATATGTCTGGGCACTGCTGGGAGTCCTCTGCACCCACCCCTCATTTGTCTGGGCCCTGCTGGGAGTCCTCTGCACCCACCCCTCATTTGTCTGCGCACTGGTGGGAGTGATATGCACCCACCCCTCATGTGTCTGGGCACTGCTTGGAGTCCTCTGCACCCACCCCTCATGTGTCTGGGCACTGATGGTAGTCCTCTGCACCCACCCTCATATGTCTGGGCACTGCTGGGAGGCCACTGCACCCACCCCTCATGTGTCTGTCCACTGCTGGGAGTCCTCTGCACCCACCCCTCATATGTCTGGGCACTGATGGTAGTGATATGCACCCACCCCTCATATGTCTGGGCACTGCTGGGAGTCCTCTGCACCCACCCCTCATGTGTCTGGGCACTGATGGTAGTCCTCTGCACCCACCCCTCATATGTCTGGGCACTGCTGGGAGGCCACTGCACCCACCCCTCATGTGTCTGTCCACTGCTGGGAGTCCTCTGCACCCACCCCTCATTTGTCTGGGTACTTCTGGGAGTCTTCTGCACCCACCCTTCATGTGTCTGGGCACTGCTGGGGGTCCTCTGCACCCACCCCTCATATGTCTGGGCACTGCTGGGTGTCCTCTGCACCCACCCCTCATATGTCTGGGCACTGCTGGGAGGCCACCGCACCCACCCCTCATGTGTCTGTCCCCTGCTGGGAGTCCTCTGCACTCACCCCTCATTTGTAAGGGCACTGCTGGGAGTCATCTGCACTCATCCCTCATGTGTTTGGGCACTGCTGGGAGTCCTCTGCACCCACCCCTCATATGTCTGGGCACTGCTGGGAGTCCTCTGCACCCACCCCTCATGTGTCTGGGCACTGATGGTAGTCCTCTGCACCCACCCCTCATATGTCTGGGCACTGATGGTAGTGATATGCACCCACCCCTCATATGTCTGGCACTGCTGGGAGTCCTCTGCACCCACCCTCATGTGTCTTGGCACTGCTTGTAGTGATATGCACCCACCCCTCATATGTCTGGGCACTGCTGGTAGTGATATGCACCCACCCCTCATATATCTGTGCACTGCTGGGAGTCCTCTGCACCCACCCCTCATATGTCTGGGCACTGCTGGGAGGCCACTGCACCCACCCCTCATATGTCTGGGCACTGATGGTAGTGATATGCACCCACCCCTCGTATGTCTGTGCACTGCTGGGAGTCCTCTGCACCCACCCCTCATGTGTCTAGGCACTGCTGGTAGTGATACGCACCACCCCTCATATGTCTGGGCACTGCTGGGAGTCCTCTGCACCGACCCCTCATTTGTCTGGGCACTGCTGGGAGTCCTCTGCACCCACCCCTCATTTGTCTGGGCACTGGTGGGAGTGATATGCACCCACCCCTCATGTGTCTGGGCCCTGCTGGGAGTCCTCTGCACCCACCCGTCATATGTCTGGGCACTGATGGTAGTCTTCTGCACCCACCCCTCATGTGTCTGGGCACTGCTGGGAGTTGTCTGCACCCACCCCACATATGTCTGGGCACTGCTGGGTGTCCTCTGCACCCACCCCTCATATGTCTGGGCACTGCTGGGAGGCCACTGCACCCAACCCTCATGTGTCTGTCCACTGCTGGGAGTTCTCTACACTCACCCCTCATTTGTCTGGGCACTGCTGGGAGTCATCTGCACCCATCCCTCATGTGTTTGGACACTGTTGGGAGTCCTCTGCACCCACCCCTCATGTGTCTGGGCACTGATGATAGTCTTCTGCACCCACCCCTCATATGTCTGGGCACTGATGGTAGTGATATGCACCCACCCCTCATATGTCTGGGCACTGCTGGTAGTGATATGCACCCACCCCTCATTTGTCTGTGCACTGCTGGGAGTCCTCTGCACCCACCCCTCATATGTCTGGGCACTGCTGGGAGGCCACTGCACCCACCCCTCATATGTCTGGGCACTGATTGTAGTGATATGCAACCACCCCTCATATGTCTGTGCACTGCTGGGAGTCCTCTGCACCCACCCCTCATGTGTCTGGGCACTGCTGGTAGTGATATGCACCACCCCTCATATGTCTGGGCACTGCTGGGAGTCCTCTGCACCCACCCCTCATTTGTCTGGGCCCTGCTGGGAGTCCTCTGCACCCACCCCTCATTTGTCTGGGCACTGATGGTAGTCCTCTGCACACACCCTCATATGTCTGGGCACTGCTGGGAGGCCACTGCACCCACACCTCATGTGTCTGTCCACTGCTGGGAGTCCTCTGCACCCACCCCTCATATGTCTGGGCACTGATGGTAGTGATATGCACCCACCCCTCATATGTCTGGGCACTGCTGGGAGTCCTCTGCACCCACCCCTCATGTGTCTGGGCACTGATGGTAGTCCTCTGCACCTACCCCTCATATGTCTGGGCACTGCTGGGAGGCCACTGCACCCACCCCTCATGTGTCTGTCCACTGCTGGGAGTCCTCTGCACCCACCCCTCATTTGTCTGGGTACTTCTGGGAGTCTTCTGCACCCACCCTTCATGTGTCTGGGCACTGCTGGGAGTCCTCTGCACCCACCCCTCATATGTCTGGGCACTGCTGGGAGGCCACCGCACCCACCCCTCATGTGTCTGTCCCCTGCTGGGAGTCCTCTGCACTCACCCCTCATTTGTAAGGGCACTGCTGGGAGTCATCTGCACCCATCCCTCATGTGTTTGGGCACTGCTGGGAGTCCTCTGCACCCACCCCTCATATGTCTGGGCACTGCTGGGAGTCCTCTGCACCCACCCCTCATGTGTCTGGGCACTGATGGTAGTCCTCTGCACCCACCCCTCATATGTCTGGGCACTGATGGTAGTGATATGCACCCACCCCTCATATGTCTGGCACTGCTGGGAGTCCTCTGCACCCACCCTCATGTGTCTTGGCACTGCTGGTAGTGATATGCACCCACCCCTCATGTCTGGGCACTGCTGGTAGTGATATGCACCCACCCCTCATATATCTGTGCACTGCTGGGAGTCCTCTGCACCCACCCCTCATATGTCTGGGCACTGCTGGGAGGCCACTGCACCCACCCCTCATATGTCTGGGCACTGATGGTAGTGATATGCACCCACCCCTCGTATGTCTGTGCACTGCTGGGAGTCCTCTGCACCCACCCCTCATTTGTCTGGGCACTGGTGGGAGTGATATGCACCCACCCCTCATGTGTCTGGGCACTGCTGAGAGTCCTCTGCACCCACCTCTCATGTGTCTGGGCACTGATGGTAGTCCTCTGCACCCACCCCTCATATGTCTGGGCACTGCTGGGAGGCCACTGCAGCCACCTCTCATGTGATGTCCACTGCTGGGAGTCCTCTGCACCCACCCCTCATATGTCTGGGCACTGATGGTAGTGATATGCACCCACCCCTCATATGTCTGAGCACTGCTGGGAGTCCTCTGCACCCACCCCTCATGTGTGTGGGCACTGGTGGGAGTGATATGCACCCACCCCTCATGTGTCTGGGCACTGCTGGGAGTCCTCTGCACCCACCCCTGATGTGTCTGGGCACTGCTGGGAGTCCTCTGCACCCACCCCTCATATGTCTGGGCACTGCTGGGAGTCCTCTGCACCCACCCCTCATGTGTCTGGGCACTGATGGTAGTCCTCTGCACCCACCCCTCATATGTCTGGGCACTGCTGGTAGTGATATGCACCCACCCCTCATATGTCTGTGCACTGCTCGGAGTCCTCTGCACCCACCCCTCATATGTCTGGGCACTGCTGGGAGGCCATTGCACCCACCCCTCATATGTCTGGGCACTGCTGGTAGTGATATGCACCCACCCCTCATATGTCGGTGCACTGCTGGGAGTCCTCTGCACCCACCACTCATGTGTCTGGGCACTGCTGGTAGTGATATGCACCACCCCTCATATGTCTGAGCACTGCTGGGAGTCCTCTGCACCCACCCCTCATTTGTCTGGGCACTGCTGGGAGTGATATGCACCCACCCCTCATATGTCTGGCACTGCTGGGAGTCCTCTGCACCCACCCTCATGTGTCTTGGCACTGCTGGTAGTGATATGCACCCACCCCTCATATGTCTGGGCACTGCTGGTAGTGATATGCACCCACCCCTCATATATCTGTGCACTGCTGGGAGTCCTCTGCACCCACCCCTCATATGTCTGGGCACTGCTGGTAGTGATATGAACCACCCCTCATATGTCTGAGCACTGCTGGGAGTCCTCTGCACCCACCCCTCATTTGTGTGGGCACTGCTGGGAGTGATATGCACCCACCCCTCATATGTCTGGCACTGCTGGGAGTCCTCTGCACCCACCCTCATGTGCCTTGGCACTACTGGTAGTGATATGCACCCACCCCTCATATGTCTGGGCACTGCTGGTAGTGATATGCACCCACCCCTCATATATCTGTGCACTGCTGGGAGTCCTCTGCACCCACCCCTCATATGTCTGGGCACTGCTGGGAGGCCACTGCACCCACCCCTCATATGTCTGGGCACTGATGGTAGTGATATGCACCCACTCCTCGTATGTCTGTGCACTGCTGGGAGTCCTCTGCACCCACCCCTCATGTGTCTGGGCACTGCTGGTAGTGATATGCACCACCCCTCATATGTCTAGGCACTGCTGGGAGTCCTCTGCACCCACCCCTCATTTGTCTGGGCACTGCTGGGAGTCCTCTGCACCCACCCCTCATTTGTCTGGGCACTGGTGGGAGTGATATGCACCCACCCCTCATGTGTCTGGGCACTGCTGAGAGTCCTCTGCACCCACCTCTCATGTGTCTGGACACTGATGGTAGTCCTCTGCACCCACCCCTCATATGTCCGGGCACTGCTGGGAGGCCACTGCACCCACCCCTCATGTGTCTGCCCACTGCTGGGAGTCCTCTGCACCCACCCCTCATATGTCTGGGCACTGATGGTAGTGATATGCATCCACCCCTCATATGTCTGGGCACTGCTGGGAGTCCTCTGCACCCACCCCTCATTTGTCTGGGCACTGGTGGGAGTGATATGCACCCACCCCTCATGTGTCTGGGCACTGCTGGGAGTCCTCTGCACCCACCCCTCATGTGTCTGGGCACTGCTGGGAGTCCTCGGCACCCACCCCTCATATGTCTGGGCACTGCTGGGACTCCTCTGCACCCACCCCTCATGTGACTGGGCACTGATGGTAGTCCTCTGCACCCACCCCTCATATGTCTGGGCACTGCTGGGAGGCCACTGCACCCACCCCTCATGTGTCTGTCCACTGCTGGGAGTCCTCTGCGCCCACCCCTCATTTGTCTGGGCACTGCTGGGAGTCTTCTGCACCCACCCCTCATGTATCTGCGCACTGCTGGGAGTCCTCTGCACCCACCCCTCATATGTCTGGGCACTGCTGGGAGTCCTCTGCACCCACCCCTCATATGTCTGGGCACTGCTGGGAGGCCACTGCACCCACCCCTCATATGTCTGGGCACTGATGGTAGTGATATGCACCCACCCCTCATATGTCTGGGCACTGCTGGGAGTCCTCTGCACCCACCCCTCATTTGTCTGGGCACTGCTGGGAGTTATATGCACCCACCCCTCATGTGTCTGTCCACTGCTGGGAGTCCTCTGCACCCACCCCTCATGTGTCTGGGCACTGCTGGTAGGCCACTGCACCCACCCCTCATGTGTCTGTCCACTGCTGGGAGTCCTCTGCACCCACCCTCATGTGTCTGGGCACTGCTGGGAGTCCTCTGCACCCACCCCTCATATGTCTGGGCACTGCTGGGAGTCCTCTGCACCCACCCCTCATATGTCTGGGCACTGCTGGGAGGCCACTGCACCCACCCCTCATATGTCTGGGCACTGATGTTAGTGATATGCACCCACCCCTCATATGTCTGGGCACTGCTGGGAGTCCTCTGGAACCCACCCCTCATTTGTCTGGGCACTGCTGGGAGTCCTCTGCACCCGCCCCTCATGTGTCTGGGCACTGATGGTAGTCCTCTGCACCCACCCCTCATATGTCTGGGCACTGCTGCGAGGCCACTGCACCCACCCCTCATGTGTCTGTCCACTGCTGGGAGTCCTCTGCACCCACCCCTCATTTGTCTGGGCACTGCTGGGAGTCCTCTGCACCCACCCGTCATGTATCTGGGGGCACTGATGGTAGTCTTCTGCACCCACCCCTCATGTGTCTGGGCACTGCTGGGAGTTGTCTGCACCCACCCCACATATGTCTGGGCACTGCTGGGTGTCCTCTGCATCCACCCCTCATATGTCTGGGCACTGCTGGGAGGCCACTGCACCCAACCCTCATGTGTCTGTCCACTGCTGGGAGTTCTATACACTCACCCCTCATTTGTCTGGGCACTGCTGGGAGTCATCTGCACCCATCCCTCATGTGTTTGGACACTGTTGGGAGTCCTCTGCACCCACCCCTCATGTGTCTGGGCACTTATGATAGTCTTCTGCACCCACCCCTCATATGTCTGGGCACTGATGGTAGTGATATGCACCCACCCCTCATATGTCTGGGCACTGCTGGTAGTGATATGCACCCACCCCTCATATGTCTGTGCACTGCTGGGAGTCCTCTGCACCCACCCCTCATATGTCTGGGCACTGCTGGGAGGCCACTGCACCCACCCCTCATATGTCTGGGCACTGATTGTAGTGATATGCAACCACCCCTCATATGTCTGTGCACTGCTGGGAGTCCTCTGCACCCACCCCTCATGTGTCTGGGCACTGCTGGTAGTGATATGCACCACCCCTCATATGTCTGGGCACTGCTGGGAGTCCTCTGCACCCACCCCTCATTTGTCTGGGCCCTGCTGGGAGTCCTCTGCACCCACCCCTCATTTGTCTGCGCACTGGTGGGAGTGATATGCACCCACCCCTCATGTGTCTGGGCACTGCTTGGAGTCCTCTGCACCCACCCCTCATGTGTCTGGGCACTGATGGTAGTCCTCTGCACCCACCCTCATATGTCTGGGCACTGCTGGGAGGCCACTGCACCCACCCCTCATGTGTCTGTCCACTGCTGGGAGTCCTCTGCACCCACCCCTCATATGTCTGGGCACTGATGGTAGTGATATGCACCCACCCCTCATATGTCTGGGCACTGCTGGGAGTCCTCTGCACCCACCCCTCATGTGTCTGGGCACTGATGGTAGTCCTCTGCACCCACCCCTCATATGTCTGGGCACTGCTGGGAGGCCACTGCACCCACCCCTCATGTGTCTGTCCACTGCTGGGAGTCCTCTGCACCCACCCCTCATTTGTCTGGGTACTTCTGGGAGTCTTCTGCACCCACCCTTCATGTGTCTGGGCACTGCTGGGGGTCCTCTGCACCCACCCCTCATATGTCTGGGCACTGCTGGGTGTCCTCTGCACCCACCCCTCATATGTCTGGGCACTGCTGGGAGGCCACCGCACCCACCCCTCATGTGTCTGTCCCCTGCTGGGAGTCCTCTGCACTCACCCCTCATTTGTAAGGGCACTGCTGGGAGTCATCTGCACTCATCCCTCATGTGTTTGGGCACTGCTGGGAGTCCTCTGCACCCACCCCTCATATGTCTGGGCACTGCTGGGAGTCCTCTGCACCCACCCCTCATGTGTCTGGGCACTGATGGTAGTCCTCTGCACCCACCCCTCATATGTCTGGGCACTGATGGTAGTGATATGCACCCACCCCTCATATGTCTGGCACTGCTGGGAGTCCTCTGCACCCACCCTCATGTGTCTTGGCACTGCTTGTAGTGATATGCACCCACCCCTCATATGTCTGGGCACTGCTGGTAGTGATATGCACCCACCCCTCATATATCTGTGCACTGCTGGGAGTCCTCTGCACCCACCCCTCATATGTCTGGGCACTGCTGGGAGGCCACTGCACCCACCCCTCATATGTCTGGGCACTGATGGTAGTGATATGCACCCACCCCTCGTATGTCTGTGCACTGCTGGGAGTCCTCTGCACCCACCCCTCATGTGTCTAGGCACTGCTGGTAGTGATACGCACCACCCCTCATATGTCTGGGCACTGCTGGGAGTCCTCTGCACCGACCCCTCATTTGTCTGGGCACTGCTGGGAGTCCTCTGCACCCACCCCTCATTTGTCTGGGCACTGGTGGGAGTGATATGCACCCACCCCTCATGTGTCTGGGCCCTGCTGGGAGTCCTCTGCACCCACCCGTCATATGTCTGGGCACTGATGGTAGTCTTCTGCACCCACCCCTCATGTGTCTGGGCACTGCTGGGAGTTGTCTGCACCCACCCCACATATGTCTGGGCACTGCTGGGTGTCCTCTGCACCCACCCCTCATATGTCTGGGCACTGCTGGGAGGCCACTGCACCCAACCCTCATGTGTCTGTCCACTGCTGGGAGTTCTCTACACTCACCCCTCATTTGTCTGGGCACTGCTGGGAGTCATCTGCACCCATCCCTCATGTGTTTGGACACTGTTGGGAGTCCTCTGCACCCACCCCTCATGTGTCTGGGCACTGATGATAGTCTTCTGCACCCACCCCTCATATGTCTGGGCACTGATGGTAGTGATATGCACCCACCCCTCATATGTCTGGGCACTGCTGGTAGTGATATGCACCCACCCCTCATTTGTCTGTGCACTGCTGGGAGTCCTCTGCACCCACCCCTCATATGTCTGGGCACTGCTGGGAGGCCACTGCACCCACCCCTCATATGTCTGGGCACTGATTGTAGTGATATGCAACCACCCCTCATATGTCTGTGCACTGCTGGGAGTCCTCTGCACCCACCCCTCATGTGTCTGGGCACTGCTGGTAGTGATATGCACCACCCCTCATATGTCTGGGCACTGCTGGGAGTCCTCTGCACCCACCCCTCATTTGTCTGCGCACTGGTGGGAGTGATATGCACCCACCCCTCATGTGTCTGGGCACTGCTCGGAGTCCTCTGCACCCACCCCTCATGTGTCTGGGCACTGCTGGGAGTCCTCTGCACCCACCCCTCATGTGTCTGGGCACTGATGGTAGTCCTCTGCACCCACCCTCATATGTCTGGGCACTGCTGGGAGGCCACTGCACCCACCCCTCATGTGTCTGTCCACTGCTGGGAGTCCTCTGCACCCACCCCTCATATGTCTGGGCACTGATGGTAGTGATATGCACCCACCCCTCATATGTCTGGGCACTGCTGGGAGTCCTCTGCACCCACCCCTCATGTGTCTGGGCACTGATGGTAGTCCTCTGCACCTACCCCTCATATGTCTGGGCACTGCTGGGAGGCCACTGCACCCACCCCTCATGTGTCTGTCCACTGCTGGGAGTCCTCTGCACCCACCCCTCATTTGTCTGGGTACTTCTGGGAGTCTTCTGCACCCACCCTTCATGTGTCTGGGCACTGCTGGGAGTCCTCTGCACCCACCCCTCATATGTCTGGGCACTGCTGGGAGGCCACCGCACCCACCCCTCATGTGTCTGTCCCCTGCTGGGAGTCCTCTGCACTCACCCCTCATTTGTAAGGGCACTGCTGGGAGTCATCTGCACCCATCCCTCATGTGTTTGGGCACTGCTGGGAGTCCTCTGCACCCACCCCTCATATGTCTGGGCACTGCTGGGAGTCCTCTGCACCCACCCCTCATGTGTCTGGGCACTGATGGTAGTCCTCTGCACCCACCCCTCATGTCTGGGCACTGCTGGTAGTGATATGCACCCACCCCTCATATATCTGTGCACTGCTGGGAGTCCTCTGCACCCACCCCTCATATGTCTGGGCACTGCTGGGAGGCCACTGCACCCACCCCTCATATGTCTGGGCACTGATGGTAGTGATATGCACCCACCCCTCGTATGTCTGTGCACTGCTGGGAGTCCTCTGCACCCACCCCTCATTTGTCTGGGCACTGGTGGGAGTGATATGCACCCACCCCTCATGTGTCTGGGCACTGCTGAGAGTCCTCTGCACCCACCTCTCATGTGTCTGGGCACTGATGGTAGTCCTCTGCACCCACCCCTCATATGTCTGGGCACTGCTGGGAGGCCACTGCAGCCACCTCTCATGTGATGTCCACTGCTGGGAGTCCTCTGCACCCACCCCTCATATGTCTGGGCACTGATGGTAGTGATATGCACCCACCCCTCATATGTCTGAGCACTGCTGGGAGTCCTCTGCACCCACCCCTCATGTGTGTGGGCACTGGTGGGAGTGATATGCACCCACCCCTCATGTGTCTGGGCACTGCTGGGAGTCCTCTGCACCCACCCCTGATGTGTCTGGGCACTGCTGGGAGTCCTCTGCACCCACCCCTCATATGTCTGGGCACTGCTGGGAGTCCTCTGCACCCACCCCTCATGTGTCTGGGCACTGATGGTAGTCCTCTGCACCCACCCCTCATATGTCTGGGCACTGCTGGTAGTGATATGCACCCACCCCTCATATGTCTGTGCACTGCTCGGAGTCCTCTGCACCCACCCCTCATATGTCTGGGCACTGCTGGGAGGCCATTGCACCCACCCCTCATATGTCTGGGCACTGCTGGTAGTGATATGCACCCACCCCTCATATGTCGGTGCACTGCTGGGAGTCCTCTGCACCCACCACTCATGTGTCTGGGCACTGCTGGTAGTGATATGCACCACCCCTCATATGTCTGAGCACTGCTGGGAGTCCTCTGCACCCACCCCTCATTTGTCTGGGCACTGCTGGGAGTGATATGCACCCACCCCTCATATGTCTGGCACTGCTGGGAGTCCTCTGCACCCACCCTCATGTGTCTTGGCACTGCTGGTAGTGATATGCACCCACCCCTCATATGTCTGGGCACTGCTGGTAGTGATATGCACCCACCCCTCATATATCTGTGCACTGCTGGGAGTCCTCTGCACCCACCCCTCATATGTCTGGGCACTGCTGGTAGTGATATGAACCACCCCTCATATGTCTGAGCACTGCTGGGAGTCCTCTGCACCCACCCCTCATTTGTGTGGGCACTGCTGGGAGTGATATGCACCCACCCCTCATATGTCTGGCACTGCTGGGAGTCCTCTGCACCCACCCTCATGTGCCTTGGCACTACTGGTAGTGATATGCACCCACCCCTCATATGTCTGGGCACTGCTGGTAGTGATATGCACCCACCCCTCATATATCTGTGCACTGCTGGGAGTCCTCTGCACCCACCCCTCATATGTCTGGGCACTGCTGGGAGGCCACTGCACCCACCCCTCATATGTCTGGGCACTGATGGTAGTGATATGCACCCACTCCTCGTATGTCTGTGCACTGCTGGGAGTCCTCTGCACCCACCCCTCATGTGTCTGGGCACTGCTGGTAGTGATATGCACCACCCCTCATATGTCTAGGCACTGCTGGGAGTCCTCTGCACCCACCCCTCATTTGTCTGGGCACTGCTGGGAGTCCTCTGCACCCACCCCTCATTTGTCTGGGCACTGGTGGGAGTGATATGCACCCACCCCTCATGTGTCTGGGCACTGCTGAGAGTCCTCTGCACCCACCTCTCATGTGTCTGGACACTGATGGTAGTCCTCTGCACCCACCCCTCATATGTCCGGGCACTGCTGGGAGGCTACTGCAGCCACCCCTCATGTGTCTGTCCACTGCTGGGAGTCCTCTGCACCCACCCCTCATATGTCTGGGCACTGATGGTAGTGATATGCACCCACCCCTCACATGTCTGAGCACTGCTGGGAGTCCTCTGCACCCACCCCTCATTTGTGTGGGCACTGGTGGGAGTGATATGCACCCACCCCTCATGTGTCTGGGCACTGCTGGGAGTCCTCTGCACCCAACCCTCATGTGTCTGGGCACTGCTGGGAGTCCTCTGCACCCACCCCTCATATGTCTGGGCACTGCTGGGAGTCCTCTGCACCCACCCCTCATGTGTCTGGGCACTGATGGTAGTCCTCTGCACCCACCCCTCATATGTCTGGGCACTGCTGGTAGTGATATGCACCCACCCGTCATATGTCTGTGCACTGCTGGGAGTCCTCTGCACCCACCCCTCATATGTCTGGGCACTGCTGGGAGGCCACTGCACCCACCCCTCGTATGTCTGGGCACTGCTGGTAGTGATATGCACCAACCCCTCATATGTCTGTGCACTGCTGGGAGTCCTCTGCACCCACCCCTCATGTGTCTGGGCACTGCTGGTAGTGATATGCACCCTGCCTCATATGTCTGGGCACTGCTGGGAGTCCTCTGCACCCAACCCTCATTTGTCTGGGCACTGGTGGGAGTGATATGCACCCACCCCTCATATGTCTGGGCACTGCTGGGAGTCCTCTGCACCCACCCCTCATGTGTCTGGGCACTGATGGTAGTCCTCTGCACCCACCCCTCATATGTCTGGGCACTGCTGGGAGGCCACTGCACCCACCCCTCATGTGTCTGTCCACTGCTGGGAGTCCTCTGCACCCACCCCTCATACGTCTGGGCACTGATGGTAGTGATATGCACCCACCCCTCATATGTCTGGGCACTGCTGGGAGTCCTCTGCACCCACCCCTCATTTGTCTGGGCCCTGGTGGGAGTGATATGCACCCACCCCTCATGTGTCTCGGCACTGCTGGGAGTCATCTGCACCCAACCCTCATGTGTCTGGGCACTGCTGGGAGTCCTCGGCACCCACCCCTCATATATCTGGGCACTGCTGGGAGTCCTCTGCACCCACCCCTCATGTGACTGGGCACTGATGGTAGTCCTCTGCACCCACCCCTCATATGTCTGGGCACTGCTGGGAGGCCACTGCACCCACCCCTCATGTGTCTGTCCACTGCTGGGAGTCCTCTGCGCCCACCCCTCATTTGTCTGGGCACTGCTGGGAGTCTTCTGCACCCACCCCTCATATGTTTGGGCACTACTGGGAGTCCTCTGCACCCACCCCTCATTTGTCTGGGCACTGCTGGGAGTCCTCTGCACCCACCCCTCATTTTTCTGGGCACTGGTGGGAGTGATATGCACCCACCCCTCATGTGTCTGGGCACTGCTGAGAGTCCTCTGCACCCACCTCTCATGTGCCTGGGCACTGATGGTAGTCCTCTGCACCCACCCCTCATATGTCTGGGCACTGCTGGGAGGCCACTGCAGCCACCCCTCATGTGTCTGTCCACTGCTGGGAGTCCACTGCACCCACCCCTCATATGTCTGGGCACTGATGGTAGTGATATGCACCCACCCCTCATATGTCTGAGCACTGCTGGGAGTCCTCTGCACCCACCCCTCATTTGTCTGGGCACTGGTGGGAGTGATATGCACCCACCCCTCATGTGTCTGGGCACTGCTGGGAGTCCTCTGCACCCACCCCTCATGTGTCTGGGCACTGCTGGGAGTCCTCTGCACCCACTCCTCATATGTCTGGGCACTGCTGGGAGTCCTCTGCACCCACCCCTCATGTGTCTGGGCACTGATGGTAGTCCTCTGCACCCACCCCTCATATGTCTGGGCACTGCTGGTAGTGATATGCACCCACCCCTCATATGTCTGTGCACTGCTGGGAGTCCTCTGCACCCACCCCTCATGTGTCTGGGCACTGCTGGTAGTGATATGCACCACCCCTCATATGTCTGTGCACTGCTGGGAGTCCTCTGCACCCACCCCTCATGTGTCTGGGCACTGCTGGTAGTGATATGCACCACCCCTCATATGTCTGGGCACTGCTGGGAGTCCTCTGCACCCACCCCTCATTTGTCTGGGCACTGGTGGGAGTGATATGCACCCACCCCTCATGTGTCTGGGCACTGCTGGGAGTCCTCTGCACCCACCCCTCATATGTCTGGGCACTGCTGGGAGTCCTCTGCACCCACCCCTCATTTGTCTGGGCACTGCTGGGAGTCCTCTGCACCCACCCCTCATTTGTCTGGGCACTGGTGGGAGTGATATGCACCCACCCCTTATGTGTCTGGGCACTGCTGGGAGTCCTCTGCACCCACCCCTCATGTGTCTGGGCACTGATGGTAGTCCTCTGCACCCACCCCTCATATGTCTGGGCACTGCTGGGAGGCCACTACACCCACCCCTCATGTGTCTGTCCACTGCTGGGAGTCCTCTGCACCCACCCCTCATATGTCTGGGCACTGATGGTAGTGATATGCACCCACCCCTCATATGTCTGGGCACTGCTGAGAGTCCTCTGCACCCACCCCTCATTTGTCTGGGCACTGGTGGGAGTGATATGCACCCACCCCTCATGTGTCTGGGCACTGCTGGGAGTCCTCTGCACCCACCCCTCATGTGTCTGGGCACTGCTGGGAGTCCTCGGCACCCACCCCTCATATGTCTGGGCACTGCTGGGATTCCTCTGCACCCACCCCTCATGTGACTGGGCACTGATGGTAGTCCTCTGCACCCACCCCTCATATGTCTGGGCACTGCTGGGAGGCCACTGCACCCACCCCTCATGTGTCTGTCCACTGCTGGGAGTCCTCTGCGCCCACCCCTCATTTGTCGGGGCACTGCTGGGAGTCTTCTGCACCCACCCCTCATATGTCTGGGCACTACTGGGAGTCCTCTGCACCCACCCCTCATTTGTCTGGGCACTGCTGGGAGTCCTCTGCACCCACCCCTCATTTGTCTGGGCACTGGTGGGAGTGATACGCACCCACCCCTCATGTGTCTGGGCACTGCTGAGAGTCCTCTGCACCCACCTCTCATGTGTCTGGGCACTGATGGTAGTCCTCTGCACCCACCCCTGATATGTGTGGGCACTGCTGGGAAGCCACTGCAGCCACCCCTCATGTGTCTGTCCACTGCTGGGAGTCCTCTGCACCCACCCCTCATATGTCTGGGCACTGATGGTAGTGATATGCACCCACCCCTCATATGTCTGAGCACTGCTGGGAGCCCTCTGCACCCACCCCTCATTTGTCTGGGCACTGGTGGGAGTGATATGCACCCACCCCTCATGTGTCTGGGCACTGCTGGGAGTCCTCTGCACCCACCCCTCATGTGTCTGGGCACTGCTGGTAGTCCTCTGCACCCACCCCTCATATGTCAGGGCACTGCTGGGAGTCCTCTGCACCCACCCCTCATGTGTCTGGGCACTGATGGTAGTCCTCTGCACCCACCCCTCATATGTCCGGGCACTGCTGGTAGTTATATGCACCCACCCCTCATATGTCTGTGCACTGCTCGGAGTCCTCTGCATCCACCCCTCATATGTCTGGGCACTGCTGGGAGGCCATTGCACCCACCCCTCATATGTCTGGGCACTGCTGGTAGTGATATGCACCCACTCCTCATATGTCCGTGCACTGCTGGGAGTCCTCTGCACCCACCACTCATGTGTCTGGGCACTGCTGGTAGTGATATGCACCACCCCTCATATGTCTGAGCACTGCTGAGAGTCCTCTGCACCCACCCCTCATTTGTCTGGGCACTGCTGGGAGTCCTCTGCATCCACCCCTCATTTGTCTGGGCACTGGTGGGAGTGATATGCACCCACCCCTCATGTGTCTGGGCACTGCTGGGAGTCCTCTGCACCCACCCCTCACGTGTTTGGGCACTGATGGTAGTCCTCTGCACCCACCCCTCATATGTCTGGGCACTGCTGGGAGGCCACTGCACCCACCCCTCATGTGTCTGGGCACTGCTGGGAGTCCTCTGCACCCACCCCTCATATGTCTGGGCACTGATGGTAGTGATATGCATCCACCCCTCATATGTCTGGGCACTGCTGGGAGTCCTCTGCACCCACCCCTCATTTGTCTGGGCACTGGTGGGAGTGATATGCACCCACCCCTCATGTGTCTGGGCACTGCTGGGAGTCCTCTGCACCCACCCCTCATGTGTCTGGGCACTGCTGGGAGTCCTCGGCACCCACCCCTCATATGTCTGGGCACTGCTGGGACTCCTCTGCACCCACCCCTCATGTGACTGGGCACTGATGGTAGTCCTCTGCACCCACCCCTCATATGTCTGGGCACTGCTGGGAGGCCACTGCACCCACCCCTCATGTGTCTGTCCACTGCTGGGAGTCCTCTGCGCCCACCCCTCATTTGTCTGGGCACTGCTGGGAGTCTTCTGCACCCACCCCTCATGTATCTGCGCACTGCTGGGAGTCCTCTGCACCCACCCCTCATATGTCTGGGCACTGCTGGGAGTCCTCTGCACCCACCCCTCATATGTCTGGGCACTGCTGGGAGGCCACTGCACCCACCCCTCATATGTCTGGGCACTGATGGTAGTGATATGCACCCACCCCTCATATGTCTGGGCACTGCTGGGAGTCCTCTGCACCCACCCCTCATTTGTCTGGGCAGTGCTGGGAGTTATATGCACCCACCCCTCAAGTGTCTGTCCACTGCTGGGAGTCCTCTGCACCCACCCCTCATGTGTCTGGGCACTGCTGGTAGGCCACTGCACCCACCCCTCATGTGTCTGTCCACTGCTGGGAGTCCTCTGCACCCACCCTCATGTGTCTGGGCACTGCTGGGAGTCCTCTGCACCCACCCCTCATATGTCTGGGCACTGCTGGGAGTCCTCTGCACCCACCCCTCATATGTCTGGGCACTGCTGGGAGGCCACTGCACCCACCCCTCATATGTCTGGGCACTGATGTTAGTGATATGCACCCACCCCTCATATGTCTGGGCACTGCTGGGAGTCCTCTGGAACCCACCCCTCATTTGTCTGGGCACTGCTGGGAGTCCTCTGCACCCGCCCCTCATGTGTCTGGGCACTGATGGTAGTCCTCTGCACCCACCCCTCATATGTCTGGGCACTGCTGCGAGGCCACTGCACCCACCCCTCATGTGTCTGTCCACTGCTGGGAGTCCTCTGCACCCACCCCTCATTTGTCTGGGCACTGCTGGGAGTCCTCTGCACCCACCCGTCATGTATCTGGGCACTGATGGTAGTCTTCTGCACCCACCCCTCATGTGTCTGGGCACTGCTGGGAGTTGTCTGCACCCACCCCACATATGTCTGGGCACTGCTGGGTGTCCTCTGCATCCACCCCTCATATGTCTGGGCACTGCTGGGAGGCCACTGCACCCAACCCTCATGTGTCTGTCCACTGCTGGGAGTTCTATACACTCACCCCTCATTTGTCTGGGCACTGCTGGGAGTCATCTGCACCCATCCCTCATGTGTTTGGACACTGTTGGGAGTCCTCTGCACCCACCCCTCATGTGTCTGGGCACTTATGATAGTCTTCTGCACCCACCCCTCATATGTCTGGGCACTGATGGTAGTGATATGCACCCACCCCTCATATGTCTGGGCACTGCTGGTAGTGATATGCACCCACCCCTCATATGTCTGTGCACTGCTGGGAGTACTCTGCACCCACCCCTCATATGTCTGGGCACTGCTGGGAGGCCACTGCACCCACCCCTCATATGTCTGGGCACTGATTGTAGTGATATGCAACCACCCCTCATATGTCTGTGCACTGCTGGGAGTCCTCTGCACCCACCCCTCATGTGGCTGGGCACTGCTGGTAGTGATATGCACCACCCCTCATATGTCTGGGCACTGCCGGGAGTCCTCTGCACCCACCCCTCATTTGTCTGGGCCCTGCTGGGAGTCCTCTGCACCCACCCCTCATTTGTCTGCGCACTGGTGGGAGTGATATGCACCCACCCCTCATGTGTCTGGGCACTGCTTGGAGTCCTCTGCACCCACCCCTCATGTGTCTGGGCACTGATGGTAGTCCTCTGCACCCACCCTCATATGTCTGGGCACTGCTGGGAGGCCACTGCACCCACCCCTCATGTGTCTGTCCACTGCTGGGAGTCCTCTGCACCCACCCCTCATATGTCTGGGCACTGATGGTAGTGATATGCACCCACCCCTCATATGTCTGGGCACTGCTGGGAGTCCTCTGCACCCACCCCTCATGTGTCTGGGCACTGATGGTAGTCCTCTGCACCCACCCCTCATATGTCTGGGCACTGCTGGGAGGCCACTGCACCCACCCCTCATGTGTCTGTCCACTGCTGGGAGTCCTCTGCACCCACCCCTCATTTGTCTGGGTACTTCTGGGAGTCTTCTGCACCCACCCTTCATGTGTCTGGGCACTGCTGGGGATCCTCTGCACCCACCCCTCATATGTCTGGGCACTGCTGGGTGTCCTCTGCACCCACCCCTCATATGTCTGGGCACTGCTGGGAGGCCACCGCACCCACCCCTCATGTGTCTGTCCCCTGCTGGGAGTCCTCTGCACTCACCCCTCATTTGTAAGGGCACTGCTGGGAGTCATCTGCACTCATCCCTCATGTGTTTGGGCACTGCTGGGAGTCCTCTGCACCCACCCCTCATATGTCTGGGCACTGCTGGGAGTCCTCTGCACCCACCCCTCATGTGTCTGGGCACTGATGGTAGTCCTCTGCACCCACCCCTCATATGTCTGGGCACTGATGGTAGTGATATGCACCCACCCCTCATATGTCTGGCACTGCTGGGAGTCCTCTGCACCCACCCTCATGTGTCTTGGCACTGCTTGTAGTGATATGCACCCACCCCTCATATGTCTGGGCACTGCTGGTAGTGATATGCACCCACCCCTCATATATCTGTGCACTGCTGGGAGTCCTCTGCACCCACCCCTCATATGTCTGGGCACTGCTGGGAGGCCACTGCACCCACCCCTCATATGTCTGGGCACTGATGGTAGTGATATGCACCCACCCCTCGTATGTCTGTGCACTGCTGGGAGTCCTCTGCACCCACCCCTCATGTGTCTGGGCACTGCTGGTAGTGATACGCACCACCCCTCATATGTCTGGGCACTGCTGGGAGTCCTCTGCACCGACCCCTCATTTGTCTGGGCACTGCTGGGAGTCCTCTGCACCCACCCCTCATTTGTCTGGGCACTGGTGGGAGTGATATGCACCCACCCCTCATGTGTCTGGGCACTGCTGGGAGTCCTCTGCACCCACCCGTCATATGTCTGGGCACTGATGGTAGTCTTCTGCACCCACCCCTCATGTGTCTGGGCACTGCTGGGAGTTGTCTGCACCCACCCCACATATGTCTGGGCACTGCTGGGTGTCCTCTGCACCCACCCCTCATATGTCTGGGCACTGCTGGGAGGCCACTGCACCCAACCCTCATGTGTCTGTCCACTGCTGGAAGTTCTCTACACTCACCCCTCATTTGTCTGGGCACTGCTGGGAGTCATCTGCACCCATCCCTCATGTGTTTGGACACTGTTGGGAGTCCTCTGCACCCACCCCTCATGTGTCTGGGCACTGATGATAGTCTTCTGCACCCACCCCTCATATGTCTGGGCACTGATGGTAGTGATATGCACCCACCCCTCATATGTCTGGGCACTGCTGGTAGTGATATGCACCCACCCCTCATTTGTCTGTGCACTGCTGGGAGTCCTCTGCACCCACCCCTCATATGTCTGGGCACTGCTGGGAGGCCACTGCACCCACCCCTCATATGTCTGGGCACTGATTGTAGTGATATGCAACCACCCCTCATATGTCTGTGCACTGCTGGGAGTCCTCTGCACCCACCCCTCATGTGTCTGGGCACTGCTGGTAGTGATATGCACCACCCCTCATATGTCTGGGCACTGCTGGGAGTCCTCTGCACCCACCCCTCATTTGTCTGGGCCCTGCTGGGAGTCCTCTGCACCCACCCCTCATTTGTCTGCGCACTGGTGGGAGTGATATGCACCCACCCCTCATGTGTCTGGGCACTGCTCGGAGTCCTCTGCACCCACCCCTCATGTGTCTGGGCACTGCTGGGAGTCCTCTGCACCCACCCCTCATGTGTCTGGGCACTGATGGTAGTCCTCTGCACCCACCCTCATATGTCTGGGCACTGCTGGGAGGCCACTGCACCCACCCCTCATGTGTCTGTCCACTGCTGGGAGTCCTCTGCACCCACCCCTCATATGTCTGGGCACTGATGGTAGTGATATGCACCCACCCCTCATATGTCTGGGCACTGCTGGGAGTCCTCTGCACCCACCCCTCATGTGTCTGGGCACTGATGGTAGTCCTCTGCACCTACCCCTCATATGTCTGGGCACTGCTGGGAGGCCACTGCACCCACCCCTCATGTGTCTGTCCACTGCTGGGAGTCCTCTGCACCCACCCCTCATTTGTCTGGGTACTTCTGGGAGTCTTCTGCACCCACCCTTCATGTGTCTGGGCACTGCTGGGAGTCCTCTGCACCCACCCCTCATATGTCTGGGCACTGCTGGGAGGCCACCGCACCCACCCCTCATGTGTCTGTCCCCTGCTGGGAGTCCTCTGCACTCACCCCTCATTTGTAAGGGCACTGCTGGGAGTCATCTGCACCCATCCCTCATGTGTTTGGGCACTGCTGGGAGTCCTCTGCACCCACCCCTCATATGTCTGGGCACTGCTGGGAGTCCTCTGCACCCACCCCTCATGTGTCTGGGCACTGATGGTAGTCCTCTGCACCCACCCCTCATATGTCTGGGCACTGATGGTAGTGATATGCACCCACCCCTCATAAATCTGGCACTGCTGGGAGTCCTCTGCACCCACCCTCATGTGTCTTGGCACTGCTGGTAGTGATATGCACCCACCCCTCATGTCTGGGCACTGCTGGTAGTGATATGCACCCACCCCTCATATATCTGTGCACTGCTGGGAGTCCTCTGCACCCACCCCTCATATGTCTGGGCACTGCTGGGAGGCCACTGCACCCACCCCTCATATGTCTGGGCACTGATGGTAGTGATATGCACCCACCCCTCGTATGTCTGTGCACTGCTGGGAGTACTCTGCACCCACCCCTCATTTGTCTGGGCACTGGTGGGAGTGATATGCACCCACCCCTCATGTGTCTGGGCACTGCTGAGAGTCCTCTGCACCCACCTCTCATGTGTCTGGGCACTGATGGTAGTCCTCTGCACCCACCCCTCATATGTCTGGGCACTGCTGGGAGGCCACTGCAGCCACCTCTCATGTGATGTCCACTGCTGGGAGTCCTCTGCACCCACCCCTCATATGTCTGGGCACTGATGGTAGTGATATGCACCCACCCCTCATATGTCTGAGCACTGCTGGGAGTCCTCTGCACCCACCCCTCATTTGTGTGGGCACTGGTGGGAGTGATATGCACCCACCCCTCATGTGTCTGGGCACTGCTGGGAGTCCTCTGCACCCACCCCTGATGTGTCTGGGCACTGCTGGGAGTCCTCTGCACCCACCCCTCATATGTCTGGGCACTGCTGGGAGTCCTCTGCACCCACCCCTCATGTGTCTGGGCACTGATGGTAGTCCTCTGCACCCACCCCTCATATGTCTGGGCACTGCTGGTAGTGATATGCACCCACCCCTCATATGTCTGTGCACTGCTGGGAGTCCTCTGCACCCACCCCTCATATGTCTGGGCACTGCTGGGAGGCCACTGCACCCACCCCTCATGTGTCTGTCCACTGCTGGGAGTCCTCTGCACCCACCCCTCATATGTCTGGGCACTGATGGTAGTGATATGAACCCACCCCTCATATGTCTGGGCACTCCTGGGAGTCCTCTGCACCCACCCCTCATTTGTCTTGGCACTGGTGGGAGTGATATGCACCCACCCCTCATGTGTCTGGGCACTGCTGGGAGTCGTCTGCACCCAACCCTCATGTGTCTGGGCACTGCTGGGAGTCCTCGGCACCCACCCCTCATATGTCTGGGCACTGCTGGGAGTCCTCTGCACCCACCCCTCATGTGACTGGGCACTGATGGTAGTCCTCTGCACCCACCCTTCATATGTCTGGGCACTGCTGGGAGGCCACTGCACCCACCCCTCATGTGTCTGTCCACTGCTGGGAGTCCTCTGCGCCCACCCCTCATTTGTCTGGGCACTGCTGGGAGTCTTCTGCACCCACCCCTCATATGTCTGGGCACTACTGGGAGTCCTCTGCACCCACCCCTCATTTGTCTGGGCTCTGCTGGGAGTCCTCTGCACCCACCCCTCATTTTTCTGGGCACTGGTGGGAGTGATATGCACCCACCCATCATGTGTCTGGGCACTGCTGAGAGTCCTCTGCACCCACCTCTCATGTGTCTGGGCACTGATGGTAGTCCTCTGCTTCCACCCCTCATATGTCTGGGCACTGCTGGGAGGCCACTGCAGCCACCCCTCATGTGTCTGTCCACTGCTGGGAGTCCTCTGCACCCACCCCTCATATGTCTGGGCACTGATGGTAGTGATATGCACCCACCCCTCATATGTCTGAGCACGGCTGGGAGTCCTCTGCAGCCACCCCTCATTTGTCTGGGCACTGGTGGGAGTGATATGCACCCACCCCTCATGTGTCTGGGCACTGCTGGGAGTCCTCTGCACCCACCCCTCATGTGTCTGGGCACTGCTGGGAGTCCTCTGCACCCACCCCTCATATGTCTGGGCACTGCTGGGAGTCCTCTGCACCCACCCCTCATGTGTCTGGGCACTGATGGTAGTCCTCTGCACCCACCCCTCATATGTCTGGGCACTGCTGGTAGTGATATGCACCCACCCCTCATATGTCTGTGCACTGCTGGGAGTCCTCTGCACCCACCCCTCATGTGTCTGGGCACTGCTGGTAGTGATATGCACCACCCCTCATATGTCTGGGCACTGCTGGGAGTCCTCTGCACCCACCCCTCATTTGTCTGTGCACTGCTGGGAGTCCTAAGCACACACCCCTCATTTGTCTTGGCACTGGTGGGAGTGATATGCACCCACCCCTCATGTGTCTGGGCACTGCTGGGAGTCCTCTGCACCCACCCCTCATGTGTCTGGGCACTGATGGTAGTCCTCTGCACCCACCCCTCATATGTCTGGGCACTGCTGGGAGTCGTCTGCACCCACCCCTCATTTGTCTGGGCACTGCTGGGAGTCCTCTGCACCCACCCCTCATTTGTCTGGGCACTGGTGGGAGTGATATGCACCCACCCCTTATGTGTCTGGGCACTGCTGGGAGTCCTCTGCACCCACCCCTCATGTGTCTGGGCACTGATGGTAGTCCTCTGCACCCACCCCTCATATGTCTGGGCACTGCTGGGAGGCCACTACACCCACCCCTCATGTGTCTGTCCACTGCTGGGAGTCCTCTGCACCCACCCCTCATATGTCTGGGCACTGATGGTAGTGATATGCACCCACCCCTCATATGTCTGGGCACTGCTGGGAGTCCTCTGCACCCACCCCTCATTTGTCTGGGCACTGGTGGGAGTCATATGCACCCACCCCTCATGTGTCTGGGCACTGCTGGGAGTCCTCTGCACCCATCCCTCATGTGTCTGGGCACTGCTGGGAGTCCTCGGCACCCACCCCTCATATGTCTGGGCACTGCTGGGATTCCTCTGCACCCACCCCTCATGTGACTGGGCACTGATGGTAGTCCTCTGCACCCACCCCTCATATGTCTGGGCACTGCTGGGAGGCCACTGCGCCCACCCCTCATGTGTCTGTCCACTGCTGGGATTCCTCTGCACCCACCCCTCATGTGACTGGGCACTGATGGTAGTCCTCTGCACCCACCCCTCATTTGTCGGGGCACTGCTGGGAGTCCTCTGCACCCACCCCTCATTTGTCTGGGCACTGGTGGGAGTGATATGCACCCACCCCTCATGTGTCTGGGCACTGCTGAGAGTCCTCTGCACCCACGTCTCATGTGTCTGGGCACTGATAGTAGTCCTCTGCACCCACCCCTCATATGTCTGGGCACTGCTGGGAGGCCACTGCAGCCACCCCTCATGTGTCTGTCCACTGCTGGGAGTCCTCTGCACCCACCCCTCATATGTCTGGGCACTGATGGTAGTGATATGCACCCACCCCTCATGTGTCTGTCCACTGCTGGGAGTCCTCTGCACTCACCCCTCATTTGCCTGGGCACTGCTGGGAGTCATCTGCACCCCTCCCTCATGTGTTTGGGCACTGCTGGGAGTCCTCTGCACCCACCCCTCATATGTCTGGGCACTGCTGGGAGTCCTCTGCACCCACCCCTCATGTGTCTGGGCACTGATGGTAGTCCTCTGCTCCCACCCCTCATATGTCTGGGCACTGATGGTAGTGATATGCACCCACCCGTCATATGTCTGGCACTGCTGGGAGTCCTCTGCACCCACCCTCATGTGTCTTGGCACTGCTGGTAGTGATATGCACCCACCCCTCATATGTCTGGGCACTGCTGGTAGTGATATGCACCCACCCCGCATATGTCTGTGCACTGCTGGGAGTCCTCTGCACCCACCCCTCATGTCTGGGCACTGCTGGGAGGCCATTGCTCCCACCCCTCATATGTCTGGGCACTGATGGTAGTGATATGCACCCACCCCTCGTATGTCTGTGCACTGCTGGGAGCCCTCTGCACCCACCCCTCATGTGTCTGGGCACTGCTGGTAGTGATATGCACCACCCCTCATATGTCTGAGCACTGCTGGGAGTCCTCTGCACCCACCCCTCATTTGTCTGGGCACTGCTGGGAGTCCTCTGCACCCACCCCTAATTTGTCTGGGCACTGGTGGGAGTGATATGCACCCACCCCTCATGTGTCTGGGCACTGCTGGGAGTCCTCTGCACCCACCCTCATGTGTCTGGGCACTGATGGTAGTCCTCTGCACCCACCCCTCATATGTCTGGGCACTGCTGGGAGGCCACTGCACCCACCCCTCATGTGTCTGTCCACTGCTGAGAGTCCTCTGCACCCACCCCTCATATGTCTGGGCACTGATGGTAGTGATATGCACCCACCCCTCATATGTCTGGGCACTGATGGGAGTCCTCTGCACCCACCCCTCATTTGTCTGGGCGCTGGTGGGAGTTATATGCACCCACCCCTCATGTGTCTGGGCACTGCTGGGAGTCCTCTGCACCCACCCCTCATATGTCTGGGTACTGCTGGGAGTCCTCTGCACCCACCCCTCATGTGTCTGGGCACTGATGGTAGTCCTCTGCACCCACCCCTCATATGTCTGGGCACTGCTGGTAGTGATATGCACCCACCCCTCATATGTCTGGGCACTGCTGGTAGTGATATGCACCCACCCTTATATGTCTGTGCACTGCTGGGAGTCTTTTGCACCCAACCCTCATATGTCTGCGCACTGCTGGGAGGCCACTGCACCCACCCCTCATATGTCTGTGCACTGCTGGGAGTCCTCTGCACCCACCCCTCATGTGTCTGGGCACTGCTGGTAGTGATACGCACCACCCCTCATATGTCTGGGCACTGCTGGGAGTCCTCTGCACCGACCCCTCATTTGTCTGGGCACTGCTGGGAGTCCTCTGCACCCACCCCTCATTTGTCTGGGCACTGGTGGGAGTGATATGCACCCACCCCTCATGTGTCTGGGCACTGCTGGGAGTCCTCTGCACCCACCTGTCATGTATCTGGGCACTGATGGTAGTCTTCTGCACCCACCCCTCATGTGTCTGGGCACTGCTGGGAGTTGTCTGCACCCACCCCACATATGTCTGGGCACTGCTGGGTGTCCTCTGCATCCACCCCTCATATGTCTGGGCACTGCTGGGAGGCCACTGCACCCAACCCTCATGTGTCTGTCCACTGCTGGGAGTTCTCTACACTCACCCCTCATTTGTCTGGGCACTGCTGGGAGTCATCTGCACCCATCCCTCATGTGTTTGGACACTGTTGGGAGTCCTCTGCACCCACCCCTCATGTGTCTGGGCACTTATGATAGTCTTCTGCACCCACCCCTCATATGTCTGGGCACTGATGGTAGTGATATGCACCCACCCCTCATATGTCTGGGCACTGCTGGTAGTGATATGCACCCACCCCTCATATGTCTGTGCACTGCTGGGAGTCCTCTGCACCCACCCCTCATATGTCTGGGCACTGCTGGGAGGCCACTGCACCCACCCCTCATATGTCTGGGCACTGATTGTAGTGATATGCAACCACCCCTCATATGTCTGTGCACTGCTGGGAGTCCTCTGCACCCACCCCTCATGTGTCTGGGCACTGCTGGTAGTGATATGCACCACCCCTCATATGTCTGGGCACTGCTGGGAGTCCTCTGCACCCACCCCTCATTTGTCTGGGCCCTGCTGGGAGTCCTCTGCACCCACCCCTCATTTGTCTGCGCACTGGTGGGAGTGATATGCACCCACCCCTCATGTGTCTGGGCACTGCTGGGAGTCCTCTGCACCCACCCCTCATGTGTCTGGGCACTGATGGTAGTCCTCTGCACCCACCCTCATATGTCTGGGCACTGCTGGGAGGCCACTGCACCCACCCCTCATGTGTCTGTCCACTGCTGGGAGTCCTCTGCACCCACCCCTCATATGTCTGGGCACTGATGGTAGTGATATGCACCCACCCCTCATATGTCTGGGCACTGCTGGGAGTCCTCTGCACCCACCCCTCATGTGTCTGGGCACTGATGGTAGTCCTCTGCACCCACCCCTCATATGTCTGGGCACTGCTGGGAGGCCACTGCACCCACCCCTCATGTGTCTGTCCACTGCTGGGAGTCCTCTGCACCCACCCCTCATTTGTCTGGGTACTTCTGGGAGTCTTCTGCACCCACCCTTCATGTGTCTGGGCACTGCTGGGGGTCCTCTGCACCCACCCCTCATATGTCTGGGCACTGCTGGGTGTCCTCTGCACCCACCCCTCATATGTCTGGGCACTGCTGGGAGGCCACCGCACCCACCCCTCATGTGTCTGTCCCCTGCTGGGAGTCCTCTGCACTCACCCCTCATTTGTAAGGGCACTGCTGGGAGTCATCTGCACTCATCCCTCATGTGTTTGGGCACTGCTGGGAGTCCTCTGCACCCACCCCTCATATGTCTGGGCACTGCTGGGAGTCCTCTGCACCCACCCCTCATGTGTCTGGGCACTGATGGTAGTCCTCTGCACCCACCCCTCATATGTCTGGGCACTGATGGTAGTGATATGCACCCACCCCTCATATGTCTGGCACTGCTGGGAGTCCTCTGCACCCACCCTCATGTGTCTTGGCACTGCTTGTAGTGATATGCACCCACCCCTCATATGTCTGGGCACTGCTGGTAGTGATATGCACCCACCCCTCATATATCTGTGCACTGCTGGGAGTCCTCTGCACCCACCCCTCATATGTCTGGGCACTGCTGGGAGGCCACTGCACCCACCCCTCATATGTCTGGGCACTGATGGTAGTGATATGCACCCACCCCTCGTATGTCTGTGCACTGCTGGGAGTCCTCTGCACCCACCCCTCATGTGTCTGGGCACTGCTGGTAGTGATACGCACCACCCCTCATATGTCTGGGCACTGCTGGGAGTCCTCTGCACCGACCCCTCATTTGTCTGGGCACTGCTGGGAGTCCTCTGCACCCACCCCTCATTTGTCTGGGCACTGGTGGGAGTGATATGCACCCACCCCTCATGTGTCTGGGCACTGCTGGGAGTCCTCTGCACCCACCCGTCATATGTCTAGGCACTGATGGTAGTCTTCTGCACCCACCCCTCATGTGTCTGGGCACTGCTGGGAGTTGTCTGCACCCACCCCACATATGTCTGGGCACTGCTGGCTGTCCTCTGCACCCACCCCTCATATGTCTGGGCACTGCTGGGAGGCCACTGCACCCAACCCTCATGTGTCTGTCCACTGCTGGGAGTTCTCTACACTCACCCCTCATTTGTCTGGGCACTGCTGGGAGTCATCTGCACCCATCCCTCATGTGTTTGGACACTGTTGGGAGTCCTCTGCACCCACCCCTCATGTGTCTGGGCACTGATGATAGTCTTCTGCACCCACCCCTCATATGTCTGGGCACTGATGTAAGGTGATATGCACCCACCCCTCATATGTCTGGGCACTGCTGGTAGTGATATGCACCCACCCCTCATATGTCTGTGCACTGCTGGGAGTCCTCTGCACCCACCCCTCATATGTCTGGGCACTGCTGGGAGGCCACTGCACCCACCCCTCATATGTCTGGGCACTGATTGTAGTGATATGCAACCACCCCTCATATGTCTGTGCACTGCTGGGAGTCCTCTGCACCCACCCCTCATGTGTCTGGGCACTGCTGGTAGTGATATGCACCACCCCTCATATGTCTGGGCACTGCTGGGAGTCCTCTGCACCCACCCCTCATTTGTCTGGGCCCTGCTGGGAGTCCTCTGCACCCACCCCTCATTTGTCTGCGCACTGGTGGGAGTGATATGCACCCACCCCTCATGTGTCTGGGCACTGCTGGGAGTCCTCTGCACCCACCCCTCATGTGTCTGGGCACTGCTGGGAGTCCTCTGCACCCACCCCTCATGTGTCTGGGCACTGATGGTAGTCCTCTGCACCCACCCTCATATGTCTGGGCACTGCTGGGAGGCCACTGCACCCACCCCTCATGTGTCTGTCCACTGCTGGGAGTCCTCTGCACCCACCCCTCATATGTCTGGGCACTGATGGTAGTGATATGCACCCACCCCTCATATGTCTGGGCACTGCTGGGAGTCCTCTGCACCCACCCCTCATGTGTCTGGGCACTGATGGTAGTCCTCTGCACCTACCCCTCATATGTCTGGGCACTGCTGGGAGGCCACTGCACCCACCCCTCATGTGTCTGTCCACTGCTGGGAGTCCTCTGCACCCACCCCTCATTTGTCTGGGTACTTCTGGGAGTCTTCTTCACCCACCCTTCATGTGTCTGGGCACTGCTGGGAGTCCTCTGCACCCACCCCTCATATGTCTGGGCACTGCTGGGAGGCCACCGCACCCACCCCTCATGTGTCTGTCCCCTGCTGGGAGTCCTCTGCACTCACCCCTCATTTGTAAGGGCACTGCTGGGAGTCATCTGCACCCATCCCTCATGTGTTTGGGCACTGCTGGGAGTCCTCTGCACCCACCCCTCATATGTCTGGGCACTGCTGGGAGTCCTCTGCACCCACCCCTCATGTGTCTGGGCACTGATGGTAGTCCTCTGCACCCACCCCTCATATGTCTGGGCACTGATGGTAGTGATATGCACCCACCCCTCATATGTCTGGCACTGCTGGGAGTCCTCTGCACCCACCCTCATGTGTCTTGGCACTGCTGGTAGTGATATGCACCCACCCCTCATGTCTGGGCACTGCTGGTAGTGATATGCACCCACCCCTCATATATCTGTGCACTGCTGGGAGTCCTCTGCACCCACCCCTCATATGTCTGGGCACTGCTGGGAGGCCACTGCACCCACCCCTCATATGTCTGGGCACTGATGGTAGTGATATGCACCCACCCCTCGTATGTCTGTGCACTGCTGGGAGTCCTCTGCACCCACCCCTCATATGTCTGGGCACTGCTGGGAGGCCACTGCACCCACCCCTCATATGTCTGGGCACTGCTGGTAGTGATATGCACCCACCCCGCATATGTCTGTGCACTGCTGGGAGTCCTCTGCACCCACCCCTCATGTCTGGGCACTGCTGGGAGGCCACTGCTCCCACCCCTCATATGTCTGGGCACTGATGGTAGTGATATGCACCCACCCCTCGTATGTCTGTGCACTGCTGGGAGCCCTCTGCACCCACCCCTCATGTGTCTGGGCACTGCTGGTAGTGATATGCACCACCCCTCATATGTCTGAGCACTGCTGGGAGTCCTCTGCACCCACCCCTCATTTGTCTGGGCACTGCTGGGAGTCCTCTGCACCCACCCCTAATTTGTCTGGGCACTGGTGGGAGTGATATGCACCCACCCCTCATGTGTCTGGGCACTGCTGGGAGTCCTCTGCACCCACCCTCATGTGTCTGGGCACTGATGGTAGTCCTCTGCACCCACCCCTCATATGTCTGGGCACTGCTGGGAGGCCACTGCACCCACCCCTCATGTGTCTGTCCACTGCTGAGAGTCCTCTGCACCCACCCCTCATATGTCTGGGCACTGATGGTAGTGATATGCACCCACCCCTCATATGTCTGGGCACTGATGGGAGTCCTCTGCACCCACCCCTCATTTGTCTGGGCGCTGGTGGGAGTTATATGCACCCACCCCTCATGTGTCTGGGCACTGCTGGGAGTCCTCTGCACCCACCCCTCATATGTCTGGGTACTGCTGGGAGTCCTCTGCACCCACCCCTCATGTGTCTGGGCACTGATGGTAGTCCCCTGCACCCACCCCTCATATGTCTGGGCACTGCTGGTAGTGATATGCACCCACCCCTCATATGTCTGGGCACTGCTGGTAGTGATATGCACCCACCCTTATATGTCTGTGCACTGCTGGGAGTCTTCTGCACCCAACCCTCATATGTCTGCGCACTGCTGGGAGGCCACTGCACCCACCCCTCATATGTCTGTGCACTGCTGGGAGTCCTCTGCACCCACCCCTCATGTGTCTGGGCACTGCTGGTAGTGATACGCACCACCCCTCATATGTCTGGGCACTGCTGGGAGTCCTCTGCACCGACCCCTCATTTGTCTGGGCACTGCTGGGAGTCCTCTGCACCCACCCCTCATTTGTCTGGGCACTGGTGGGAGTGATATGCACCCACCCCTCATGTGTCTGGGCACTGCTGGGAGTCCTCTGCACCCACCTGTCATGTATCTGGGCACTGATGGTAGTCTTCTGCACCCACCCCTCATGTGTCTGGGCACTGCTGGGAGTTGTCTGCACCCACCCCACATATGTCTGGGCACTGCTGGGTGTCCTCTGCATCCACCCCTCATATGTCTGGGCACTGCTGGGAGGCCACTGCACCCAACCCTCATGTGTCTGTCCACTGCTGGGAGTTCTCTACACTCACCCCTCATTTGTCTGAGCACTGCTGGGAGTCATCTGCACCCATCCCTCATGTGTTTGGACACTGTTGGGAGTCCTCTGCACCCACCCCTCATGTGTCTGGGCACTTATGATAGTCTTCTGCACCCACCCCTCATATGTCTGGGCACTGATGGTAGTGATATGCACCCACCCCTCATATGTCTGGGCACTGCTGGTAGTGATATGCACCCACCCCTCATATGTCTGTGCACTGCTGGGAGTCCTCTGCACCCACCCCTCATATGTCTGGGCACTGCTGGGAGGCCACTGCACCCACCCCTCATATGTCTGGGCACTGATTGTAGTGATATGCAACCACCCCTCATATGTCTGTGCACTGCTGGGAGTCCTCTGCACCCACCCCTCATGTGTCTGGGCACTGCTGGTAGTGATATGCACCACCCCTCATATGTCTGGGCACTGCTGGGAGTCCTCTGCACCCACCCCTCATTTGTCTGGGCCCTGCTGGGAGTGCTCTGCACCCACCCCTCATTTGTCTGCGCACTGGTGGGAGTGATATGCACCCACCCCTCATGTGTCTGGGCACTGCTGGGAGTCCTCTGCACCCACCCCTCATGTGTCTGGGCACTGATGGTAGTCCTCTGCTCCCACCCTCATATGTCTGGGCACTGCTGGGAGGCCACTGCACCCACCCCTCATGTGTCTGTCCACTGCTGGGAGTCCTCTGCACCCACCCCTCATATGTCTGGGCACTGATGGTAGTGATATGCACCCACCCCTCATATGTCTGGGCACTGCTGGGAGTCCTCTGCACCCACCCCTCATGTGTCTGGGCACTGATGGTAGTCCTCTGCACCCACCCCTCATATGTCTGGGCACTGCTGGGAGGCCACTGCACCCACCCCTCATGTGTCTGTCCACTGCTGGGAGTCCTCTGCACCCACCCCTCATTTGTCTGGGTACTTCTGGGAGTCTTCTGCACCCACCCTTCATGTGTCTGGGCACTGCTGGGGGTCCTCTGCACCCACCCCTCATATGTCTGGGCACTGCTGGGTGTCCTCTGCACCCACCCCTCATATGTCTGGGCACTGCTGGGAGGCCACCGCACCCACCCCTCATGTGTCTGTCCCCTGCTGGGAGTCCTCTGCACTCACCCCTCATTTGTAAGGGCACTGCTGGGAGTCATCTGCACTCATCCCTCATGTGTTTGGGCACTGCTGGGAGTCCTCTGCACCCACCCCTCATATGTCTGGGCACTGCTGGGAGTCCTCTGCACCCACCCCTCATGTGTCTGGGCACTGATGGTAGTCCTCTGCACCCACCCCTCATATGTCTGGGCACTGATGGTAGTGATATGCACCCACCCCTCATATGTCTGGCACTGCTGGGAGTCCTCTGCACCCACCCTCATGTGTCTTGGCACTGCTTGTAGTGATATGCACCCACCCCTCATATGTCTGGGCACTGCTGGTAGTGATATGCACCCACCCCTCATATATCTGTGCACTGCTGGGAGTCCTCTGCACCCACCCCTCATATGTCTGGGCACTGCTGGGAGGCCACTGCACCCACCCCTCATATGTCTGGGCACTGATGGTAGTGATATGCACCCACCCCTCGTATGTCTGTGCACTGCTGGGAGTCCTCTGCACCCACCCCTCATGTGTCTGGGCACTGCTGGTAGTGATACGCACCACCCCTCATATGTCTGGGCACTGCTGGGAGTCCTCTGCACCGACCCCTCATTTGTCTGGGCACTGCTGGGAGTCCTCTGCACCCACCCCTCATTTGTCTGGGCACTGGTGGGAGTGATATGCACCCACCCCTCATGTGTCTGGGCACTGCTGGGAGTCCTCTGCACCCACCCGTCATATGTCTGGGCACTGATGGTAGTCTTCTGCACCCACCCCTCATGTGTCTGGGCACTGCTGGGAGTTGTCTGCACCCACCCCACATATGTCTGGGCACTGCTGGGTGTCCTCTGCACCCACCCCTCATATGTCTGGGCACTGCTGGGAGGCCACTGCACCCAACCCTCATGTGTCTGTCCACTGCTGGGAGTTCTCTACACTCACCCCTCATTTGTCTGGGCACTGCTGGGAGTCATCTGCACCCATCCCTCATGTGTTTGGACACTGTTGGGAGTCCTCTGCACCCACCCCTCATGTGTCTGGGCACTGATGATAGTCTTCTGCACCCACCCCTCATATGTCTGGGCACTGATGGTAGTGATATGCACCCACCCCTCATATGTCTGGGCACTGCTGGTAGTGATATGCACCCACCCCTCATATGTCTGTGCACTGCTGGGAGTCCTCTGCACCCACCCCTCATATGTCTGGGCACTGCTGGGAGGCCACTGCACCCACCCCTCATATGTCTGGGCACTGATTGTAGTGATATGCAACCACCCCTCATATGTCTGTGCACTGCTGGGAGTCCTCTGCACCCACCCCTCATGTGTCTGGGCACTGCTGGTAGTGATATGCACCACCCCTCATATGTCTGGGCACTGCTGGGAGTCCTCTGCACCCACCCCTCATTTGTCTGGGCCCTGCTGGGAGTCCTCTGCACCCACCCCTCATTTGTCTGCGCACTGGTGGGAGTGATATGCACCCACCCCTCATGTGTCTGGGCACTGCTGGGAGTCCTCTGCACCCACCCCTCATGTGTCTGGGCACTGCTGGGAGTCCTCTGCACCCACCCCTCATGTGTCTGGGCACTGATGGTAGTCCTCTGCACCCACCCTCATATGTCTGGGCACTGCTGGGAGGCCACTGCACCCACCCCTCATGTGTCTGTCCACTGCTGGGAGTCCTCTGCACCCACCCCTCATATGTCTGGGCACTGATGGTAGTGATATGCACCCACCCCTCATATGTCTGGGCACTGCTGGGAGTCCTCTGCACCCACCCCTCATGTGTCTGGGCACTGATGGTAGTCCTCTGCACCTACCCCTCATATGTCTGGGCACTGCTGGGAGGCCACTGCACCCACCCCTCATGTGTCTGTCCACTGCTGGGAGTCCTCTGCACCCACCCCTCATTTGTCTGGGTACTTCTGGGAGTCTTCTGCACCCACCCTTCATGTGTCTGGGCACTGCTGGGTGTCCTCTGCACCCACCCCTCATATGTCTGGGCACTGCTGGGAGGCCACCGCACCCACCCCTCATGTGTCTGTCCCCTGCTGGGAGTCCTCTGCACTCACCCCTCATTTGTAAGGGCACTGCTGGGAGTCATCTGCACCCATCCCTCATGTGTTTGGGCACTGCTGGGAGTCCTCTGCACCCACCCCTCATATGTCTGGGCACTGCTGGGAGTCCTCTGCACCCACCCCTCATGTGTCTGGGCACTGATGGTAGTCCTCTGCACCCACCC
Source organism: Triturus cristatus (assembly GCF_964204655.1). Taxonomy (NCBI): domain Eukaryota; kingdom Metazoa; phylum Chordata; class Amphibia; order Caudata; family Salamandridae; genus Triturus; species Triturus cristatus. Next base: position 165,896,094 of record NC_140579.1, read on the forward strand.
CTCATATGTCTGGGCACTGATGGTAGTGATATGCACCCACCCCTCATATGTCTGGCACTGCTGGGAGTCCTCTGCACCCACCCTCATGTGTCTTGGCACTGCTGGTAGTGATATGCACCCACCCCTCATGTCTGGGCACTGCTGGTAGTGATATGCACCCACCCCTCATATATCTGTGCACTGCTGGGAGTCCTCTGCACCCACCCCTCATATGTCTGGGCACTGCTGGGAGGCCACTGCACCCACCCCTCATATGTCTGGGCACTGATGGTAGTGATATGCACCCACCCCTCGTATGTCTGTGCACTGCTGGGAGTCCTCTGCACCCACCCCTCATGTGTCTGGGCACTGCTGGTAGTGATATGCACCACCCCTATATGTCTGGGCACTGCTGGGAGTCCTATGCACCCACCCCTCATTTGTCTGGGCACTGCTGGGAGTCCTCTGCACCCACCCCTCATTTGTCTGGTGTTAGAAAGGATAGACGGACCGGGAGGGTCGGCCGGGGTCAGGAGGAGAGGTCTCCGGGGAGAGCCGTCTCCAGCGATCGTACAGACAAGTAACTTCCCCCCCACAGACAGATACCACACACGGATAAGGTTCAGTGTTCTTTATAAGCACTTCTTAAGGTACGGTTGAATGGTACAAGGAGGTCTGGACTCAGGGGTCCCCTCGATTCAAGTCTCTCAAAGTAGGGTAAGGGGTAGCGGGACAGTCTGTCTACCAGTCAGGTAGTTTGGATGAGATGATGATTAGCTCACAATCCTCGAGCTTAGTTGGTGCGGGCCGCGGCAGCGCCAGCAGGTCCCGGAAAGATGGTCGATGGACGGTCCGCGGCAGCGCCAGCAGGTCCCGGTGAGGATGGTCGTTACAACGGGCCGCGGCAGCGCCAGCAGGTCCAGGAAAGATGGTCGATGTACGGTCCGCGGCAGCGCCAGCAGGTCCCGGTGAGGATGGTCGTTACAACGGGCCGCGGCAGCGCCAGCAGGTCCCGACGAGGATGGATGTTGTAGAAGGCCGTGGCAGCGCCAGCAGGCAGGACGATGGTTCACAAGAGCGGGCTACGGCAGCGCCAGTAGTCCGTCAAGGCTGAGTTCTCTCGGTGTCTCTCGACTCCAGGATACAACTGCCTTCCTGCTCCGGAGTTGCCCCAGTTATAGGGCAGGCGCTCTTTGATGTCCGGACCCTCGCACTTGGAGGTCGGAGGGCCCGGGATGAAGGTGTCCAGACACCCAGCAGGGGGTGGAGCCAGCGCCTGGGGGAGTTGGAGGCGATCGGCACCTGGCGGGGGAAGAGCTCTTGACACTTCGTCCTCCCATTGACCTGCCAAGTGGTCCGCTCACCTCCCGGGTGGAGGGTGGTGCCGGGATGTCGGGGCCGGTCAGGCCCGGGGTTAGGGTCGGGGCGAGGCCACGCGGCCTCGTGGTGCAGGGCCCAAGATGGTGGCTTGAACCGGCCGGGGGAGCCGGTGGGGCTGGGCCCCGTGATGAGTAGAGGTCCGAGGGCAGAAGATCCGTCGGGAGACGGGGTACGGGTGCTTTTCGTGGGTTATGCCTGGTGGGCCGGAGCTCGGGCCCTGTCGTGCGGGGAGGGAGCAAGCCCTTCGTGTGGCCTGTCCAACATGCGTCCCCCCCAGCTGAAGGCGGGGAGAGTCACCCATCTCCTTGGGGACTCTCTTCGTCGAGGCGGAAAAAGCGGGACAGGCCATCCGCGTTGGCGTGGTCTTGGCCTGGTCGGTGCTCCACAGTGAAGTCCATTCCCTGCAGGGAAATGGACCAGCGCAAGAGTTTTGGGTTCTCCCCCCGCATCTGCATCAGCCACTGCAGGGGTCGATGGTCGGTTTGTACCCGGAAGTGGGTACCGAAGAGATAGGGCCGGAGCTTTTTGAGGGCCCACACCACTGCGAAGGCCTCCCTCTCGATGGTGCTCCAGCGCTGTTCTCGGGCCAGGAGACGTCGACTGATGAAGGCCACCGGCTGGTCATGACCTTCGGGGTTTAACTGAGAAAGGACGGCTCCGATGCCGTGGTCGGAGGCGTCGGTCTGTACCATGAATTCCCGACTGTAATCGGGGGCCTGGAGCACAGGGGCGGTGCATAGAGCGGCCTTCAGCTTCTCGAAGGCCGCTTGACAATCGGGGGTCCAGTTAATCCGCTTCGGCTGGTTCTTGGACGTGAGACCCGTGAGGGGCCCCACGATGCTGCCGTAGTCCTTCACGAACCGCCGGTAGTAGCCGGTGAGCCCCAAGAAGGCTCGGACCTCGGTCTGGGTGACGGGGGGCTGCCAGGACTGGATGGCAGCAATCTTAAGTTGTAGCGGGGCCACCAGCCCGCTTCCCACTTGGTGCCCAAGGTAGGTCACAGACCCTTGGCCAATTTGGCACTTGCCGGCCTTAATTGTGAGGCCGGCCCGCTGGAGGGCCTGTAGGACCTCTCGGAGGTGACGGAGGTGGTCGGGCCAGTGGTGGCTGTATACAGCGATATCGTCCAGGTAGGCAGCGCTGAACTCTTCGAGCCCCGCCAAGACCTGGTTCACGAGGCGTTGAAACGTGGCGGGGGCATTCTTCATGCCGAAGGGCATGACCTTGAATTGGTAGTGGCCATCGGGGGTAGAGAAGGCTGACCGTTCCTGAGCCCTGGGTGTGAGGCCGATCTGCCAGTAGCCCGCTGTTAGGTCGAAGATACTGAGGTAGCGGGCGGCCCCCAGCCGGTCGATCAGCTCGTCTGCTCGGGGGATCGGATGAGCGTCGGTCCGGGTGACAGCGTTCAAGCCCCGGTAGTCGACGCAGAATCTCAGTTCAGGTGCGGTGCCGGGGGCAGCGGCTTTGGGGACCAATACAACCGGACTGGCCCAGGGACTGTCCGAGGGCTCGATGACCCCGATTGTGAGCATCTTGGCCACCTCCTCCTGTATGCAGGCCCGTACCCGATCTGGTACGCGGTAGGCCCGGTGTCGGACAGGGGGACTGTCCCCGGTGTCCACGTCGTGCAAACACCAAGGGGTGACCCCGGGGGTGAGGGAGAACAGGGTAGCGAACTGCAGCAGGAGGTTCCGGCAGCCCTGGCGTTGCTCCGAAGTGAGGGCGTCAGAGAGCCGGACCCCGTCCACGGAGCCGTCATTCTCCTGAGTCTTCAGAAGATCCGGGAGGGGTTCGGAGTCTTCCTCTGCCCCACTGTCCGTAGCCATCAGGAGGCTGAGTTCTGAGCGCACAAAGTGTGGTTTGAGTCGGTTGGTGTGGAGGACCCGAAGGGGGTTCCGGGAGGTCCCCAGGTCGATGAGGTAAGTGACGGGGCTTTTGCGCTCCACCACTTTGAAGGGCCCCGTCCACTTATCTTGCAAGGCACATGGTTCGGTGGGGGACATCACCCATACTTGTTGTCCAGGCTCGAACTCAACGGAGGAGGCATTGTGATCATACCACTTCTTCATGTCCTCCTGGCTGGCCTCGAGGTTCGCCTTGGCCATCTCCCTGAAGCGCCGGGTCTGATTGCGTAGGGCCAGGAGGTATTTGAAGACGTCTGGAGGGGTCTTTAGGGGGGCCATCTCCCAACCTTCTTTTACTAGGCTGAGGGGCCCTCGCACAGGGTGCCCGTACAGGAGTTCGAAAGGGCTAAAACCGAGGGACTTCTGGGGAACTTCGCGGTAGGCGAAGAGGAGGCACGGGAGTAGTACATCCCACTGGCGACGGAGGGGCTCTTCCAATCCCCCAATCATCCCCTTGAGGGTGCGGTTAAAACGCTCCACTAGTCCGTTCCCTTGGGGGTGATAGGGGGTCGTGAATCTGTAGGTGACCCCGCATTGTTGCCAGAGGGACTTCATGTATTTGGATATAAAGTTCGTGCCTCGGTCGCTGACGACTTCTCGGGGGAAGCCTACCCGGGAGAAGATCCCCATTAGGGCCCGGCCAACCACCGGAGCTGTCACGGTCCGTAGGGGCACCGCCTCGGGGTAGCGGGTGGCATGGTCCACCAGTACTAAGATGAACCTGTGTCCTTGTGCCGTGCGGGGGTCCAGAGGCCCCACGATGTCTATCCCCACCCTCTCGAACGGGGTGGTGACCACAGGGAAGGGTTGCAGAGGGGCTTTCAGCTTCCGACCACTCTTCCCGCTGGCTTGGCATGTGGGGCAAGATCGGCAGTGGTTCAGGACGTCGTTCCTCATCTTCGGCCAGAAAAAGTGGGTCACTAGGCGGCTGTACGTTTTATCTTGGCCCAGGTGTCCAGCCAGGGGGACATCGTGGGCCAGGTTGAGCAGAAAGTCTCTGAAGCGGAGAGGTACCACCAGTACTCGACCGGCCCCCAGCTCGGCGATTCTTTGCTCGCTGTATAGCAGGTCGTTATCCCAGTAGACCCAGTGAGTTCCGGTGGAGTCCCCTGCGTTCTGGGCGCTGGCTTGTTGGCGGAGTCCCTCGAGGGAGGGACAGGTCTTTTGTTCCTGGCGGAACTGTGCTTGGGTGGGCCCCCCCTCTTGACGCCACTGAGCCAGGTCAGGAAGGTCCTGGGGTTGCGCGTCCCCTTCGGCCGTCGGGTCTGGGAGGCTGGCCTCGTCGTTGTCTTCTACTGGGGCGACTGGGGGCAGAGGTGCTGGCCATTCTGGTTCTTCTGCTCGAGGGACGGCACGGGCGGCCATGGACCGGGTGGTTACGCAGGCCCAGTCCGGGAGGCCCAGCATCCCCAGGTGCTCTCTTCTCTCAACGGTGGCCCACGGGGAACTCTCGAGGTCATTCCCTAGGAGGCAGTCCACGGGGGCATCGTCCCGGACCGTCACCTTCAACAGGCCGGAGACCCCTCCCCATTCGAATGGAACGCAGGCCATTTGACACATACTTTCAGAGTTGTCTGCCGAGCGGACGGGGCAGAGAATGTTCGGCAGGATCTGCTCGGGCTTCACCAGGTGACAGCGGACGGCCGTCACACTGGCGCCTGTGTCACGCAAGGCCTCGGCTCGCTGTCCATTAATGGTCACCACTGACCGTATTTCCTGGTGTTAGCGGGTAGGGGAGCCCGCGGGACCATGTCTCTTCCCCCTAAGCACGCCAGGACCATGGCGGCCGGTTCCCACTCTTGCTGGGCCGGCTCATACTCCTCTGGTTCCTCCAATGATCGCTCTTCCCCCAGGGCGGCGGCAGCTACCTGGCGGGGCTTGGGTGTTTGGTTCTGCGGGCAGCTCGGGTCATTGGCGTAGTGGCCGACTCGCTGGCATCGGTGGCACGTGACGTTGGCTCTGACCCCAGGACGCCACGGGGGGTTGCCCCGACCGGCCGGAGCCGGGATGCTGGCCACGGGTGTTGCGGGCAAGGCGTCTCTCCCTCGCCCCTGGCCCCCTCCTCCTCCCCGAGGACGGTGCTGGCCTTGGTTGTTTCTGTTCTGTTCGTGTGGCCCCCTCCGGCCCACTCGGGTGCTTTCCCATCGGTCAGCTTCGGCGGCGAGCTGCCGGGGGTCAGTCAGCTTACTGTCGAGGAGGTGCTGCCTGAGCTCGACGAAGCAGTTGTTCGACAGGTGCTCCCATACCATCAGGTTAAAGAGTTGTTCGTAGGTGGTGACCTGGCTCCCCTTTATCCAACCCTCGAAGGCACGGCTGAAATAGTTCACGTATTCTACCCAAGTTGTACCTGGGATCCGGGTGCAATCTCTGAACCTCTGGCGGTACATCTCGGGTGTGAGGCCGTAGCGGGTGAGGAGGGCAGCCTTCATGTGGTCGTAGGACGACATTTGGTGATCTGGGAGCTGCAGTAGGGCATCGCGCCCCTCGTTGATAAACCTCCCCCAGAGTCCAGCTCCCCAATCACTCCGGTCGATCCGGTGGGAGGTCATGGCGATCTCGTAGGCTTTAAACCACTGTTGTATGTCGTCTTCTCGGACATACTCGCGGACAACATCCTTGGGGATGTGGACTTTTTTCTCGATTGGCCCCGGGGTGTGTGGTCGCTCAGGCACCCCCAGTTCTTTATTCTGTTTCCGAAGTTCTATTTCGGCCAGTTTGCGCTCGTGCTCGAGCGTTATTTTTTTCTCCTCCAGCTCTCTCTGTCTCTGCTTCTCTTCTCGTTCATCTCGGAGCCGCATGTGCTCGAGGTTGAGTTTCTGTTCGGCTAACTTGAGTTCCCCATCCATCTTGAGTCGTGCCATTTCCAACTCGTGCAATCTGGTTCTTTCTCTTTCTCGGATCTCCTCCTGCGAGAGGCCCGTTCCCTGCTCCTCGGGAGCCGTGGCGTTCCCCTCTGGTGTGATGCTGCTTTGGTCGGAGGGTCCGGCGACCCCAGTTTCTGTCCACGTCTCTAGGGCGTGCTTTAGATCATCTTTGGTACTCAGGCCGGTGGTAGCAATGCCAAGTTCTATGCAGAATTGTCTCAGTTCGCGGTGGTTGTATTCTTCTAATTTATCCATTTGGAATTTCTCGGTGGAGTTGCTATCTTTGGCTGACATCGTGTTGTTGTCGTGGGGTGAGCTACTCTCTGTACGATTACGCGTTGATTCGGATCGCGCCGCTGGCCACCAATGTTAGAAAGGATAGACGGACCGGGAGGGTCGGCCGGGGTCAGGAGGAGAGGTCTCCGGGGAGAGCCGTCTCCAGCGATCGTACAGACAAGTAACTTCCCCCCCACAGACAGATACCACACACGGATAAGGTTCAGTGTTCTTTATAAGCACTTCTTAAGGTACGGTTGAATGGTACAAGGAGGTCTGGACTCAGGGGTCCCCTCGATTCAAGTCTCTCAAAGTAGGGTAAGGGGTAGCGGGACAGTCTGTCTACCAGTCAGGTAGTTTGGATGAGATGATGATTAGCTCACAATCCTCGAGCTTAGTTGGTGCGGGCCGCGGCAGCGCCAGCAGGTCCCGGAAAGATGGTCGATGGACGGTCCGCGGCAGCGCCAGCAGGTCCCGGTGAGGATGGTCGTTACAACGGGCCGCGGCAGCGCCAGCAGGTCCCGGAAAGATGGTCGATGTACGGTCCGCGGCAGCGCCAGCAGGTCCCGGTGAGGATGGTCGTTACAACGGGCCGCGGCAGCGCCAGCAGGTCCCGACGAGGATGGATGTTGTAGAAGGCTGCGGCAGCGCCAGCAGGCAGGACGATGGTTCACAAGAGCGGGCTACGGCAGCGCCAGTAGTCCGTCAAGGCTGAGTTCTCTCGGTGTCTCTCGACTCCAGGATACAACTGCCTTCCTGCTCCGGAGTTGCCCCAGTTATAGGGCAGGCGCTCTTTGATGTCCGGACCCTCGCACTTGGAGGTCGGAGGGCCCGGGATGAAGGTGTCCAGACACCCAGCAGGGGGTGGAGCCAGCGCCTGGGGGAGTTGGAGGCGATCGGCACCTGGCGGGGGAAGAGCTCTTGACACTTCGTCCTCCCATTGACCTGCCAAGTGGTCCGCTCACCTCCCGGGTGGAGGGTGGTGCCGGGATGTCGGGGCCGGTCAGGCCCGGGGTTAGGGTCGGGGCGAGGCCACGCGGCCTCGTGGTGCAGGGCCCAAGATGGCGGCTTGAACCGGCCGGGGGAGCCGGTGGGGCTGGGCCCCGTGATGAGTAGAGGTCCGAGGGCAGAAGATCCGTCGGGAGACGGGGTACGGGTGCTTTTCGTGGGTTATGCCTGGTGGGCCGGAGCTCGGGCCCTGTCGTGCGGGGAGGGAGCAAGCCCTTCGTGTGGCCTGTCCAACATCTGGGCACTGGTGGGAGTGATATGCACCCACCCCTCATGTGTCTGGGCACTGCTGAGAGTCCTCTGCACCCACCTCTCATGTGTCTGGGCACTGATGGTAGTCCTCTGCACCCACCCCTCATATGTCTGGGCACTGCTGGGAGGCCACTGCAGCTACCCCTCATGTGTCTGTCCACTGCTGGGTGTCCTCTGCACCCACCCCTCATATGTCTGGTCACTGATGGTAGTGATATGCACCCACCCCTCATATGTCTGAGCACTGCTGGGAGTCCTCTGCACCCACCCCTCATTTGTGTGGGCACTGGTGGGAGTGATATGCACCCACCCCTCATGTGTCTGGGCACTGCTGGGAGTCCTCTGCACCCACCCCTCATATGTCTGGGCACTGCTGGGAGTCCTCTGCACCCACCCCTCATGTGTCTGGGCACTGATGGTAGTCCTCTGCACCCACCCCTCATATGTCTGGGCACTGCTGGTAGTGATATGCACCAACCCCTCATATGTCTGTGCACTGCTGGGAGTCCTCTGCACCCACCCCTCATATGTCTGGGCACTGCTGGGAGGCCACTGCACCCACCCCTCGTATGTCTGGGCACTGCTGGTAGTGATATGCACCCACCCCTCATATGTCTGTGCACTGCTGGGAGTCCTCTGCACCCACCCCTCATGTGTCTGGGCACTGCTGGTAGTGATATGCACCACCCCTCATCTGTCTGGGCACTGCTGGGAGTCCTCTGCACCCACCCCTCATTTGTCTGGGCACTGCTGGGAGTCCTCTGCACCCACCCCTCATTTGTCTGGGCACTGGTGGGAGTGATATGCACCCACCCCTTATGTGTCTGGGCACTGCTTGGATTCCTCTGCACCCACCCCTCATGTGTCTGGGCACTGATGGTAGTCCTCTGCACCCACCCCTCATATGTCTGGGCACTGCTGGGAGGCCACTGCACCCACCCCTCATGTGTCTGTCCACTGCTGGGAGTCCTCTGCACCCACCCCTCATATGTCTGGGCACTGATGGTAGTGATATGCACCCACCCCTCATATGTCTGGGCACTGCTGGGAGTCCTCTGCACCCACCCCTCATTTGTCTGGGCACTGGTGGGAGTGATATGCACCCACCCCTCATGTGTCTGGGCACTGCTGTGAGTCGTCTGCACCCACCCCTCATGTGTCTGGGCACTGCTGGGAGTCGTCGGCACCCACCACTCATATGTCTGGGCACTGCTGGGAGTCCTCTGCACCCACCCCTCATGTGACTGGGCACTGATGGTAGTCCTCTGCACCCACCCCTCATATGTCTGGGCACTGCTGGGAGGCCACTGCACCCACCCCTCATGTGTCTGTCCACTGCTGGGAGTCCTCTGCGCCCACCCCTCATTTGTCTGGGCACTGCTGGGAGTCTTCTGCACCCACCCCTCATATGTCTGGGCACTACTGGGAGTCCTCTGCACCCACCCCTCATTTGTCTGGGCACTGCTGGGAGTCCTCTGCACCCACCCCTCATTTTTCTGGGCACTGGTGGGAGTGATATGCACCCACCCCTCCTGTGTCTGGGCACTGCTGAGAGTCCTCTGCACACACCTCTCATGTGTCTGGGCACTGATGGTAGTCCTCTGCACCCACCCCTCATATGTCTGGGCACTGCTGGGAGGCCACTGCAGCCACCCCTCATGTGTCTGGGCACTGATGGTAGTGATATGCACCCACCCCTCATATGTCTAAGCACTGCTGGGAGTCCTCTGCACCCACCCCTCATTTGTCTGGGCACTGGTGGGAGTGATATGCACCCACCCCTCATGTGTCTGGGCACTGCTGGGAGTCCTCTGCACCCACCCCTCATGTGTCTGGGCACTGCTGGGAGTCCTCTGCACCCACCCCTCATATGTCTGGGCACTGCTGGGAGTCCTCTGCACCCACCCCTCATGTGTCTGGGCACTGATGGTAGTCCTCTGCACCCACCCCTCATATGTCTGGGCACTGCTGGTAGTGATATGCACCCACCCCTCATATGTCTGTGCACTGCTGGGAGTCCTCTGCACCCACCCCTCATGTGTCTGGGCACTGCTGGTAGTGATATGCACCACCCCTCATATGTCTGGGCACTGCTGGGAGTCCTCTGCACCCACCCCTCATTTGTCTGGGCACTGGTGGGGGTGATATGCACCCACCCCTCATGTGTCTGGGCACTGCTGGGAGTCCTCTGCACCCACCCCTCATGTGTCTGGGCACTGATGGTAGTCCTCTGCACCCACCCCTCATATGTCTGGGCACTGCTGGGAGTCCTCTGCACCCACCCCTCATGTGTCTGGGCACTGATGGTAGTCCTCTGCACCCACCCCTCATATGTCTGGGCACTGCTGGTAGTGATATGCACCCACCCCTCATATGTCTGTGCACTGCTGGGAGTCCTCTGCACCCACCCCTCATGTGTCTGGGCACTGCTGGTAGTGATATGCACCACCCCTCATATGTCTGGGCACTGCTGGGAGTCCTCTGCACCCACCCCTCATTTGTCTGTGCACTGCTGGGAGTCCTAAGCACACACCCCTCATTTGTCTTGGCACTGGTGGGAGTGATATGCACCCACCCCTCATGTGTCTGGGCACTGCTGGGAGTCCTCTGCACCCACCCCTCATGTGTCTGGGCACTGATGGTAGTCCTCTGCACCCACCCCTCATATGTCTGGGCACTGCTGGGAGTCGTCTGCACCCACCCCTCATTTGTCTGGGCACTGCTGGGAGTCCTCGGCACCCACCCCTCATATGTCTGGGCACTGCTGGGATTCCTCTGCACCCACCCCTCATGTGACTGGGCACTGATGGTAGTCCTCTGCACCCACCCCTCATATGTCTGGGCACTGCTGGGAGGCCACTGCACCCACCCCTCATGTGTCTGTCCACTGCTGGGAGTCCTCTGCGCCCACCCCTCATTTGTCGGGGCACTGCTGGGAGTCTTCTGCACCCACCCCTCATATGTCTGGGCACTACTGGGAGTCCTCTGCACCCACCCCTCATTTGTCTGGGCACTGCTGGGAGTCCTCTGCACCCACCCCTCATTTGTCTGGGCACTGGTGGGAGTGATACGCACCCACCCCTCATGTGTCTGGGCACTGCTGAGAGTCCTCTGCACCCACCTCTCATGTGTCTGGGCACTGATGGTAGTCCTCTGCACCCACCCCTCATATGTCTGGGCACTGCTGGGAGGCCACTGCAGCCACCCCTCATGTGTCTGTCCACTGCTGGGAGTCCTCTGCACCCACCCCTCATATGTCTGGGCACTGATGGTAGTGATATGCACCCACCCCTCATATGTCTGAGCACTGCTGGGAGTCCTCTGCACCCACCCCTCATTTGTCTGGGCACTGGTGGGAGTGATATGCACCCACCCCTCATGTGTATGGGCACTGCTGGGAGTCCTCTGCACCCACCCCTCATGTGTCTGGGCACTGCTGGGAGTCCTCTGCACCCACCCCTCATATGTCTGGGCACTGCTGGGAGTCCTCTACACCCACCCCTCATGTGTCTGGGCACTGATGGTAGTCCTCTGCACCCACCCCTCATATGTCTGGGCACTGCTGGTAGTGATATGCACCCACCCCTCATATGTCTGTGCACTGCTGGGAGTCCTCTGCACCCACCCCTCATATGTCTGAGCACTGCTGGGAGTCCTCTGCACCCACCCCTCATTTGTCTGGGCACTGGTGGGAGTGATATGCACCCACCCCTCATGTGTCTGGGCACTGATGGTAGTCCTCTGCACCCACCCCTCATATGTCTGGGCACTGCTGGGAGTCCTCTGCACCCACCCCTCATGTGTCTGGGCACTGATGGTAGTCCTCTGCACCCACCCCTCATATGTCTGGGCACCGCTGGTAGTGATATGCACCCACCCCTCATATGTCTGTGCACTGCTGGGAGTCCTCTGCACCCACCCCTCATGTGTCTGGGCACTGCTGGTAGTGATATGCACCACCCCTCATATGTCTGGGCACTGCTGGGAGTCCTCTGCACCCACCCCTCATTTGTCTGTGCACTGCTGGGAGTCCTAAGCACACACCCCTCATTTGTCTTGGCACTGGTGGGAGTGATATGCACCCACCCCTCATGTGTCTGGGCACTGCTGGGAGTCCTCTGCACCCACCCCTCATGTGTCTGGGCACTGATGGTAGTCCTCTGCACCCACCCCTCATATGTCTGGGCACTGCTGGGAGTCGTCTGCACCCACCCCTCATTTGTCTGGGCACTGCTGGGAGTCCTCGGCACCCACCCCTCATATGTCTGGGCACTGCTGGGATTCCTCTGCACCCACCCCTCATGTGACTGGGCACTGATGGTAGTCCTCTGCACCCACCCCTCATATGTCTGGGCACTGCTGGGAGGCCACTGCACCCACCCCTCATGTGTCTGTCCACTGCTGGGAGTCCTCTGCGCCCACCCCTCATTTGTCGGGGCACTGCTGGGAGTCTTCTGCACCCACCCCTCATATGTCTGGGCACTACTGGGAGTCCTCTGCACCCACCCCTCATTTGTCTGGGCACTACTGGGAGTCCTCTGCACCCACCCCTCATTTGTCTGGGCACTGGTGGGAGTGATACGCACCCACCCCTCATGTGTCTGGGCACTGCTGAGAGTCCTCTGCACCCACCTCTCATGTGTCTGGGCACTGATGGTAGTCCTCTGCACCCACCCCTCATATGTCTGGGCACTGCTGGGAGGCCACTGCAGCCACCCCTCATGTGTCTGTCCACTGCTGGGTGTCCTCTGCACCCACCCCTCATATGTCTGGGCACTGATGGTAGTGATATGCACCCACCCCTCATATGTCTGAGCACTGCTGGGAGTCCTCTGCACCCACCCCTCATTTGTCTGGGCACTGGTGGGAGTGATATGCACCCACCCCTCATGTGTCTGGGCACTGCTGGGAGTCCTCTGCACCCACCCCTCATGTGTCTGGGCACTGCTGGGAGTCCTCTGCACCCACCCCTCATATGTCTGGGCACTGCTGGGAGTCCTCTACACCCACCCCTCATGTGTCTGGGCACTGATGGTAGTCCTCTGCACCCACCCCTCATATGTCTGGGCACTGCTGGTAGTGATATGCACCCACCCCTCATATGTCTGTGCACTGCTGGGAGTCCTCTGCACCCACCCCTCATATGTCTGGGCACTGCTGGGAGGCCACTGCACCCACCCCTCATATGTCTGGGCACTGCTGGTAGTGATATGCACCCACCCCTCATATGTCTGTGCACTGCTGGGAGTCCTCTGCACCCACCACTCATGTGTCTGGGCACTGCTGGTAGTGATATGCACCACCCCTCATATTTCTGGGCACTGCTGGGAGTCCTCTGCACCCACCCCTCATTTGTCTGGGCACTGCTGGGAGTCCTCTGCACCCACCCCTCATTTGTCTGGGCACTGGTGGGAGTGATATGCACCCACCCCTCATGTGTCTGGGCACTGCTGGGAGTCCTCTGCACCCACCCCTCATGTGTCTGGGCACTGATGGTAGTCCTCTGCACCCACCCCTCATATGTCTGGGCACTGCTGGGAGGCCACTGCACCCACCCCTCATGTGTCTGCCCACTGCTGGGAGTCCTCTGCACCCACCCCTCATATGTCTGGGCACTGATGGTAGTGATATGCACCCACCCCTCATATGTCTGGGCACTGCTGGGAGTCCTCTGCACCCACCCCTCATTTGTCTGGGCACTGGTGGGAGTGATATGCACCCACCCCTCATGTGTCTGGGCACTGCTGGGAGTCCTCTGCACCCACCCCTCATGTGTCTGGGCACTGCTGGGAGTCCTCGGCACCCACCCCTCATATGTCTGGGCACTGCTGGGACTCCTCTGCACCCACCCCTCATGTGACTGGGCACTGATGGTAGTCCTCTGCACCCACCCCTCATATGTCTGGGCACTGCTGGGAGGCCACTGCTCCCACCCCTCATGTGTCTGTCCACTGCTGGGAGTCCTCTGCGCCCACCCCTCATTTGTCTGGGCACTGCTGGGAGTCTTCTGCACCCACCCCTCATGTATCTGCGCACTGCTGGGAGTCCTCTGCACCCACCCCTCATATGTCTGGGCACTGCTGGGAGTCCTCTGCACCCACCTCTCATATGTCTAGGCACTGCTGGGAGGCCACTGCACCCACCCCTCATATGTCTGGGCACTGATGGTAGTGATATGCACCCACCCCTCATATGTCTGGGCACTGCTGGGAGTCCTCTGCACCCACCCCTCATTTGTCTGGGCACTGCTGGGAGTTATATGCACCCACCCCTCATGTGTCTGTCCACTGCTGGGAGTCCTCTGCACCCACCCCTCATGTGTCTGGGCACTGCTGGGAGGCCACTGCACCCACCCCTCATGTGTCTGTCCACTGCTGGGAGTCCTCTGCACCCACCCCTCATGTGTCTGGGCACTGCTGGGAGTCCTCTGCACCCACCCCTCATATGTCTGTGCACTGCTGGGAGTCCTCTGCACCCACCCCTCATATGTCTGGGCACTGCTGGGAGGCCACTGCACCCACCCCTCATATGTCTGGGCACTGATGTTAGTGACATGCACCCACCCCTCATATGTCTGGGCACTGCTGGGAGTCCTCTGCACCCACCCCTCATTTGTCTGGGCACTGCTGGGAGTCCTCTGCACCCACCACTCATGTGTCTGGGCACTGGTGGTAGTCCTCTGCACCCACCCCTCATATGTCTGGGCACTGCTGGGAGGCCACTGCACCCACCCCTCATGTGTCTGTCCACTGCTGGGAGTCCTCTGCACCCACCCCTCATTTGTCTGGGCACTGCTGGGAGTCCTCTGCACCCACCCCTCATGTGTCGGGGCACTGATGGTAGTCCTCTGCACCCACCCCTTATGTGTCTGGGCACTGCTGGGAGGCCACTGCACCCACCCCTCATGTGTCTGTCCACTGCTGGGTGTCCTCTGCACCCACCCCTCATTTGTCTGGGCACTGATGGTAGTCCTCTGCACCCACCCCTCATATATCTGGGCACTGCTGGGAGTCCTCTGCACCCACCCCTCATTTGTCTGGGCACTGCTGGGAGGCAACTGCACCCACCCCTCATGTGTCTGTCCACTGCTGGGAGTCCTATGCACCCACCCCTCATATGTCTGGGCACTGATGGTAGTGCTATGCACCCACCCCTCATATGTCTGAGCACTGCTGGGAGTCCTCTGCACCCACCCCTCATTTGTCTGGGCACTCGTGGGAGTGATATGCACCCACCCCTCATGTGTCTGGGCACTGCTGGGAGTCCTCTGCACCCACCCCTCATGTGTCTGGGCACTGCTGGGAGTCCTCTGCACCCACCCCTCATATGTCTGGGCACTGCTGGGAGTCCTCTGCACCCACCCCTCATGTGTCTGGGCACTGATGGTAGTCCTCTGCACCCACCCCTCATATGTCTGGGCACTGCTGGTAGTGATATGCACCCACCCCTCATATGTCTGTGCACTGCTGGGAGTCCTCTGCACCCACCCCTCATATGTCTGGGCACTGCTGGGAGGCCACTGCACCCACCCCTCATATGTCTGGGCACTGCTGGTAGTGATATGCACCCACCCCTCATATGTCTGTGCACTGCTGGGAGTCCTCTGCACCCACCACTCATGTGTCTGGGCACTGCTGGTAGTGATATGCACCACCCCTCATATGTCTGGGCACTGCTGGGAGTCCTCTGCACCCACCCCTCATTTGTCTGGGCACTGGTGGGAGTGATATGCACCCACCCCTCATGTGTCTGGGCACTGCTGGGAGTCCTCTGCACCCACCCCTCATGTGTCTGGGCACTGATGGTAGTCCTCTGCACCCACCCCTCATATGTCTGGGCACTGCTGGGAGGCCACTGCACCCACCCCTCATGTGTCTGCCCACTGCTGGGAGTCCTCTGCACCCACCCCTCATATGTCTGGGCACTGATGGTAGTGATATGCACCCACCCCTCATATGTCTCGGCACTGCTGGGAGTCCTCTGCACCCACCCCTCATTTGTCTGGGCACTGGTGGGAGTGATATGCACCCACCCCTCATGTGTCTGGGCACTGCTGGGAGTCCTCTGCACCCACCCCTCATGTGTCTGGGCACTGCTGGGAGTCCTCGGCACCCACCCCTCATATGTCTGGGCACTGCTGGGACTCCTCTGCACCCACCCCTCATGTGACTGGGCACTGATGGTAGTCCTCTGCACCCACCCCTCATATGTCTGGGCACTGCTGGGAGGCCACTGCACCCACCCCTCATGTGTCTGTCCACTGCTGGGAGTCCTCTGCGCCCACCCCTCATTTGTCTGGGCACTGCTCGGAGTCTTCTGCACCCACCCCTCATGTATCTGTGCACTGCTGGGAGTCCTCTGCACCCACCCCTCATATGTCTGGGCACTGCTGGGAGTCCTCTGCACCCACCCCTCATATGTCTGGGCACTGCTGGGAGGCCACTGCACCCACCCCTCATATGTCTGGGCACTGATGGTAGTGATATGCACCCACCCCTCATATGTCTGGGCACTGCTGGGAGTCCTCTGCACCCACCCCTCATTTGTCTGGGCACTGCTGGGAGTTATATGCACCCACCCCTCATGTGTCTGTCCACTGCTGGGAGTCCTCTGCACCCACCCCTCATGTGTCTGGGCACTGCTGGGAGGCCACTGCACCCACCCCTCATGTGTCTGTCCACTGCTGGGAGTCCTCTGCACCCACCCCTCATGTGTCTGGGCACTGCTGGGAGTCCTCTGCACCCACCCCTCATATGTCTGGGCACTGCTGGGAGTCCTCTGCACCCACCCCTCATATGTCTGGGCACTGCTGGGAGGCCACTGCACCCACCCCTCATATGTCTGGGCACTGATGTTAGTGATATGCACCCACCCCTCATATGTCTGGGCACTGCTGGGAGTCCTCTGCACCCACCCCTCATTTGTCTGGGCACTGCTGGGAGTCCTCTGCACCCACCCCTCATGTGTCTGGGCACTGATGGTAGTCCTCTGCACCTACCCCTCATATGTCTGGGCACTGCTGGGAGGCCACTGCACCCACCCCTCATGTGTCTGTCCACTGATGGGAGTCCTCTGCACCCACCCCTCATTTGTCTGGGCACTGCTGGGAGTCCTCTGCACCCACCCCTCATGTGTCGGGGCACTGATGGTAGTCCTCTGCACCCACCCCTTATGTGTCTGGGCACTGCTGGGAGTCCTCTGCACCCACCCCTCATTTGTCTGGGCACTGATGGTAGTCCTCTGCACCCACCCCTCATGTATCTGGGCACTGATGGTAGTCCTCTGCACCCACCCCTCATATATCTGGGCACTGCTGGGAGTCCTCTGCACCCACCCCTCATTTGTCTGGGCACTGCTGGGAGTCCTCTGCACCCACCCCTCATATGTCTGGGCACTGCTGGGAGGCAACTGCACCCACCCCTCATGTGTCTGTCCACTGCTGGGAATCCTATGCACCCACCCCTCATATGTCTGGGCACTGATGGTAGTGCTATGCACCCACCCCTCATATGTCTGAGCACTGCTGGGAGTCCTCTGCACCCACCCCTCATTTGTCTGGGCACTCGTGGGAGTGATATGCACCCACCCCTCATGTGTCTGGGCACTGCTGGGAGACCTCTGCACCCACCCCTCATGTGTCTGGGCACTGCTGGGAGTCCTCTGCACCCACCCCTCATGTGTCTGGGCACTGCTGGAAGTCCTCTGCACCCACCCCTCATATGTCTGGGCACGGCTGGGAGGCAACTGCACCCACCCCTCATATGTCTGGGCACTGATGGTAGTGATATGCACCCACCCCTCATATGTCTGGGCACTGCTGGGAGTCCTCTGCACCCACCCCTCATTTGTCTGGGCACTGCTGGGAGTCCTCTGCACCCACCCCTCATTTGTCTGGGCACTGGTGGGAGTGATATGCACCCACCCCTCATGTGTCTGGGCACTGCTGGGAGTCCTCTGCACCCACCCGTCATGTGTCTGGGCACTGATGGTAGTCTTCTGCACCCACCCCTCATGTGTCTGGGCACTGCTGGGAGTTGTCTGCACCCACCCCACATATGTCTGGGCACTGCTGGGTGTCCTCTGCACCCACCCCTCATATGTCTGGGCACTGCTGGGAGGCCACTGCACCCAACCCTCATGTGTCTGTCCACTGCTGGGAGTTCTCTGCTCTCACCCCTCATTTGTCTGAGCACTGCTGGGAGTCATCTGCACCCATCCCTCATGTGTTTGGGCACTGTTGGGAGTCCTCTGCACCCACCCCTCATGTGTCTGGGCACTGATGATAGTCTTCTGCACCCACCCCTCATATGTCTGGGCACTGATGGTAGTGATATGCACCCACCCCTCATATGTCTGGGCACTGCTGGTAGTGATATGCACCCACCCCTCATATGTCTGTGCACTGCTGGGAGTCCTCTGCACCCACCCCTCATATGTGTGGGCACTGCTGGGAGGCCACTGCACCCACCCCTCATATGTCTGGGCACTGATTGTAGTGATATGCAACCACCCCTCATATGTCTGTGCACTGCTGGGAGTCCTCTGCACCCACCCCTCATGTGTCTGGGCACTGCTGGTAGTGATATGCACCACCCCTCATATGTCTGGGCACTGCTGGGAGTCCTCTGCACCCACCCCTCATATGTCTGGGCACTGCTGGGAGGCCACTGCACCCACCCCTCATGTGTCTGTCCACTGCTGGGAGTCATCTGCACCCACCCCTCATATGTCTGGGCACTGATGGTAGTGATATGCACCCACCCCTCATATGTCTGGGCACTGCTGGGAGTCCTCTGCACCCACCCCTCATGTGTCTGGGCACTGATGGTAGTCCTCTGCACCCACCCCTCATATGTCTGGGCACTGCTGGGAGGCCACTGCACCCACCCCTCATGTGTCTGTCCACTGCTGGGAGTCCTCTGCACCCACCCCTCATTTGTCTGGGTACTTCTGGGAGTCTTCTGCACCCACCCTTCATGTGTCTGGGCACTGCTGGGAGTCCTCTGCACCCACCCCTCATATGTCTGGGCACTGCTGGGTGTCCTCTGCACCCACCCCTCATATGTCTGGGCACTGCTGGGAGGCCACTGCACCCACCCCTCATGTGTCTGTCCCCTGCTGGGAGTCCTCTGCACTCACCCCTCATTTGTAAGGGAACTGCTGGGAGTCATCTGCACCCATCCCTCATGTGTTTGGGCACTGCTGGGAGTCCTCTGCACCCACCCCTCATATGTCTGGGCACTGCTGGGAGTCCTCTGCACCCACCCCTCATGTGTCTGGGCACTGATGGTAGTCCTCTGCACCCACCCCTCATATGTCTGGGCACTGATGGTAGTGATATGCACCCACCCCTCATATGTCTGGCACTGCTGGGAGTCCTCTGCACCCACCCTCATGTGTCTTGGCACTGCTGGTAGTGATATGCACCCACCCCTCATATGTCTGGGCACTGCTGGTAGTGATATGCACCCACCCCTCATATATCTATGCACTGCTGGGAGTCCTCTGCACCCACCCCTCATATGTCTGGGCGCTGCTGGGAGGCCACTGCACCCACCCCTCATATGTCTGGGCACTGATGGTAGTGATATGCACCCACCCCTCGTATGTCTTTGCACTGCTGGGAGTCCTCTGCACCCACCCCTCATGTGTCTGGGCACTGCTGGTTGTGATATGCACCACCCCTCATATGTCTGGGCACTGCTGGGAGTCCTCTGCACCCACCCCTCATTTGTCTGGGCACTGCTGGGAGTCCTCTGCACCCACCCCTCATTTGTCTGGGCACTGGTGGGAGTGATATGCACCCACCCCTCATGTGTCTGGGCACTGCTGAGAGTCCTTTGCACCCACCTCTCATGTGTCTGGACACTGATGGTAGTCCTCTGCACCCACCCCTCATATGTCTGGGCACTGCTGGGAGGCCACTGCAGCCACCCCTCATGTGTCTGTCCACTGCTGGGAGTCCTCTGCACCCACCCCTCATATGTCTGGGCACTGATGGTAGTGATATGCACCCACCCCTCACATGTCTGGACACTGCTGGGAGTCCTCTGCACCCACCCCTCATTTGTCTGGGCACTGGTGGGAGGGATATGCACCCACCCCTCATGTGTCTGGGCACTACTGGGAGTCCTCTGCACCCAACCCTCATGTGTCTGGGCACTGCTGGGAGTCCTCTGCACCCACCCCTCATATGTCTGGGCACTGCTGGGAGTCCTCTGCACCCACCCCTCATGTGTCTGGGCACTGATGGTAGTCCTCTGCACCCACCCCTCATATGTCTGGGCACTGCTGGTAGTGATATGCACCCACCCCTCATATGTCTATGCACTGCTGGGAGTCCTCTGCACCCACCCCTCATTTGTCTGGGCACTGCTGGCAGGCCACTGCACCCACCCCTCGTATGTCTGGGCACTGCTGGTAGTGATATGCACCCACCCCTCATATGTCTGTGCACTGCTGGGAGTCCTCTGCACCCACCCCTCATGTGTCTGGGCACTGCTGGTAGTGATATGCACCACCCCTCATATGTCTGGGCACTGCTGGGAGTCCTCTGCACCCACCCCTCATTTGTCTGGGCACTGGTGGGAGTGATATGCACCCACCCCTTATGTGTCTGGGCACTGCTGGGAGTCCTCTGCACCCACCCCTCATGTGTCTGGGCACTGATGGTAGTACTCTGCACCCACCCCTCATATGTCTGGGCACTGCTGGGAGGCCACTGCACCCACCCCTCATGTGTCTGTCCACTGCTGGGAGTCCTCTGCACCCACCCCTCATATGTCTGGGCACTGATGGTAGTGATATGCACCCACCCCTCATATGTCTGGGCACTGCTGGGAGTCCTCTGCATCCACCCCTCATTTGTCTGGGCACTGGTGGGAGTGATATGCACCCACCCCTCATGTGTCTGGGCACTGCTGGGAGTCATCTGCACCCAACCCTCATGTGTCTGGGCACTGCTGGGAGTCCTCGGCACCCACCCCTCATATGTCTGGGCACTGCTGGGAGTCCTCTGCACCCACCCCTCATGTGACTGGGCACTGATGGTAGTCCTCTGCACCCACCCCTCATATGTCTGGGCACTGCTGGGAGGCCACTGCACCCACCCCTCATGTGTCTGTCCACTGCTGGGAGTCCTCTGCGCCCACCCCTCATTTGTCTGGGCACTGCTGGGAGTCTTCTGCACCCACCCCTCATATGTTTGGGCACTACTGGGAGTCCTCTGCACCCACCCCTCATTTGTCTGGGCACTACTGGGAGTCCTCTGCACCCACCCCTCATTTTTCTGGGCACTGGTGGGAGTGATATGCACCCACCCCTCATGTGTCTGGGCACTGCTGAGAGTCCTCTGCACCCACCTCTCATGTGTCTGGGCACTGATGGTAGTCCTCTGCACCCACCCCTCATATGTCTGGGCACTGCTGGGAGGCCACTGCAGCCACCCCTCATGTGTCTGTCCACTGCTGGGAGTCCTCTGCACCCACCCCTCATATGTCTGGGCACTGATGGTAGTGATATGCACCCACCCCTCATATGTCTGAGCACTGCTGGGAGTCCTCTGCACCCACCCCTCATTTGTCTGGGCACTGGTGGGAGTGATATGCACCCACCCCTCATGTGTCTGGGCACTGCTGGGAGTCCTCTGCACCCACCCCTCATGTGTCTGGGCACTGCTGGGAGTCCTCGGCACCCACCCCTCATATGTCTGGGCACTGCTGGGAGTCCTCTGCACCCACCCTCATGTGACTGGGCACTGATGGTAGTCCTCTGCACCCACCCCTCATATGTCTGGGCACTGCTGGGAGGCCACTGCACCCACCCCTCATGTGTCTGTCCACTGCTGGGAGTCCTCTGCGCCCACCCCTCATTTGTCTGGGCACTGCTGGGAGTCTTCTGCACCCACCCCTCATATGTTTGGGCACTACTGGGAGTCCTCTGCACCCACCCCTCATTTGTCTGGGCACTACTGGGAGTCCTCTGCACCCACCCCTCATTTTTCTGGGCACTGGTGGGAGTGATATGCACCCACCCCTCATGTGTCTGGGCACTGCTGAGAGTCCTCTGCACCCACCTCTCATGTGTCTGGGCACTGATGGTAGTCCTCTGCACCCACCCCTCATATGTCTGGGCACTGCTGGGAGGCCACTGCAGCCACCCCTCATGTGTCTGTCCACTGCTGGGAGTCCTCTGCACCCACCCCTCATATGTCTGGGCACTGATGGTAGTGATATGCACCCACCCCTCATATGTCTGAGCACTGCTGGGAGTCCTCTGCACCCACCCCTCATTTGTCTGGGCACTGGTGGGAGTGATATGCACCCACCCCTCATGTGTCTGGGCACTGCTGGGAGTCCTCTGCACCCACCCCTCATGTGTCTGGGCACTGCTGGGAGTCCTCGGCACCCACCCCTCATATGTCTGGGCACTGCTGGGAGTCCTCTGCACCCACCCCTCATGTGACTGGGCACTGATGGTAGTCCTCTGCACCCACCCCTCATATGTCTGGGCACTGCTGGGAGGCCACTGCACCCACCCCTCATGTGTCTGTCCACTGCTGGGAGTCCTCTGCGCCCACCCCTCATTTGTCTGGGCACTGCTGGGAGTCTTCTGCACCCACCCCTCATATGTTTGGGCACTACTGGGAGTCCTCTGCACCCACCCCTCATTTGTCTGGGCACTACTGGGAGTCCTCTGCACCCACCCCTCATTTTTCTGGGCACTGGTGGGAGTGATATGCACCCACCCCTCATGTGTCTGGGCACTGCTGAGAGTCCTCTGCACCCACCTCTCATGTGTCTGGGCACTGATGGTAGTCCTCTGCACCCACCCCTCATATGTCTGGGCACTGCTGGGAGGCCACTGCAGCCACCCCTCATGTGTCTGTCCACTGCTGGGAGTCCTCTGCACCCACCCCTCATATGTCTGGGCACTGATGGTAGTGATATGCACCCACCCCTCATATGTCTGAGCACTGCTGGGAGTCCTCTGCACCCACCCCTCATTTGTCTGGGCACTGGTGGGAGTGATATGCACCCACCCCTCATGTGTCTGGGCACTGCTGGGAGTCCTCTGCACCCACCCCTCATGTGTCTGGGCACTGCTGGGAGTCCTCGGCACCCACCCCTCATATGTCTGGGCACTGCTGGGAGTCCTCTGCACCCACCCTCATGTGACTGGGCACTGATGGTAGTCCTCTGCACCCACCCCTCATATGTCTGGGCACTGCTGGGAGGCCACTGCACCCACCCCTCATGTGTCTGTCCACTGCTGGGAGTCCTCTGCGCCCACCCCTCATTTGTCTGGGCACTGCTGGGAGTCTTCTGCACCCACCCCTCATATGTTTGGGCACTACTGGGAGTCCTCTGCACCCACCCCTCATTTGTCTGGGCACTACTGGGAGTCCTCTGCACCCACCCCTCATTTTTCTGGGCACTGGTGGGAGTGATATGCACCCACCCCTCATGTGTCTGGGCACTGCTGAGAGTCCTCTGCACCCACCTCTCATGTGTCTGGGCACTGATGGTAGTCCTCTGCACCCACCCCTCATATGTCTGGGCACTGCTGGGAGGCCACTGCAGCCACCCCTCATGTGTCTGTCCACTGCTGGGAGTCCTCTGCACCCACCCCTCATATGTCTGGGCACTGATGGTAGTGATATGCACCCACCCCTCATATGTCTGAGCACTGCTGGGAGTCCTCTGCACCCACCCCTCATTTGTCTGGGCACTGGTGGGAGTGATATGCACCCACCCCTCATGTGTCTGGGCACTGCTGGGAGTCCTCTGCACCCACCCCTCATGTGTCTGGGCACTGCTGGGAGTCCTCGGCACCCACCCCTCATATGTCTGGGCACTGCTGGGAGTCCTCTGCACCCACCCCTCATGTGACTGGGCACTGATGGTAGTCCTCTGCACCCACCCCTCATATGTCTGGGCACTGCTGGGAGGCCACTGCACCCACCCCTCATGTGTCTGTCCACTGCTGGGAGTCCTCTGCGCCCACCCCTCATTTGTCTGGGCACTGCTGGGAGTCTTCTGCACCCACCCCTCATATGTTTGGGCACTACTGGGAGTCCTCTGCACCCACCCCTCATTTGTCTGGGCACTACTGGGAGTCCTCTGCACCCACCCCTCATTTTTCTGGGCACTGGTGGGAGTGATATGCACCCACCCCTCATGTGTCTGGGCACTGCTGAGAGTCCTCTGCACCCACCTCTCATGTGTCTGGGCACTGATGGTAGTCCTCTGCACCCACCCCTCATATGTCTGGGCACTGCTGGGAGGCCACTGCAGCCACCCCTCATGTGTCTGTCCACTGCTGGGAGTCCTCTGCACCCACCCCTCATATGTCTGGGCACTGATGGTAGTGATATGCACCCACCCCTCATATGTCTGAGCACTGCTGGGAGTCCTCTGCACCCACCCCTCATTTGTCTGGGCACTGGTGGGAGTGATATGCACCCACCCCTCATGTGTCTGGGCACTGCTGGGAGTCCTCTGCACCCACCCCTCATGTGTCTGGGCACTGCTGGGAGTCCTCTGCACCCACCCCTCATATGTCTGGGCACTGCTGGGAGTCCTCTGCACCCACCCCTCATGTGTCTGGGCACTGATGGTAGTCCTCTGCACCCACCCCTCATATGTCTGGGCACTGCTGGTAGTGATATGCACCCACCCCTCATATGTCTGTGCACTGCTGGGAGTCCTCTGCACCCACCCCTCATGTGTCTGGGCACTGCTGGTAGTGATATGCACCACCCCTCATATGTCTGGGCACTGCTGGGAGTCCTCTGCACCCACCCCTCATTTGTCTGGGCACTGGTGGGAGTGATGTGCACCCACCCCTCATGTGTCTGGGCACTGCTGGGAGTCCTCTGCACCCACCCCTCATGTGTCTGGGCACTGATGGTAGTCCTCTGCACCCACCCCTCATATGTCTGGGCACTGCTGGGAGTCCTCTGCACCCACCCCTCATTTGTCTGGGCACTGCTGGGAGTCCTCTGCACCCACCCCTCATTTGTCTGGGCACTGGTGGGAGTGATATGCACCCACCCCTTATGTGTCTGGGCACTGCTGGGAGTCCTCTGCACCCACCCCTCATGTGTCTGGGCACTGATGGTAGTCCTCTGCACCCACCCCTCATATGTCTGGGCACTGCTGGGAGGCCACTACACCCACCCCTCATGTGTCTGTCCACTGCTGGGAGTCCTCTGCACCCACCCCTCATATGTCTGGGCACTGATGGTAGTGATATGCACCCACCCCTCATATGTCTGGGCACTGCTGGGAGTCCTCTGCACCCACCCCTCATTTGTCTGGGCACTGGTGGGAGTGATATGCACCCACCCCTCATGTGTCTGGGCACTGCTGGGAGTCCTCTGCACCCACCCCTCATGTGTCTGGGCACTGCTGGGAGTCCTCGGCACCCACCCCTCATATGTATGGGCACTGCTGTGATTCCTCTGCACCCACCCCTCATGTGACTGGGCACTGATGGTAGTCCTCTGCACCCACCCCTCATATGTCTGGGCACTGCTGGGAGGCCACTGCACCCACCCCTCATGTGTCTGTCCACTGCTGGGAGTCCTCTGCGCCCACCCCCATTTGTCGGGGCACTGCAGGGAGTCTTCTGCACCCACCCCTCATATGTCTGGGCACTACTGGGAGTCCTCTGCACCCACCCCTCATTTGTCTGGGCACTGCTGGGAGTCCTCTGCACCCACCCCTCATTTGTCTGGGCACTGGTGGGAGTGATACGCACCCACCCCTCATGTGTCTGGGCACTGCTGAGAGTCCTCTGCACCCACCTCTCATGTGTCTGGGCACTGATGGTAGTCCTCTGCACCCACCCCTCATATGTCTGGGCACTGCTGGGAAGCCACTGCAGCCACCCCTCATGTGTCTGTCCACTGCTGGGAGTCCTCTGCACCCACCCCTCATATGTCTGGGCACTGATGGTAGTGATATGCACCCACCCCTCATATGTCTGAGCACTGCTGGGAGTCCTCTGCACCCACCCCTCATTTGTCTGGGCACTGGTGGGAGTGATATGCACCCACCCCTCATGTGTCTCGGCACTGCTGGGAGTCCTCTGCACCCACCCCTCATGTGTCTGGGCACTGCTGGGAGTCCTCTGCACCCACCCCTCATATGTCTGGGCACTGCTGGGAGTCCTCTGCACCCACCCCTCATGTGTCTGGGCACTGATGGTAGTCCTCTGCACCCACCCCTCATATGTCTGGGCACTGCTGGTAGTGATATGCACCCACCCCTCATATGTCTGTACACTGCTCGGAGTCCTCTGCACCCACCCCTCATATGTCTGGGCACTGCTGGGAGGCCATTGCACCCACCCCTCATATGTCTGGGCACTGCTGGTAGTGATATGCACCCACCCCTCATATGTCTGTGCACTGCTGGGAGTCCTCTGCACCCACCCCTCATGTGTCTGGGCACTGCTGGTAGTGATATGCACCACCCCTCATATGTCTGAGCACTGCTGGGAGTCCTCTGCACCCACCCCTCATTTGTCTGGGCACTGCTGGGAGTGATATGCACCCACCCCTCATATGTCTGGCACTGCTGGGAGTCCTCTGCACCCACCCTCATGTGTCTTGGCACTGCTGGTAGTGATATGCACCCACCCCTCATATGTCTGGGCACTGCTGGTGGTGATATGCACCCACCCCTCATATATCTGTGCACTGCTGGGAGTCCTCTGCACCCACCCTCATGTGTCTTGGCACTGCTGGTAGTGATATGCACCCACCCCTCATATGTCTGGGCACTGCTGGTGGTGATATGCACCCACCCCTCATATATCTGTGCACTGCTGGGAGTCCTCTGCACCCACCCCTCATATGTCTGGGCACTGCTGGTAGTGATATGAACCACCCCTCATATGTCTGAGCACTGCTGGGAGTCCTCTGCACCCACCCCTCATTTGTGTGGGCACTGCTGGGAGTGATATGCACCCACCCCTCATATGTCTGGCACTGCTGGGAGTCCTCTGCACCCACCCTCATGTGTCTTGGCACTGCTGGTAGTGATATGCACCCACCCATCATATGTCTGGGCACTGCTGTTAGTGATATGCACCCACCCCTCATATATCTGTGCACTGCTGGGAGTCCTCTGCACCCACCCCTCATATGTCTGGGCACTGCTGGGAGGCCACTGCACCCACCTCTCATATGTCTGGGCACTGATGGTAGTGATATGCACCCACCCATCGTATGTCTGTGCACTGCTGGGAGTCCTCTGCACCCACCCCTCATGTGTCTGGGCACTGCTGGTAGTGATATGCACCACCCCTCATATGTCTGGGCACTGCTGGGAGTCCTCTGCACCCACCCCTCATTTGTCTGGGCACTGCTGGGAGTCCTCTGCACCCACCCCTCATTTGTCTGGGCACTGGTGGGAGTGATATACACCCACCCCTCATGTGTCTGGGCACTGCTGAGAGTCCTCTGCACCCACCTCTCATGTGTCTGGACACTGATGGTAGTCCTCTGCACCCACCCCTCATATGTCCGGGCACTGCTGGGAGGCCACTGCAGCCACCCCTCATGTGTCTGTCCACTGCTGGGAGTCCTCTGCACCCACCCCTCATGTGTTTGGGCACTGCTGGGAGTCCTCTGCACCCACCCCTCACATGTCTGAGCACTGCTGGGAGTCCTCTGCACCCACCCCTCATTTGTGTGGGCATTGGTGGGAGTGATATGCACCCACCCCTCATGTGTCTGGGCACTGCTGGGAGTCCTCTGCACCCAACCCTCATGTATCTGGGCACTGCTGGGAGTCCTCTGCACCCACCCCTCATATGTCTGGGCACTGCTGGGAGTCCTCTGCACCCACCCCTCATGTGTCTGGGCACTGATGGTAGTCCTCTGCACCCACCCCTCATATGTCTGGGCACTGCTGGTAGTGATATGCACCCACCCGTCATATGTCTGTGCACTGCTGGGAGTCCTCTGCACCCACCCCTCATATGTCTGGGCACTGCTGGGAGGCCACTGCACCCACCCCTCGTATGTCTGGGCACTGCTGGTAGTGATATGCACCCACCCCTCATATGTCTGTGCACTGCTGGGAGTCCTCTGCACCC
Organism: Triturus cristatus; assembly: GCF_964204655.1. Lineage (NCBI taxonomy): Eukaryota > Metazoa > Chordata > Amphibia > Caudata > Salamandridae > Triturus > Triturus cristatus. Next base: position 165,923,866 of record NC_140579.1, read on the forward strand.
ACCCCTCATGTGTCTGGGCACTGCTGGTAGTGATATGCACCACCCCTCATATGTCTGGGCACTGCTGGGAGTCCTCTGCACCCAACCCTCATGTATCTGGGCACTGCTGGGAGTCCTCTGCACCCACCCCTCATATGTCTGGGCACTGCTGGGAGTCCTCTGCACCCACCCCTCATGTGTCTGGGCACTGATGGTAGTCCTCTGCACCCACCCCTCATATGTCTGGGCACTGCTGGTAGTGATATGCACCCACCCGTCATATGTCTGTGCACTGCTGGGAGTCCTCTGCACCCACCCCTCATATGTCTGGGCACTGCTGGGAGGCCACTGCACCCACCCCTCGTATGTCTGGGCACTGCTGGTAGTGATATGCACCCACCCCTCATATGTCTGTGCACTGCTGGGAGTCCTCTGCACCCACCCCTCATGTGTCTGGGCACTGCTGGTAGTGATATGCACCACCCCTCATATGTCTGGGCACTGCTGGGAGTCCTCTGCACCCAACCCTCATTTGTCTGGGCACTGGTGGGAGTGATATGCACCCACCCCTCATATGTCTGGGCACTGCTGGGAGTCCTCTGCACCCACCCCTCATGTGTCTGGGCACTGATGGTAGTCCTCTGCACCCACCCCTCATATGTCTGGGCACTGCTGGGAGGCCACTGCACCCACCCCTCATGTGTCTGTCCACTGCTGGGAGTCCTCTGCACCCACCCCTCATTTGTCTGGGTACTTCTGGGAGCCTTCTGCACCCACCCTTCATGTGTCTGGGCACTGCTGGGAGTCCTCTGCACCCACCCCTCATATGTCTGGGCACTGGCGGGAGTGATATACACCCACCCCTCATGTGTCTGGGCACTGCTGGGAGTCATCTGCACCCAACCCTCATGTGTCTGGGCACTGCTGGGAGTCCTCTGCACCCACCCCTCATATGTCTGGGCACTGCTGGGAGTCCTCTGCACCCACCCCTCATGTGTCTGGGCACTGATGGTAGTCCTCTGCACCCACCCCTCATATGTCTGGGCACTGCTGGTAGTGATATGCACCCACCCGTCATATGTCTGTGCACTGCTGGGAGTCCTCTGCACCCACCCCTCATATGTCTGGGCACTGCTGGGAGGCCACTGCACCCACCCCTCGTATGTCTGGGCACTGCTGGTAGTGATATGCACCCACCCCTCATATGTCTGTGCACTGCTGGGAGTCCTCTGCACCCACCCCTCATGTGTCTGGGCACTGCTGGTAGTGATATGCACCACCCCTCATATGTCTGGGCACTGCTGGGAGTCCTCTGCACCCAACCCTCATTTGTCTGGGCACTGGTGGGAGTGATATGCACCCACCCCTCATATGTCTGGGCACTGCTGGGAGTCCTCTGCACCCACCCCTCATGTGTCTGGGCACTGATGGTAGTCCTCTGCACCCACCCCTCATATGTCTGGGCACTGCTGGGAGGCCACTGCACCCACCCCTCATGTGTCTGTCCACTGCTGGGAGTCCTCTGCACCCACCCCTCATTTGTCTGGGTACTTCTGGGAGTCTTCTGCACCCACCTTTCATGTGTCTGGGCACTGCTGGGAGTCCTCTGCACCCACCCCTCATATGTCTGGGCACTGCTGGGTGTCCTCTGCACCCACCCCTCATATGTCTGGGCACTGCTGGGAGGCCACTGCACCCACCCCTCATGTGTCTGTCCCCTGCTGGGAGTCCTCTGCACTCACCCCTCATTTGTAAGGGCACTGCTGGGAGTCATCTGCACCCATCCCTCATGTGTTTGGGCACTGCTGGGAGTCCTCTGCACCCACCCCTCATATGTCTGGGCACTGCTGGGAGTCCTCTGCACCCACCCCTCATTTGTGTGGGCACTGGTGGGAGTCCTCTGCACCCACCCCTCATATGTCTGGGCACTGATGGTAGTGATATGCACCCACCCCTCATATGTCTGGCACTGCTGGGAGTCCTCTGCACCCACCCTCATGTGTCTTGGCACTGCTGGTAGTGATATGCACCCACCCCTCATATGTCTGGGCACTGCTGGTAGTGATATGCACCCACCCCTCATATATCTGTGCACTGCTGGGAGTCCTCTGCACCCACCCCTCATATGTCTGGGCGCTGCTGGGAGGCCACTGCACCCACCCCTCATATGTCTGGGCACTGATGGTAGTGATATGCACCCACCCCTCGTATGTCTGTGCACTGCTGGGAGTCCTCTGCACCCACCCCTCATGTGTCTGGGCACTGCTGGTTGTGATATGCACCACCCCTCATATGTCTGGGCACTGCTGGGAGTCCTCTGCACCCACCCCTCATTTGTCTGGGCACTGCTGGGAGTCCTCTGCACCCACCCCTCATTTGTCTGGGCACTGGTGGGAGTGATATGCACCCACCCCTCATGTGTCTGGGCACTGCTGAGAGTCCTCTGCACCCACCTCTCATGTGTCTGGACACTGATGGTAGTCCTCTGCACCCACCCCTCATATGTCTGGGCACTGCTGGGAGGCCACTGCAGCCACCCCTCATGTGTCTGTCCACTGCTGGGAGTCCTCTGCACCCACCCCTCATATGTCTGGGCACTGATGGTAGTGATATGCACCCACCCCTCACATGTCTGAGCACTGCTGGGAGTCCTCTGCACCCACCCCTCATTTGTGTGGGCACTGGTGGGAGTGATATGCACCCACCCCTCATGTGTCTGGGCACTGCTGGGAGTCCTCTGCACCCAACCCTCGTGTGTCTGGGCACTGCTGGGAGTCCTCTGCACCCACCCCTCATATGTCTGGGCACTGCTGGGAGTCCTCTGCACCCACCCCTCATGTGTCTGGGCACTGCTGGGAGGCCACTGCACCCACCCCTCGTATGTCTGGGCACTGCTGGTAGTGATATGCACCCACCCCTCATATGTCTGTGCACTGCTGGGAGTCCTCTGCACCCACCCCTCATGTGTCTGGGCACTGCTGGTAGTGATATGCACCACCCCTCATATGTCTGGGCACTGCTGGGAGTCCTCTGCACCCACCCCTCATTTGTCTGGGCACTGGTGGGAGTGATATGCACCCACCCCTTATGTGTCTGGGCACTGCTGGGAGTCCTCTGCACCCACCCCTCATGTGTCTGGGCACTGATGGTAGTCCTCTGCACCCACCCCTCATATGTCTGGGCACTGCTGGGAGGCCACTGCACCCACCCCTCATGTGGCTGTCCACTGCTGGGAGTCCTCTGCACCCACCCCTCATATGTCTGGGCACTGATGGTAGTGATATGCACCCACCCCTCATATGTCTGGGCACTGCTGGGATTCCTCTGCACCCACCCCTCATTTGTCTGGGCACTGGTGGGAGTGATATGCACCCACCCCTCATGTGTCTGGGCACTGCTGGGAGTCATCTGCACCCAACCCTCATGTGTCTGGGCTCTGCTGGGAGTCCTCGGCACCCACCCCTCATATGTCTGGGCACTGCTGGGAGTCCTCTGCACCCACCCCTCATGTGACTGGGCACTGATGGTAGTCCTCTGCACCCACCCCTCATATGTCTGGGCACTGCTGGGAGGCCACTGCACCCACCCCTCATGTGTCTGTCCACTGCTGGGAGTCCTCTGCGCCCACCCCTCATTTGTCTGGGCACTGCTGGGAGTCTTCTGCACCCACCCCTCATATGTTTGGGCACTACTGGGAGTCCTCTGCACCCACCCCTCATTTGTCTGGGCACTGCTGGGAGTCCTCTGCACCCACCCCTCATTTTTCTGGGCACTGGTGGGAGTGATATGCACCCACCCCTCATGTGTCTGGGCACTGCTGAGAGTCCTCTGCACCCACCTCTCATGTGTCTGGGCACTGATGGTAGTCCTCTGCACCCACCCCTCATATGTCTGGGCACTGCTGGGAGGCCACTGCAGCCACCCCTCATGTGTCTGTCCACTGCTGGGAGTCCTCTGCACCCACCCCTCATATGTCTGGGCACTGATGGTAGTGATATGCACCCACCCCTCATATGTCTGAGCACTGCTGGGAGTCCTCTGCACCCACCCCTCATTTGTCTGGGCACTGGTGGGAGTGATATGCACCCACCCCTCATGTGTCTGGGCACTGCTGGGAGTCCTCTGCACCCACCCCTCATGTGTCTGGGCACTGCCGGGAGTCCTCTGCACCCACCTCTCATATGTCTGGGCACTGCTGGGAGTCCTCTGCACCCACCCCTCATGTGTCTGGGCACTGATGGTAGTCCTCTGCACCCACCCCTCATATGTCTGGGCACTGCTGGTAGTGATATGCACCCACCCCTCATATGTCTGTGCACTGCTGGGAGTCCTCTGCACCCACCCCTCATGTGTCTGGGCACTGCTGGTAGTGATATGCACCACCCCTCATATGTCTGGGCACTGCTGGGAGTCCTCTGCACCCACCCCTCATTTGTCTGGGCACTGGTGGGAGTGATGTGCACCCACCCCTCATGTGTCTGGGCACTGCTGGGAGTCCTCTGCACCCACCCCTCATGTGTCTGGGCACTGATGGTAGTCCTCTGCACCCACCCCTCATATGTCTGGGCACTGCTGGGAGTCCTCTGCACCCACCCCTCATTTGTCTGGGCACTGCTGGGAGTCCTCTGCACCCACCCATCATTTGTCTGGGCACTGGTGGGAGTGATATGCACCCACCCCTTATGTGTCTGGGCACTGCTGGGAGTCCTCTGCACCCACCCCTCATGTGTCTGGGCACTGATGGTAGTCCTCTGCACCCACCCCTCATATGTCTGGGCACTGCTGGGAGGCCACTACACCCACCCCTCATGTGTCTGTCCACTGCTGGGAGTCCTCTGCACCCACCCCTCATATGTCTGGGCACTGATGGTAGTGATATGCACCCACCCCTCATATGTCTGGGCACTGCTGGGAGTCCTCTGCACCCACCCCTCATTTGTCTGGGCACTGGTGGGAGTGATATGCACCCACCCCTCATGTGTCTGGGCACTGCTGGGAGTCCTCTGCACCCACCCCTCATGTGTCTGGGCACTGCTGGGTGTCCTCGGCACCCACCCCTCATATGTCTGGGCACTGCTGTGATTCCTCTGCACCCACCCCTCATGTGACTGGGCACTGATGGTAGTCCTCTGCACCCACCCCTCATATGTCTGGGCACTGCTGGGAGGCCACTGCACCCACCCCTCATGTGTCTGTCCACTGCTGGGAGTCCTCTGCGCCCACCCCTCATTTGTCGGGGCACTGCTGGGAGTCTTCTGCACCCACCCCTCATATGTCTGGGCACTACTGGGAGTCCTCTGCACCCACCCCTCATTTGTCTGGGCACTGCTGGGAGTCCTCTGCACCCACCCCTCATTTGTCTGGGCACTGGTGGGAGTGATACGCACCCACCCCTCATGTGTCTGGGCACTGCTGAGAGTCCTCTGCACCCACCTCTCATGTGTCTGGGCACTGATGGTAGTCCTCTGCACCCACCCCTCATATGTCTGGGCACTGCTGGGAAGCCACTGCAGCCACCCCTCATGTGTCTGTCCACTGCTGGGAGTCCTCTGCACCCACCCCTCATATGTCTGGGCACTGATGGTAGTGATATGCACCCACCCCTCATATGTCTGAGCACTGCTGGGAGTCCTCTGCACCCACCCCTCATTTGTCTGGGCACTGGTGGGAGTGATATGCACCCACCCCTCATGTGTCTGGGCACTGCTGGGAGTCCTCTGCACCCACCCCTCATGTGTCTGGGCACTGCTGGGAGTCCTCTGCACCCACCCCTCATATGTCTGGGCACTGCTGGGAGGCCATTGCACCCACCCCTCATATGTCTGGGCACTGCTGGTAGTGATATGCACCCACCCCTCATATGTCTGTGCACTGCTGGGAGTCCTCTGCACCCACCACTCATGTGTCTGGGCACTGCTGGTAGTGATATGCACCACCCCTCATATGTCTGAGCACTGCTGGGAGTCCTCTGCACCCACCCCTCATTTGTCTGGGCACTGCTGGGAGTGATATGCACCCACCCCTCATATGTCTGGCACTGCTGGGAGTCCTCTGCACCCACCCTCATGTGTCTTGGCACTGCTGGTAGTGATATGCACCCACCCCTCATATGTCTGGGCACTGCTGGTAGTGATATGCACCCACCCCTCATATATCTGTGCACTGCTGGGAGTCCTCTGCACCCACCCCTCATATGTCTGGGCACTGCTGGTAGTGATATGAACCACCCCTCATATGTCTGAGCACTGCTGGGAGTCCTCTGCACCCACCCCTCATTTGTGTGGGCACTGCTGGGAGTGATATGCACCCACCCCTCATATGTCTGGCACTGCTGGGAGTCCTCTGCACCCACCCTCATGTGTCTTGGCACTACTGGTAGTGATATGTACCCACCCCTCATATGTCTGGGCACTGCTGGTAGTGATATGCACCCACCCCTCATATATCTGTGCACTGCTGGGAGTCCTCTGCACCCACCCCTCATATGTCTGGGCACTGCTGGGAGGCCACTGCACCCACCCCTCATATGTCTGGGCACTGATGGTAGTGATATGCACCCACCCCTCGTATGTCTGTGCACTGCTTGGAGTCCTCTGCACCCACCCCTCATGTGTCTGGGCACTGCTGGTAGTGATATGCACCACCCCTCATATGTCTGGGCACTGCTGGGAGTCCTCTGCACCCACCCCTCATTTGTCTGGGCACTGCTGGGAGTCCTCTGCACCCACCCCTCATTTGTCTGGGCACTGGTGGGAGTGATATGCACCCACCCCTCATGTGTCTGGGCACTGCTGAGAGTCTTCTGCACCCACCTCTCATGTGTCTGGACACTGATGGTAGTCCTCTGCACCCACCCCTCATATGTCCGGGCACTGCTGGGAGGCCACTGCAGCCACCCCTCATGTGTCTGTCCACTGCTGGGAGTCCTCTGCACCCACCCCTCATATGTCTGGGCACTGATGGTAGTGATATGCACCCACCCCTCACATGTCTGAGCACTGCTGGGAGTCCTCTGCACCCACCCCTCATTTGTGTGGGCACTGGTGGGAGTGATATGCACCCACCCCTCATGTGTCTGGGCACTGGTGGGAGTCCTCTGCACCCAACCCTCATGTGTCTGGGCACTGCTGGGAGTCCTCTGCACCCACCCCTCATATGTCTGGGCACTGCTGGGAGTCCTCTGCACCCACCCCTCATGTGTCTGGGCACTGATGGTAGTCCTCTGCACCCACCCCTCATATGTCTGGGCACTGCTGGTAGTGATATGCACCCACCCGTCATATGTCTGTGCACTGCTGGGAGTCCTCTGCACCCACCCCTCATATGTCTGGGCACTGCTGGGAGGCCACTGCACCCACCCCTCGTATGTCTGGGCACTGCTGGTAGTGATATGCACCAACCCCTCATATGTCTGTGCACTGCTGGGAGTCCTCTGCACCCACCCCTCATGTGTCTGGGCACTGCTGGTAGTGATATGCACCACCCCTCATATGTCTGGGCACTGCTGGGAGTCCTCTGCACCCAACCCTCATTTGTCTGGGCACTGGTGGGAGTGATATGCACCCACCCCTCATATGTCTGGGCACTGCTGGGAGTCCTCTGCACCCACCCCTCATGTGTCTGGGCACTGATGGTAGTCCTCTGCACCCACCCCTCATATGTCTGGGCACTGCTGGGAGGCCACTGCACCCACCCCTCATGTGTCTGTCCACTGCTGGGAGTCCTCTGCACCCACCCCTCATACGTCTGGGCACTGATGGTAGTGATATGCACCCACCCCTCATATGTCTGGGCACTGCTGGGAGTCCTCTGCACCCACCCCTCATTTGTCTGGGCCCTGGTGGGAGTGATATGCACCCACCCCTCATGTGTCTCGGCACTGCTGGGAGTCATCTGCACCCAACCCTCATGTGTCTGGGCACTGCTGGGAGTCCTCGGCACCCACCCCTCATATATCTGGGCACTGCTGGGAGTCCTCTGCACCCACCCCTCATGTGACTGGGCACTGATGGTAGTCCTCTGCACCCACCCCTCATATGTCTGGGCACTGCTGGGAGGCCACTGCACCCACCCCTCATGTGTCTGTCCACTGCTGGGAGTCCTCTGCGCCCACCCCTCATTTGTCTGGGCACTGCTGGGAGTCTTCTGCACCCACCCCTCATATGTTTGGGCACTACTGGGAGTCCTCTGCACCCACCCCTCATTTGTCTGGGCACTGCTGGGAGTCCTCTGCACCCACCCCTCATTTTTCTGGGCACTGGTGGGAGTGATATGCACCCACCCTTCATGTGTCTGGGCACTGCTGAGATTCCTCTGCACCCACCTCTCATGTGTCTGGGCACTGATGGTAGTCCTCTGCACCCACCCCTCATATGTCTGGGCACTGCTGGGAGGCCACTGCAGCCACCCCTCATGTGTCTGTCCACTGCTGGGAGTCCTCTGCACCCACCCCTCATATGTCTGGGCACTGATGGTAGTGATATGCACCCACCCCTCATATGTCTGAGCACTGCTGGGAGTCCTCTGCACCCACCCCTCATTTGTCTGGGCACTGGTGGGAGTGATATGCACCCACCCCTCATGTGTCTGGGCACTGCTGGGAGTCCTCTGCACCCACCCCTCATGTGTCTGGGCACTGCTGGGAGTCCTCTGCACCCACTCCTCATATGTCTGGGCACTGCTGGGAGTCCTCTGCACCCACCCCTCATGTGTCTGGGCACTGATGGTAGTCCTCTGCACCCACCCCTCATATGTCTGGGCACTGCTGGTAGTGATATGCACCCACCCCTCATATGTCTGTGCACTGCTGGGAGTCCTCTGCACCCCCCCCTCATGTGTCTGGGCACTGCTGGTAGTGATATGCACCACCCCTCATATGTCTGGGCACTGCTGGGAGTCCTCTGCACCCACCCCTCATTTGTCTGGGCACTGGTGGGAGTGATATGCACCCACCCCTCATGTGTCTGGGCACTGCTGGGAGTCCTCTGCACCCACCCCTCATATGTCTGGGCACTGCTGGGAGTCCTCTGCACCCACCCCTCATTTGTCTGGGCACTGGTGGGAGTGATATGCACCCACCCCTTATGTGTCTGGGCACTGCTGGGAGTCCTCTGCACCCACCCCTCATGTGTCTGGGCACTGATGGTAGTCCTCTGCACCCACCCCTCATATGTCTGGGCACTGCTGGGAGGCCACTACACCCACCCCTCATGTGTCTGTCCACTGCTGGGAGTCCTCTGCACCCACCCCTCATATGTCTGGGCACTGATGGTAGTGATATGCACCCACCCCTCATATGTCTGGGCACTGCTGAGAGTCCTCTGCACCCACCCCTCATTTGTCTGGGCACTGGTGGGAGTGATATGCACCCACCCCTCATGTGTCTGGGCACTGCTGGGAGTCCTCTGCACCCACCCCTCATGTGTCTGGGCACTGCTGGGAGTCCTCGGCACCCACCCCTCATATGTCTGGGCACTGCTGGGATTCCTCTGCACCCACCCCTCATGTGACTGGGCACTGATGGTAGTCCTCTGCACCCACCCCTCATATGTCTGGGCACTGCTGGGAGGCCACTGCACCCACCCCTCATGTGTCTGTCCACTGCTAGGAGTCCTCTGCGCCCACCCCTCATTTGTCGGGGCACTGCTGGGAGTCTTCTGCACCCACCCCTCATATGTTTGGGCACTACTGGGAGTCCTCTGCACCCACCCCTCATTTGTCTGGGCACTGCTGGGAGTCCTCTGCACCCACCCCTCATTTGTCTGGGCACTGGTGGGAGTGATACGCACCCACCCCTCATGTGTCTGGGCACTGCTGAGAGTCCTCTGCACCCACCTCTCATGTGTCTGGGCACTGATGGTAGTCCTCTGCACCCACCCCTCATATGTCTGGGCACTGCTGGGAAGCCACTGCAGCCACCCCTCATGTGTCTGTCCACTGCTGGGAGTCCTCTGCACCCACCCCTCATATGTCTGGGCACTGATGGTAGTGATATGCACCCACCCCTCATATGTCTGAGCACTGCTGGGAGTCCTCTGCACCCACCCCTCATTTGTCTGGGCACTGGTGGGAGTGATATGCACCCACCATTCATGTGTCTGGGCACTGCTGGGAGTCCTCAGCACCCACCCCTCATGTGTCTGGGCACTGCTGGGAGTCCTCTGCACCCACCCCTCATATGTCTGGGCACTGCTGGGAGTCCTCTGCACCCACCCCTCATGTGTCTGGGCACTGATAGTAGTCCTCTGCACCCACCCCTCATATGTCCGGGCACTGCTGGTAGTTATATGCACCCACCCCTCATATGTCTGTGCACTGCTCGGAGTCCTCTGCATCCACCCCTCATATGTCTGGGCACTGCTGGGAGGCCATTGCACCCACCCCTCATATGTCTGGGCACTGCTGGTAGTGATATGCACCCACTCCTCATATGTCTGTGCACCGCTGGGAGTCCTCTGCACCCACCACTCATGTGTCTGGGCACTGCTGGTAGTGATATGCACCACCCCTCATATGTCTGAGCACTGCTGGGAGTCCTCTGCACCCACCCCTCATTTGTCTGGGCACTGCTGGGAGTCCTCTGCACCCACCCCTCATTTGTCTGGGCACTGGTGGGAGTGATATGCACCCACCCCTCATGTGTCTGGGCACTGCTGGGAGTCCTCTGCACCCACCCCTCACGTGTTTGGGCACTGATGGTAGTCCTCTGCACCCACCCCTCATATGTCTGGGCACTGCTGGGAGGCCACTGCACCCACCCCTCATGTGTCTGCCCACTGCTGGGAGTCCTCTGCACCCACCCCTCATATGTCTGGGCACTGATGGTAGTGATATGCATCCACCCCTCATATGTCTGGGCACTGCTGGGAGTCCTCTGCACCCACCCCTCATTTGTCTGGGCACTGGTGGGAGTGATATGCACCCACCCCTCATGTGTCTGGGCACTGCTGGGAGTCCTCTGCACCCACCCCTCATGTGTCTGGGCACTGCTGGGAGTCCTCGGCACCCACCCCTCATATGTCTGGGCACTGCTGGGACTCCTCTGCACCCACCCCTCATGTGACTGGGCACTGATGGTAGTCCTCTGCACCCACCCCTCATATGTCTGGGCACTGCTGGGAGGCCACTGCACCCACCCCTCATGTGTCTGTCCACTGCTGGGAGTCCTCTGCGCCCACCCCTCATTTGTCTGGGCACTGCTGGGAGTCTTCTGCACCCACCCCTCATGTATCTGCGCACTGCTGGGAGTCCTCTGCACCCACCCCTCATATGTCTGGGCACTGCTGGGAGTCCTCGGCACCCACCCCTCATATGTCTGGGCACTGCTGGGAGGCCACTGCACCCACCCCTCATATGTCTGGGCACTGATGGTAGTGATATGCACCCACCCCTCATATGTCTGGGCACTGCTGGGAGTCCTCTGCACCCACCCCTCATTTGTCTGGGCACTGCTGGGAGTTATATGCACCCACCCCTCATGTGTCTGTCCACTGCTGGGAGTCCTCTGCACCCACCCCTCATGTGTCTGGGCACTGCTGGGAGGCCACTGCACCCACCCCTCATGTGTCTGTCCACTGCTGGGAGTCCTCTGCACCCACCCTCATGTGTCTGGGCACTGCTGGGAGTCCTCTGCACCCACCCCTCATATGTCTGGGCACTGCTGGGAGTCCTCTGCACCCACCCCTCATATGTCTGGGCACTGCTGGGAGGCCACTGCACCCACCCCTCATATGTCTGGGCACTGATGTTAGTGATATGCACCCACCCCTCATATGTCTGGGCACTGCTGGGAGTCCTCTGGAACCCACCCCTCATTTGTCTGGGCACTGCTGGGAGTCCTCTGCACCCGCCCCTCATGTGTCTGGGCACTGATGGTAGTCCTCTGCACCCACCCCTCATATGTCTGGGCACTGCTGCGAGGCCACTGCACCCACCCCTCATGTGTCTGTCCACTGCTGGGAGTCCTCTGCACCCACCCCTCATTTGTCTGGGCACTGCTGGGAGTCCTCTGTACCCACCCGTCATGTATCTGGGCACTGATGGTAGTCTTCTGCACCCACCCCTCATGTGTCTGGGCACTGCTGGGAGTTGTCTGCACCCACCCCACATATGTCTGGGCACTGCTGGGTGTCCTCTGCATCCACCCCTCATATGTCTGGGCACTGCTGGGAGGCCACTGCACCCAACCCTCATGTGTCTATCCACTGCTGGGAGTTCTCTACACTCACCCCTCATTTGTCTGGGCACTGCTGGGAGTCATCTGCACCCATCCCTCATGTGTTTGGACACTGTTGGGAGTCCTCTGCACCCACCCCTCATGTGTCTGGGCACTTATGATAGTCTTCTGCACCCACCCCTCATATGTCTGGGCACTGATGGTAGTGATATGCACCCACCCCTCATGTGTCTGGGCACTGCTGGGAGTTGTCTGCACCCACCCCACATATGTCTGGGCACTGCTGGGTGTCCTCTGCATCCACCCCTCATATGTCTGGGCACTGCTGGGAGGCCACTGCACCCAACCCTCATGTGTCTGTCCACTGCTGGGAGTTCTCTACACTCACCCCTCATTTGTCTGGGCACTGCTGGGAGTCATCTGCACCCATCCCTCATGTGTTTGGACACTGTTGGGAGTCCTCTGCACCCACCCCTCATGTGTCTGGGCACTTATGATAGTCTTCTGCACCCACCCCGAATATGTCTGGGCACTGATGGTAGTGATATGCACCCACCCCTCATATGTCTGGGCACTGCTGGTAGTGATATGCACCCACCCCTCATATGTCTGTGCACTGCTGGGAGTCCTCTGCACCCACCCCTCATATGTCTGGGCACTGCTGGGAGGCCACTGCACCCACCCCTCATATGTCTGGGCACTGATTGTAGTGATATGCAACCACCCCTCATATGTCTGTGCACTGCTGGGAGTCCTCTGCACCCACCCCTCATGTGTCTGGGCACTGCTGGTAGTGATATGCACCACCCCTCATGTGTCTGGGCACTGCTGGGAGTCCTCTGCACCCACCCCTCATTTGTCTGGGCCCTGCTGGGAGTCCTCTGCACCCACCCCTCATTTGTCTGCGCACTGGTGGGAGTGATATGCACCCACCCCTCATGTGTCTGGGCACTGCTTGGAGTCCTCTGCACCCACCCCTCATGTGTCTGGGCACTGATGGTAGTCCTCTGCACCCACCCTCATATGTCTGGGCACTGCTGGGAGGCCACTGCACCCACCCCTCATGTGTCTGTCCACTGCTGGGAGTCCTCTGCACCCACCCCTCATATGTCTGGGCACTGATGGTAGTGATATGCACCCACCCCTCATATGTCTGGGCACTGCTGGGAGTCCTCTGCACCCACCCCTCATGTGTCTGGGCACTGATGGTAGTCCTCTGCACCCACCCCTCATATGTCTGGGCACTGCTGGGAGGCCACTGCACCCACCCCTCATGTGTCTGGGTACTTCTGGGAGTCTTCTGCACCCACCCTTCATGTGTCTGGGCACTGCTGGGGGTCCTCTGCACCCACCCCTCATATGTCTGGGCACTGCTGGGTGTCCTCTGCACCCACCCCTCATATGTCTGGGCACTGCTGGGAGGCCACCGCACCCACCCCTCATGTGTCTGTCCCCTGCTGGGAGTCCTCTGCACTCACCCCTCATTTGTAAGGGCACTGCTGGGAGTCATCTGCACTCATCCCTCATGTGTTTGGGCACTGCTGGGAGTCCTCTGCACCCACCCCTCATATGTCTGGGCACTGCTGGGAGTCCTCTGCACCCACCCCTCATGTGTCTGGGCACTGATGGTAGTCCTCTGCACCCACCCCTCATATGTCTGGGCACTGATGGTAGTGATATGCACCCACCCCTCATATGTCTGGCACTGCTGGGAGTCCTCTGCACCCACCCTCATGTGTCTTGGCACTGCTTGTAGTGATATGCACCCACCCCTCATATGTCTGGGCACTGCTGGTAGTGATATGCACCCACCCCTCATATATCTGTGCACTGCTGGGAGTCCTCTGCACCCACCCCTCATATGTCTGGGCACTGCTGGGAGGCCACTGCACCCACCCCTCATATGTCTGGGCACTGATGGTAGTGATATGCACCCACCCCTCGTATGTCTGTGCACTGCTGGGAGTCCTCTGCACCCACCCCTCATGTGTCTGGGCACTGCTGGTAGTGATACTCACCACCCCTCATATGTCTGGGCACTGCTGGGAGTCCTCTGCACCGACCCCTCATTTGTCTGGGCACTGCTGGGAGTCCTCTGCACCCACCCCTCATTTGTCTGGGCACTGGTGGGAGTGATATGCACCCACACCTCATGTGTCTGGGCACTGCTGGGAGTCCTCTGCACCCACCCGTCATATGTCTGGGCACTGATGGTAGTCTTCTGCACCCACCCCTAATGTGTCAGGGCACTGCTGGGAGTTGTCTGCACCCACCCCACATATGTCTGGGCACTGCTGGGTGTCCTCTGCACCCACCCCTCATATGTCTGGGCACTGCTGGGAGGCCACTGCACCCAACCCTCATGTGTCTGTCCACTGCTGGGAGTTCTCTACACTCACCCCTCATTTGTCTGGGCACTGCTGGGAGTCATCTGCACCCATCCCTCATGTGTTTGGACACTGTTGGGAGTCCTCTGCACCCACCCCTCATGTGTCTGGGCACTGATGATAGTCTTCTGCACCCACCCCTCATATGTCTGGGCACTGATGGTAGTGATATGCACCCACCCCTCATATGTCTGGGCACTGCTGGTAGTGATATGCACCCACCCCTCATATGTCTGTGCACTGCTGGGAGTCCTCTGCACCCACCCCTCATATGTCTGGGCACTGCTGGGAGGCCACTGCACCCACCCCTCATATGTCTGGGCACTGATTTTAGTGATATGCAACCACCCCTCATATGTCTGTGCACTGCTGGGAGTCCTCTGCACCCACCCCTCATGTGTCTGGGCACTGCTGGTAGTGATATGCACCACCCCTCATATGTCTGGGCACTGCTGGGAGTCCTCTGCACCCACCCCTCATTTGTCTGGGCCCTGCTGGGAGTCCTCTGCACCCACCCCTCATTTGTCTGCGCACTGGTGGGAGTGATATGCACCCACCCCTCATGTGTCTGGGCACTGCTGGGAGTCCTCTGCACCCACCCCTCATGTGTCTGGGCACTGCTGGGAGTCCTCTGCACCCACCCCTCATGTGTCTGGGCACTGATGGTAGTCCTCTGCACCCACCCTCATATGTCTGGGCACTGCTGGGAGGCCACTGCACCCACCCCTCATGTGTCTGTCCACTGCTGGGAGTCCTCTGCACCCACCCCTCATATGTCTGGGCACTGATGGTAGTGATATGCACCCACCCCTCATATGTCTGGGCACTGCTGGGAGTCCTCTGCACCCACCCCTCATGTGTCTGGGCACTGATGGTAGTCCTCTGCACCTACCCCTCATATGTCTGGGCACTGCTGGGAGGCCACTGCACCCACCCCTCATGTGTCTGTCCACTGCTGGGAGTCCTCTGCACCCACCCCTCATTTGTCTGGGTACTTCTGGGAGTCTTCTGCACCCACCCTTCATGTGTCTGGGCACTGCTGGGAGTCCTCTGCACCCACCCCTCATATGTCTGGGCACTGCTGGGAGGCCACCGCACCCACCCCTCATGTGTCTGTCCCCTGCTGGGAGTCCTCTGCACTCACCCCTCATTTGTAAGGGCACTGCTGGGAGTCATCTGCACCCATCCCTCATGTGTTTGGGCACTGCTGGGAGTCCTCTGCACCCACCCCTCATATGTCTGGGCACTGCTGGGAGTCCTCTGCACCCACCCCTCATGTGTCTGGGCACTGATGGTAGTCCTCTGCACCCACCCCTCATATGTCTGGGCACTGATGGTAGTGATATGCACCCACCCCTCATATGTCTGGCACTGCTGGGAGTCCTCTGCACCCACCCTCATGTGTCTTGGCACTGCTGGTAGTGATATGCACCCACCCCTCATGTCTGGGCACTGCTGGTAGTGATATGCACCCACCCCTCATATGTCTGGCACTGCTGGGAGTCCTCTGCACCCACCCTCATGTGTCTTGGCACTGCTTGTAGTGATATGCACCCACCCCTCATATGTCTGGGCACTGCTGGTAGTGATATGCACCCACCCCTCATATATCTGTGCACTGCTGGGAGTCCTCTGCACCCACCCCTCATATGTCTGGGCACTGCTGGGAGGCCACTGCACCCACCCCTCATATGTCTGGGCACTGATGGTAGTGATATGCACCCACCCCTCGTATGTCTGTGCACTGCTGGGAGTCCTCTGCACCCACCCCTCATTTGTCTGGGCACTGCTGGGAGTCCTCTGCACCCACCCCTCATTTGTCTGGGCACTGGTGGGAGTGATATGCACCCACCCCTCATGTGTCTGGGCACTGCTGGGAGTCCTCTGCACCCACCCGTCATATGTCTGGGCACTGATGGTAGTCTTCTGCACCCACCCCTCATGTGTCTGGGCACTGCTGGGAGTTGTCTGCACCCACCCCACATATGTCTGGGCACTGCTGGGTGTCCTCTGCACCCACCCCTCATATGTCTGGGCACTGCTGGGAGGCCACTGCACCCAACCCTCATGTGTCTGTCCACTGCTGGGAGTTCTCTACACTCACCCCTCATTTGTCTGGGCACTGCTGGGAGTCATCTGCACCCATCCCTCATGTGTTTGGACACTGTTGGGAGTCCTCTGCACCCACCCCTCATGTGTCTGGGCACTGATGATAGTCTTCTGCACCCACCCCTCATATGTCTGGGCACTGATGGTAGTGATATGCACCCACCCCTCATATGTCTGGGCACTGCTGGTAGTGATATGCACCCACCCCTCATATGTCTGTGCACTGCTGGGAGTCCTCTGCACCCACCCCTCATATGTCTGGGCACTGCTGGGAGGCCACTGCACCCACCCCTCATATGTCTGGGCACTGATTGTAGTGATATGCAACCACCCCTCATATGTCTGTGCACTGCTGGGAGTCCTCTGCACCCACCCCTCATGTGTCTGGGCACTGCTGGTAGTGATATGCACCACCCCTCATATGTCTGGGCACTGCTGGGAGTCCTCTGCACCCACCCCTCATTTGTCTGGGCCCTGCTGGGAGTCCTCTGCACCCACCCCTCATTTGTCTGCGCACTGGTGGGAGTGATATGCACCCACCCCTCATGTGTCTGGGCACTGCTGGGAGTCCTCTGCACCCACCCCTCATGTGTCTGGGCACTGCTGGGAGTCCTCTGCACCCACCCCTCATGTGTCTGGGCACTGATGGTAGTCCTCTGCACCCACCCTCATATGTCTGGGCACTGCTGGGAGGCCACTGCACCCACCCCTCATGTGTCTGTCCACTGCTGGGAGTCCTCTGCACCCACCCCTCATATGTCTGGGCACTGATGGTAGTGATATGCACCCACCCCTCATATGTCTGGGCGCTGCTGGGAGTCCTCTGCACCCACCCCTCATGTGTCTGGGCACTGATGGTAGTCCTCTGCACCTACCCCTCATATGTCTGGGCACTGCTGGGAGGCCACTGCACCCACCCCTCATGTGTCTGTCCACTGCTGGGAGTCCTCTGCACCCACCCCTCATTTGTCTGGGTACTTCTGGGAGTCTTCTGCACCCACCCTTCATGTGTCTGGGCACTGCTGGGAGTCCTCTGCACCCACCCCTCATATGTCTGGGCACTGCTGGGAGGCCACCGCACCCACCCCTCATGTGTCTGTCCCCTGCTGGGAGTCCTCTGCACTCACCCCTCATTTGTAAGGGCACTGCTGGGAGTCATCTGCACCCATCCCTCATGTGTTTGGGCACTGCTGGGAGTCCTCTGCACCCACCCCTCATATGTCTGGGCACTGCTGGGAGTCCTCTGCACCCACCCCTCATGTGTCTGGGCACTGATGGTAGTCCTCTGCACCCACCCCTCATATGTCTGGGCACTTATGGTAGTGATATGCACCCACCCCTCATATGTCTGGCACTGCTGGGAGTCCTCTGCACCCACCCTCATGTGTCTTGGCACTGCTGGTAGTGATATGCACCCACCCCTCATGTCTGGGCACTGCTGGTAGTGATATGCACCCACCCCTCATATATCTGTGCACTGCTGGGAGTCCTCTGCACCCACCCCTCATATGTCTGGGCACTGCTGGGAGGCCACTGCACCCACCCCTCATATGTCTGGGCACTGATGGTAGTGATATGCACCCACCCCTCGTATGTCTGTGCACTGCTGGGAGTCCTCTGCACCCACCCCTCATGTGTCTGGGCACTGCTGGTAGTGATATGCACCACCCCTATATGTCTGGGCACTGCTGGGAGTCCTATGCACCCACCCCTCATTTGTCTGGGCACTGCTGGGAGTCCTCTGCACCCACCCCTCATTTGTCTGGGCACTGGTGGGAGTGATATGCACCCACCCCTCATGTGTCTGGGCACTGCTGAGAGTCCTCTGCACCCACCTCTCATGTGTCTGGGCACTGATGGTAGTCCTCTGCACCCACCCCTCATATGTCTGGGCACTGCTGGGAGGCCACTGCAGCTACCCCTCATGTGTCTGTCCACTGCTGGGTGTCCTCTGCACCCACCCCTCATATGTCTGGTCACTGATGGTAGTGATATGCACCCACCCCTCATATGTCTGAGCACTGCTGGGAGTCCTCTGCACCCACCCCTCATTTGTGTGGGCACTGGTGGGAGTGATATGCACCCACCCCTCATGTGTCTGGGCACTGCTGGGAGTCCTCTGCACCCACCCCTCATATGTCTGGGCACTGCTGGGAGTCCTCTGCACCCACCCCTCATGTGTCTGGGCACTGATGGTAGTCCTCTGCACCCACCCCTCATATGTCTGGGCACTGCTGGTAGTGATATGCACCCACCCCTCATATGTCTGTGCACTGCTGGGAGTCCTCTGCACCCACCCCTCATATGTCTGGGCACTGCTGGGAGGCCACTGCACCCACCCCTCGTATGTCTGGGCACTGCTGGTAGTGATATGCACCCACCCCTCATATGTCTGTGCACTGCTGGGAGTCCTCTGCACCCACCCCTCATGTGTCTGGGCACTGCTGGTAGTGATATGCACCACCCCTCATATGTCTGGGCACTGCTGGGAGTCCTCTGCACCCACCCCTCATTTGTCTGGGCACTGCTAGGAGTCCTCTGCACCCACCCCTCATTTGTCTGGGCACTGGTGGGAGTGATATGCACCCACCCCTTATGTGTCTGGGCACTGCTTGGATTCCTCTGCACCCACCCCTCATGTGTCTGGGCACTGATGGTAGTCCTCTGCACCCACCCCTCATATGTCTGGGCACTGCTGGGAGGCCACTGCACCCACCCCTCATGTGTCTGTCCACTGCTGGGAGTCCTCTGCACCCACCCCTCATATGTCTGGGCACTGATGGTAGTGATATGCACCCACCCCTCATATGTCTGGGCACTGCTGGGAGTCCTCTGCACCCACCCCTCATTTGTCTGGGCACTGGTGGGAGTGATATGCACCCACCCCTCATGTGTCTGGGCACTGCTGGGAGTCGTCTGCACCCACCCCTCATGTGTCTGGGCACTGCTGGGAGTCGTCGGCACCCACCACTCATATGTCTGGGCACTGCTGGGAGTCCTCTGCACCCACCCCTCATGTGACTGGGCACTGATGGTAGTCCTCTGCACCCACCCCTCATATGTCTGGGCACTGCTGGGAGGCCACTGCACCCACCCCTCATGTGTCTGTCCACTGCTGGGAGTCCTCTGCGCCCACCCCTCATTTGTCTGGGCACTGCTGGGAGTCTTCTGCACCCACCCCTCATATGTCTGGGCACTACTGGGAGTCCTCTGCACCCACCCCTCATTTGTCTGGGCACTGCTGGGAGTCCTCTGCACCCACCCCTCATTTTTCTGGGCACTGGTGGGAGTGATATGCACCCACCCCTCCTGTGTCTGGGCACTGCTGAGAGTCCTCTGCACACACCTCTCATGTGTCTGGGCACTGATGGTAGTCCTCTGCACCCACCCCTCATATGTCTGGGCACTGCTGGGAGGCCACTGCAGCCACCCCTCATGTGTCTGGGCACTGATGGTAGTGATATGCACCCACCCCTCATATGTCTAAGCACTGCTGGGAGTCCTCTGCACCCACCCCTCATTTGTCTGGGCACTGGTGGGAGTGATATGCACCCACCCCTCATGTGTCTGGGCACTGCTGGGAGTCCTCTGCACCCACCCCTCATGTGTCTGGGCACTGCTGGGAGTCCTCTGCACCCACCCCTCATATGTCTGGGCACTGCTGGGAGTCCTCTGCACCCACCCCTCATGTGTCTGGGCACTGATGGTAGTCCTCTGCACCCACCCCTCATATGTCTGGGCACTGCTGGTAGTGATATGCACCCACCCCTCATATGTCTGTGCACTGCTGGGAGTCCTCTGCACCCACCCCTCATGTGTCTGGGCACTGCTGGTAGTGATATGCACCACCCCTCATATGTCTGGGCACTGCTGGGAGTCCTCTGCACCCACCCCTCATTTGTCTGGGCACTGGTGGGGGTGATATGCACCCACCCCTCATGTGTCTGGGCACTGCTGGGAGTCCTCTGCAACCACCCCTCATGTGTCTGGGCACTGATGGTAGTCCTCTGCACCCACCCCTCATATGTCTGGGCACTGCTGGGAGTCCTCTGCACCCACCCCTCATGTGTCTGGGCACTGATGGTAGTCCTCTGCACCCACCCCTCATATGTCTGGGCACTGCTGGTAGTGATATGCACCCACCCCTCATATGTCTGTGCACTGCTGGGAGTCCTCTGCACCCACCCCTCATGTGTCTGGGCACTGCTGGTAGTGATATGCACCACCCCTCATATGTCTGGGCACTGCTGGGAGTCCTCTGCACCCACCCCTCATTTGTCTGTGCACTGCTGGGAGTCCTAAGCACACACCCCTCATTTGTCTTGGCACTGGTGGGAGTGATATGCACCCACCCCTCATGTGTCTGGGCACTGCTGGGAGTCCTCTGCACCCACCCCTCATGTGTCTGGGCACTGATGGTAGTCCTCTGCACCCACCCCTCATATGTCTGGGCACTGCTGGGAGTCGTCTGCACCCACCCCTCATTTGTCTGGGCACTGCTGGGAGTCCTCGGCACCCACCCCTCATATGTCTGGGCACTGCTGGGATTCCTCTGCACCCACCCCTCATGTGACTGGGCACTGATGGTAGTCCTCTGCACCCACCCCTCATATGTCTGGGCACTGCTGGGAGGCCACTGCACCCACCCCTCATGTGTCTGTCCACTGCTGGGAGTCCTCTGCGCCCACCCCTCATTTGTCGGGGCACTGCTGGGAGTCTTCTGCACCCACCCCTCATATGTCTGGGCACTACTGGGAGTCCTCTGCACCCACCCCTCATTTGTCTGGGCACTGCTGGGAGTCCTCTGCACCCACCCCTCATTTGTCTGGGCACTGGTGGGAGTGATACGCACCCACCCCTCATGTGTCTGGGCACTGCTGAGAGTCCTCTGCACCCACCTCTCATGTGTCTGGGCACTGATGGTAGTCCTCTGCACCCACCCCTCATATGTCTGGGCACTGCTGGGAGGCCACTGCAGCCACCCCTCATGTGTCTGTCCACTGCTGGGAGTCCTCTGCACCCACCCCTCATATGTCTGGGCACTGATGGTAGTGATATGCACCCACCCCTCATATGTCTGAGTACTGTTGGGAGTCCTCTGCACCCACCCCTCATTTGTCTGGGCACTGGTGGGAGTGATATGCACCCACCCCTCATGTGTCTGGGCACTGCTGGGAGTCCTCTGCACCCACCCCTCATGTGTCTGGGCACTGCTGGGAGTCCTCTGCACCCACCCCTCATATGTCTGGGCACTGCTGGGAGTCCTCTACACCCACCCCTCATGTGTCTGGGCACTGATGGTAGTCCTCTGCACCCACCCCTCATATGTCTGGGCACTGCTGGTAGTGATATGCACCCACCCCTCATATGTCTGTGCACTGCTGGGAGTCCTCTGCACCCACCCCTCATATGTCTGGGCACTGCTGGGAGGCCACTGCACCCACCCCTCATATGTCTGGGCACTGCTGGTAGTGATATGCACCCACCCCTCATATGTCTGTGCACTGCTGGGAGTCCTCTGCACCCACCACTCATGTGTCTGGGCACTGCTGGTAGTGATATGCACCACCCCTCATATGTCTGGGCACTGCTGGGAGTCCTCTGCACCCACCCCTCATTTGTCTGGGCACTGCTGGGAGTCCTCTGCACCCACCCCTCATTTGTCTGGGCACTGGTGGGAGTGATATGCACCCACCCCTCATGTGTCTGGGCACTGCTGGGAGTCCTCTGCACCCACCCCTCATGTGTCTGGGCACTGATGGTAGTCCTCTGCACCCACCCCTCATATGTCTGGGCACTGCTGGGAGGCCACTGCACCCACCCCTCATGTGTCTGCCCACTGCTGGGAGTCCTCTGCACCCACCCCTCATATGTCTGGGCACTGATGGTAGTGATATGCACCCACCCCTCATATGTCTGGGCACTGCTGGGAGTCCTCTGCACCCACCCCTCATTTGTCTGGGCACTGGTGGGAGTGATATGCACCCACCCCTCATGTGTCTGGGCACTGCTGGGAGTCCTCTGCACCCACCCCTCATGTGTCTGGGCACTGCTGGGAGTCCTCGGCACCCACCCCTCATATGTCTGGGCACTGCTGGGACTCCTCTGCACCCACCCCTCATGTGACTGGGCACTGATGGTAGTCCTCTGCACCCACCCCTCATATGTCTGGGCACTGCTGGGAGGCCACTGCACCCACCCCTCATGTGTCTGTCCACTGCTGGGAGTCCTCTGCGCCCACCCCTCATTTGTCTGGGCACTGCTGGGAGTCTTCTGCACCCACCCCTCATGTATCTGCGCACTGCTGGGAGTCCTCTGCACCCACCCCTCATATGTCTGGGCACTGCTGGGAGTCCTCTGCACCCACCTCTCATATGTCTAGGCACTGCTGGGAGGCCACTGCACCCACCCCTCATATGTCTGGGCACTGATGGTAGTGATATGCACCCACCCCTCATATGTCTGGGCACTGCTGGGAGTCCTCTGCACCCACCCCTCATTTGTCTGGGCACTGCTGGGAGTTATATGCACCCACCCCTCATGTGTCTGTCCACTGCTGGGAGTCCTCTGCACCCACCCCTCATGTGTCTGGGCACTGCTGGGAGGCCACTGCACCCACCCCTCATGTGTCTGTCCACTGCTGGGAGTCCTCTGCACCCACCCCTCATGTGTCTGGGCACTGCTGGGAGTCCTCTGCACCCACCCCTCATATGTCTGTGCACTGCTGGGAGTCCTCTGCACCCACCCCTCATATGTCTGGGCACTGCTGGGAGGCCACTGCACCCACCCCTCATATGTCTGGGCACTGATGTTAGTGACATGCACCCACCCCTCATATGTCTGGGCACTGCTGGGAGTCCTCTGCACCCACCCCTCATTTGTCTGGGCACTGCTGGGAGTCCTCTGCACCCACCACTCATGTGTCTGGGCACTGGTGGTAGTCCTCTGCACCCACCCCTCATATGTCTGGGCACTGCTGTGAGGCCACTGCACCCACCCCTCATGTGTCTGTCCACTGCTGGGAGTCCTCTGCACCCACCCCTCATTTGTCTGGGCACTGCTGGGAGTCCTCTGCACCCACCCCTCATGTGTCGGGGCACTGATGGTAGTCCTCTGCACCCACCCCTTATGTGTCTGGGCACTGCTGGGAGGCCACTGCACCCACCCCTCATGTGTCTGTCCACTGCTGGGTGTCCTCTGCACCCACCCCTCATTTGTCTGGGCACTGATGGTAGTCCTCTGCACCCACCCCTCATGTATCTGGGCACTGATGGTAGTCCTCTGCACCCACCCCTCATATATCTGGGCACTGCTGGGAGTCCTCTGCACCCACCCCTCATTTGTCTGGGCACTGCTGGGAGGCAACTGCACCCACCCCTCATGTGTCTGTCCACTGCTGGGAGTCCTATGCACCCACCCCTCATATGTCTGGGCACTGATGGTAGTGCTATGCACCCACCCCTCATATGTCTGAGCACTGCTGGGAGTCCTCTGCACCCACCCCTCATGTGTCTGGGCACTGCTGGGAGTCCTCTGCACCCACCCCTCATATGTCTGGGCACTGCTGGGAGTCCTCTGCACCCACCCCTCATGTGTCTGGGCACTGATGGTAGTCCTCTGCACCCACCCCTCATATGTCTGGGCACTGCTGGTAGTGATATGCACCCACCCCTCATATGTCTGTGCACTGCTGGGAGTCCTCTGCACCCACCCCTCATATGTCTGGGCACTGCTGGTAGTGATATGCACCCACCCCTCATATGTCTGTGCACTGCTGGGAGTCCTCTGCACCCACCCCTCATATGTCTGGGCACTGCTGGGAGGCCACTGCACCCACCCCTCATATGTCTGGGCACTGCTGGTAGTGATATGCACCCACCCCTCATATGTCTGTGCACTGCTGGGAGTCCTCTGCACCCACCACTCATGTGTCTGGGCACTGCTGGTAGTGATATGCACCACCCCTCATATGTCTGGGCACTGCTGGGAGTCCTCTGCACCCACCCCTCATTTGTCTGGGCACTGGTGGGAGTGATATGCACCCACCCCTCATGTGTCTGGGCACTGCTGGGAGTCCTCTGCACCCACCCCTCATGTGTCTGGGCACTGATGGTAGTCCTCTGCACCCACCCCTCATATGTCTGGGCACTGCTGGGAGGCCACTGCACCCACCCCTCATGTGGCTGCCCACTGCTGGGAGTCCTCTGCACCCACCCCTCATATGTCTGGGCACTGATGGTAGTGATATGCACCCACCCCTCATATGTCTCGGCACTGCTGGGAGTCCTCTGCACCCACCCCTCATTTGTCTGGGCACTGGTGGGAGTGATATGCACCCACCCCTCATGTGTCTGGGCACTGCTGGGAGTCCTCTGCACCCACCCCTCATGTGTCTGGGCACTGCTGGGAGTCCTCGGCACCCACCCCTCATATGTCTGGGCACTGCTGGGACTCCTCTGCACCCACCCCTCATGTGACTGGGCACTGATGGTAGTCCTCTGCACCCACCCCTCATATGTCTGGGCACTGCTGGGAGGCCACTGCACCCACCCCTCATGTGTCTGTCCACTGCTGGGAGTCCTCTGCGCCCACCCCTCATTTGTCTGGGCACTGCTCGGAGTCTTCTGCACCCACCCCTCATGTATCTGTGCACTGCTGGGAGTCCTCTGCACCCACCCCTCATATGTCTGGGCACTGCTGGGAGTCCTCTGCACCCACCCCTCATATGTCTGGGCACTGCTGGGAGGCCACTGCACCCACCCCTCATATGTCTGGGCACTGATGGTAGTGATATGCACCCACCCCTCATATGTCTGGGCACTGCTGGGAGTCCTCTGCACCCACCCCTCATTTGTCTGGGCACTGCTGGGAGTTATATGCACCCACCCCTCATGTGTCTGTCCACTGCTGGGAGTCCTCTGCACCCACCCCTCATGTGTCTGGGCACTGCTGGGAGGCCACTGCACCCACCCCTCATGTGTCTGTCCACTGCTGGGAGTCCTCTGCACCCACCCCTCATGTGTCTGGGCACTGCTGGGAGTCCTCTGCACCCACCCCTCATATGTCTGGGCACTGCTGGGAGTCCTCTGCACCCACCCCTCATATGTCTGGGCACTGCTGGGAGGCCACTGCACCCACCCCTCATATGTCTGGGCACTGATGTTAGTGATATGCACCCACCCCTCATATGTCTGGGCACTGCTGGGAGTCCTCTGCACCCACCCCTCATTTGTCTGGGCACTGCTGGGAGTCCTCTGCACCCACCCCTCATGTGTCTGGGCACTGATGGTAGTCCTCTGCACCCACCCCTCATATGTCTGGGCACTGCTGGGAGGCCACTGCACCCACCCCTCATGTGTCTGTCCACTGATGGGAGTCCTCTGCACCCACCCCTCATTTGTCTGGGCACTGCTGGGAGTCCTCTGCACCCACCCCTCATGTGTCGGGGCACTGATGGTAGTCCTCTGCACCCACCCCTTATGTGTCTGGGCACTGCTGGGAGTCCTCTGCACCCACCCCTCATTTGTCTGGGCACTGATGGTAGTCCTCTGCACCCACCCCTCATGTATCTGGGCACTGATGGTAGTCCTCTGCACCCACCCCTCATATATCTGGGCACTGCTGGGAGTCCTCTGCACCCACCCCTCATTTGTCTGGGCACTGCTGGGAGTCCTCTGCACCCACCCCTCATATGTCTGGGCACTGCTGGGAGGCAACTGCACCCACCCCTCATGTGTCTGTCCACTGCTGGGAATCCTATGCACCCACCCCTCATATGTCTGGGCACTGATGGTAGTGCTATGCACCCACCCCTCATATGTCTGAGCACTGCTGGGAGTCCTCTGCACCCACCCCTCATTTGTCTGGGCACTCGTGGGAGTGATATGCACCCACCCCTCATGTGTCTGGGCACTGCTGGGAGACCTCTGCACCCACCCCTCATGTGTCTGGGCACTGCTGGGAGTCCTCTGCACCCACCCCTCATGTGTCTGGGCACTGCTGGAAGTCCTCTGCACCCACCCCTCATATGTCTGAGCACGGCTGGGAGGCCACTGCACCCACCCCTCATATGTCTGGGCACTGATGGTAGTGATATGCACCCACCCCTCATATGTCTGGGCACTGCTGGGAGTCCTCTGCACCCACCCCTCATTTGTCTGGGCACTGCTGGGAGTCCTCTGCACCCACCCCTCATTTGTCTGGGCACTGGTGGGAGTGATATGCACCCACCCCTCATGTGTCTGGGCACTGCTGGGAGTCCTCTGCACCCACCCGTCATGTGTCTGGGCACTGATGGTAGTCTTCTGCACCCACCCCTCATGTGTCTGGGCACTGCTGGGAGTTGTCTGCACCCACCCCACATATGTCTGGGCACTGCTGGGTGTCCTCTGCACCCACCCCTCATATGTCTGGGCACTGCTGGGAGGCCACTGCACCCACCCCTCATGTGTCTGTCCACTGCTGGGAGTTCTCTGCTCTCACCCCTCATTTGTCTGGGCACTGCTGGGAGTCATCTGCACCCATCCCTCATGTGTGTGGGCACTGTTGGGAGTCCTCTGCACCCACCCCTCATGTGTCTGGGCACTGATGATAGTCTTCTGCACCCACCCCTCATATGTCTGGGCACTGATGGTAGTGATATGCACCCACCCCTCATATGTCTGGGCACTGCTGGTAGTGATATGCACCCACCCCTCATATGTCTGTGCACTGCTGGGAGTCCTCTGCACCCACCCCTCATATGTCTGGGCACTGCTGGTAGTGATATGCACCCACCCCTCATATGTGTGGGCACTGCTGGGAGGCCACTGCACCCACCCCTCATATGTCTGGGCACTGATTGTAGTGATATGCAACCACCCCTCATATGTCTGTGCACTGCTGGGAGTCCTCTGCACCCACCCCTCATGTGTCTGGGCACTGCTGGTAGTGATATGCACCACCCCTCATATGTCTGGGCACTGCTGGGAGTCCTCTGCACCCACCCCTCATATGTCTGGGCACTGCTGGGAGTCCTCTGCACCCACCCCTCATATGTCTGGGCACTGCTGGGAGTCCTCTGCACCCACCCCTCATGTGTCTGGGCACTGCTGGGAGTCCTCTGCACCCAACCCTCATGTGTCTGGGCACTGCTGGGAGTCCTCTGCACCCACCCCTCATATGTCTGGGCACTGCTGGGAGTCCTCTGCACCCACCCCTCATGTGTCTGGGCACTGATGGTAGTCCTCTGCACCCACCCCTCATATGTCTGGGCACTGCTGGTAGTGATATGCACCCACCCCTCATATGTCTATGCACTGCTGGGAGTCCTCTGCACCCACCCCTCATATGTCTGGGCACTGCTGGGAGGCCACTGCACCCACCCCTCGTATGTCTGGGCACTGCTGGTAGTGATATGCACCCACCCCTCATATGTCTGTGCACTGCTGGGAGTCCTCTGCACCCACCCCTCATGTGTCTGGGCACTGCTGGTAGTGATATGCACCACCCCTCATATGTCTGGGCACTGCTGGGAGTCCTCTGCACCCACCCCTCATTTGTCTGGGCACTGGTGGGAGTGATATGCACCCACCCCTTATGTGTCTGGGCACTGCTGGGAGTCCTCTGCACCCACCCCTCATGTGTCTGGGCACTGATGGTAGTACTCTGCACCCACCCCTCATATGTCTGGGCACTGCTGGGAGGCCACTGCACCCACCCCTCATGTGTCTGTCCACTGCTGGGAGTCCTCTGCACCCACCCCTCATATGTCTGGGCACTGATGGTAGTGATATGCACCCACCCCTCATATGTCTGGGCACTGCTGGGAGTCCTCTGCATCCACCCCTCATTTGTCTGGGCACTGGTGGGAGTGATATGCACCCACCCCTCATATGTCTGGGCGCTGCTGGGAGTCCTCTGCACCCACCCCTCATGTGTCTGGGCACTGATGGTAGTCCTCTGCACCTACCCCTCATATGTCTGGGCACTGCTGGGAGGCCACTGCACCCACCCCTCATGTGTCTGTCCACTGCTGGGAGTCCTCTGCACCCACCCCTCATTTGTCTGGGTACTTCTGGGAGTCTTCTGCACCCACCCTTCATGTGTCTGGGCACTGCTGGGAGTCCTCTGCACCCACCCCTCATATGTCTGGGCACTGCTGGGAGGCCACCGCACCCACCCCTCATGTGTCTGTCCCCTGCTGGGAGTCCTCTGCACTCACCCCTCATTTGTAAGGGCACTGCTGGGAGTCATCTGCACCCATCCCTCATGTGTTTGGGCACTGCTGGGAGTCCTCTGCACCCACCCCTCATATGTCTGGGCACTGCTGGGAGTCCTCTGCACCCACCCCTCATGTGTCTGGGCACTGATGGTAGTCCTCTGCACCCACCCCTCATATGTCTGGGCACTTATGGTAGTGATATGCACCCACCCCTCATATGTCTGGCACTGCTGGGAGTCCTCTGCACCCACCCTCATGTGTCTTGGCACTGCTGGTAGTGATATGCACCCACCCCTCATGTCTGGGCACTGCTGGTAGTGATATGCACCCACCCCTCATATATCTGTGCACTGCTGGGAGTCCTCTGCACCCACCCCTCATATGTCTGGGCACTGCTGGGAGGCCACTGCACCCACCCCTCATATGTCTGGGCACTGATGGTAGTGATATGCACCCACCCCTCGTATGTCTGTGCACTGCTGGGAGTCCTCTGCACCCACCCCTCATGTGTCTGGGCACTGCTGGTAGTGATATGCACCACCCCTATATGTCTGGGCACTGCTGGGAGTCCTATGCACCCACCCCTCATTTGTCTGGGCACTGCTGGGAGTCCTCTGCACCCACCCCTCATTTGTCTGGGCACTGGTGGGAGTGATATGCACCCACCCCTCATGTGTCTGGGCACTGCTGAGAGTCCTCTGCACCCACCTCTCATGTGTCTGGGCACTGATGGTAGTCCTCTGCACCCACCCCTCATATGTCTGGGCACTGCTGGGAGGCCACTGCAGCTACCCCTCATGTGTCTGTCCACTGCTGGGTGTCCTCTGCACCCACCCCTCATATGTCTGGTCACTGATGGTAGTGATATGCACCCACCCCTCATATGTCTGAGCACTGCTGGGAGTCCTCTGCACCCACCCCTCATTTGTGTGGGCACTGGTGGGAGTGATATGCACCCACCCCTCATGTGTCTGGGCACTGCTGGGAGTCCTCTGCACCCACCCCTCATATGTCTGGGCACTGCTGGGAGTCCTCTGCACCCACCCCTCATGTGTCTGGGCACTGATGGTAGTCCTCTGCACCCACCCCTCATATGTCTGGGCACTGCTGGTAGTGATATGCACCCACCCCTCATATGTCTGTGCACTGCTGGGAGTCCTCTGCACCCACCCCTCATATGTCTGGGCACTGCTGGGAGGCCACTGCACCCACCCCTCGTATGTCTGGGCACTGCTGGTAGTGATATGCACCCACCCCTCATATGTCTGTGCACTGCTGGGAGTCCTCTGCACCCACCCCTCATGTGTCTGGGCACTGCTGGTAGTGATATGCACCACCCCTCATATGTCTGGGCACTGCTGGGAGTCCTCTGCACCCACCCCTCATTTGTCTGGGCACTGCTAGGAGTCCTCTGCACCCACCCCTCATTTGTCTGGGCACTGGTGGGAGTGATATGCACCCACCCCTTATGTGTCTGGGCACTGCTTGGATTCCTCTGCACCCACCCCTCATGTGTCTGGGCACTGATGGTAGTCCTCTGCACCCACCCCTCATATGTCTGGGCACTGCTGGGAGGCCACTGCACCCACCCCTCATGTGTCTGTCCACTGCTGGGAGTCCTCTGCACCCACCCCTCATATGTCTGGGCACTGATGGTAGTGATATGCACCCACCCCTCATATGTCTGGGCACTGCTGGGAGTCCTCTGCACCCACCCCTCATTTGTCTGGGCACTGGTGGGAGTGATATGCACCCACCCCTCATGTGTCTGGGCACTGCTGGGAGTCGTCTGCACCCACCCCTCATGTGTCTGGGCACTGCTGGGAGTCGTCGGCACCCACCACTCATATGTCTGGGCACTGCTGGGAGTCCTCTGCACCCACCCCTCATGTGACTGGGCACTGATGGTAGTCCTCTGCACCCACCCCTCATATGTCTGGGCACTGCTGGGAGGCCACTGCACCCACCCCTCATGTGTCTGTCCACTGCTGGGAGTCCTCTGCGCCCACCCCTCATTTGTCTGGGCACTGCTGGGAGTCTTCTGCACCCACCCCTCATATGTCTGGGCACTACTGGGAGTCCTCTGCACCCACCCCTCATTTGTCTGGGCACTGCTGGGAGTCCTCTGCACCCACCCCTCATTTTTCTGGGCACTGGTGGGAGTGATATGCACCCACCCCTCCTGTGTCTGGGCACTGCTGAGAGTCCTCTGCACACACCTCTCATGTGTCTGGGCACTGATGGTAGTCCTCTGCACCCACCCCTCATATGTCTGGGCACTGCTGGGAGGCCACTGCAGCCACCCCTCATGTGTCTGGGCACTGATGGTAGTGATATGCACCCACCCCTCATATGTCTAAGCACTGCTGGGAGTCCTCTGCACCCACCCCTCATTTGTCTGGGCACTGGTGGGAGTGATATGCACCCACCCCTCATGTGTCTGGGCACTGCTGGGAGTCCTCTGCACCCACCCCTCATGTGTCTGGGCACTGCTGGGAGTCCTCTGCACCCACCCCTCATATGTCTGGGCACTGCTGGGAGTCCTCTGCACCCACCCCTCATGTGTCTGGGCACTGATGGTAGTCCTCTGCACCCACCCCTCATATGTCTGGGCACTGCTGGTAGTGATATGCACCCACCCCTCATATGTCTGTGCACTGCTGGGAGTCCTCTGCACCCACCCCTCATGTGTCTGGGCACTGCTGGTAGTGATATGCACCACCCCTCATATGTCTGGGCACTGCTGGGAGTCCTCTGCACCCACCCCTCATTTGTCTGGGCACTGGTGGGGGTGATATGCACCCACCCCTCATGTGTCTGGGCACTGCTGGGAGTCCTCTGCAACCACCCCTCATGTGTCTGGGCACTGATGGTAGTCCTCTGCACCCACCCCTCATATGTCTGGGCACTGCTGGGAGTCCTCTGCACCCACCCCTCATGTGTCTGGGCACTGATGGTAGTCCTCTGCACCCACCCCTCATATGTCTGGGCACTGCTGGTAGTGATATGCACCCACCCCTCATATGTCTGTGCACTGCTGGGAGTCCTCTGCACCCACCCCTCATGTGTCTGGGCACTGCTGGTAGTGATATGCACCACCCCTCATATGTCTGGGCACTGCTGGGAGTCCTCTGCACCCACCCCTCATTTGTCTGTGCACTGCTGGGAGTCCTAAGCACACACCCCTCATTTGTCTTGGCACTGGTGGGAGTGATATGCACCCACCCCTCATGTGTCTGGGCACTGCTGGGAGTCCTCTGCACCCACCCCTCATGTGTCTGGGCACTGATGGTAGTCCTCTGCACCCACCCCTCATATGTCTGGGCACTGCTGGGAGTCGTCTGCACCCACCCCTCATTTGTCTGGGCACTGCTGGGAGTCCTCGGCACCCACCCCTCATATGTCTGGGCACTGCTGGGATTCCTCTGCACCCACCCCTCATGTGACTGGGCACTGATGGTAGTCCTCTGCACCCACCCCTCATATGTCTGGGCACTGCTGGGAGGCCACTGCACCCACCCCTCATGTGTCTGTCCACTGCTGGGAGTCCTCTGCGCCCACCCCTCATTTGTCGGGGCACTGCTGGGAGTCTTCTGCACCCACCCCTCATATGTCTGGGCACTACTGGGAGTCCTCTGCACCCACCCCTCATTTGTCTGGGCACTGCTGGGAGTCCTCTGCACCCACCCCTCATTTGTCTGGGCACTGGTGGGAGTGATACGCACCCACCCCTCATGTGTCTGGGCACTGCTGAGAGTCCTCTGCACCCACCTCTCATGTGTCTGGGCACTGATGGTAGTCCTCTGCACCCACCCCTCATATGTCTGGGCACTGCTGGGAGGCCACTGCAGCCACCCCTCATGTGTCTGTCCACTGCTGGGAGTCCTCTGCACCCACCCCTCATATGTCTGGGCACTGATGGTAGTGATATGCACCCACCCCTCATATGTCTGAGTACTGTTGGGAGTCCTCTGCACCCACCCCTCATTTGTCTGGGCACTGGTGGGAGTGATATGCACCCACCCCTCATGTGTCTGGGCACTGCTGGGAGTCCTCTGCACCCACCCCTCATGTGTCTGGGCACTGCTGGGAGTCCTCTGCACCCACCCCTCATATGTCTGGGCACTGCTGGGAGTCCTCTACACCCACCCCTCATGTGTCTGGGCACTGATGGTAGTCCTCTGCACCCACCCCTCATATGTCTGGGCACTGCTGGTAGTGATATGCACCCACCCCTCATATGTCTGTGCACTGCTGGGAGTCCTCTGCACCCACCCCTCATATGTCTGGGCACTGCTGGGAGGCCACTGCACCCACCCCTCATATGTCTGGGCACTGCTGGTAGTGATATGCACCCACCCCTCATATGTCTGTGCACTGCTGGGAGTCCTCTGCACCCACCACTCATGTGTCTGGGCACTGCTGGTAGTGATATGCACCACCCCTCATATGTCTGGGCACTGCTGGGAGTCCTCTGCACCCACCCCTCATTTGTCTGGGCACTGCTGGGAGTCCTCTGCACCCACCCCTCATTTGTCTGGGCACTGGTGGGAGTGATATGCACCCACCCCTCATGTGTCTGGGCACTGCTGGGAGTCCTCTGCACCCACCCCTCATGTGTCTGGGCACTGATGGTAGTCCTCTGCACCCACCCCTCATATGTCTGGGCACTGCTGGGAGGCCACTGCACCCACCCCTCATGTGTCTGCCCACTGCTGGGAGTCCTCTGCACCCACCCCTCATATGTCTGGGCACTGATGGTAGTGATATGCACCCACCCCTCATATGTCTGGGCACTGCTGGGAGTCCTCTGCACCCACCCCTCATTTGTCTGGGCACTGGTGGGAGTGATATGCACCCACCCCTCATGTGTCTGGGCACTGCTGGGAGTCCTCTGCACCCACCCCTCATGTGTCTGGGCACTGCTGGGAGTCCTCGGCACCCACCCCTCATATGTCTGGGCACTGCTGGGACTCCTCTGCACCCACCCCTCATGTGACTGGGCACTGATGGTAGTCCTCTGCACCCACCCCTCATATGTCTGGGCACTGCTGGGAGGCCACTGCACCCACCCCTCATGTGTCTGTCCACTGCTGGGAGTCCTCTGCGCCCACCCCTCATTTGTCTGGGCACTGCTGGGAGTCTTCTGCACCCACCCCTCATGTATCTGCGCACTGCTGGGAGTCCTCTGCACCCACCCCTCATATGTCTGGGCACTGCTGGGAGTCCTCTGCACCCACCTCTCATATGTCTAGGCACTGCTGGGAGGCCACTGCACCCACCCCTCATATGTCTGGGCACTGATGGTAGTGATATGCACCCACCCCTCATATGTCTGGGCACTGCTGGGAGTCCTCTGCACCCACCCCTCATTTGTCTGGGCACTGCTGGGAGTTATATGCACCCACCCCTCATGTGTCTGTCCACTGCTGGGAGTCCTCTGCACCCACCCCTCATGTGTCTGGGCACTGCTGGGAGGCCACTGCACCCACCCCTCATGTGTCTGTCCACTGCTGGGAGTCCTCTGCACCCACCCCTCATGTGTCTGGGCACTGCTGGGAGTCCTCTGCACCCACCCCTCATATGTCTGTGCACTGCTGGGAGTCCTCTGCACCCACCCCTCATATGTCTGGGCACTGCTGGGAGGCCACTGCACCCACCCCTCATATGTCTGGGCACTGATGTTAGTGACATGCACCCACCCCTCATATGTCTGGGCACTGCTGGGAGTCCTCTGCACCCACCCCTCATTTGTCTGGGCACTGCTGGGAGTCCTCTGCACCCACCACTCATGTGTCTGGGCACTGGTGGTAGTCCTCTGCACCCACCCCTCATATGTCTGGGCACTGCTGTGAGGCCACTGCACCCACCCCTCATGTGTCTGTCCACTGCTGGGAGTCCTCTGCACCCACCCCTCATTTGTCTGGGCACTGCTGGGAGTCCTCTGCACCCACCCCTCATGTGTCGGGGCACTGATGGTAGTCCTCTGCACCCACCCCTTATGTGTCTGGGCACTGCTGGGAGGCCACTGCACCCACCCCTCATGTGTCTGTCCACTGCTGGGTGTCCTCTGCACCCACCCCTCATTTGTCTGGGCACTGATGGTAGTCCTCTGCACCCACCCCTCATGTATCTGGGCACTGATGGTAGTCCTCTGCACCCACCCCTCATATATCTGGGCACTGCTGGGAGTCCTCTGCACCCACCCCTCATTTGTCTGGGCACTGCTGGGAGGCAACTGCACCCACCCCTCATGTGTCTGTCCACTGCTGGGAGTCCTATGCACCCACCCCTCATATGTCTGGGCACTGATGGTAGTGCTATGCACCCACCCCTCATATGTCTGAGCACTGCTGGGAGTCCTCTGCACCCACCCCTCATGTGTCTGGGCACTGCTGGGAGTCCTCTGCACCCACCCCTCATATGTCTGGGCACTGCTGGGAGTCCTCTGCACCCACCCCTCATGTGTCTGGGCACTGATGGTAGTCCTCTGCACCCACCCCTCATATGTCTGGGCACTGCTGGTAGTGATATGCACCCACCCCTCATATGTCTGTGCACTGCTGGGAGTCCTCTGCACCCACCCCTCATATGTCTGGGCACTGCTGGTAGTGATATGCACCCACCCCTCATATGTCTGTGCACTGCTGGGAGTCCTCTGCACCCACCCCTCATATGTCTGGGCACTGCTGGGAGGCCACTGCACCCACCCCTCATATGTCTGGGCACTGCTGGTAGTGATATGCACCCACCCCTCATATGTCTGTGCACTGCTGGGAGTCCTCTGCACCCACCACTCATGTGTCTGGGCACTGCTGGTAGTGATATGCACCACCCCTCATATGTCTGGGCACTGCTGGGAGTCCTCTGCACCCACCCCTCATTTGTCTGGGCACTGGTGGGAGTGATATGCACCCACCCCTCATGTGTCTGGGCACTGCTGGGAGTCCTCTGCACCCACCCCTCATGTGTCTGGGCACTGATGGTAGTCCTCTGCACCCACCCCTCATATGTCTGGGCACTGCTGGGAGGCCACTGCACCCACCCCTCATGTGGCTGCCCACTGCTGGGAGTCCTCTGCACCCACCCCTCATATGTCTGGGCACTGATGGTAGTGATATGCACCCACCCCTCATATGTCTCGGCACTGCTGGGAGTCCTCTGCACCCACCCCTCATTTGTCTGGGCACTGGTGGGAGTGATATGCACCCACCCCTCATGTGTCTGGGCACTGCTGGGAGTCCTCTGCACCCACCCCTCATGTGTCTGGGCACTGCTGGGAGTCCTCGGCACCCACCCCTCATATGTCTGGGCACTGCTGGGACTCCTCTGCACCCACCCCTCATGTGACTGGGCACTGATGGTAGTCCTCTGCACCCACCCCTCATATGTCTGGGCACTGCTGGGAGGCCACTGCACCCACCCCTCATGTGTCTGTCCACTGCTGGGAGTCCTCTGCGCCCACCCCTCATTTGTCTGGGCACTGCTCGGAGTCTTCTGCACCCACCCCTCATGTATCTGTGCACTGCTGGGAGTCCTCTGCACCCACCCCTCATATGTCTGGGCACTGCTGGGAGTCCTCTGCACCCACCCCTCATATGTCTGGGCACTGCTGGGAGGCCACTGCACCCACCCCTCATATGTCTGGGCACTGATGGTAGTGATATGCACCCACCCCTCATATGTCTGGGCACTGCTGGGAGTCCTCTGCACCCACCCCTCATTTGTCTGGGCACTGCTGGGAGTTATATGCACCCACCCCTCATGTGTCTGTCCACTGCTGGGAGTCCTCTGCACCCACCCCTCATGTGTCTGGGCACTGCTGGGAGGCCACTGCACCCACCCCTCATGTGTCTGTCCACTGCTGGGAGTCCTCTGCACCCACCCCTCATGTGTCTGGGCACTGCTGGGAGTCCTCTGCACCCACCCCTCATATGTCTGGGCACTGCTGGGAGTCCTCTGCACCCACCCCTCATATGTCTGGGCACTGCTGGGAGGCCACTGCACCCACCCCTCATATGTCTGGGCACTGATGTTAGTGATATGCACCCACCCCTCATATGTCTGGGCACTGCTGGGAGTCCTCTGCACCCACCCCTCATTTGTCTGGGCACTGCTGGGAGTCCTCTGCACCCACCCCTCATGTGTCTGGGCACTGATGGTAGTCCTCTGCACCCACCCCTCATATGTCTGGGCACTGCTGGGAGGCCACTGCACCCACCCCTCATGTGTCTGTCCACTGATGGGAGTCCTCTGCACCCACCCCTCATTTGTCTGGGCACTGCTGGGAGTCCTCTGCACCCACCCCTCATGTGTCGGGGCACTGATGGTAGTCCTCTGCACCCACCCCTTATGTGTCTGGGCACTGCTGGGAGTCCTCTGCACCCACCCCTCATTTGTCTGGGCACTGATGGTAGTCCTCTGCACCCACCCCTCATGTATCTGGGCACTGATGGTAGTCCTCTGCACCCACCCCTCATATATCTGGGCACTGCTGGGAGTCCTCTGCACCCACCCCTCATTTGTCTGGGCACTGCTGGGAGTCCTCTGCACCCACCCCTCATATGTCTGGGCACTGCTGGGAGGCAACTGCACCCACCCCTCATGTGTCTGTCCACTGCTGGGAATCCTATGCACCCACCCCTCATATGTCTGGGCACTGATGGTAGTGCTATGCACCCACCCCTCATATGTCTGAGCACTGCTGGGAGTCCTCTGCACCCACCCCTCATTTGTCTGGGCACTCGTGGGAGTGATATGCACCCACCCCTCATGTGTCTGGGCACTGCTGGGAGACCTCTGCACCCACCCCTCATGTGTCTGGGCACTGCTGGGAGTCCTCTGCACCCACCCCTCATGTGTCTGGGCACTGCTGGAAGTCCTCTGCACCCACCCCTCATATGTCTGAGCACGGCTGGGAGGCCACTGCACCCACCCCTCATATGTCTGGGCACTGATGGTAGTGATATGCACCCACCCCTCATATGTCTGGGCACTGCTGGGAGTCCTCTGCACCCACCCCTCATTTGTCTGGGCACTGCTGGGAGTCCTCTGCACCCACCCCTCATTTGTCTGGGCACTGGTGGGAGTGATATGCACCCACCCCTCATGTGTCTGGGCACTGCTGGGAGTCCTCTGCACCCACCCGTCATGTGTCTGGGCACTGATGGTAGTCTTCTGCACCCACCCCTCATGTGTCTGGGCACTGCTGGGAGTTGTCTGCACCCACCCCACATATGTCTGGGCACTGCTGGGTGTCCTCTGCACCCACCCCTCATATGTCTGGGCACTGCTGGGAGGCCACTGCACCCACCCCTCATGTGTCTGTCCACTGCTGGGAGTTCTCTGCTCTCACCCCTCATTTGTCTGGGCACTGCTGGGAGTCATCTGCACCCATCCCTCATGTGTGTGGGCACTGTTGGGAGTCCTCTGCACCCACCCCTCATGTGTCTGGGCACTGATGATAGTCTTCTGCACCCACCCCTCATATGTCTGGGCACTGATGGTAGTGATATGCACCCACCCCTCATATGTCTGGGCACTGCTGGTAGTGATATGCACCCACCCCTCATATGTCTGTGCACTGCTGGGAGTCCTCTGCACCCACCCCTCATATGTCTGGGCACTGCTGGTAGTGATATGCACCCACCCCTCATATGTGTGGGCACTGCTGGGAGGCCACTGCACCCACCCCTCATATGTCTGGGCACTGATTGTAGTGATATGCAACCACCCCTCATATGTCTGTGCACTGCTGGGAGTCCTCTGCACCCACCCCTCATGTGTCTGGGCACTGCTGGTAGTGATATGCACCACCCCTCATATGTCTGGGCACTGCTGGGAGTCCTCTGCACCCACCCCTCATATGTCTGGGCACTGCTGGGAGTCCTCTGCACCCACCCCTCATATGTCTGGGCACTGCTGGGAGTCCTCTGCACCCACCCCTCATGTGTCTGGGCACTGCTGGGAGTCCTCTGCACCCAACCCTCATGTGTCTGGGCACTGCTGGGAGTCCTCTGCACCCACCCCTCATATGTCTGGGCACTGCTGGGAGTCCTCTGCACCCACCCCTCATGTGTCTGGGCACTGATGGTAGTCCTCTGCACCCACCCCTCATATGTCTGGGCACTGCTGGTAGTGATATGCACCCACCCCTCATATGTCTATGCACTGCTGGGAGTCCTCTGCACCCACCCCTCATATGTCTGGGCACTGCTGGGAGGCCACTGCACCCACCCCTCGTATGTCTGGGCACTGCTGGTAGTGATATGCACCCACCCCTCATATGTCTGTGCACTGCTGGGAGTCCTCTGCACCCACCCCTCATGTGTCTGGGCACTGCTGGTAGTGATATGCACCACCCCTCATATGTCTGGGCACTGCTGGGAGTCCTCTGCACCCACCCCTCATTTGTCTGGGCACTGGTGGGAGTGATATGCACCCACCCCTTATGTGTCTGGGCACTGCTGGGAGTCCTCTGCACCCACCCCTCATGTGTCTGGGCACTGATGGTAGTACTCTGCACCCACCCCTCATATGTCTGGGCACTGCTGGGAGGCCACTGCACCCACCCCTCATGTGTCTGTCCACTGCTGGGAGTCCTCTGCACCCACCCCTCATATGTCTGGGCACTGATGGTAGTGATATGCACCCACCCCTCATATGTCTGGGCACTGCTGGGAGTCCTCTGCATCCACCCCTCATTTGTCTGGGCACTGGTGGGAGTGATATGCACCCACCCCTCATGTGTCTGGGCACTGCTGGGAGTCATCTGCACCCAACCCTCATGTGTCTGGGCACTGCTGGGAGTCCTCGGCACCCACCCCTCATATGTCTGGGCACTGCTGGGACTCCTCTGCACCCACCCCTCATGTGACTGGGCACTGATGGTAGTCCTCTGCACCCACCCCTCATATGTCTGGGCACTGCTGGGAGGCCACTGCACCCACCCCTCATGTGTCTGTCCACTGCTGGGAGTCCTCTGCGCCCACCCCTCATTTGTCTGGGCACTGCTCGGAGTCTTCTGCACCCACCCCTCATGTATCTGTGCACTGCTGGGAGTCCTCTGCACCCACCCCTCATATGTCTGGGCACTGCTGGGAGTCCTCTGCACCCACCCCTCATATGTCTGGGCACTGCTGGGAGGCCACTGCACCCACCCCTCATATGTCTGGGCACTGATGGTAGTGATATGCACCCACCCCTCATATGTCTGGGCACTGCTGGGAGTCCTCTGCACCCACCCCTCATTTGTCTGGGCACTGCTGGGAGTTATATGCACCCACCCCTCATGTGTCTGTCCACTGCTGGGAGTCCTCTGCACCCACCCCTCATGTGTCTGGGCACTGCTGGGAGGCCACTGCACCCACCCCTCATGTGTCTGTCCACTGCTGGGAGTCCTCTGCACCCACCCCTCATGTGTCTGGGCACTGCTGGGAGTCCTCTGCACCCACCCCTCATATGTCTGGGCACTGCTGGGAGTCCTCTGCACCCACCCCTCATATGTCTGGGCACTGCTGGGAGGCCACTGCACCCACCCCTCATATGTCTGGGCACTGATGTTAGTGATATGCACCCACCCCTCATATGTCTGGGCACTGCTGGGAGTCCTCTGCACCCACCCCTCATTTGTCTGGGCACTGCTGGGAGTCCTCTGCACCCACCCCTCATGTGTCTGGGCACTGATGGTAGTCCTCTGCACCCACCCCTCATATGTCTGGGCACTGCTGGGAGGCCACTGCACCCACCCCTCATGTGTCTGTCCACTGATGGGAGTCCTCTGCACCCACCCCTCATTTGTCTGGGCACTGCTGGGAGTCCTCTGCACCCACCCCTCATGTGTCGGGGCACTGATGGTAGTCCTCTGCACCCACCCCTTATGTGTCTGGGCACTGCTGGGAGTCCTCTGCACCCACCCCTCATTTGTCTGGGCACTGATGGTAGTCCTCTGCACCCACCCCTCATGTATCTGGGCACTGATGGTAGTCCTCTGCACCCACCCCTCATTTGTCTGGGCACTGCTGGGAGTCCTCTGCACCCACCCCTCATATGTCTGGGCACTGCTGGGAGGCAACTGCACCCACCCCTCATGTGTCTGGGCACTGCTGGAAGTCCTCTGCACCCACCCCTCATATGTCTGGGCACGGCTGGGAGGCCACTGCACCCACCCCTCATTTGTCTGGGCACTGCTGGGAGTCCTCTGCACCCACCCCTCATATGTCTGGGCACTGCTGGGAGGCAACTGCACCCACCCCTCATGTGTCTGTCCACTGCTGGGAATCCTATGCACCCACCCCTCATATGTCTGGGCACTGATGGTAGTGCTATGCACCCACGCCTCATATGTCTGAGCACTGCTGGGAGTCCTCTGCACCCACCCCTCATTTGTCTGGGCACTCGTGGGAGTGATATGCACCCACCCCTCATGTGTCTGGGCACTGCTGGGAGACCTCTGCACCCACCCCTCATGTGTCTGGGCACTGCTGGGAGTCCTCTGCACCCACCCCTCATGTGTCTGGGCACTGCTGGAAGTCCTCTGCACCCACCCCTCATATGTCTGGGCACGGCTGGGAGGCCACTGCACCCACCCCTCATATGTATGGGCACTGATGGTAGTGATATGCACCCACCCCTCATATGTCTGGGCACTGCTGGGAGTCCTCTGCACCCACCCCTCATTTGTCTGGGCACTGCTGGGAGTCCTCTGCACCCACCCCTCATTTGTCTGGGCACTGGTGGGAGTGATATGCACCCACCCCTCATGTGTCTGGGCACTGCTGGGAGTCCTCTGCACCCACCCGTCATGTGTCTGGGCACTGATGGTAGTCTTCTGCACCCACCCCTCATGTGTCTGGGCACTGCTGGGAGTTGTCTGCACCCACCCCACATATGTCTGGGCACTGCTGGGTGTCCTCTGCACCCACCCCTCATATGTCTGGGCACTGCTGGGAGGCCACTGCACCCACCCCTCATGTGTCTGTCCACTGCTGGGAGTTCTCTGCTCTCACCCCTCATTTGTCTGGGCACTGCTGGGAGTCATCTGCACCCATCCCTCATGTGTTTGGGCACTGTTGGGAGTCCTCTGCACCCACCCCTCATGTGTCTGGGCACTGATGATAGTCTTC